>NC_072831.1:16147841-16763466 GCF_027744805.1 Dunckerocampus dactyliophorus
TCCACAGCAGAAAATGACCATTATATGCCTTTATAGACCTTTATGGCCTTGCAAGAAGATTGAGACATGAGGCACAAAGGCATACAAGGGCATACCAAATACAGTAAATCCTAGTGTATAAGCCACACCTACTAAATTTAGAGAAAAAAAACAGAATTACACATATACAAGCCACACCGGTGTATACGCCACACGTGTCCACATCATAAAATGGCATTTTGTGACGCATACGAGTCCGTGACAACCAGGCAGTTCTTTATTTGACAGAAGCTATAGAAAAACGAGCTTGTCAACCCATTGGAATTGCAGGAGGTCATTACTCAATATAATATAGTCTGATTCGCTGTGTCATCTTACAAAGAACATTAAAGTCATCACATATCAACTTAACACTGAAAAGGTACACCTAATAAATATACATGTAACAATTTAAGTTTAAAATGAAAAAAAAAACAACATTTTAAAGTTTTCCCATAATGCATTTCGTCTGAGCAAAGCATTTAATTGGAGGACAAGCAGTATAGAAAATGAACGCTGCCTCTGTCCAGCAGAGGGAGCCTGGAGCCCAGAGGGAGGCTGACTTCAGAACTTAGCCATAAATTAGCAGCACCTGTATAAGTCTCAGGGTTCAAAGTTTAAGAAAAAATTAGCGGCTCATATACCGGAATTTACGGTACTCGGGACACCGGTGCCAACAAATTTACAATTGTTTTTTTGACGATGAGGGCAAAGGTACAAATTTTCATAAGCTAATAAAGATTTGAGGGATGGACTAGTAGTCAACCTGGTACTCAAATTGACTGAATTGTATTATCTGCCTTACACCGTGATGTGCCCATCAATCTGGAACAGGGTCAGTCTGTACTCATTGGACCACATGACCTTTTCCATTGCTCCAGAGTCCAAACTTAATGCATCCTTGCAAAGTGAATCAGTTGCCCCCATTATCTTCACTATTAAGTGGTGTACTTTCAGAGCTATACTTGCATAACCCCTTGCAGTTATAACCCCTCCCAGCCCCCCTTCCCTCCAACACACACTCCCACAACTGTTGTTAACAAATGTTTTTTCCAACTACAGACAGGTGCTCCAAAATATTTTACCAGCTCCCCTTAAATTGCATTTGACTTAAATCCACATTTACACAATTAAAACTCTCAGTCAAGAAAAAAAATGACCAGCAGTTAGTCTATAGACACCAAGTAACGTTAGCTTAATAGATCATATACATTCGTTTATGTGGTGTAAATAAAGTGATGCTATAGCTTCATACTCATTCATACTAATTCATACACTCATTATTCACACTCCTACCATCAGGCAGACGCTACAGGAGTTTGAAGTCCAGGACCACAAGGCTGGCAAACAGCTTTTACCCACAGGCCATAAGGCTCCTCAACGAAGCACTCGCACACGCCGCACGCACACACTCATAGCACTTTATTTATTTATTTATTTATTTATTTATTTGTTTGTTTGTATTATTTGCTTGTATTAATGTCTCTTCTGTTGTTGTTGCTTAATTTATTGGTATATATGTTTATGTGTTTATGTTTCTTATGTTCTTATTCTTTCATTTGTTTTATTTCTTTTCTTGGGAGAATGAACAGAATAAGATTTTCATTGCATGGTATAACTGCTGTTTTACTATGCACATGACAATAAAACTCTCTTGTATCTTGTATCTCTTGTATCTTGTATACCGTTCTGTTTGACCCGTTTCTCCTCTTCTTCTTTCCTCTTCTTTCTAAATTGTGCACCTGATGGCTTCGAATTTGTCTTTTCCATGTTTTGTTGACAAATTAACGGCACTTCCAACTAGCAGTCAAGGCTAAACCAACTCATATCAACTCACAATTCCCTCCTTCTTATTTCACATTTTCGTAGTGAAATAACATGTTTGAGACTATTTGTCTCCAATATAATTAATCTAATATAATATTAGCAATTAAGTATGTTTTACTTTTTAGCAATTGATGCAGCTTTGCAGGTGTACCTAATTTGGCCAGACAATGCACGTTACTGTTACCATTGTCTGTGTACTGCCAACTGAAAATGAACAAAATTCTTATATTGTAGGCAGCATGCCTGTTTTATGGTGACTTCATTAAAATAGGACAAAAATACCTTTCGAGGAAAACAGCGGTCATGCTCCACCAATTGAGTCGCATAAGTGACTGACGCAACACAAGCCTGCACAGCGCTGTCTTGTCGAATGCACCGCGTACTTTACCAAACAAGCTTACCAAGCAACTTTAGATACAAACCGAAATAGAGGCGAGCTGAGGAAAACCTAACAAAGCGGAGGCAACGCCACACGAGCTGTTTTCAACTTGCCAATTGCACCGTGTACGTGAATGAGGCACAGCTTGGCTCCTATGTGGCTCCAGCCTGCACAGTGCGTCTCAAGAGGGGCGGTCGCTGTGTGTGACTGGCCAATCACAGAGCGTGAAGAGTGAATACATAATGAGGATTTTTTTTTTCATCACGATTACGGATAATGACGAGATGTGCTCGTCAGATGGATTATCCGTAATGGATCCTTGTTTATAATGAGTATCCGGCTCATCCCTACTAAATATACCATCATTTATGCAAAGCACAATTTGTGCAAAATAAGAGCAAATAGCATTGGCTTATTATTCTTAAATCAAGTGAGTGCTATAAAGAGATATTCAGCAGTAATGTATTTAAAGAATCTTGGCCACAAACAAGCTAGGTTTTTCATAGTGCTGTTAGAACTTGTGTTTTTGTGTTGCAAGGGTTTTGCACTTATAATGGCATCAAGTCAGTTCCTTACTGGTAAACTTCTTTAATCCAGTGATCTCCTGTACCTTTACCTTTACCCAGTCTTTCGATCGGGCATTAAACTGACAAAGAGCATCTGACAGTTGTTCAGCGACAGTGCCAACAGTCAAACAACAGCTGTTATGATGAAAAAGAACTGGCCTGTATGACATGGACAACCTGGAAAAATAATCATAAAGGATGACATTACAAACTGGCACCAGACAGTCTGTACTTACTGCGGTGTAATCAGAAAAGAAGAGAGGTTGCAGATAATGTGCCATCAATGAATCACATCTGTCAGCAAGAAGGTGATTTTACAAACATGCAGAAACGGCACACACGATGCATATACGCAAAATGCTATGCTTTAATATTGGTCAACCTATGTCCAATTAATTTTATTTGATATTATTTATCAGACCATATGATTGGATTGTTAGGTAAAAGACAGGATTACAAGCTGCATGAGTACAATGTGATGGGACATGAGGTGGAACAGCAGGAACACATCTGTGCAGGGCAGAGCAGTTGAGAAAAGAGCTTGCTAAATGTTTCAGCACTAACTCCTCTCCACTGGAGACCAAAATGGCATCACCACTCGAATAAATGTGGACTTGCAGCTTGGCTGTGCATCTTGAAACAGATTGTGAGAGCCTTATCGTGTCGCTGTCTGTATAGGCGCAGTCCAAACAAGCCTCCCATTGACAAATTTAAAAGCATGTGTGATAAGGCCCGTCAGTGCGCATTGCTGTAACGATTTCAATACCAGAGTGCTTACAAATGATAGTGAAAGGTGTCAATGCCCTATTTTGGTCTTCTATACACTGAACACCGGTGGTTGACGTTAATTAAATTCGGTTTCTTTTATGTAATGTAAAAAAAAGCTTTCTTCTAATAAATATATTCATCATGTATAGAATGAGATAAACTCTAGTGCATCATAACATTGTAAAGAATTCCAGATGCGTCATGCATTTTACACCTTTCCACCCACAGTATTCTTATTTTCTCTCCGTTTCACGTACACAAGCTACATATCCATGCATGCGGTATAGCAAACACCCTGATGCAAACAAATTCATGCTCGCCAAGACACTGTCAATTATCCTCCTCACTGATTTAAAGTAATTATATTTACTCCTGTCTGCTTCCTGCATTAACGGCTGTTGCATAGCACTTTGCTCCACCTGCATGCTAAATGAAGGCAAAGGACAAGAAATTAAAGAACGCTTGTTACCGTAGCTGTAAATGCAGCTTGGATGGAGAAAAACAACGAGAGTGTGGACAAAAAAGGAGACAACAAAGTCTCAACAAAGCAGATGCATGTCACTGACCACCAGCTGACAAACGTGCACAAGATTTTGTACTGAAGGACAGAATCCAGATTTGAGCTGGTCGTTTTCACAAAATTTCCTTGATCAACTGTGGTGAAAATTAATGAGCAATTACTGAAATGGGCGAATTCTCTCAGAGCTGTGAACTCATTGCCATAGATCTGCATGGATGTACGTAGCTTAAAGCACTGAATTTGGCGTCAATGGCTTGAAGACACAATCAAAAGAATTCCTAATGATTACTATACCCATTTGATGAGATTTTGAAAATACAAGTGAACCTACATATCTGGAAAAATGTGTCTCTGAAGTTGCACAAATCTTAAAGTTTAAGTCGACCTCCTGAAAAATGTAATGAAACGTAAGTTCTGCAAGTATAAAACAGTCCATCCAACATTTTGCAGGCTTTTTTTTGTGATTGTTGCCACCTAAAAGGCCCGATTACGCAGCAAGAGTTCCAACAAGTTTTGGCAAAAGCTGTGATGTTTTGAGGCTTATTTTTTCATTGTATCGGTTTGTGATTTTACGAATTTGTTATCAACATTTTAAGTGTTGTTTGTATCCTTCACCCCAAAAAGGACATTATTTAAACAAATCGAACAAAATCTTTTCAAAAAAAATTTGAACACTGACAGCAATTTACCAGTACCCCAGGATTTCTTTCCTTTTTTTGAGATGCCTGATTTCATAATGGAAGTTGCATTGTTTTTTTAGGTGTTTGTTGGAATAAATTGCGAGATACGTAATGTGAAACTTTCAATTATTGTATTGTAATTTTGTAGCTCAGAGGTTAAATCTACTGGCTGGTCGTCCAACCTATAGCTTAACCCTGTTAAGCTATAGGTTCCCTTATGGCTTGTGATCGGCTCCTGCTCAAGAAAGAGCTACCGTCACTGACTCGAGAGCGACGCAGTATTTAAACGATTAGTAGTAGTTCTGAAGTATAGGAGATGTCAAGAGATGTCACAAAGATTACAAAATTTGATGTTTAAGAAAAAACTAGCGGCTTATACACTGAAAAGTAAGGTGACTTTTTTCTGATTAACTCAGCAGGTAAGTTTAATAATAATAGGAGGTCAATTTCTTCTGTGGACCGCTACTCTGCCTGGGCCAAAAGCTCTAACTGGGTATGAATGGTGTACCTGCAAGTCTTCATTGTGGGCGGGATTCTTCCATGCAATACACCATGCGCTGGAGCAGTGAGACGTTCGTCTCTTTATAGTGCGCTCTGTGTCGGACGGTTGGCACATTACGTTAACACTTAATGTCCTTCCCCTCCCGCTCAAGCTTGGCCAAGTGGCCCATAAACATGGCATGCACCTCATGGCGGCGTATCAAGCAAATAGCACAGACGCGAGGCGCATTCATGAACATTGGGTCATTACTTTTTTTTTTGGCAGACTGGTGACCCACTGAGAACAGCTCTGTAACCCCCTTTTGGGTTGCAACCCACAAGTTGAGAATCACTGCTATTGGGAAAAGACGAAAAAATGCTATTTCGGCCTTCACATGAGTAAAAAATTCAGACGAAAATATTTCATAGTCAAAAACCTTTTATGCTGAAGACAACCAGACAATGAGAATACTCTCAAGGGACATTGCTATAGAAATGACACTACTATGTGAGACATCGCAGCCATCTTGTTAACGCATGTGTTCCACCGTGGATGAAGATGGGAGTGTTGCAGCCATTTTCATCACAAACACAACCATGGATAGGCAATAGCCCACACTGATACGAACGGAGAGAAAGTAACGCCTAGCGATTGTGAGGTCTGATTTTTTTCAAGGACGCATTTTTGTGATGCAAATGTATTATTCTTTTGAACGCATATTGCTTTGAGAAGCCAAACTCTTTATTTAAGTGGCCACAGCAACTAACCGGAACTACATTCCATCCATCCATCTTCTATACCGCTTCTCCTCTTTCGGGTCGCGGGGGGATGCTGGAGCATATCCCAGCTGACTTCGGGCGGTCACACCCTTGACTGGTCGCCAGCCAATCGCAGGGCACATATAGACAAACAACCATTCACACTCACATTCATACCTATGGAGAGAGTTGCCAATTAACCTAAACTGCATGTTTTTAGATGTGGGAGGAAACCGGAGTACCCGGAGAAAACCCACGCACGCACGGGGAGAACATGCAAACGCCACACAGAAATGTTCAAGGGCGAATCGAACCCAGGTCTTCCCTATCTCCAGACTGTTACTGTGTTGGCCAACATGCTAACCGCTAGACCACCGTGCGGCCGGAACTACATTCCTCATCACCAAAATCCGACCAGACGTGGGCTCACGGCGCGAAGTGGAGGTAAGTCACCGTTGACCCACTACACTGTTGATGGAGATGTCATACAAATTCATGTCAAAAAATTCAAACTTTCCCTTTAAGGCAGTGATTCAATCCTTCTTACACTTGTGTGACAGTTAACATACTCACCCAATCATTATACCCTGATCATTTCTTGTTATAGTTAAGAGAGTGTTTGTTATTGTTTTAGCATTTTCTTATTAACAGTGGTTCCAAAATGCTTTGAACGTTGTGACAATGTGATGCTGGCAGGGAGCACCAACGCAGCCACAGTGTGTGTTGAGCATAGTGTATTTTTGCAGTGGTGATGCTGGCATTTTGTATAACTTCCCTCTGTTGTGTCACGAGAAACCTATCAGAGTTTAGTCATGAATCTTTCTAACACAATGCATACATTACAAGGAGATAAGCAATATCTACCACAGGTGAGACAGAGCCACTACTTTATATCTCAGCGTGCTCGTCGAATTGTGCCTAAATAACTGCAAGATATTATGTAACCCTTTTAAGCATGCTCGTGCAGTGGTGTGGTGTTACTGAGAATCCTCAATTCTTGCAATGCATTTTTTGTCATGCCTAAGGTTGCTTCACTCTCATTCAGACTGCCAAGGGCTTGACAGCTATTGAAGCCCATCCACCCACAGACTACAGTTTGCATGAATATCCACGATGCTGTATTCTGTGTGAAAGAACTTAACCTTGTAGCAGTCATCTTTCTGCCTGAGTTGCTCTTCAGCCACATCACATCCCCTTTAACTGATACAGACAGCTGAGGAACGGTAATTCAGGTGCATGCAAAATTAAGCAAAAGTCACGAGTTATATGTAATGTGGGAGCTTATTTAATGTCGTGTGTGGCTCATTCAGATATTTTTACAAAATCATTTTAAAATGCATATAACACTTCAAAAGTCTCATGATCCATTTTGATTGCTGCAACAAACATATTATAAATACTGCCTTTATACAACTGTTTTCCCTGCAAAATGCATAACATATGTTGTACAGTTTATTGTGTGCACAAATATTACAAAGAGGGTTATTTACCTTCTTCAGAGCTGACATTCTAGGTGGATCCTCCTCTTGCAAAGCCCACTCACATGTTGAATTCCTAAAACAAGTTTGGACGGTAAGCAAAATCCAACTCAGACTGGTGTTGATGCCGAGCCATGCGGTGCTCTGGAGTTTTCTCACTCTCCCCTCCTCACTCTCGCCCCGCTCGACAGCTGTTATGACAGCATTCAAACACAGGGGGCGATGTACTCAATGTGTACACTATGATAGTTCTATCCAAAGTTTTACATGTCATTAATATACGTGGTTCATCGACAAGCCGAATTAAAGAACTGGTGTGGAAAACCTAGTTGATGCATTGATGCATGATAAAATGTCAACTTAACTTCTCTGACATTGACGGCAGCATCGAAATGCTAATATTTTGAATGGAGTTCCGGTTTCCGCTACTAGCTGTGTGCAGTGGTTTTGCTGTGAGCTTGGAGTGAGTGAACGGCACAGAAACGTTGATTAGCGTAGCTTACCTATTTTATAACCACAAATTACGCTGATTTAGCTGAACATAACATCGCACTATTTCACCAGTGCCGAACTGATCATTCTGTCACCTGTAATGTAGCTGTAACGTACCGCTAATGTTAGCCCAAGGCGAGCTAAATACACTTGCTAGTTGTGGTGCTCCAGACACCTCTAACAGTCAACCAGGCGTCTTCGTTTTAAGTCTTGTACATCGGTTAAGATGGCACACAGGAAAGAAGGTAAGTGGGCCTAACATACTGTAGTATGCCATAACGCGTACCGTATTGTGCATATAGGGTATGTGGCTAGCTGGCGTATAACTAGTTAGCTAGCTCTTAGATGTCTAGATGTAAACAAATGCACATGTCAAACTCTGACGCTCAAACTTGTATTTGCATTGGTATCGCAGAAGATCGTCCAATTTGCGCTCCCTGTAATATATTTTAGTGGATGTTACACACGTACAAATTATATTTTAACCACATGTATAAATGTACATGCTTGCTACCCAGTGTATGAGATACAACTTGTAATACTGAATGTGTTTTCCATATTAGTCTTCCAGTCAAAGGTACTCCAGAAGCTTTACCCTGCAACCCCTAAATTGGAAAAGGAACCCAGCTCACCGTGCATAGTGGACGCTTTAGCCAAAAATAAATATATGAAAAGAAAAGCTTCTCACCCTCACAGTAAGATGTTACTGTTTTACCTGACTTTTTGTATCATTTACTAGCATGTATCACCACCTTTCTGCTCTATTGTGGCTCATGCATCTTAATTTAACTGCCTTTTTCAGGTAATGCTGAAATGGCACCAAGTGCAATCGAAAGCAGGCGCATGTACACTGT
Organism: Dunckerocampus dactyliophorus; assembly: GCF_027744805.1. Lineage (NCBI taxonomy): Eukaryota > Metazoa > Chordata > Actinopteri > Syngnathiformes > Syngnathidae > Dunckerocampus > Dunckerocampus dactyliophorus. The sequence goes on from NC_072831.1 coordinate 16,156,663, forward strand.
CCTGCCTCCTCCTGCAGACTACAATGCTGATTCAGGGATATCTTTCACTCTACCCCAGCCTGAAAACATAAGAAGTGTGGAGGCCCCATCTGGTAAGACAGTAATAATCTTATATTATCATGGACTAGTGGTTTGCATCAAAACGCTCATGGGATTTCCAAAAAAATGTACCTTTAGGTTCCCGTCTGTTTGTTGAATTAAAAGGCAACCTCTTTTCTTACTTTAATTCTCTTTGAGAAACAGACCATGAAGGTTTTGTTGTTCCTTGAATGCAGCACATATGGTCTTTAAATCTGGCCAATTAGGTTTTTCAACAGTGTTATTTGTTAGAAGAAACATAACTCACTTTTTATCTTCAGCGGATATAATAAAGCCAAATTTCATCAGCTGTTCTTAGTAGAATAGTCTGTTTAATTTTATTAATGGTTGGATAGTTTTTTTCTTTTTTAAATAGTGCGTATGCTGTATTCTGCCTCCATCTTTTTATGAATTGCCAGAATGATAAAAGTTTAATTACAGTGTTGGCTCATTGCGCACCTCTCTGTTCTCATCATTTTCTTTAATGCTGATCCCCACCTGACATTATTTGCTTTGTCTCGGTGAACTGGAAAACATCAGCTGGCTTAGGGGCCGTTTACAATAAAAAATGTATTGTTTTGGCTGCTCAGCTCTGATGACTGAAACAGCAAACTTTTGAAAACAAGTCTCAAATTTTTAAAAACAGGCATTCTTGTCTTAAAAAAATTTTTTATCAATTGTTTTCATCATGAGTACTTCTCAGTAGGGGTGTCACAAGATCTTGCGAGATTAAAACGTGACAGTATTTCTTGTTTAGAGAAAAGCTGTCTCACGCGAAGAGGGCAGCCAGAAATCTGTCTGACTGTGAACTAGGGCTGGGCGATATATTGATATTATACAGTACATATGTTGTTCTTTTGTGCTTTTGGTATTAGCTGAGGTTTTGAGCATAGCTAAAGGTTTGTTATAAAGAAGATTAATGATTAGATTTTACTGTTTCTATATTTATTTCAAAAAGAGAATGGACTCTTTTATTTTAGTGGCTATTTTTCTATAAGGTTTTTAACATTTTAATGAAACAACTTCACACGCATATTTGACTTTGACTTTGTCTAAACTCACTTTGTGGAAAAAATATTGGGATATATATCGCATATCGATATTCAACATAAATATATCGGAATAGGAGTTTTGGTCCATATTGCCCAGCCCTACTGTGAACTGTGGCATCACTACTGTGAATGATAATACACGTAATATGGAAGAGGCAGTGCGCGAGGCAGGATGGGAACGGCACATTAAGTGTTTTACGTAAACCTTGCAATCCTATCTGCACTCGGTGTTCCCTGCGTCAACTCACAATGTGTGACTGTTTTTTTCATTGGAGTTCAACTGCTGCCGCAGTGTTTGTGTATGTCCAAGCAGAAGCTGTTGTAATTCTACATTTGATCAAAGTTACCTAAGATTTGTCAGATCAAAACACGATCACTGCATATAACTTCTATCAAAACATGTGATAGTAGAGTCTAATTCGGACCTACTTCCTGGTACGCCACTCTAACTGAACTGTAGAACTATAGTTCTTTTAGCATAATCATAAAACTAATCTACTGCAATCTACTTGTATTTTACATATGTCTTTTTTTATTATTATCAACTACACATCAACATACATAAATAGAGATAGCTACAACTGCCGTCATTATTTAAACTAATAATTAGTTTTTGTTTCAATTTATGGAAAGAAGATCAACAGTTAAAAGCATCATTCTTAAGGTCATGCATGTTAGAAAACCTTTCAAAATGTGCCTGCATTATTTTGTGACTCAGTTAAATTAAAAAAAAATCTGTCAAGTCCTATATTTTGTCATTGCAGATTTCTTTGAAAGTAATGTTAAAATATCTCAACCCGTCTCATTCTCCTGAACCCATTATTGTGTATCGTCTCATCTTGTGAGTTGAGTGTATTGTGACACCCTTACTGCTCAAGGCAATGACTTTGATAATGCTGCTCCATCAAAGTGTACATTTACTGTGGCCAGCGGGGACACTTTATTACCATAACTCAAAATGTAAACTTATCAACACAACCCTTGCATTAAAAAATACACTTTTGGATAATAATGAGGGGGTGCAATGTTACACAGTTGTATTTTTTCCAGTATTATACTCTGGAAAATAAAAATTCTAATATTTCCTGTTACCTACAGAACATAATTTACAAGAGTTCGGTGAAGAGCTGGACCAAGATTTAGAAGCAGATGAACAGAAAACAAGAAGGAAAAGAAGGAAAAAGAGACTTAATCTTCAAGGAGACTTGAGGAAAGATGGAGTGGCTCCAACTAAAGACTCTAGCATTGGTCAGAAGGGGATGCCAGCTGATGAGGAAGCAGTGCGTGTTAGCCGGAACAAGAAGAGGAAACTGAAGAAGAAACGGCACAAAGAGAAACTGCTCTCAATGGGCTTGATGCCTCGAGCGACTGCCCTGGAGTTCACATACCAAAAACAAAAAGAGGAGGAGGAGAAAGATGATGCGAGGAGAGTTGCTGATGTGGCAGATTTTCTCAGGAATACAATGGAAATCTATGAGTCAGATTGTAAGTATAGAGATTGTTTGATTACACGTACTGTATTGCACCACTCCAATAACACACACATTTTGGAAACCTAGAAATACAGAACGTCCTTTGTTTTTTTGTTTAGCTTTAATGCATGCAGAGAACCTTCCTCGGCTGTCCGGGGTGTTGCAGGGTCTTTTGAGCAGCATCACCAGTGGAAGTAGGCCCACCTTCCTCCTGGAGCAGCTTCACACTATCCACTTATTTGTTCAACACAAGGAGAGAGACAGACTAGAAAAGGCACTACAGGACCTCTGCAACAGCACTCTGATGTCTGCAGGTTAGTGGTGGTTTACACCTTGAGTTGAAGTTGTGACTATTTATTTCAACAAAATAGCTGACTGAATAGTTCCCTTCTTAGTCAGAAAAATAAAACACATGCACATAAATTATTGATTTTATAAAATGTGCATCCTGTTGGGTGGAAGCCTATCCCAGCTGACTTTCACTTTGCAGGAAACACCCTGGAGTGGTCACGTGTCAGTCACAAGGCACAAACAGACAAACAATGATTCACACTCAAATTCACACAGATGGGCACTCCACATTATTTGTATAAGTTAAATTACAAGCAAAATACATTATAACATCAAACATTGTCCTGTTTTGACCCTTGGTTCATTGGGGAAGGAACAGCTAGAGCAAAAGGGAAAGATTATTGTACGTGTAAGACAACAATGTTTAATTTGTTTTTTTTAACACAAAAAAAGGAGGAGCAGCTCTTGTCAAATCCAGTGGAGCCCCGCAATTCGGCATTCACGTCCCTGCAAATTAGCAGATTTTTGGTCAAGAATGTGATGTTTTTAATTGTAGGGGAAAACTCGCCTGTTTGCACTTTTTTTTTTTTTTTTTTTTTTTTTTTACAGAAAACACATGTCATTCACCCAAAAAAAATCCAAACCTCAAACTCTTTACTTAAATGACCTAAACTAAGCAGATCTGCGTACCATAAGAAAGACACTGGGGCAAAAAACGGTGAGTTCCAAGACAAAAAACGCTGCTGAACAAAATGAACATTAAGGCTCGTCTCAATATTGCCAGAAAACATCTTGATGATCCTCAAGGCCTTTGGGAAAATACGAGACGAGACAAAAGTTACATTTTTTAGAAGGTGTGTGTCCCATTACATCTGGTATAAAAGTAACACTGCATTTCAGAAAAAGAACATCATACCAACAGTAAAATATGGTGGTGGTAGTGTGACGGTCTGGGGCTGTTTTGCTGCTCCAGGACCTGGAAGACTTGCTGTGATAAATGGAACCATGAATTCTGCTGTCTACAAAAATATCTTGAATGGATGGCCATCTGTTTGTGACCTCAAGCTGAATCAAACTTGTGTTCTGCAGCAGGGCAATGATCCAAAACACACCAGCAAGTCCACCTCTAAATGGCTGAAAAAAAACAAAATGAGGACTTTGGAGTGGTCTAGTCAAAGTCCTGATCATAAATCCTATTGATATTTTGTGGCATGACTTTAAAAAGGCCCTTCATGCTCAAAAACCCTCCTATGTGGCTGAATTACAACAATTCTGCAAAGATGAGTGGACCAAAATTCTTCCACAGCGCTGTAAGAGACTCATTGCAAGTTATTGCAAACACTTGATTGTAGTTGTTGCTGCTAAGGGTGGCCCAACCGATTATTGGGTTTAGAGTGCAAACACTTACTCACACAGGGCCATGTAGCTTTGAATTTTTTTTCTTCCTTGATAATAAAAAGAGTCATTTAAAGACTGCATTATGTGTTCAGTTGTGTTGTCGTTGACAAATATTTCAATTAGTTTGATGATGTGAAACATTTAAGTGTGACAAACATGCAAAAAAGAAATCATGATGGAGCAAACACTTTTTCACACCACTCTATATATGTCTACGCTATAGAGGTCAAAGATCACTGACGTTGGCTCAGAATCTCTGTTCTCGTTCATCCCAAGTAAGACAAACTCATCCAACCACGCCTGTATAGACCTTGCTTTCTGGAAAAGAAAAGGGCCTTCCTTAAAATCAATTGGAAGCACAGAATGTTCCCAAATGGCTTGATAGGAGGAAGAATAAAGATTAGGGGAAACCAAGGAGTTATTCCAATTAATTCATTGATTATGAAGTGTATATAAATAGTGGTGAGTGGCCTCATGTTGGTTAGATGTTTGTCTGTCACATTGTGAGCTAGTTGGTGCAGGTTCAGACATGCCTTTGTCAGCCCATGCTTGCCTCTCATGCTATACACTCCCCTCCTGTATGTCTGCATGGTTCACCTGATTAAACCTGCCTTGACCTGCCCTTTTCAGCCTTTACATGCACATACTAGCTCTTAATTTGCAAATCCATGTGCTTGAACTTGTCCATACATCTTAGACATGTTTATACCTGCTAACCTTGCCTTAACTTGTGCTTCTGCCAGAGCACCGCAAGCCTGCAGGCACGTTTTCATCCGAGTGTGTGATTGGTTACCGTTTGCCATAATAGGATCAGCAGGGACTTGCAGGGAGTCTGCTTTGTGTATGTGACACACAGGGAAGGAGGGTATGTAGTAGACACCAGCCAGTAGATTTAACCTCTGAGTGATGCATGTCTCTGTCCATCACTGTGGCCAAAGATGGCGTCATATAAAATCCAGTCTGATGCCAAGCCTGTTGTAAGTCTTCCTTTCCTCTCCTATGTGCACTGCACCTGCTCCACAACTACATGAAAGGTTGTCAAACACGCCCACACTCTTCATGGTGTATGAGTCATTCTTATTTCACTCTTTGGTAATGCAACTCCCCGGGCAGATTGTATCAAAGAAGCAGCGTATGAATCAAAGTCAGTCAAAAGTTGTTGTTTTTTTTTTTTTTTTCTTGTGAAGATTCATTCTCTTGACTCATCTTTTTTTCCCCAAAAATGATTTTCAGGGAACCCGTTGGCCTTCATATTCCATTGATGGGAGTTTGACATACAGTTTTCTAAAACTGCACTGCAGCGTAGTTCGTTCCAATAATCCATGTGCCTGCAGAGAAGTGCGCTGATAGCAAGTACAAATCAGCTTTCCTTCCAGCATATTTTTAATACATCATGGAGCTCTGATTTACCTGACGTTGGTACGGTTTCCCCATGTCCCGTTTATGTTTCTCTAATTTGAACTGTTTGCCCGACGGTTGTGCCCATATGTGGCTATGCAGAGATGTAATGTCACCGGCGTGTTGATTTATTAATTTCAAGTGTCTTTGTCTTCTTTATGTTTCTAGAGGAAAGCACTGTGGTTGCGACATTGTTCCATTACTGGATAACGGACATTCTTCCCATGAAGAGAAGCAATGAGCGTGGACTCTCAACAACACATCCATGAGTCACACAGCTACAGGCACTGTGTAAGGATGAACTCTACCCTATTTCTATATTTGAAAATGTATTATGTCTGATTCTTTTGTATCACAGAATAAAATAAAACATTCGGCTCTCTCCAATCAGTATCGATCTGTTATTTACCTCAGTGTTATTTTTGTATATTGTTCAAATGAATAGAAAAAACTCTTGTCTGTCTTATCTAACACCTAATTACCAGCAAACCAAATGTCAGCACTGCTGGAAGTCAGGTTTTGTTTGCTGTCATGACATTTAAAACTAACGAACTAACCAACAGCTTGTTAAACATCCCAACTTTCTGCAGATCACTGCAAGTTGCAATTCTTTGTTTAACTTGATTGTTTCACTATGTAGCCACACAAATGAACCTTATGTCTCTGTTGATATTACTCAAGAGGTTTTGTTGACACTTGTTGCAGTTATCTAACTAGCTATACTCAATATAGCAGCACAGCATGTTGGATGCATGATGGACTTTGAGCAGCATTGCCTCCTGGGGAGCCTGAAGCTCATGTATTCTATTCTGGTGCATTTACCCAAAGCTTTTTTCCAGGGGAGGAGTTCATGAAAAGGACAGAGAATTATCACGGCTGGGTAGTGCCATTGTGTCGGGTTGAGTAAGAGTTGTTGTCTTTGCAGGACTGGGTTCAAACGATTAGACGGAACAGCTATGTTAGGGTCTGCTTTGGCAAAATTATTCATTCACTTTTTGTATTGGAGCTCATCAAACTGTTCAAGTACAAAATGTGGCCATTATACAGTACAGTTTATGCAATTTCTTTTTTTTATTAACAAGAATATGAATAAAACACAATTTCTACACTGCATTTGTTAACATCTGTCCATGTTATAAGGGCCTGGATAAAATTAAATAAATGCAACATGGCCCCTAAGGAGCAAAACACAGTAGAAAAAGTATATTTTTTAAAACCCTCAAACAGATTACAAAAAATTCCTCTCAATAATTGCTTTACATTGACTTTTATATGGACTCAGTAGAAAACATTGAAGCATACAGGAGTCAACCATACAGTTGGCATACTCTTAATTCTTAACATGGTTTTCATTGAATCTTTTAGAGGAGGTGTAGTTATTTTAGTGTCCCATTTGATGCTGTAGCTGGTGTGACTAACTTGGACTCATCATGGACACAATTATTGGGTGTAATCCCAAACACACATCAAAACTGGTTTTGGAATGGATAAAGCAGGCTAAAATTAAGCTTTAGGAATGGCTTTCCCAAAGCCCGACCTCGGGTTTATTGAACATTTGTGGAGAGTGCTTAAAAGCTGGGTTCGTGCCAGGAAACCAATCAATTAAAATGAACTCTATCAATTCTGCCAAGAAGAGTGGTCAAATATCCAACCTGAATTATGCCAGAAGCTTGTTAATAACCACAAAAACTAACTGGTTGAGAAGAAACTTGCTAAGGAACATTTATTCAAGTATTAGTGGTGGTGTGTGTATATTTAAGCCTGGGTAATTTTTATCCTCTGTGTTTTTCAGAAAAACCCTAAATAAATTCAAACCCAATTTAATTAAATATGTACATTGTACAGTCATTCCACTCTAGAAAAAAAACCATTAAAATAAATCGTAGTGGTCCAAAATTAATGGCAATGACAATAAGCTATGTTAGCATACACTTCCTGCCTGATGTCCCAAATATGTTGTTATATTGAGGGAAGAGCATCTGCATAAATTGAGTAATGAACATGACTTGAAGACATCTTATGTCGACAGAATTTTGTAAGACTTTAAGGCAGTACAGTCGTCCCTCGACGCAGTTTGAATTTCATGGCTTCACTCTATCACTGTTTTTCAAACATATTTATTAATAAATCATGCTGTTTTGTGGTTGAATATGGTTTACTAGAAAAAAAAATATTGCAAATTTAACTTTTTTTGTCTAACTTAAGCATTTCAAGCATAAAAATGGCTAAATGAACTAAAATACAAATACAGTACAAGAAGACACATTCAAATTGTGAATGGCGTATTCTACATTGGTCACAAGGTGTCAGTAATTGTTCAGTGAGACAACCATGGGACTTGATCGCCGGAACGAGAGGCTTTTATTGCAGGTTTGAATTATCTCACAACAGGCACAATAATAACAAGATAATAATCATAATAACGGGCTCCTGTTGTGGCTGTGACCCAGCTGTCTACACGTCCGGAACACATTTATCGCAGAGCACACGCACGCATTTATTTATTTCTTAAATTTCTCTGATTATATCTACAGAAAAATCTGAGGAAAGAAAACATTTCTCGGATTATATTTATAGGCCGCACGGTGGCACGTGGTTAACGTGTGCCACACCCGAGATCTGGAACATCTGGGTTTGAATCTCCATTGGCCGTCCCGGCGTGGACTTTGCATGTTCTGCCTTTGCGTGCGTGTGTGGGTTTTCTCCGGGTACTCCGGTTTTCTCCCATGTCCAAAAACAATGCATATTAGGTTAATTGATGACTTTAAATTGTGCGTAGGTATGAATGTGTGTGAATTATTGTTTTTGTATATGTGCCCTGCAATTGACTGGCGACCAGTCCAGGGTGTACCCCGCCTCTCCCCCAAAGCCAGCATACCCCGTGACCCTAGTGAGGCTTAAGCGGCATCGAAAATGAATGAAAGGATAATATCTACATTACTGAGTACTACGAATGTAAGGGTGACAATAGGGATGTTATTTCATGTGTACATAGAGGGCTTTAATGACGTTAAAAAATGCATTTAGTAGATCGTATACAGGTTTTTTTATGCCATAACTGTGAAAAAATTCAATTTATAAAGAAGGAAGCCTACTTTGCAGAAATGTAACCACGATAAACAAGGGATTACTTTATAATAAGATATTGTTGTTTTTTGAAGTGTCTCCTACTTTACGCTTATACTGTACTGGGATCAGCCATGCTTCTGTTTACTTCTTTGCCCCAGTATGCCAAGTCCTGTAATCCCCTTAGAAACACCAACTGCTTGCAGCCTGTTATATAAGGAGACATTATCAGGGTAGACAAGTCCGCCTTGAACCAGATACCTGAACACAGGCTGAAGTGACCACACGCACTCGGGCAGACCCTCTGTCAGCGGGTTTCCCCTCCTGGGAGTCCAGGAAGGGGAGCTTCAGAGAACTTCAGGCCTTTGCTCAGTTCTCAGCAACACGGGGAAAATGTTTTTCAGACTCCAAAGACTCACTCCAGGCTACATCAGATTACTGCAGGTGAGTTTTATTTTTTGTTGTTTTGAACGTTCCCCATATATAATTCAGGTGGAAGACAAACTGCAAAATGAAGGTATATGTTTTCATAGAGGCAACACAAAAATGAAGCCTTTGTAGTGTATTTAATGTGCTGATATGTTGAAGTCCTCTGGGTATGTCAAAGTGTTCATTGTGATTTAAGCCCTTTATGACAAGAAGGAGAACACCCCCTTCACATACACTACATTTAAAGTTCAGGTTACATGGTGCATGCTTTGTCTGCACTGGGCCATTGAGTAGTTCTTTAAGACTGATGTAATCACTGCTTTCTAGGTAGTGGTTTTATAAGCACATGTATAGGCTTAGCCCGAGGCTAAGTATACATCAACTAAGTATAAAGTAAGCATTGTGATGCCACCAGGTAGCCTGTTTAATGGTGTGGTGTATCAGCTGCTTCAACTGTGCAAATTCAATGAAATGCACACTTAGTACACTATACACAGTCATTATAGGATGCATTTAGGATGCATTTTGTTTTAGCTCATGTCACATAATTACCTTTTTGGTGAAACAATGAAGAAATCTAAGTCTGTGACAGCCCATTGAGTTGTAAATGGAAATGAGAATTGGGTGAGTGAGCGACGGGAATGGCTTTTTAACTGCCTGTGACACAGCGCTGTTGGAAAATATGAGGTTTCTATTATTTTCACCACTTTATTATTGTGAAAGTTCTGCACAGGAAATTGCCCATGTCGCAAAAATAGACACCTTTTTTTTTTTTTTTTTTGCTTGCTCAAAGAGATGCGGTAAATGGCAAGTAGATGGGCCTGAATCTCATGGGCATTGTGGGTGCACTGAATGGGACAGAGACCTGGGGTGAGTACTTTGGTTAATAGTTTGTCAAAAAGCTACAACACAAGCTGGGCTCACTGAACCTCAGGATAATCATCTTTTTGTGACTATACCAGGGATTCTGAATGTTTAGTTTGTTACTTTTGGAGTTCTTTAATACTCACGCCGTATAATAAAAGCGAACACTGGATTGATTTGTCTTCTTTTTCCTTTCAGACCCAAGCCTACCATAATGTGTGTGTGGTGCGTCCGCCTGAGAAGACCATGCCTGGCATGGCTATGCTCTTAGGAGCCGTGGGGATTGGGATGTGCGGCTACAGCTGCAGGCAGTTGGCTCTCTACCACAGGCCTTCCAGCCGTGTGCTACAGTGGGTTGGCTCGCACACTGACGCCACCATGGCGGGCACTGCTGCCCAAAGGACCCCCTTCCTGGAGGCCACCCACAGGGCTGGAGCCTGCCAGGAGATCTCACCACCCTCCTTTGTTGGCCAGAAGTTTGTTTAAAATACGATTCTTGGTCGGGTATAGATTGGTCACTACAGGTTGATTCTCGGTAACCACACTCTTGCATGTTGAAGATTGTAGCTATGCTGGCCCATTGTGTAAATGAGGCCCATGTGCTCTCTGATGACATGTGAGTGTGGGTATCTGAATGAGTCAACCTGTGTGTTGACAGGAAGTTGGATGTGATGTTAGTTTTGTGGAATCGTGTAGCTTATGCAATATGAGAAAATAATGTCTTAATCTCTAACGGTAGTGTATCATTTCCTGTGCAGGCCCAATGATTGCGCAATGTAGTTTGATTACGTTTAACGTAGAGACATTGTGTGTTTTTTGGATGATGCAAAAATGGACTAAAGCTTGGCAGTAGTCCTTCATACACAGATGGTTTGCATAAATCTCTCAGTGACCTCACCTCCCCAAGAACAAGCAACCCATCCCATCCCATGCTGAAGACCTCTGAAGAGAGCAGGTACCATCAATGAGCAAAGCCTCTCAATTGATCTGGCTAAAACTCTCAATTAAGGATAATGTGGAGGTTGGAAGTCTTCTTTGTAACCCAATTAGCAACCCATTGTTAGAGTCTTGATCAGGATGATGGTAATGAACAGCAGGAAGCGGCAACGTACTTTTGTTTGTACCGAATTACGTGATAGTGACATTCAATGTAGAGAGCAGATTCTAAACCTGCATTCTCTACCGGGATTAAACCAGGTGGCAAAACACAACACCTTTAATCTGGTTTAGAGCGTGTCTGTCACTCTTAAGAGAGACAGTCCCTGTGCATCCAAACATTGTACCTTTCTCCCTGCAATGTCCACCATTTGTCTCACTGCCATGCATGGATTTGGATGATGTTGCATTGGTGTTTCCGTTTGTGTTCACACCAAAAAATAAATGAAGTAGCTCAAAAGAGGGGGCGTGCAATTTGGCGAGGCATTGAGTGTGGTTGAGAATGCGTGCTGTGCCTTAGGGAGAGCACAGGGTCTGTCAGACTGATTCAAAATGAACAGTTTTACGTAGGCAGGACCACAGACTGCAGCGATGTGCTTCTTCAGTGCTACACAACGAGGCTTTCCTGGCCTACTAAACTGGACTCATAACTAGTTGTGACAGGTTGGGAGTTTTTGGAGGGACAATAACTCGGACACGAAGACCATAATCCGATCAGCACTGGTCGTTGAAAAATTTGAAAGAGACTACCACCAGTAAACAAATTTACAATTGTTGGTCTCCCAGCAACAGGTTCATCATAGGGGAAACTGGGCATGCATGTATGTCCTTGCATTCTAGTCTGGCTGGTTTTGTCGAACGGACACATTAGCCAACACTCTCCCAGAGGACTGTAGTCTATATGGGATGGGTTGTAAGTTGCGTAATGGATCTGGCTGATTCTGCCCAATTTAATTTTTTGTTGGCACTGCAGTGTTTCATAGTCAGCGTGGAGCTCTGAATGAATCTATTGATCTCAATCATTACAGTTGGGGAGGAGAGACCTTGGGCTGTGCCTCTGCAGCAAACTGCTTCACTCACTACTCGTCTGTTTATGAGCGATTACTGTCAAAGATGTGCACAGAAAAAATGGAATACCTAGAAAATAGACAATTTAGAGAGTATTCTCTTCCAGGTTTTCACTATTTCAATATGTAGGTGTCCCTGAATTGCTAGTATGTATAAAGTCTACACAAAGATGACTTCAGATGTGCCCAGATGTGATGTCAGAAATTGTGAAGTAAAAAGTATCCTGCAAACTTCCTGCTCTGCTGTTTCCTGTCATTCACATGTTTTAATATCTCAAAGTATGCTTTAGTGTCACTTATGCCGTACGTACGGATGATTGAAATTGCCTTCCTCTAAGGCCCACGGTGCAGCAAGGTAACACCGTTTTTCCAAAAAGTAAAATGTAAACATTTTAACTTTAACAAAAAAAATCAAGACAATAAATATCTGTCCATCCATCTATTTTCTATGCCGCTTGGCGTCTTTTGGGTTATGGTTGCGCTAGAGCTTATCTCAGCTGACTTCGCGCAAACGACGGGGTACACCCTGGACTCTTTGGGACAACAGATACAAATATATATATATATGTATATACAGTATATACACAAATAGGTTTGATTCCCCAGGGACACCTTCCTGGTGAGTTGTTTAGGGAATGTCACGCGGAAGAAGACTTCAGGGCAGATCTGGAGGCATTATGTTTCACAGCTAGCCTGGGGACGCCTTGGTGTCCTCTCGGTGGAACTGGAAAAGGTGGAAAAGGCAAGCAAAACATTATTTGTATCAACACACTTATTTGCGAACAATTGAACTTTTATTACAGACAACTTCTTAATCGTGCTAAATAAGTAAACAAAAGCAAGTAAGCGAGAACTACCATTGGCTCTCGTTCAAATCCATTGGTGTTTTGTCCTCGAAGCCGTGTGTATAAGTACTTGTTCCCTGAGTTTGTAAACAAAATAATATTTAAATATATAAACTCTATTGGAACAACACAACAAAAAAAACATCTTAACCCAACCGGTCGAAACAGATGGCCGCCCCCAGAGACAGGGTTCTGTTCAAGGTTTCTTCCCCAGAGGGAGTTTTTCCTTGCCTCCATCGCCAAGTGATTGCTCGTGTTTCACTTGGTTCTCTATTTTAATTTATGAATGTGACCTCCATGTGTAAAGTGCCATGAGATAACTGCTGTTGTGATCTGGCGCTTTATAAACGAATTGAATTGAAAAACACATGTTTGTGAAATTAAACATAGAAGACAACTTAAAAATACTAATCTCATTGATCCTATCGATCTGATACCAATACTGTACCCAGGTATCGATAACAGCGCTGTTTGGATACTACTGAAATTGAATTATCAAGTAAAGAGCTTTGGAATATCATGTGTGTAATGGATGACTTCATAATGGGAACAGTGTGTCATTAGCAACAGTGTGCGAACATGTTTTCCTCTTTTAAACCGCATTTGAACATCACAGTGACGTCAACCAACGTCTCAGTAAACATGAGTCAAGAAGCAACGGGTTTCTTTATTCTTGGGGTGTCAAACTCGTGCCATAGAGGGTTGAGGCACTGCAGGTTTTCTTTCCAGCCGGTCACTAAAGCAGGTGATTTTAATGATCAGCACCTCCTTCAATTTTAGAGAAGGCGCTCAACAATTAAATCACCTGCTGGAAAAACTGGTTGGAGAGAAAACCTGCAGTGTCTCCACTCAACATTGACACATGTGCTTATTCACCCTCAAGCAGCTCACCCTCGCCCTCTAGTGGCCACTTTTAGCGGTTATCCTTGCAGGCGGGCACTTATTGGTTTTGCCTTGTTTTAGCTCGTCGCTTCACTGTCGGGGTTACAGTGGGTGTTTGCGTTAAGATTTGGATTGTTTCAAAAAACGTAACGGAATTAAAAGTGTTTTTAAAGTCGACGTAGTGACTTGGAGAGGACTGAGCGAGGCATTTACCCCAGGAGGAAGCAAAGTGTTGTGAAGAGTTAACCAAAGTACAACAGACGGATTTTTTGGATTAGTTATCCACTTTCGAGGGTTTGTGTCCATCTATTATATTCCTTTCTGAAGTTGTTGCGTGCTGTTTGACTTAAATAAGTCGCTTAGAAGTTACTTTTACAGCACTAAAGAAGTAGTAGTAGTGTCTTTCTCTTTTGAATAAAGTAAAAATATAATTAACTTATTAATAGATGATCTGAAGAGTGAAATGTGTATGCAGTTGCTCACATATCATCGTGTTAAATTCTAATCAGAAGCGAAGTGAAGGGAATGAGTTTGGAGATGTTTGAAGTCACTGAGTTATTTCTCAGTTTGCATACAGTGCCCAAGTTGTGGGACCTCATCCATCATCTCAGCCGGATGTGCTCTATTTGCAGGTCACCCCCACTGCCACTTTGATCTGGGCTGAGCAGGGGAGCAGCAAGCACCAGCAGGGCCCGTCAGTGGCCAAATTTACTGCAGGATGGGGAACTTTTCGAGCAAGGACAGCCATGGGCTCACAGGTAGGTCACATACACGCTTGTCTTGCAGTACACACACTGCATCTTTTGAGAAGGACGGATGCAAAAAGCAGGGGGTCGAGTATGGTTGGTGCATTATAGAAGAAAAGAAACGCAACAAAGGGAACGCGAGTGGAACGGCTGTGCATACGGAGGCAAGAATCTTGGCAGCCATCCTGTGTGTGTTGCTCAGTGAGTGGTCATTCTCCTCGCGTCCCCCATGTGATCCATTCGGGCCAGCTGTGATGAATCGGCAGAATTCCCCAGCTCGGCACAAGGGCAGCAGATTAATCATAAAGGCTTAATGCTATCTGACATCCACGCTCACTCACACACACACAAACCTCATTACACACATTCACTCAGTCAGTCTGCCACCCATGTGCATGGATGGGCGAGCACATTAAGGTTTGGAATGAAGAAATAAAAGGAAGGGTGGCTTGAGAAACTTATTAAACAATCCAGTCATTCTTTTCCAATGAGGCTGTGCATGCATAGTTGCTGCTATCACATCATTCCAAATGAAAACCTTTTATTTTTACAAGCAGAGCACAGCTTTTGTCCAAACAAGGGCAAGGAAGAAAGAGGAGAACTGATGCTCAGTCATTTGTGCCGTGATTAGTGACTCTATTGTTCAGTTTGCTGCAGTTGTTTGTTCCAGAATTATGTGGTTTGTGACAGCTGGCCAACATTGTTCATGTGCAGCATCCCCGTGAAAGTATTCCCAGTGACACGGGCAGCTCACTGGATGGTATTTTCAGTGTCAACATGCCAGACGAGTGACCACTAAAGTGGTTTTCTCCCATCATTCCTCCGTGACATCATTGCCTGGTGATTCACACACTAGCTGGGTGATTGTCACCTTTTTTGTGCTTTCCTTCCCATGCTGCTCAAAATAAGTTTTTACACTCCCTTCCAGATAATTACTGTTTTATATCTACTTTGGATGGTTATTTTGAGGACATGGTACAGGTGCAATTGTTTATAGATATATAATATTTTGATGGATAACTAGACTTTATTAATCTGATGAGGCAAAATAAGGATTATGTTGGTCAAATAGAGTAAAATGGTGTTTTTAGATGATTTACTTCAGTGTATGTCCTTTTCGTTTATTTTGGCGAACCTGCGTATGTATACATGCAGGCAATTTACGCTGTTAAACTAGGCTAGTTTTCTCAGTGACAAAAAAAAATACAAAAATATTACATCGCGATATACTCCAAAAGTGGGTGTGACTGGTAAAATTCAAGATTCAAGATTCAATTCAAAATGCCAAATAAGGGAATTAATTGATGACTGTTACGCAGGTTATCAGCACATCATTGCGATCCTACCATTTGGCATGAGCAGTATAGGGGTGACATGTTTCTAAATAGGAATCTATTACACAGAAAATGATCTATTAAAAATTGTTAAGAAAATGAAACCACATGGATCAGAAGGTCGTGCCGAGCAACTCACAAGCTTTCTTTCAAAAGCCAATATCATTTCTTCTAGGTAACCACTTGGAGAATTTCCACACTCCTCCTGCCTCCCCACAAAGTGACACACCTGGATTTGTACCTGGTGTCCCTCAGCTCCTACCTCCCTCATCAGCTAAATCTCCCATTTCAGTTTCATCTTCACCTCCGGTATCAGTGTTTACATCGTCCAGCGTGAAGAGATCACAGCCAAGTTCTGCCATTTCTGCACCTGAGTGGAGGCCTCCTCCTTCACGAACCAACTCAAACAGTTCCTCAACTGCTTCAGCAGTCAGTCCAGTGGCCACCAAGGCAGACAGTACGGTAGCAATGATAGGACACGTTACTGTGGCAAGGAATGGGGCTCCTTCTTCTTCTACCCCTCGGTCGGTACCTGTCAACCCAGCAAATAGTCCATCTACTCCGTGTAGCTCCTCACCGGTTGTGTGCAGCTCTTCTGGGCCAAAATGGAGAGAGAGAGACAGCGGCCTGAGTCAGTCTCTGCATCAGGGTCCAGAGTCTGGAGACATCCAGGCAAAGGAACTGCAGACACTGCTCGAGGAATGCCGGACAACTTTGGGGATCTCCGTCAGTCGGGATGGGCCCACAAACATCACAGGTAAGAGCTGCAAAACATTTGCTTGACTACTCCACCTTCCTGTTTCATTGGATATTTCCCTGTGCTGAGAAGGGCAAACACATTTATTTGACCTTTTTTCCTTTGGTTTCGTTTGCATTTGACATTATCTGACATTTCTCCTCCGTCAGACATGCTGAAATGCCTCCAGGTTGAAGTGAAGAATTTGAAGAGTACAATGCAGGTGAGATGTGCATGGAGAATGGCCCAAACTGTGAGTAAATGCACTGATTAGGGGAATTGGGAGGAAAACCTTGCAATAACTAGTCAATGTACCTTTTTTTAAAAAAAAAAAAACTGGGCACCAAACAGAATGAATCATTTGTGACAACCGGTTTCTACTTTGTATCATGTCAAAGCATGAACCACTTGATTTATTTATTCTATTCTTTGTTCACCGAAGGTACAGGTGGGATATGTTCATCTGTCCAGATGTATGTTTACCCTTTTTTTGTGACTTTTTCAGAATTTTTTTTCCTGGTTTCTTATTGGTTACCAGGGGTTATAGTGTCCCCTGTTTATTTGACATGCATTGACCATCTGCTGTGTTTTCATGTGACACTTTGTATCATAACGGCACCAGTGCCGACATAAACGGCAGTCACCAGATCGGTAAACTAAGTAGATATTGGTGCCTCATTTTAGTGCTAAATGAATGCAGACTCGGCCACCTGCAACAAGTGCTTGAAGATGATATTGTGCAAGTTACAAAATCAGAATGAATAAATCAATAAGAATAAATCAGAATTATAAAAATTTGCTGATCTGGTAGACTTTCAAACAGTGCTAAAACAACGCTAAAAACCTTCAGCACGTCAGTATGTGGAATCAAATTATGGAACGGATTGAGTAAGGAACTCAAACAATGCACTAAAATGAGCGATTTCAAGAAAGAGTGAAAGCAGTTGTTTACAAAGTACAAGGAAAAAGCATCCTGAACCATTGTGTACATACAATGCTATATGGCTAACCACTCTTGCACGTACTACTAACTCCTCATTTCTGTTGAATGCATTGTCTGTAGTCACTCATTATTCAACTATCTTCTGTCAACTACTAACCCTTTTATCAGTTATTATCTACTCATTATTATCATTAAGTCTGTTACACCCCATACGAATAATAATATGAATATACAATTAACTTCCTCACCGTAATTATTAACCTTGACTATCATTATACCACATTGTTATATTGTTTTTCCTATGTATTTATAATTGGCAAAGAGTACATTGGACTACAGAAGGAGAACAAATGTATTGCAATTGATGTGAAATGGATGGGGGATAAGATTAAATAAGCTTTGCTTCTTCCCACCCCTTTTTGGGCATGTGGAACTGTGAATCGTACTAACTGGATGCTCGTTCAAAATGAATTAAACCATAAGTGCTAAGAGCGGGCCACTGCCTGGCCCTTTGCTCTGGCTAGGTTTAGCTTTAGGCTCAATTGCTAGCCATCAGTCCGGCAGAACAAAAGAGGATAGGGGCCGACATTCAAACCTTTGTGGAGGTGGATAAGATGGATTTCATTTGTTAGGACTGGCGATACCCCAATATTAAGGAAACTGGCGCCAATCGATTGGCCATTTAATATCGCCACAGTTGTGTATCAGTTTCCGATCCAATTGTGAGGAACTGATGTGCTTAAGCAGTGGATTGTATGCACTGAAATGGGGTTACCAAACGTCCCAGTACCTGTCCTGACTTTTTTTTTTTTTTTTTTTTTAAAGAAAGTGATAAAAATATCCTGGTTTTTCATTGAGCCATTAATTTGTGCGGCATGAGGGCGCGCTGCTATATGTGACGTAATCCCTGCTGTGTGCACCGCTTTTTCAATTAGTGTTGCCAAAAGTTGCAAAAAGGCAAAGAAGAAAGAAAATATATACACCGAGTTAATCATCTGACGCTTGCCTAGTTGAAGTCTGGTAAAATTGGGGATGTTGTGCACAACGGCGGTTCAAATTCCTAAGTTCTTGTGACTTTGTAGGGCACATTTTTCTCATAAATGGTTACATTCCAAACCTTAACAAGCATTTGACCGCAGGTCATTCTGTTTTGGGAATCATTTTCATGCCGATTTCTGAACGTTCGTCCTTTGGAGGAGGCATACTTTAAAAACATTGAAATTATAAAGCATTTATAGGAAACTTTGTGTACCATTTGAGTATCTTATTGCCAGGCTGAGTGTCCTAGGTTTTGGTAATCACAATATTGTCACCCTACACTGGGGTGTAATGTTTTGGTTGCAGCAAAATGCGTTTGGTGCACAGTGAGGGGTTTTTACTTCGGGAGTCATGGCAACTGTATTATTTATTGAAATGTCTTTATCACAAACTGTTTCATGTCACAAAATGATGATGCACAAACGGGCTGAAATTGACATCAGATCATGTTGAAGAAAGTATTCCATCATGTAGCACGCAACACGTACAGCTAGCAAGTAGCGCACTTGCCAGCGCGTAGCGCGGCTCTCCTCACTGGGACAAAACCAGTGACAGGAGTGTTCACTTACTCCGTTCATTCTGCTACAGACCAGCGCACCCGGGTGTCGAGACAGCTACACGGCGTGAACCCTCTTGTCATCCAGCCTGTTTGGTGGAGAGGGAGGAGGAAAACAAACATGCATGCACATGTCAGTATGTCGAAGCCAGCAAAATGATTGAGTTTGTTTTGATTTATCGTGCGAGTAATTAATTGATTTATTGATTAGCGTGACAGGCCTTTCATGAAGTATTTTAATTACTCTTCTGTTCAACTTGCATGTCACAAACTTCAGTGAGAAGAAAAAGGCATTGTTTTTGGACAGAATTTGTGTGTTTTCCTTTTTGAAGTATCAGTTTCAATAGTACCAATTTAGCACCGGGATCGGATATTATATAAACGATATCCAACCCTGCATTTTCTTTTTTTGGTGGCATTGTTTTTTTCCCCAAGAGATGCTAAAAGTGTACTTGTGCCTGTGGACGTAGTAGAGAGTACGTCATACATGCCAGTGACACGTGGTCAGTGTTTGTGACCTTTCATCCCAGAGATAAGACCAAAACACACCCTGTTACCGTCTACCATCACAATACACGGTGGAATTGTCCCTGCTCAGCCACCCTGGGTCTTGCAGCTTGCTAAGGAAGGTTTTCCTGTTGAGGCCTGTGAAGGGAAAAGAGGATCTTTTCTATGTCAACCACCATAGTGGTAGAATTAAGTACAAATAGATTTAATATGTGCAGTGTCTTGTATAACATTTCATCACGTTAGGAAGACATTTTCACCAGCATTCCATCATTTGCTAGATGCGTCCCGCATATCTAAAGATGTTCTAATCTGCGGTGATTTCCTGGTTCCAATTGTGACCCCACCCTTAGGATAGCAGCTGGAGGGTCACAGCTTCCTACAGGTTACAACAGCTGGAAAATACGACTCAAAGTGGGACCTCCCGTCTTAGTTCTTCTCCATGTGAGTGCTTGTTTTGTGCTTGATTTAGGTTGCGAACTCGTACACTGGAACCCCTAAAGGCGAATGCTACCAAATTGCCACAATTAAAAATAAAATCAAAATGTTCTGATTATAAATATTCCTTTCAAGTCCCACAGAAATATGAATGCCACAAGCTTTGTCACCCTTTCACTCGTCAATATAGTTGTTTTCAACAGCAGATAGCTTCTTTTTGCACGTTTATGTTAATGATGCTGTAATGCTACTGCAAATATGACCTGCACAACTAATAAAGGATTTATGATTAAAAATGCATTCCAAATCGGAAGTTGACCAACATCTGCACTGGGCTGTGCGCAACGTTGGGGGTTTCGCTATATTCATGCAATGCAGATTGAGGGCTCTTGCTTGCATTCACAATTGCATCTCGCTTGTTCATTTCTCTTTTTTTTTTTTTATATCTCTACCTTTTTATGTTTTATCCTTCCTCTCTTTTTCACTTTCCCACACCCCTAAAGAAGCTTGCAAATATAATCCCTGCATGGGCCAACACAAAGCACGGGGAGACAAAGCACTGAGAGGTAGCCGTGTATTAGAAATTGAGGCAATCCAACACTGTGTTTACATGGGCCCTCACTGGGCCAATAGACGCTGCAAAGCCTGACTTTATGAACCCACTCAGTCTGCTTTGCTGTCCTGGGAACCTTTTTGTGGGGAGCCGGTGGAAGGGGAGTGGGTATAGCAGTGCGGAGGAGGGGGGTTCACAATGAGCTGTTCAGGAGACAAAACTTGTTTTGTTTTGTTCAGTGCGGTGAGCAAGAGGAGGCGGGTGAAGGCTGAAGCGCTCGCTCCCACTGCCATTTGTTTCTGTGTTCATTACACACGTGAGACGGGGAGTTAACAAATACACACACATGCAGTGAATGTCTTCAATGTATGAGTGCAGATGATTTTTACTTTGTGAAGTGAACTGACTTCTTCCCCTGTGGTGCCTCTTTGGCTTTTCTTCAGTTTGTCCATGAGACATCCGACCGCTCATTCCTGAGCACAACAGCTCCAAAATGTGCTACATTTTTGGTTTCCCCTCATTTCACCCCAATCCCTGTAAACTCTATTGACTCTATTTCTATCCTCCTCTTCCACTTCCAAATATATTTTTATAAGAAGCCTAGATATTTCAAGAACCCTTTCCATTTATATTTCAGTGGTTGACTACACAGTACGAACAAAAACATTGGGTCACACAATTTTGGAATGTTACATACCAGGAAGTGAGGGTAATCTCTTGTGTCTGATGTGTTTTTTCGTTAAAATGAAATTTGTCTTCCAATAGTAATACTTGGAAAATTACTGTGATTTGCAATTTCACCCATACTCCTAAAAACTTGATGACAACATAAAAAGAGTAGTCAGTGCACAGCTTGTATAGCAGTATAGATTTACGATCCACACAGCCATGATTGTCTAAATAGCTGATCAATATTTGGATGCTGCCCCGCGAATATTACGATGCCCCCACGTACTTGGCCACTTCATCACCTTCACCTTCCCCAGCAAGGCACTTGTCATCTTGGAGGTGTGTTTATGCTCCTTATGTTTGTAACCTGTCCTGTAGCCAAGTACCCCAAGGGAGAAGATCATGCTGTGCTGCGGAATGTCACAGTACATGTTGGAATTCATGTTTCTCTCAATTAACTGGAGCTCCCCAGTGACAGTGGCACTCATGCAGCCCCATACCATGGCGCTACCACCATCACGCTTAACTGTAGGCAAGACACAATTATAGTGTGACACGCTTACGTTGCCAGCTATTTAGACGATAATGGCCGTGTGTTGAGTCATTTTATTGGATAGGAAAACTATATTGCTATACAAGCTGTACACCGACTGCCCTAATGTATATTCAAATGTCATTTCTATAGCATTGTCCCATTGTCCCTGGGCAGGATGACTAGCTAAACTGCCAGAATCATTCAACGTTTTATTATTTTCTACTAGTTGAACATGTGGTTTATGAGTTCCATCACTGAGGTTTAAAAACTGAAAACAATTAGAACTTCCATTGTGACTATAAAATCAAGAATGTTTTTGGCCCATCTGCCAAAGTCTATTCACTTTTGTTTGGTTTGCTTTGTTGTCAATGAAGACACAACTTAATAATAAATTGCCTAAATCAGGGCAGACGACATCATCATCGCTATCCGCGACAAGGTTCCCCAATTTGACCAAATCATAACCTGTAGCAGAATTATCCGAGCACAGCAATTTCTAGCCAACTGTCAACGAGGTACAATATTTTGTTTAAATGGCAAACTTGGGGCTGGTGGTGCTGTACCCCTGGACAGAGAGGTGACAGGAACAGGAAGGCAGATGCACATCAGAGAAATTAGTTTAGACAAAACTGCATTTATGCAAACCTATTTAGCAATTTAATCACAAGGTCAATAGTGGTTGGGTTGGATGGGTTTGGTGTGGAAGTACTCCATCAAACACATTTGTAATGAACTAAAAGAGAGATCGTCAGTCAGGCCTTCCGTCAAGTCCAGTGATCTCTGACCACAAATGTTCTTAATGAACACAAATTCCAACAAATGCATTCTAAAATCTTGTAGAGGGTCTTCTCAGAAAACTGAACATTCACTTCCTGTAATGGCAAGTGTCCCGGTGCCTTTGCCCATACTGTATAGCACATTACCTTGCAGACAAACATCACTAATGTATTTTATCTGCAAATACAATCCAAATGTGATTATTCATTAGCCCAATGAACATTCCAGCATGTCATCTGATGACCCATCTGTCTGCACTTAAGTGCACCAGCGTTTTTCAATTAACCTAACAACAAAAAATGAATGCCAATATAATTATATTTGTTTCCCTTTTGAATATATTTCAAAACAGCTGTGGAATGAGTTCCAGGTGACTGCTCTTTTGAAAGTTTGAAGAATGATCACTCGCTTTGTCATGTAAACGAAGTTGCACAGAGCATGCTCTGAAAGTAATGTTGAGTTTGTCTGGACTGGAAGGAGGCAGCGCTGATGTTGAATGTACAAATGGTGAATTATGTAGTGTGGAATACATGGCATTGACTTGGGCCCCCTTTCACTTTGATGTCCATGTGCATTTAGTGTCGGTATGCATGCAGCTTTTTGTGCCTGCCAACACGGCAGGAAGGTTGAGCGCCGTTTCAGGGGCTTGGTGAGACGGTATTCAATCATTTTTGGATGATACTATAGACTGAAGAAAGCTGGAGTGAAGAGTTTAGATGTTTCTCCAAGTAAGTGTCAGAGGGAGAAAGAGAGAGCGAGAGGGAGAGAGAGAGGTTGGGTGTGGGAGACAACTAGGGACAGATGGATTGAACAATATCGTTTTCCCCACCAGAAATTCAGATGTGGAACTAGATGTGTGTGTTTGTGTGTACACACACACACACCACATCTGGTCTTACTGTGGGCCATGGGTCATAGCTCTTCCGGGAGTGTGTGTGTGTGTGTGTGCGTGTGTATCTTGACAATCCACACCCTTATCTCGGTGTGAACTGAGGAGCACCCCTTCCTGTTTCCTTAAACAGACTTGCTCCAGTTGGAGCGTTCGTGGCCAGATAAGCAAGACTCTGTGAAGACAAGGTCCGCCGTGTTTTTTTGTTGCTGTTTGACACTTCCTGAATAGAGTGTGAATGCCAAACATCAGATAAAATGATCATGGGTTTTGGTGGTGAGGCTAAAGAATACGGAATGTGTGTACGGGGAAGAGAAAAGAAATGTGAGATGTGTGTGTGTGTGTGTGTGTAGAGTTTAATCAGGTCCAGCTGTGGTCTTGAGTCACTGGTCAGAAGAGAGAGCGTCGACTTGGCTCAGATATTACTTCCTCCTCCGCATCTCCATCCTTTCTTCATCTAATTACTCACCTCTCTAACCTCTATGCTCCTCAGCCATGCTTCAAAACCCTCTGGCTGATATTGCCTTTCAGTGCGTCTGCTGCCCCCATTAAATATGTACCTCCCTCCCTTCTATTTCTTGCTTCTTTTAAACTGGTGACTGGAGCAGTCACCAGTTGGTGCTCGCTTGAAGGACAGCTCTTTTTTTTTTAATCACACCATCATAAATAACACTGAAACTGTTTTGGCATGATTGTCATCAAACTCTGAAGCTCTAATGAGTAACAGCACCGAAGAGGAGAAAAAACTATTTTGATGGCACACAAGTATTGTTGGCTGTCCTCCTAATCACGTGTCAACCTTTTTTTCCTTCCGTGGTTTCACTTATTTACTGTTAATGTTTTTTTTGTTTTCAGCATTTCGGCCAGCAGGGACATATTTTTTGCATGGTTGACTTCCTGTCAAAAAAGCCCCTCCCTGTTTGCTTGTCAGGGCTTGCAAGGCCATTTAATTCACATTGTTCTCCACAAGTGATAGTCAGATTATTGTTTCCTGTTTTTGTTATATATTATACATCAAATAACAGCACTTGCAGCAAAGTGGAAATGTGGTTTGCATATCTGCGTATATTCAAACCTTGGCTCTGACTTTTGGAGTTTGCAAGGTCTCCCTGCGCTCAGTGGATTTACTGTAGGTACTCTGGTTTCCTCCCACAGTCCACAAACATGCAAGTTCATTGGACAGTCCAAATTGTCCATCGGTGTAAGTTTTCATATTCGGTAAGTGCCCTGTGATTGACTGGTGACCAGCCCAGGGTGTACCCCGTCTGTCACCAAAAGTCAGCTGGGACAGGCTGCAGCTCACCCGTGACCAGAAACAGGATTAGTGTTAGGAAAATGAATCATTGAATGAAATAATAGCGCCTAAAAAGCACACATCCAAGGCCAAACAATAATCCCAGTTAGAGGTGAATTCCTCCCTTTATAGTGTAGTGACTATTTACTGTATGTAAAACAAAACTTTGCAGTAACCAAAGGTGTACAAGATGTGTGTAAACATAATTGAGTTGACATTGATATACTAAAGTTTGAGTATAGCTGTTAAAAACAGTAATATTGCTAAGTTTCACTTTATAGCGCCTAACACATCCATTTGTCCTTTCAGACAGAGCGTACAGAATGGCTGCAATTCCAGGCCGACCTTCAGGTAGCCGTGTCAGTAGCCGATCGTCTCAGGGCCGAGACTGAAGAGGAGCTGACGGCGCTGCGGACAGCTCATAAAGATATGGCGAGGGAACTAGCTGCTGCCCAGCACAGACAGAAGGAGGCTGACATGCAGCTTCTCACTTTGAGAGGGGAGTTGGAGGAGAGCAGGAAGAGGCTGGCTACTCTAAGTCAGACTGGAGACAAAATAAATGTCCAAGAAGGAGAGAAGACCGAACCTCTGAAGAACTGTGATATCAGCGAGGGGAGCCAGAGAGATGGGGAGAGGGTGGTGCACCAGCTGGCGGGCAGCCCGAACGATGCCATGAAGAATGTTGCCAGAGAAGAGTGTGTAGCTGTCACTAAAAGATACCTGAGAAATGTGACCAATGAGGAAAGGAGGGTGGAGGAGGTGCGATTCGGTGAGACACGAAGAACAGCAACTGCTGAGAGGTCAAGGTGAGATTAAACTTTTATTGTGTTGTGAGCACTCATTGGCTACATGTACACGTGATAGCCATATTTTTTTCCATACAGCTTGTCTTCATTAGGGTAATTGTTGCAAATCTCTTTTAATGTATCTTAACACTACAGAAGTCTATCAAGATTACCAGCTTCCTCAGATTCTGTCAAATTACAAAATGGAACTTCTCAGCCTACCACTGGCACAGCTGAACCTGCAAACAAGGTGTGTGTTTTTTGTTTTTTTTACTAAAGGGAGTTTGTTTACATAAAAAAAAATGCTTCAAAAAAAACTATGTATACTTTTTATTTTTTTAAGAATTTGGGGCACCTTAGGGGACGTAGAAGTTTGGACCGACAAGACGGCAGGTCCAACAAAGATACAGGTACATGTTTGTCATATTATTTTGTCATCCATTCTTTTGCAAGTTATCGCGCAATGTAAGTAATGATGCCTAAGTCTGTAGTTTTTTTTATTTAAATTTGACAAAATTAGCTTAACTCTTGCAGTAACTTTTCATTGCAGGAAAACAAGAGGAGTTTTTAAACAAGTACAACTCAACCCTCATGGAGCTTCCACCAACCAGGTGACCATTAGTACCCTGATGGACTCATTAAGCTCTCTATTCAAGCCAAAACGTATTAAGTGTTATTTATTTTACATTTGAGTGATATAACGAGACATAAGAAGCAGATCTGAAGCTCTTGTCCTGTTCAGGTCTCAGGATGGTTTCAATCTGCTCCTGCGTCGCCATGGAGGCTCGAAGAGGAACTCGCTGCTACGTTGGTGTCAGAGCCAAACACAAGGCTACAAAGTAAAGCTTATACTTGTCTTAATACTTACTTAAATAAACAGTTGACTCTTAAAGTGGGTACAGTGGAACCTCGTTTAGCGTATTTTTCAGTGTACATGCAATATACAGTATACGCCAACATTTTCAGTTGGTTCGTGTATATTTCCCGGTTAGCGTACAATATGACGTGTCGTTTTGTATTGTAAAATTTTGTATTGTATGTGTGTGTGTTTTTATTTTTTTTACCCTGAAGTAAGTTAAAAAAAAACGCTGGATTTTTGCATAGTCAGTGTTCATCTCTGTTCTACCAAGTGTGAGTGTCACTGAGTATGCCAATATATCTTCTTCCTAATTATGCCACATGATGTCATCATGTGCTAATGGAACTCTTGCATTATTTCCTCCAGAATATTGACATCACCAATTTTAGCAGCAGCTGGGTAGATGGCCTTGCATTTTGTGCTGTTTATCACACCTACCTACCTTCACACATCCCATACAGCAGTCTCAGTCCAGAGAACAAGGTAAGATTGGTACTGTTGGATATTAGCGTGGTTGTTTATGATAAATGTATTATTCACCTGCCTTACATACAACAAAAAAATGCAAATAGTTAAGGACTTTATTGGCATGCTGTGACCGTGATTAAGGTGAGACTAACTGCTTGTACGAATGTGAACACTCACCAGCCCTCTCATGAGATATGCCTGCACACTCTGATAGGAGCTGTATCCCCATTACTGATAATGTTGACGATAATAAAGCATTCACACTCACATTTGTTTTTGTGTTGGTTTTAATTACATTTAATCATTGCTCAATAAACCCCTCCATCAAGAACCAAAATATGTGAATCCGGTCATTAATTCCGCTAAACTAATTGAATCAATCATAACATGTGGAAAGGATGGAATTCATTTATTTCATGCCTCACTGGTTCCTTGATTTTTTGCTTTGTTGTTTCGTTTCAGAGGGAGAATCTCAACCTAGCATTCAAAACAGGCGAGACTGTTGGGATTACCCAATCTTTGGTAAGACTTGTTTCCTTTCAGAACCCTTTCTGAAGTAGAATTGGGTAATGTATTGATAACATTAGTCAAACCAGTGGGATCTAAAAGACTTACCCGAGCCCACTTTGAGTCAGTCTTTACAGTATGTATGGCCTATGAAGTAATTCCACTTGCCAGTTAATCAATTCAACTCTTTGTTTGACAGACTGTAGAGGAGATGCTGCGAGCAGGCGGCCCCGACTGGCAAAGGGTCCTGAGCTACGTGGAGAGCATGTATCGTCACTTTGAGATGTGACATATGGATGTAGTCAGTCCAGGCGCAAAGTAGGGACAACTACAGTATACACTATAAACAGTCCTAAGATGATGGTTCAGTTAGCGCTTGGACCACAGTTGAGCAAACGTTTACGATGTGCAGCCTTTTGACCTTGATGTGAAGCAAATCCTTTCAACAACCATAACAGAAATGTGAGTGACTTCATAGAGAATGGCTTTTGTCAAAATGATTGTGTAGAATACTGAAGTGGCATAATGGCATATATTTAATACTACGTATACGCCGTTGTTCATCCAAGCTGTTCCAGAACACTGGACGGAATATTTCCCCATGTGTCTTAAAAGTACAGACTCTGTGACAATGATTTATACCTCTATTGGAGTAATGACCACTATTCTTGTGACAGATACCTCTATACTGTATCTATAGATTTAGTATAGTATCTATAGAGGATACCTTTATGTCCAAAAACTATTCATACGCTGGCCAATTTTTTATTTTCATTTTATGCTGAATGAATATCTTTCCATTCAACATTAATAACAAAAAACTGAACTCAAAATTTGGGCGGGTGACAAATAATTTCAAGAGCAGTTCATATGCATAAGGCCACATTATATAGTATAATATCCATCCATCCATCCATCTTCTATGCCGCTTATTCTCACTAGGGTCGCGGGCATGCCGGAGCCTATCCCAGCTGACTTCGGGCGAGAGGCGGGGTACACCCTGGACTGGGTGCCAGCCAATTGGAGGGCAATACAGTATAATTGATAGCATTTTCATAATAATCATTTTAGGAGCTCGTTGTGTTCTGTTCACGGCTCTACACCCATTTATTATATTTGCAGTTAATTGTTTAAACTACTTACGCAGTAATGTACTCTAAGATCAAATCCTGCAGAGCAACACTGTTTGTAAACTCTAAGGTTCTTGAATCACACTTGTAGTAAAGCTCTTGATGGGCCATAATGTATTCGAAGTGAACACTAACAGTGTAGATAATTTAAAGTATATTATACATGTGTTGTAAATGTCTCCACACTGGTACTGAACTCACACACCAAGTACTGTATTTCATCAGCTTTTACCGAACGTGCTTTTTTTTTTTGGTCTGCACGTGTGTGTTTTTATCATTTAACACATGTATAGTTTAGCAATCTCCTAATATGCACTTATCCCAGCACTTTGTCTGTTTAAGAATGTATTGTGAATATTGAAGAATGGCTGTGGTCATCCATGCATTTATTCGGTTGCAAGAGCAGTGAATTTAAGGATCCAGGCCTGCCTGGCAGTGATCACAATGTGAATGCGGCTTCATTGAAAATTGACGGTGTTAAATACTCCAGGAGGCTGCACAGGCTTGCTCATCCATTACATTAATAGTGCCACAACAAATGCCTTTCTTAGACATGCTTCGAATGGACTTTGTACTCTTGGTTATACAGTATGTACACGCCAAATATTTGACAAACATTTCTTGTAAAACATGTTAATATGTAACTAGTGTTAATACCAAAGGAATAAAATGTTTATCAATAATAATAATAAAGCTTGACTTGTTTCCAGTATTTAAGAAAAAAGAGCAGCATGATAAGAAAAAAAAACTACACTCACTGGCCACAACTGTCAGCACAATTAAACAGGCATTTAAAGAAATGGATGTACCCACCGCTGTGGTCAATGAAGTACAGTACGTGTGTTCAGACAGGTTTTACATAACAGTTTAAGTCTCATCTCACTGGGTGGACGGCGTAGAATTGTTTTGATGTTGCGTTAGCCTGCACTGTGCTACCACCTAGTGGTAAGACCGAGTAACCACAAATTCAAACTGCTCATGTACTTGTACTTTACTGTATATTACAGTTTTACCTTTTCTATACAGAAAATACACTATCTCTTGGGCAAAATCGAAGAAAAAAAACGTGTACTGCATTTCTTTTAAATCTCAAAGCAATCTCGTCAAACCAAGAAAGACAAAGTCTTAAAACCAGTCGGGTCAAATTTCAAGATGAAGCTAAAATGCACTTAATTTGACATGCACTTAACTTCTGAATGCACATGTCCAGTTGTTCAATGTTGCAGTACTTTTTAAATTCACAACAGGTGAGTGATTCATGAATCCATCCATCCGTCTTCTATGCCGCTTATCCTCGCGGGGGTACGCTGAAACCCATCCCAGCTGACTTCAGGCGAGGCGGGGTACACTGGTCGTCAGTCAATCACAGGGCACATATCGGCAAACAACCATTCACACTTCAGCATCCTGTTCGTAGCAATGGCAGGGTGCTGTTGATTGTTACGTTGCGTCTTGGTCTCATGACGTCAAAATGTGAACCGCATGATGAAGAGGATGTTTTACGTAGCAATTCCAGTTGAACCAGAACATTTATTGGTTGATTCATGAGTCACACGTGAGATCCATGAATCAACCTGTTGTGAATGTTGCTGTTCAGTTCCTTGTTAGGGGAGAGCAAGTTGTGCAAAAAGAAACTTTGAGTTGGACATAGGCATTCAAAAGTTTAGTCCAAGTGTCAAGGGTGCGTTTTAGGTTCATTTCTTCAACATTTCACCCGAAAGACGTTCGGGTGAAAGTTTTTGTGAGTTGTATACATTTGAACGTAAATTTTGATCGTGTGGGGATTAGAGAAAATTAAACCTAATTTCAAACAAGCCAATTCTCTCTTTTTTTTTCTTTTTTATAATTGAAAATGCTCATTGTATAATCATTCCACCCTGGGAAGAGAACAGTTCAAATTAATTATTAAAAGCCTCACATTAAAGCAAAACATATGAATGTGTGAATTCTTCTCGCCACAATTGTACGTACAGTCAAAATTGTTCATGTTTTTATGTTTACAACAGCAAAAATATGTTTAAAGCCAAGAATAATCTGCTGCCTCCCAGTTTATTTGTAAGGGTGAAACTGGAACAAAGTAAAGGAAAATAACACCGTATAGGAGTAATGAGAGGCTGAAGCAATCTCTGGAGTTAATAGGTACTTTATTGTACATCTAAAAAATTTATTAGTGTCAACTATAATTTCAAGGTACAGTATGTAACAGTGACTAATGATGAGCTAATGTGTGTTTTATTCACTGTATATTATCGTAACATTATAAATTATACAGTACTACTATGACGGCTGGGTTGACTCCAAACATGTACATGTTTTGCTTATTTATTCTTGTTTATTTGCTTTGTTTGCCATGCTGGAAATGTTGAAACTAACCCAAAAGGCATTAACTATACAGTAATGCATGATTTTACTTTAAAAGTATTTTAAAAATGGGCCTGCTTCAATCACACCTCCTGTCTTGTAACCCTGTGAGTTCAAAATCTAACACATTATCTGTAAAGTGTTGAATGAATGTCTATGAGTTTGAATGGGTTGTATTGCCTGCTCTCTATGAAGGCAATATCTGCTGTGCATTGAACAGAACTGTAAATTGTCCAAATAGACAAATGGTGAGAAAGGTGCCTCCAGGCAAAGGTGTGAAGAGGGTGTGAAATCACATCCATTGTGTGGCAGATGATATGATATAGGATGTGTGTGCATCATGCGTCACATGAATCTGTGTGGAATACCATGTGACAGCCTCCTTGGGGGAGAAAGATGGCCTTTTGTCTCCGGCAGGCTCAGGTCAGTTGAGCTTGTTGGTGGCGTTCACTTTCAGTCGGGACTCCACAAGAGAATTCTGTCAATGTTACAGTAGCAGGCTGAAGAAATATGGATGACATTTGGACCCTTGTGTGTTTGGGAGTTGTTTTTTCTGCTCAGACCGGCTCTACTCAAGAGTAAGTAACATGAAAACAATTTATCCAACCGTAGTTTGTCATTGCAAAATGAAACCCAACTATTTGCTTCCATGACCTCGACTGTCCACACAGTGCCAGGACATTATTTGTGCTGACAGGACCTGAGGTGTTGCCTGCTGGGACGCCCTCTCTGCTGGCTGTCACCGTTCTCTCCGACCTCCCTGTCAGGGTCAAGGCTGAAGTCTCACACCTCAACATTAAAGTGGCCCAAACAGAGAACTTCCAAGGAGGTGACACACACACAACTCTTTATAGTAATGATAGTTATACAGTAGATTCACAAAAATTGTGGGCTTTTTTTTAACAGTGGTAGATGTATGCTGTACATTTGACCTGACCTGTATTTTGACGTATGTAAAAATTATTAGTGACTTAGGGTGAATGAAGGCCTTTGAATTTGAATCTCAAATGTGTGTGGATCCACAGTAATTATAGTTATCATAGTAATTATACAGACTGTTAGAAACTCTGAATTCACTGTTGTTCATGAGCATAAATAGGACATTTGGAACTGAAACTAAACCGGCACCCACTTTTGGAGCCGCACAGTGACTGAGTGGTTAGCATGTTGGCCTCATAGTCAGGAGGAAAAGGCTTCTTGAGACGTCATCTGTACTTCTGTGAAGAAGGTATCGGACGTTTCGCTCCTCATCCGAAGAGCTTCGTCAGCGAACTAATAAGTGCTGGTAGCTTAGGCCTTAAATACAGTAATGATGGGTTCTGTTGTTTGACAAAAATAGCTTCCTTTACTCCTCTTTCAAACCATCTGTTTTCTTTGGCCAAAATCTTTACCTCGCTGTCCTGAAAAGAGTGATTGGTAGCTTTCAGGTGTAGATGTACTGCTGATTGAGGACCACTAGCATTGTCCCTGCGATGTTGATAAAGCCTTTTTTGGAGCATTTGCTTAGTTTCCCCAATGTAGTGCTCTTTGCATTCCTCATCTTTACAGTGGATGGAATAGAATTCTATTCCATCCAATAGAATTCTATTCCATCCAATAGAATTCTATTCCATCCACTGTAAAGATGAGGAATGGATGGAATAGAATTCTATTCCATCCAATAGAATTCTATTCCAGAACCCATCATTGAATCGGAATGGTGGTTTGAGGTTTAATTTGGACCCTGTGTTCAGCAGGTTACTGAGACCAAAACCCACAGCTCTTAGTCTTGCAAATGAGGTGAAGGCAGGGCCGAGCCAGAACAATAGATGCTAACAAGCCAGTATCAGAGTCGTTCATACCCAATTCAGGGAGCGACACTTCCCTTTTATCGGAGGTGTTAATAACAGGATAGGATTATACCACTACTCCGCCCAGGCTTAGTGTAAGGAACCAATAGGAGGAGGGTGTTGGCACACCAATTCCGCCCACTCTTACTGTATTTAAGGCCTAAGCTACCAGCACTTATTAGTTCGCTGACAAAGCTCTTCGGATGAGGAGCGAAACGTCCGACACCTTCTTCACAGAAGTACAGATGACGTCTCAAGAAGCCTTTTCCTCGATGGACAACTCCTGTACGACTGAGAGCCTACACAGACTCATAGTCAGGAGATTAAGGGCTCAAATATGTCTTGGAGCATACCTGTGTAGAGTTTGCGTGTGTCTGCTTGTGAGTTTTCCAGCTAACTCCCCAGAGATGAGTCTCTTTCCTGACGACTGACACTGTTTGTAGTCTGCAGTGGTCTGTCACATTTAGATGTATCTAATAATTTGGTTACTTTATTTAAGTACATGAGATGGTCAAAATATTTAACATGTCCACAGCTCTACGCCAAATGCATTATTACCTGTAATGCATTATAGTAATTGTGCAGAAGTACCTCTTGTTTAACTGTAATGAGCATATACTGTACACATACTGTACGTATAAAACATCCTGTTTTTTAAGGTGTGACTCAGCTGCTTACTCTCCCACCAGTGAGTATTCCCTCCTCCTTTTACTATACGTGTGTAATCAAATCAACCAAAGGTTTATTAGTTGCTGCGGCTTCAGTATTACATGTTTCTACTGATTCCATCCCACACTGCTACAGCTTCCGCCCTCCATAACTCAAAATTCACATTTAAATCTGACGTTGATGGGCTACAATGGGGACAACATCGTCTTCTCCAACGTCACCACCATCAGGTTTGACCTCAGGAATGTCTCCTGCTTCCTTCAAACCGAACGTTCGCAATATCATCCAGGAGATGCTGTCAAAGTGTGGACCGCGTGTCTTCAGTTGGATAATCGTCTGTACAGAGGAAGAATTGATATCTCCATTAAGGTACAGATTTGATGTGCTAGTGGCCTAAGGAGATGAAGAGCTTTTAGTCGGGCATTGTGTGGTGATGGGAAGTGCCACTGATGTTCTTTTGTCACTTTGAAGAATCCCACTGGGAATGTGGTAGACAGTTGGCAGTCCACTGGGAATCACGGGATTGTGTTTCAGGAATTTCATTTATCCCCGACCCCTCCTCTGGGAAAGTGGGCAGTCACCATGACAGTGCAGGTGAGTTTAAAATGTGACGTTTGATTTGTGTCAGGAACACCTGAAGGCTGATCAACTTTTACCACTAAACTTTTTCCCTGCCCCTCCAAAACAGCATGTGACTGATGAGAGAACATTCACTGTGGAGCATTACGGTAACCACTATATTTACATTCCATCCATTAGTAGAGTGATGATGATAATGGTTTTATCTATTTGGGACATACAGTTCTTAACAGGTTACACTGAGGAACATCACATGTTTCACATCACGAGTTTCTTTGCACTTGCAAATTCAACATACATAGGAAGAAGCAGAGGTTATTTAATCCGACCTCTTCTCCATTCTCAGCAATGATAGTTTAATTGGTTCCAGAGTAGGGGTGTCCCAATACAACTTTTTCACTTCTAATCCGATTCTGACATTGCAGCATTGAATATCAGATGATACCAATCCGATATCAGCACAGAGCATACATACTTTTCTTACTTGTTTAGGAGCGTGGTATGTCAGAAAACGTTTGGTCAAGTAATATTACTGAAACACGGAATCGTACCTCTGGTTTGGCAGACCGGGGTGGTGGTCCCCCTTTTTAAGAAGGGTTCCGGAGGGTGTGTTCCAACTATCGTTGAATCACACTCCTCAGCCTCCCTGGTAAGGTCTATTCAGGGGTTCTGGAGAGGAGGATCTGTCATATAGTTCAATCTCGGATTCAGGTGGAGCAGTGTGGTTTTCGTCCTGGTCGTGGAACTCTGGACCAGCTCTACACTCTGAGCAGGCTCCTTGAGGGTGCATGGGAGTTTGCCCAACCAGTCTACATGTGTTTTGTGGACTTGGAGAAGGCATTCGACCGTGTTCCTCGAGGAATTCTGTGGGAAGTACTCTGGGAGTATGGGGTATCGGACCAGCTAATTCAGGCTGTTCGTTCCCTGTATGACCGGTGTCAGAGTTTGGTTCGCATTGCCAGCAATAAGTCAGACCCGTTTCCAGTGAGGGTTGGACTCCGCCAGGGCTGCCCTTTGTCACCAATTCTGTTCATTATTTTTATGGACAGAATTTCTAGGCGCAGCCAGGGCGTTGAGGGGTTCCGGTTTGGTGGCTGCAGGACTGAGTCTCTGCTTTTTGCAGATGATGTGGTCCTGCTGGCCGAAAGGCCGAAAGGCAAAGCTCTTAATTCACCGGTCGATCTACATTCCTACCCTCACCTATGGACATGATCTTTTGGGTAGTGACCGAAAGGACAAGATTGCGGGTACAAGCGGCCGAAATGAGTTTTCTCCATAGGCTGGCTGGGCTCTCCCTTAGAGATAAAGTGAGAAGCACTGTCATCTGGGAGAGACTCAGGGTAGAACCGCTACTCCTCCGCATTGAGAGGATCCACATGAGGTGGCTTGGGCATCTGGTCAGGATGCCTCCCGGACGCCTCCCTGGGGAGGGCAAGTCAGGGCAAGTCCGACTGGTAGAAGGCCTCGGGGAAGACCCAGGATACGTTGGAGAGACTATGTCCCCCAACTGGCCTGGGAACGCCTCGGGATCCTCCAGGAGGAGCTGGACGAAGTGGCCGGGAAGAAGAAAATCTGGACCTCCCTGCTTAGGCTGTTGCCCCCGTGACCCGATCTCAGATAAGCGGTAGAAGATGGATGGATGTTTGAAAAACCGTTAACTGCGAAATTCGAACCGTGAGGGACGAGAATAGAGAATATGCAGCAATTGATAGACAGCTTATGCCGTGGTGAAAGAAAAGAAGTGTTAAAAGAAAAATAAATAAAAAATACATGAACAAGTACATGAAAGAAATAATTAGATAAAAAGATGAAAGATAAATACGGTAAATGACAAACATGAATGATGTATAAATAAATGAAGGATATAGACTAAGCAATAATTTAAGTAATGATAAACAAATGAATCAGTTTGACAAATCCTTCTAAAATGTCTTTTCAAGAATGGGATACTACCCAAAAATCTAATCGAATTAAATTAATACAAGAATTACCTACTTGATTTGACCACCTTAGGGCCTGCCTGATCAAAATAGAATCAAAGCCAGGGGTTTTCACAGTGCAGGCCAGTGTTATATTCCCTCCCTCAGTGAGCATAATATGGCTGGGGCACCCCACCAAAAAAAAGATTTCCTTGAACATATTTTGAAGGGTTTTCTGCTCACCCCAGACTCTGTTTTCTCACGCACTATAGACTAAATAACATTTAAATAGCATTTATTTTGCCTTTGACATAACTAAAGTTAGCAGCACCAGTTTGAAAAAGATGATTTTCTTTATTTTTCTCAAGCTGCCGCACACTCCCAAAAGTCTTCTAGAGCCCCCCAAGGGAGGCCCGCCTCAGTCCCGGGCCTAAGCCATAAGAATGTGAATGTTTTTTCTTCCAGTACTGATGTCAAGGATATTTGCAGGAACTATTGTAATATTTGTGTTCTAACAACTAAGCTGCGTTAACGCCTCTAATCCTACTTATGCACTGCCTGTTGTTGCAGAGCCCCCCCATTTTGACGTACTGGTGAAGACGCCACCTCAGGTCCTAATTGGAGAGGATATCTCAGGATCAGTAATAGCCATGTGGGTCCAGTATCACACAAGCATATGAATAATATCACATATGAATATATACCATGCTAATCACGGAATCATTTGTCTCTCTCTTCAAGTTATCCTAGCAGACAACCTGTTCAAGGAACCCTCGCTGTGTCACTCACTCAGCTGTCTGCTGTAGATGACTTGACACAAACTAAAGAGGTGAGCTTTGTAGTATAGAACTATAGTTTATGGAGCAGTGCTCCATGATACCGAGAGGTATTTCTAATATGCAACTACAGTAATGAACATATTGTTAAAGGCACGCCTCTCTGACTGTGCCGAAAGTGAAGCATTATTAGCATCCATGCTAGGGATGCATTTATTAGTTAAGAACACACAAAACAATTTCTATAAAACTTTGGGTTTGGCATGGACCAAGTGTCAACTTTTAAAATTATTGCTGAATCAAGGATTTTTCTTCATTTAAAAATGTGGAATACTTTATTATTGTCCGTCATGTCTGTGTTAGTAATGCGTAATTAAATGAAGGTGACCCTGAGAGAATTAAAGATTGTTAGGCCTTGGTGAAGGTCTACGCTACTGAAGCAGATTCAAGTCATCTTTGTGAAAGTAACATTTATTGGATGTATTAGGTGTTGAGCATGTTTTGTGCAGTGCAGATTTGACTATTTTTTTCTTTGTTCCCTACAGATCTATGGGTCAGCTCAGTTTTCCTTCAGCAAAAGTCAGCTTCAGAGCATCCATGCGTCAAAAATGGATGTTGTACACATTACAGCGTGCATTACTGACAAGTCTACAGGTTGGCTGCCCTGTAAATCATAGCTACACTGTATAATTGTGTGGTATTCACATATACTTGTCATTTCACATAAGGAATCAAAGTCAGCAGAACTGTTGCCATCCACCTGAGGAGGAACTCATACGAGCTTAAGTTCGGTGATTTCCCACCGTCACTGAAGCCATCTTTAGCCTTCTTTACAAAAGTGGGATAGTTACTCATCTGCATTGTACAGATCCTGTATTTTCAATCAAATAGCCATAAGCTACACTCCAATGCAACCTTCTCCGCTTACATTTCTCAGCTTAGCATCTGCAGATACGACAGAAAGCCTCTGAGCCCAGTGGATCGAATGAACTCCGCTGTGGTTGACGTCACTCAGAGAACATCCACGATGGAGGCCGAAACTACCACAATGACTCTTCCAGTGCCTCAGGATGGGAACATCTACATTCAGTTTAAATTACAGGATGAAGTAAAGATGCTTTTAATTCAGGTGGGTATTTATTTGTTCAAAGAACTCAAAAGGTTGATCTTAATGAAAACAACCTGTGAGATCCTTGTGTTTTTAAGTGTATGCTTAAAAATTAAAATAAAAAAAATAATCTATACAGGCCACGTTTCAGTCAAGTGTAGAAACGCTGACACTCTACAACAACTACTCATCTCCTAGCGGCTCATATCTTCTGATCTCCCCAAACTTACCTGCAAAGGTATTACACTTTTTGCAAATGAATGTTATACTGGATACAGTAATAAACATTCATAGTACATATTATTAGTAGTATTTTTTTAATAATTAATTGTCTATTTTTTCCTAATTTATTATATTAATGTATATATTCATCTTCCAGGTTGGATTGCCTCTTCAATTAGATGTGGAAAGCACATTCCAACCAACCAAGCTCCATTATGTGGTACTGTATGTTTAGTCAGACATGTGAAGTCATTCCTTTGTATCGCTGACATAAGGCAACCAAGGTCAATTATTTCCAAACCAGGATGTTAGTTTAGCTCTCACTCAGTGAAAGTGAGTAAGAGTATGGGTGTCTTGTATTTATATGTGCCCTGTGATTCACTAGTGACCAGTCCAGTCCAGGTCTGACTGCGACCCTGAACATACTGTACACAAAAGTCAGCCTTCCCGCAAACAGATCAAAGACAAGACTGTTGAGTTAAGAAACTATCGGTAGGATAGCGTATCGTTTAGATCAGTGATTCTCAACTGGTGGGTCATGACTGAAAAAGTGGGTCACGGAGCCGTTTTCAGTGAGTTGTGGGGTCTTAGCCCAAAAAAAAAAAATTGTCTGTGAATGCGCCTCGCATCCGTGCTATTCGCTTGCTATCCCACCACAAGGTGCGTGCTATGTTTATTGGCGACTTAGTCAAGCTTGAGTGGGACGGGAAAGGACACTGAGTGCCGATTTAACGAAATAAAATACATTTCTGGGGATTATAATAGACAAAAAAATCAATATCAAAAATATATGACAAAAGGTGGCGTGAAATACTTCAAGCACTAATTTAACTACTTTAGATGTTACGTAATCAACATGGTGATTTCTCGATAGCACTAGCAAAAAAGTTACTATTTTCTTGCTGTACTTCTAGGTGAGCTCTCGAGGTCAAGTGGTGACAGCAGGGACAAAGACTTCTTCCTCTTTTTCTCTGGTGCCGACACTGTCCTGGTCCCCTGAGGCCTGTATCACTGTGTATTCTATCCTCCCTGATGGAGAGCTCATTAGTGACACTGCGCAGATCCCCATCAGTCAACAACAATATGTACGGACCACCTCTGAAGCTCCGCATCCAATATACCTGCATATGTGATAATAGGTGTGTCTGCTTATGCAGGTGTCTTTAAACTGGAGCAGTGAAAAAGCCCAGCCAGGTGAGCAGGTATTGCTTACTGTGACAGGCAACGATCCAAACTCCCATGTCGGAATCTTGGTGATGGCAGTTCACGATGATGCTCCACAGGCTTACTGGGATTTCAAAGCACGGCAGGTATGATTAAGGTCTCTCTGTGGAGCATAATTGATTTTTAAAAAGTCATTTGACAGGAGCCTCAATATAAGAGTCACATACAAACTCTTGCAAAGTGATGTTAAATGGCATCGTCACACCAGGCCAGTGGTTCTCAATTATTTTCTGTCATGCCCCCACGATTTGAAATACTACTGAGAAACTAATATCTATGTATTTATCTGACTGAACTCGAAACTGAAACCAGCAAAATGCAAGAAAATGGAGAGCAGTGAAGCATACGAGCGTATTCATAAATCCAATCGCATGCTGAGTACGACAAATTCATACATGTTGGCAGGTCTGCAATAATATTGAAAGTGCACCTCTGCCTCTCACACCCCACCTGACAGTTCACCGTGCCACCCCAGGGGGGCTCGCCCCACTATTTGAGAAGCACTACACTTGGCTATATGTACGGTGCTGGACTATAGTGCGATTCTGCTTCCCTCTCGTGGACCTCGCTGGCCTGCGCTCACTCAAAGCAATCAAGCCACGGCCCGTTTGCTTGTCTGATCGTGTCTACAGTGCTGTTTTACTGCTGTTTGTCAAACTTTCTGGAATATTCCCAGTCTTATTTTGAGTTTTTTATTATTTCTACTTTGGAAGGTGGCATCTGTCATCAATTTAGAGGAGGCAAGAGGAGCCATGGCATTGATTAATTGATTGATTGATTTTATTATGCACACTAATGGAGTCGTGGGTGAGCAAGTGTGCTGTGCGTTTGACTTTTTATACATTTTGAGCCATTTTATTTCTATAATGACTTGTGTCGGTTCCAATCCGATTTATTTATATAGCACATTTTATAAACACTGTTTCCAAAGTGCTGCACAGACTAGTAAAACCATAAATAAGTAAAAGTACAAATCAAATAAAAACAGACACTTAGAACAGTAAAATATTTGAAACAAGAAGTAAAAACGATAAAAGCCATAAATACAAGTATGTAAAAATAGAATCGGATTGGGGGAAAAAAATCTGTTTCATCGCACATCACTAGTGAGTTTGGGTGTAACTGTCAAGCTAATTCATTGCAAATACACAGCGTTTCCTCAAGCAAATTGATGTTAAACAGTTGTAAAATTAGACATTTTTATGGGTGGATTTTTTTACAGGTGGTCTGAGAATGCAACCCCCACATACTTTATAGC
This sequence comes from Dunckerocampus dactyliophorus, assembly GCF_027744805.1. NCBI lineage: Eukaryota > Metazoa > Chordata > Actinopteri > Syngnathiformes > Syngnathidae > Dunckerocampus > Dunckerocampus dactyliophorus. The sequence goes on from NC_072831.1 coordinate 16,197,150, forward strand.
AGGGATCTACTGTATATAAATATTAAAAACCTGAACACATAGTAAAAACATAAATATAAACATTTGATATCTCATTTCAGTTTGCACAAATTTTCTCTTTAATCTGTTCCCAAGTCTCCCAACACAGTATACACGTTTGCAGATTGTGACCATGGCCTGAACCAGTTAGTCTTGATGGAACTTACCTGCCTGCTTTGTTGTTTTCCTTGTAAGAGCTGGTAACTCTAGTATGCCAGGTCCATGGCCCGAGGCTTGTAGACGAAAGTACAAAAAGAAAAACATTTACATGTACGAACATGAGCATTTTCTCATCTCATCAAAGCTCTGGTAGTTTGTAATTTGTTTGTGTGGAGTTAATTCACCTTTTAAACGACACCTTTTCATCTTATATCTCACAGTGCAGGCTGGTCTTATTTATGCACCTTCATTTGCATTGTACCACAGGGATGCAAGGTAAAGATGCTGTCCAATGCTAGACTGCATAAAGAAAAACACATGGTGGATGGATCAGAAAATGGTGTGTTCATGATAGCAGAAAGCACACAAACAATTCTTACTTTCTACACAATGGTCCCCTCCTGTGATCTTGATTTGCACTTCAGTCAGGGATGCCCTCTTAGTGGAGAAGTACTGGACACACTGGGTGGACAGAAGTGAGCCCCTTTTGTGGTTCGATGCTGTTCTCAGGTGAGCTGTTTGAGTTAACCACATCCAATTCTCAGCTTCAAAGAAAGAGGAGAATGTGCAGCATGAATACAAGGTAATGAATGTACTTCTGTTTCTTCTCCAGTAACAAAACATGGATAAGTGGGGATATAACAGTTCCAGATGATATTACATATTTAGCTGCCACAGCACTGGTAATGTCAGACGACTTGGGTTTGGGCTTCACTCCTGTGCCGCAGAAGGTAACTAATAACACATGTCACAATACAAGCCTTTTACAATGATAAATGCTTTTCTTGGTGAATCAGAAAAAAAAATCCCACAGATACCCTCTAAAATCTTTCATGAAATGTGGAAGCTGTCAGTTTTATTATTAGATTTAGAATGGAATGACAAACACTCTTATAGCCTTTCACACATTTCTTTCAATATCTGTTCAGGTATTCTACAGAAACTAAAATGGACACATCAGGCAAAAATGTATGCAAAGCTTATGCGGTTAAGCCCCGAAATATTCATAACTTGGCCCAATTTTGAGTTAGAGTGGATTTTAGAGTGGCGGTGCGAAAACAGGGCGGGTTACATATGTACACAAAAAGTCATATAGTTTATGATTATTGTAAAGGTGTGTGTTAGGCTGGCAACAATAAAAGGCCACCCCGTGAGGTGTATGGATTATCTTGGCAAATGAGAAGTGCTCACTGACAGATTTATATGAATAATATTTGAGAGGCATAGGCCTTTTGTGTATAGACAAAACATTTTATTTGAGTTCAGCTAATGAAAGATGGGAGCAAAAACTGTATGATTGTTTTAAAATATTACATGTTAGCCTCTCATTCACAGCTGATGGTGTCCAAGGATTTCTCATTGTCTCTTAATGTTCCATCATACCTCATCAGAGGAGAGGAGCTTGTAATGGAGGTGAACATCGTCAACCACTTAGAAAGGGACTTAGAGGTAAGGAGGACTATATTCGAGTGAAGAAAATGCTCCAAGACGATCATATTCTATGACTGTCATTCATAAACACATATTTGTTTTTCAACAGGTGATCTTGTTGCTTTCACAAAGTGAAGCCTTTGAGTTTGTTTTAGAAAAACGTGGTGACATCGGCGTGGTAAATGCCCAAACGCTCATCTTAGAGGGCTACGTCTCTGCCGCAGCCTTGTTCCCCATCAGGCCTGTGGCTCTTGGGGAAATGGAGATATCTGTGGATGCCATATCTGCAGACTCCTCAGATTGCCTTGTTTGGAGAGTGCTTGTGAAGGTACGGAATTACGACAATCTTGCGACATCTGTGGCATTTTGCTGTGTGATAAAACTGCACGTTTCAGAGTGGCCTTTTATTGTGGGCAGTCTAAGTCACACCGGTGCACTAATCATGGTGTCTAATCAGCATCTTGATATGGCACACCTGTGAGGTGGGATGGATGATCTCAGCAAAGGAAAAGTGCTCACTATCACAGATTTAGACACATTTGTGAACAATATTTGAGAGAAATGGTGATATTGTGTATGTGGAAAAAGTTTTAGATCTTTGAGTTCATCTCATAAAAAATGAGAGCAAAAACAAAAGTGTTGCGTTTATATTTTTGTTGAGTGCATGTTCATTTTGTGCAGTGAGAATGATGAGATTTCTCACAAAAAAGCACTACAAGCCAAGTATCTATACGCAAAACATAGTATTTGTATTTGCATTTGAGCCTAATGAATCTTATATGTTCTTTAAGCCTGAAGGATTTGAACAGTCCTTCTCAGAAACGCTCTTCCTGGAACTGGCACCACACACCTACAACAACTCCAAGTCCATCTCCATCTCTTTGCCACCAGATGTGGTACAAGGCAGCCAGAGAGCCAATGTGGCGTTAGTGGGTACATCTGCACTTGCCATTATTTTGTAGCTTCATTATTTGGAAAACATATGCACATGATTAAAATACTGGTGTACAGTATATACAGTAGGTATCGAGGACGAGCCTATACCCTGTGTTTAGCTTTTGTATTAATTTGGTTTAGGTAATACTTTAGTAAAAATCCTAATTGTCTTTGTAAATAAAGTGTAATCCTTTAGGTGATACTTTGTAACTAAAATAACGGCCAAGCACAGTATTCTTTCAATATACAATATAGACTAGGGGTGTAACGGTACACTCAAATGTAATTTTGGTTCGGTTCAGTTTCTTGAAGTGCTCGGTTTGGTTAATTTTCAGTACAAAAGAGGAAGAGAAAAATGACTTTCATTAAAATGCCTTTATTTAAAAAAAGTGATATTTCAAATAAATTAGATTGAGTTTTTTTTATAAATAGAAAAATAATAATAAAATAAACTGTTGTATTTAAACAATTGTTTAAACATTGTAGTGAAATGTACTGGACAGTTACAGTTACCGTTAAATAGCTCTCTGTTGAGCTTGAAGTCCAATCATCTGTTGCGGACACGTGATAGCTAGTTGACGACATCACTTTTAGCTTTTTCATAAAGTGTTGGTATAACTTTCTGGCTAAAGTGAGGACGTGATGATATTTCGTAGCGAGGTTTAAGAACTTTATTCACAAACAGTCATGTGAAAACTGATTAGACCACCCTTGTTTCTTCAGTTTATTGATCCATTTGAATGCCTGGCACAACTAAAGGTATATTTGTTTGGACAAATATAATGATGATAACAAATATAGCTCATAAGAGTTTAATTTAAGAGCTGATATCTAGCAACTTTCATGGTTTTCTTGATAGCAACCAAAATCACTAAAGTTTTAAATGAATACTGTAGCTATAGCATTGTCCTGTCAAACAATTGAAGTCTTATGAGCTATTTTTGTTGTCAATGTTATATTTGTCCAAACAAAGGTACCTTTAGTTGTATCAGGCATGAAATTGAACGTGGTCTAATCATTTTTTCCACGACTGTACTTAAAGCCATCGCTCTCAACAACTGAATATGGACGTAATCTCGTGGCTATGATAACTCCAATACCAGGTGTTACTGCTTTGGCCCGGTCAGAGTTGCTTGCTAGAGGTTGTTTATATGCTGAAGTTATCAGCGTTTGCACTAAGCTGGTTTTCTTTCTTGTAGATGCAACATTCACTGCCGGATGATGCCGTTTTAAGTGCGCTAACATGTTAGACGTGTTTCCTGCAGCATACCATGTTTGTTAATCTTTCCCCTTCAATTTGGTAGTAAATGAATTTGCAGATTTAAATCATAGTGATTGCCTGTGGACAAAAAAAGTTAAGCTCAAATTCAACGCATTCAAACAGAATCAAAAGGATTCCAACATCAGATTGGAACAGAACATATGTGTACTATTACTTACCTTATTTTGACCTGGAATTAAAATTAATTAAACAATTAATCATGTTCAATATATGAAGTTAGTAGAGTAGGGGGCACATGGCTTCGGGTCAGATATCTGAAGGGGTATGTGACTGTAAAGAGTTTAAAATAGTTATGATTTTACAAAAAATAGTTTTTGAATCATTTGGGTGCTACACCGGCTTACAGTGAGGGAAATAAGTATTTGAACCCCTGCTGACTTTAAAGTTTACCACCTTAAACAGATATGAACAGTACAGCGTCTGTATGATACTGTATATGTTTTATTTTAACAGAGAGAAACTGAATAGTGTCTGGGTTTTGGAGAGTTTGTATAATTTCTCACTGCTGTGCTAAAGTTTGTCAGTTTTTTTTTTCTGCAGGCTTCAGCATGAATAAAACATATCAGTAATACATTCCCATTTGCACTGTGTTACGCAACACAGGTGATGTCTTGGCCTTGTCCATCAAACATCTGGATTCACTGGTTCAAATGCCTATTGGATGTGGGGAGCAGAACATGGTCCACTTTGCTCCAAGTATTTATGTGCTCCAGTACCTGGACTGGTCCAAACAGGATCATCCGGAGATCCGGAAGAGGGTTTTGGGCTATATGTTTGAAGGTATGCAACAGCGAGTAATAATGAATGTATGAAAAAATAACTACAGTCTACATGAACAAGTATTATATTTGGTCAGGGTATCAAAGACAGCTGCTCTACCAACGAGATGATGGGTCCTTCAGTGCTTTTGGTGCCAGTGACACTGCTGGTAGCACATGGTAACTTATTACTACAGTATATACCACCGGAATACTTTGGATTTATTGTTGGAGATTTTTGTTTGCAGAACAGAATGTAAGTAGGCCACACATCTATGTGCAATTAACATTTTTTGAGTGAAATCACAAAATGGGTCAAAAACATCTCCTTTTTTTATTTTGGCAAATGTAACACTGTACAGCAAGTCCTCCACCAGGTAGAGCCGCTACTAATGGAATGCATAAAGCTCTGATGTCTTTCATTTCTTCTAGCTAAATGTATTTGTCAGCTGTCAATGTATCTAGTAAGCAAATTGATTTTGTTAATAATGGTAGCTACACAGGGTTTGTCCCTTTTATCTGTTGAAGGCTGACAGCTTACGTCCTGAAGTGCTTCCTCCAGGCACAACGGTACATGCAGATAGACCAAAGTGTCCTAGATAGAGCCAAAAACTGGCTCATAGACCATCAGGGGCCCCAGGGTGAGTTCCCTGAGGTGGGGAGTTTGATGCACACAGAAATGCAAGGAGGACTGGATAACAGCCCTGTGGCCCTCACAGCTTATGTAATGATGGCCTTACTAGAGAGCAAGACCTATGTGGTGAGTTTTACTTGGAAGATGTGAGAATATTACATGTTCATGGCGATTTCACACTATTCTATTATTCTTTTTCCTGCAGGAAATGTACCTTAACAATATGCTCATGATGCAAACGTACCTGGAGGGGCATGTGACCAATGGGACGCTCAGTAACTACACACTGTGTCTGGCAGCTTATGCTTTAGCTCTCGCCAAAAGTCCTGTGGCGGGCACTGCACTGACTGAGTTGAGCAGGAGAGCTGACTACAGAGGTAATTTACAAAATGATATATGATACTTGACAATGCACCGGATCACATTTCTGTTTACATTAGGTTCATGAATATCAAACAATGACCTTGTCTCATATTGTACAATACTACAGTATAGAATTCCATCTAACATGTCTTATGCCAGATTCCCTCCAGTTTTATTGGAGTTGTATCGATATTAGATCATGATTGCAGCACTACTTCATGTGGGATGTTCTGGATATTTAATATGCAACATGTATGCACACTAATATGCACACTAGGAATGTCAACTTTCAACCTTCTCATTGTTCATTTTCAGCATTGTTGTACCTAAATTGTCTACTCTGTTTAACATGCGGCATCCATATAGAATAGAGATGTGGATGACACCTGCAGAGGTCTTCGCGAGGATTCTATCCTATGTATATTTAGAAATTGGTACTCGTAGGTGAAATGGAAATTTTGTCCATCCATTCATCCATTTTCCATGCCGCTTATACTCACTAGGGTCACAAGGGTATTTTATTTATATATATATATATAAATTCTTAACCCGCCGTTGGCTAACCAACCGTTACATATGCGTTGTTCAAAACACGGTTAGTCACGTCGTTAGTTAACTTATTATTATTATTATTGTAATAATAATAATAATGTAATAACACTACAAAAAATAAGCTAAAAAATAAGTTGTGAATGCACCTCAACTTTAAATTTTGACTCCCTTGTCAGGTTTTTAGTCAGCAGGTTCAGAGAACGTGTCACATACATGTACAAATCACACCCCCAGACAGCCCAAGCTCAGCACCTTGCTGAAGGGCACGTTACAGTGGTTCATTTATTATGGTTACAAAGTTCTGGCATATTTTTCTGACTGTTTTTTTTTTTTTTTTTTTTTTTTAAACCCCTATTATGATTGATTTTACTACTTTTGAATTTGTCTTTTTCACCACCATGTGTAAATACATATGTCAATAATACAAATACAGCTGAGAGTTGACAGCCATTTCAATTTAACAAGTACAATTTGATCAGATATTATTTGTTGTGTTTATAGATCACTTTAATAAATTTCCTAGAACCCTGAAGTTGCTACTCTGTATATTTACTGCATAATATGACACTTTCCTAGATGATGTCATGATGTGGGCATCCTCTGCTGGTCTGGAGTCATATGAAGGGCGGCCACGCTCGTCCCAGATCGAAATGGCTTCGTATGTGATGATGGCACATATTCAACGTGGCAGCTTTTCTGACGGCATTCCGATAATGAAATGGTTAAGCAGGCAGAGGAACCATCTTGGTGGCTACGGGAGCACACAGGTACACATCGGGGAAATGAATTAACCGCCCACATTATTTTTGGTATCGTGAGGGTTTCACAAAAAGTGTGAATGAACAGAAACATCCACCGACTGTACATCAATTGTATCACTAATCTGTTTGTGTTGGATATTGCCATAAAAATAGATACATAAAAACATAATACATAAAAACAAAACATGCCACTCAAATGTAAATGAATGAAAGTCCCAATTAACTTAGTATTTTGATTATTATATGAAATGTATTTTGCAAAAAATGGTTGGGAAGGAAAGATAAAATACGAATACATTTAAAAAAAAAAGTCCCATCAGTTATACACTGCCTGGCCAAAAAAAGGTCACCATCGGGACTGTACTAAGCAAATAGCTAAGAGGCACCCATTGGATAACTGCTGCATGGGTGATTATGTTTGAGCAGGTAACAAGTTATTTTACCCTAACTGATGCATTGAGGGGCTTCTCATTTGTCGAAAGATCCTTTGGTCGTGGGAAAGATGTTCATCTGTTACAGAAGGGTCAAATTACTGGCGCATCAAGGATGTGAAAGGAGCAGAAACGACAAAAATCGGGTTAAGAACTGTCCGACGCTTTATTAAAAAGTGGAAGAACAGTGGGGAAACTTTGTGTGGCGTTCCAAGTCTCCCGCCATTAATACAAGATCTTGGCAAAAAGTGAATGCAAATCAGAAATAGAAAGAAATAAATGTTGTGACATCGCAGAAGCTTGTGGAAACGATGGTGCAGCAAATGCATGCCGTTATCAAAGGCGCGGCAACCATATGTGATATCTTTTTGGTCAAACAGTGTAAAAGATCTGTTAAATCTCATCAAATAAGACTTAACTTTGTTGTTTATGTGGGATATTATTATTATTATTAGTAGTATTATTATTAGGGCCGCACGGTGGTCTAGTGGTTAGCACGTTGGCCAATACGAACAGCCTGGAGATCGGGAAGACCTGGGTTCGATTCTCCCCTGGGCATTTCTGTGTGGAGTTTGCATGTTCTCCCCGTGTGCGCGTGGGTTTTCTCCAGGCACTCCGGCTTCCTCCCACATTCCAAAATCATGCATGTTAGGTTAATTGGCGACTGAATGATTGTGAATGATTGTTTGTCTATATGTGCCCTGCGATTGCCTGGCGACCAGTCCAGGGTGTACCCCGCCTGTCGCCCGAAGTCAGCTGGGATAGGCTCCAGCATGCCCCCGCGACCCTGATGAGGATGAAGCGGTATAGAAAATGGATGGATGGATGGATTATTATTATATTGGATCGGGAGAAAACCCGCTCTTTTTTTATTCCATACATTATATGCATAAACCATATTTGTGATCTTTTTCTCACCTAAGGACACAGTCATTGCGCTCCAGGCTCTGGCTAATTATGCTGCATTTAGTGGCGCCAAGGCTATCGACCTGCATCTCCATGTCTCTGCTCCGGCCTCTTCATTTATGTTTTCCATCAACTCCAACTCCTATCTAACATATCAGCAGCAAGAGGTAAGCGACGGATGAATATGTTGTTTCTGGATGCATACAGTACATTGCAGAGGTATTGTTACACTATTTTGACTTCTTCCTACTTTTCAGATCAATGCTGAGCAGGACATTCACCTCACCGTATACTTGGAAGGAAGAGGATTTGCCATATTTCAGGTGCAATCGTCAATGTTTCTTTTCTATCCTCTCCTTTTTGCTGACAATAACCACTCCACAGTTACAGAACACAATTTACAGCTTGAAATGAATGTCGTGAAAAAAGTTAAGCAACAACTCCAAAGTCCCATTTAAATTGCTGGAACGTTTCCAACATATTGAACTCTCCATAAATGGTGGTTTTAAAAGCCAGACCGTGACCTGAGTCACTTGAAAGCTGCAGCTGTGTGTGAGCTAATGTAATACTTTGTAAATGCCAAAACAAAAAACAGCTAAATGCAAATGTAGCGTGATGGTCTCCTGCCGATTACCATCTGGAACGCATACTGAAGCTTAGCGTATTGTTTGCATTTGTGTCTCCACATTATACCGCTCACAAGACTTTGGTGAAAGGTTAATCTTTTCATTCTGTTCAATTTCCAAGCAATAGTCCTCCCTCCACCTGTTTCTACAGTCTATGATTCATTATGTTGATTTTCAATCTGTGATTGCAATGGAGCAACTCACTTATTTTTGTCCCCTATTTGCAACTACCACTAAAAAAAGTGTGTCCTGTAAAGAAGTGTTCCCATTTGTGTCCTGTAAACACTGGCATTGATATTACCCGGTACAGTTCAGTGTTTCTTCATAAAATCTAATATTTTATGTCTTAAACGCTCCCATGAATTCTTCCAGATGAATGTCTTTTACAACCTGGAGAGCAAAACGATTTCACCGAAACGCGTCTTGCATGCCGGCGACAAGGCGGCTTTTGAATTAAAAGTGCACGTCAGTGATGATGGAGACCACAACCGCTTGTTGTTATCTGTGTGTGTCAGGTAAGAGGACTTTTATTTGAAACTTTTCATAAATGAATATGCACTTGTTTATTGTTTTTACTAGTAATGGGTGATACCCCAAATTTTCTTTCCAAAAAACAAACAATATACAACATAAATACAATATATAACATATTTAAGCAAAGTTGATAAATCATGTTAGTGACCCTGTTAAATGTTAATACATTTTATAACATTTTCCGAATCAAAATGTTCAGAATTTGCACATTTCCTGACCAAATACAAGGCAGAAAGCTGAGAAGAGGCTGTGGCAAATCTCTCCTCTCATCTTAAGTGCGCAACCTGAGCCTACGTCTGAGTCCGTGTCACTGCACTGGATAGCGGATAACTCGTTCCCTTTTCTGTTTGTTAGGATGTCGGCAATAAAACAAGTATAATGTACAAATATAAACTTTTATGATGCACCATGACTTTTTGCAGTGTGTGTAATGTCTTTAATGTAAGTGTGACATCATTCTTCTTGCTAATCGAACAATAAAATACAGAGAAATGTAGGCAGTACTTCACCTCACCGTGAAGGAGTGTGCGTGAACTGGAAGGTGCTTGTTGTCATCCTTTTGACAGCAGCACCAGCTAGCGCTATATTTGGCAACATGTCAAATGCATTAAATATATGTTTATGCTCTGCTGAATGAATGAACTTGACTGATAGAGAAGATATAGAGTTATATATCCAAGCTGAGACATTTCCAACAAAGTAACAGCTTTTCCTGGAGAACGATCGGGCACATGCACTTTATATGCAAATAAAAGGTGAGACCACAAATGGTTTTTAATTTTTTAAAAAGTTAATGAAAACAAATATATATATATATATATATATATATATATATATTACGGAGCCCCGTAGGGGACATGGAGAAAAAGAAAATATGATGGGTAAAGAACGAACTTTTGCGTTCCCTCGCAAAACTTTTGCGAGATAATGCAAAACTTTTGCGTTCCCTCGCAAAAGTTTTGCGAGATAACGCAATACTGTTTTGCGTTCCCTCGCAAAACGTTTGTGAGATAACGCAAACTGTTTTGCGAAGGAACGAAATACTGTTTAAGAGCATTGCACTTCCGTGTACGTATACTTCCGACGAGAGAGCCCTCTTTCGCTGCAGATTCTTTTTAGGTGTCTTTGACTTACCTCGAACCCATGTTTACTGCTAAGCACTGTTTTAATATCTTTGTATTTTAGGCCCAACTCAAAATAAAACTCAATAAACTTGTCCCACTCCATTGTCGTGTATGTTTTGTTTCCGTTCTGAGCGCGGAAGTATACGTACACGGAAGTGCAATGCTCTTAAACAGTATTGCGAGGGAACGCAAAACAGTATTGCGTTATCTCGCAAAAGTTTTTTTTTTTTTTTTTTTTTTACCCATCATATTTTTTTTCTCCATGTCCCCTCCAGGGCTCCGTAATATATAAATGGGTCTGAGAAGTATTTGAGTTTTTAACAAAAGCTAATTATCGTCTTCTGTTTCTTGTTATCCTCCTTATTGCGCGACCGGCATTAACATAATGAGTCAGTGCCTCACCAGCCAGGAACCTCACCGCACCTCACTGATAAAAATAAACAACCATTCACACTCACGTTCACACTTACGGACAATTTAGAGTCTCTGATTAACCTTCAAAACTTTAATAATGGTCTAACCCGTGATGACTTCACAGAGGCTACAGTCTGATGAGATTGTTTGTGACCTTTTAGTAGATTTTTTCCCCCAGGTACTCTGTATAAGCTACTTGGCATTTTCCTTGCTTCCTCTGCAGATTAAAGAACAGTCAGGTCATAGCCCATACGGGCATGGTTATACTGGACGTAGGGATGCTCAGTGGCTTCGCTGTCTCTCCTGGAGCTTCTGCACCAGTACATCTAATCAGAAAGGTGGAGACGCTGCCTCAGAGAGTCTACCTCTACCTGCGTTCTGTGAGTGTTCATCAACTTTAATTTATTTAAATTGATTTCAAACATGCTTAACAAAATTACAATGAGGAACAAAATACGGTTACACTTGCACAATTCAACATGCCCGAAAAGTAGTAAGTAGGAGGAAGCAGAGCTTATTAAACGGGACTCCTTTTCCAGTTACTGATCATTTGTTCACGTCCTGTGTTTAACGTGCTAACACTCACAATACTTCATGTGTCTGCAATGTTCTAAAAAGGAAAGAAACGAGACAAATAATGTATCATAAATCAATAGATGACTTACATGCAGGGCTAAATGCTGACAGAAACATATACTGAATGAACAGACACAGAATATATAACAAATCATAACTTATTAAATAAATAATGCATGAATGAATGCTGGCATAAATAATAACAGGTACTGTGAGGTTGGCATCATTCTGCTTCCCTCTTGTATCTTGTAAAAGTCATATGCTTGCGCTGTTTCTTGAACTGGCACTTATTAGAACATTGCTTCACTTCGTAACTCAATCTGTTCCATACTCTAATTTTACTCCACATATTGAAAGACTCAGTGGTGGACTTAGCAACTTTGAGGCCTGAGGTGAACATACTGTAGCCAGGGGCCCTCTTCATTTGTTCTTTTAACACCAAAAAGCAAGTAAGGAAGCCTCAAAGGCCCCTACCAATATACTGCACTGTACATTTTTTTTTCATGTAAATTACTGGCTTCCAGTGTATAAACTAACCTTGCTTATATAGTTGTGCTGCTAATTTATGACTATTTTCTCATCTCATGACACCTCTTACACTTTCAGCCTTCTACTAGTCCTTTAGAAACTGCACTGCTCTCAAGTCAGTGAGAAAACGAGGCCTTTCCTTGGCAGCATCCAATCATAAACTATCAAAAAAAAACCTCCCAACAAGTTTATTAAGCCATTAGAAATGGCAGGAGGTCATTACTCAATGTCTCTCTTATAACCATATCCTACACAGCAACTAACAATCAAAAGGTAGCTTTTAAAGATACAAGACCATACAGTACCAATGCAAGTTTAAAATAAGAAATCAAAGCTATTTTAACTTGTAACCACAGACATTGCGTCAAGCAGAGAACTTAATTGGCCAATGGCTGCCCGCTGCCGGGCGCCGGGCCACCAGAGGGAGCTCATCAGCTCCCATGAGCACCCACGTGTCTATGATGAGCTCCCACATCTCACCGGTTTTGGACGGCTTCAAGGAAAAAAAAGCAGGCTCCATGGTGTGGCACTCTGGAAGGGCTTCTTCTTCTTTTTACTGTTCCCTCTCACTTTAACATCATACCGCCACCTGCTGTACAATTATGTGTTTGATTTTTACACTTATATTCTGTGAAAGTACAGCGGATTTTGATTACTGTGAAATAACAGTTAAATACTGTGAAATGCAAGGGTACAGTGTCATTTTACGATTATTTGTTGCAATTTTACAGGGGCTTTTGATCACGGTATTTTACTGTGAAATGATACTGTTAAATGCTGTGAAATCCTGTTAATATTTTACAGTGTGTACAACCTTGCACTGAGTTAATACGGCATCAACAGAATGAGAGAATAAAGTTTCACATATAAAGCCAGTGTAATCAATATTAACCCTTTCTGGGATCTTGACAGGAAAAAAAAATCTGAAAAGGCGGTTCTGGAAAAGGCGGATATCTTTTGCATTAACATGTAGTTCACGGAATCGCACACCGAACTCCGCCTTCAGCATTTTCAGTGCTTCCACACACTTTTCATCTGGGAACGGGACCGCTGGGTTCTCTGCAGAGAGGTTTTGGGTAGCAGGAAGATGGATGAATTTCTTCTTTTTCCGCTCGTTCCAAAAGCAGCCCGAGTTTAACCTCAAATGCTTTTATGTGGGAATACATGTCGCAAATTAGTTTCCCTTGGCCTTGTAGCTGCAAGTTGAGGCTGTTCAGCATTTCTGTCACGTCTGTTAAAAATGTCTGTTAAAAATGCTAGGTGCCATTTCCATTCTGGGTCGATCAGCTCGGGGACTGTTTTATCTTTTGAATGAAGAAATGCGTTTATTTCAGGTACCAGCTCGTAAAAACGCCTCAAAACTCTTCCGCGGCTCAACCATCGGACCTCTGTGTAGTACAGCACATCGCCATGCGCAGACTCTAGTTCATACGGGAATACATTGGAACTGCCTCTGTTTACGTCCCTTCGCTCTGATGAAGTTTACGCATGACGCCACAACCTTCATGACAGAATCCCACTTCAACACTTGGCAGCACAGATTTCCAGCTGATTTGATTATCTCTTATGACACCTAGAAATTTGTTTTCATTGACCCAATCAATATCTCTTTGCTTAAGTACACAGACGTCTGATGGCCTGTGGGTAAAAGCTGTTTGCCAGCCTTGTGGTCCTGGACTTCAAACTCCTGTAGCGTCTTGAAGTCATTTATATATAAAATAAACAACTTTGGTCCCAGTACTGACCACTGGGGTACCCAGCCAAATCCATGATCTATGTTCATCAAGCATTGGACAAAATGGTATATATCCACTTTTATTCCTCTGCACGACATTAGCTGACAATGTCTTCCATCAGTATAAGAGAGGGACCCATCCTCAGCAGCGTACCTCAACTTCATAGGGTGTTTTGGTGATTTGCTCACAATACACACTGCAGAGTCTGACCTACCACAGATTGATCAGGCCTGGGCGTGTGGTCCTAACTCCTTGGCGCCCAGCGAGGGTCTTTCCTGCACATCCCCAGCCACTGGTTGCAGCGCTCAGCTGTCCCTGATATTTCTTTGATGGTGTATGGCATGGCTTGGCCACAGATCTCCAGGCCTTTTAAGGACTTTGATGGTTGATGTTCCGATGAAGCCACGGCAGCCAAGCTCCACTGGTCAGACTATTGCTTTCCACCCTCTGCCCTCAGAGCATCTTCCTTTCATAAGCCTCTTTTGTTGCATCCTGCCATGGTATGTCAACTCTATGAAGCAGACAGTTCATAAAGAGTTGGACCAGAGTACAAGATCTGGTTTTAAGGTTTTAAGGACTGTGTGATGGAATAGTGAGCTGTTGGCCAACATCCGCCCACATTTCCCAGTCCCTTGCGCCGTCCAGCTGTCCTTGTTTCTCTTTACGACCTAGGGATAATGCCGGGACTACAGTAAGTGTCCTGGGAGAGTGGCGTTGTTGGCTGTTCTTTTCGGCCCAATAGCTGCATCCAGGGTTTTTAACACTTGCTGCTGCCGCCAAGCATACTTGCCTTGGGAGTGGTTCTCCTTGCAACCAGTAGATGGAGATGAGCACAAGGGGCATGCAGGAGTTTTCCAACTTCACCCATTGTCCCTGCTGAGCTAGCGAGACAGCCTCTGCACATCTTGCAGCCTCCTTCTGGCGCCAGATCTCTAGGACAACCAACCTTCTCTGTTCGGATGGTCCGTCCTGGCATTGTCCCAGATCTCCTCTTCCCTGCTGAGCATGGCTTATGATCTCAGTATGCTGGAGTGTTGATTTAGCTTGTTGCACAGCTTCTTTTGAGGTCCATTTCCAGCCTGTTGTTGGTGCTGGTGTAACAACCCTAATGGTTGTCTTCCAGCATTCTGGGAAGGTGAACTGCAGTCTTGTTTTGCAGCACTTAAACTATTCCATGAGACTTGAGAGAAGCATTTCTAGCTTGCTGTGTTCATGTAAGCCAGGGCTTCTCAAATACTGGGGCCTTGGAAAGCGCAAGAAGATGGAATAATGCGCCACTGTCCTTTCTTCTTCTGTAGTATGGTGTGTCACGTGGTTACGACTCAGCCCCACTGCCATGGTGAATGCTAGAGGAGATATGGTACAGCCAGCCATGATGCCATTTTCTAGGTCACATGGTGATGAAATCAGGTGTGAAGGAGCAGAACTGCAGGTCTTGGAAATAGGGTGATGCGTGTTCACTCAACTTCACAAATTGCTTCCAGTTCAGTTGCGTTTTGCCATCCACCGTGTTCGTGTTGTCGTTCGGTACACTTGCATGATGTAATGCAATCCAGTACAAGCAGTGTGCCACAAATTCTGTCTATGCTTGTTTTTTTAGTTGTGTGCATCAAACTGAAAGATAGTTCGAATATTTTGAGCCTCTCGTACACGAGAGCTAAATAACAACAAAACCTTTGTGTCGTGGCCTGCAAATGTGTGTCTTTATTATTTGAAGTCGCATGGTGGTCCACACATCTTATTATTAGACTATTAGATTCATATATAAAAACATTGTATTTTATTTTATTGCATTGTGCTTCCAGCTCAACAAGTCAGAAGTTTGCATCCAAATTCCACTCATCAGAATGTTCAAAGTGGCCCACATCCAGGATGCTCTGGTGCAGGTTTATGACTACTATGAACCCAGTAAGTACATGTTGACTGTTACTAAACAATTATCACCACAAACCTCATGATGTCAGGTGAAATCACTCAGTGCGCACATGGTGATCATTTACAAGTTGAACATAATCACATACATCATCAGGTTGTCATCTTGATGCCATAATCATATTACTTTGTCTTGCTTTACAGCGAGGAGAGCAGAAACAACATATAATTCTGATGTTCTCCGCCACATGGACCCTTGTGTCTTCTGTGGTGAGGAGTGTCATCTCTGTCGGACGGGAATCCCCATTGTGGTGTCAAGTCTCTCAGCTCACACAATAAGAAGCTCCACCTATAGCCTTCGTTGTCTCCTAGTTGGAATGATTGCTGGCTACATTTTTATTATTTTAGTCTAATTTAATGGAAATATTTGATTGTATGCGTAATTAGGATGTACTGCAAAACTGTTCATTTATAATGCTCCAAAAGTGCATTCAAATGTACAGTATTCTTTTTTTTCCCCCCCAGAAATGATTGTGTACATTTTATTTTTGTAGTTCTGCACCTACAAAGGGCAAATAAAAGAAATTGTTGCCAAATTTCCCTCTAAATGAAGTGCAGAAACATTCCATGTGTGTAGTTACACAACCTTAACCATTTGCCACATCATGCAACTGTGACCCAAATGAATGCAGACAGACCTGCAGATGTACGCAGAGCAAACGCACATGTGAATAATCACTGGACAGTAATCAAGCATCTTCATCGCTGACAATCTTACTTTCAATCCAAGATTTCAATCCACTGTGCTCAGACCGTGACGCACATCCGTTTGTACATCACAGCATTATTATGGATGGAAGTCAGGGGATATCAGTTGTCAAACAAAAATAGGATCAAATAAGATAAAATAGCAAACACAGAGCCGGCTGGCCCGTTAGGCAATAAAGGCAGATGCAATGGGCGCTGCGGCGCTGCAATGCCCAAATAATATTACTACAAATGATAACAAGTAAGGCTTCCCGTGCCCAATTTTGTACATAGTTTTAATTTTTCATATAGTAATAGTATATAGTGGCATATAGATATTTCATATAGATTTTGTATTTAGTTATTTAATTTAGTTTTTGTTTATAGTTGCTTCATAGTGTAGATCAGGGGTCACCAACGTTATTCCTTGTGAGAGCTACTTTTACAAAATGAAAATGGCCAAGAGCTACTCATTTTTGTAACATTTATTTTCAGAGCTTATTTTAAACCCAAACAAAGCGAATATGCTTGTTTTACCAGAACATGAACAAAATGCTGGTGTCCACAACTCACACACAACTTGTATTTCAGAATGCATTTCTTTCTACTGTTCTTTCATTATTAACTGAAAACCTCATGTGGTCGTGGGGGGGCTACCTGGTGCCCGCGGGCACCACGTTGGTGACCCCTGGTGTAAATGGACCTTGTATAGACTTATTGTGCGCAAACTGTGTGTTTATTTAAATTGTTTGATGTCAATTGTTGTATTTAGAATTTATTTCATTATAAATTCACTTTTATAGGACTTTTATTTCGTATTTTTTTAAATTTGTATGTTGTATTTATTAGTATAAATGTAAAATAGATGACACATTATCTTACAAATTAAAGACAACGGTAAAAACAATGGCATTCAGTTTCTTTTGCAAGCCATACAAATCGTCCACGGAAGGGGCCACCATATAAAATCTCGCCTCGAGCGCCACTTTGGGTATGGCTGGCTCTGGTCACTCACTTTGAATCTTGGAATTCTGGCCACAAATCAAATGTGGTGTTTGTCTTTTGGTAGATATTCCTGATTTTGCCCTGCAGGCTGTGCACTACAGCAGAGTTCAACCAACATCTGCACGTTCACAAACACTAGATGGCAGGCTTGGCATCATAAAGAGGTGTGTGTGTGTTGGTGGGACAATTTGGTCTGGTTTCAAAACAATGTATTATGGGACCCAAACTATACATGTTGCAGCAAACAACCACCACATCAATACCATATTGTTAAATGAATACCCCTCAAATCAAAGCAGTCAATTTGTTAAACTGCACTGCATTTTGCAGGTGTACCTAATCCCAAATAAGTGCATCACAGTATAATGAAACATGTGTGCTTCCCCGTGACTGTGAGTTTGTGAAAACAGCACACACGTTAAGGTCAAGTCAAACGACCCTTGCACTCCGCAGCCATGTTTTTGGGTCATGTTATCATAACAGCCCATCAATCACGAGCAATGATGTCATACATTCACCATGTTGTAGGTTATTTAAGAAGGAGGCTTGACATTGAAGTCAAAACTTCGGTTAAGTGCCGCGAACGCATTGAGAGGATTTAAAAGGTTTCAATAGGTTGTGTGACAGAAGCGAGTGGTGATCACAGAGAATCTTTCAGCAGCAGGTCAGCATCTGATCGAGGTGAATGTTCATGTCGGTAAATCAAACCTCAAGACCATTCACTATGAAGACATTAAATTCCCATCAATGTGACTGGAGATGAGGAAGATCGGCTTGAAGACTGTCCTCATGGTAAGTAAAGGAGAGGAATTTATTCCTCTTTGTTTCCTCCTCTGATAGGATAAACATGCAATATTGTCGTTGGACTCCCTGTGACAGACTGCAAAAGATAGTGTTTGTTCAAATAAGCAGCAGGTTTTGCAGGATAAATACTCACACTGGGATTTATTGCATAAGTAAAAAGATTAAATGCTGGTCCAAAAGGGAAATATGATATATTTTGTGTCACTGATATAGTCTACTTGTGTAATGATTTATTCTTAAAGTGTATATTGCAACCACAGACATTCAGTATAAACTACTGTGGTTAGGAGGTGTTCCTGCCAAGTTTGCCGCTTTATTTCAGATACAATACATCAGCAGAACGAATAACCATCAACAAACAACCACATCAAATGGAAAACCAAAAGCTGTTGGTTGCATGACAGAAATTAGGGGTGGTGGCAGGAACAACAAAGATTAATCAAATGCTGCGACCCAAACATCTCCCTACGTTGGCCGTGGTGAGGAGGATGATGCATTTGTTTGGCAAGACGTGCTTCACCGGGGGCGAGTCATGGAAAATCTGTTTGAGCTTGCATCCCACCCAGCGTGAGTGCATATTTGCACAACCCCCAGGTGACCCTGCACAGGCCGGCCAAGAACGTCCTGCTAAGAAGTGGGAGACAAATCCATCCCACACAGAGGAAACTCCAGAGGAACAAAGCAGGCCTGAAGGTCCTCTCCATCATCTTGCTTGAGCGAAGCCGTGCTTCGTGCTAATGGTTTGCGTAAGGGAGGGAGCACAGGTGGATGCCAAGCTCCTGTGAGTCATTGTGGTGTGTCAGTGTTTCTGTCTGCTACACGACATGAGCTGTCTCAAGCTGGGACATGATACCACTGATTTTCCCGTGAACGAGTACTGTATCAACTCTGCTTCCTGATACGCATGCAGGTGTACAAGGCAGCCCACGTGTTTGTACATTCAACTCAGTAATGTTGGCTAAACGCCTTCTCTTAATGAGGGTGACCTTAGCTTCTCTGGATAGGTCCTCTCTTTGGGAGACCAGGATTCTAAAATTGTCTGCAATTTTATTAACTTGCATTTCTTGCTTATAGGTCATTTTCTTGCGCGGTCTCACAGAGTAAAGACCATTACAGGCATCGTTCATGCCATCATTGGCCGGTCTACATGTAAAGGATTACATGGAGCACCAGTGATTATTGATGATTTTTGTTGTGTGTTTTTGTTGGGGCAAATACACTCCTGATCAAAATCTTAAGACCAGTTGAAAAATTGCTAGAATTTGCATTTTGCACATTTGGATCTTAATGAGGAGTACTCTGGTTTCCTCCCACATATCAAAAACATGCATGTTAGGTTAACTGGAGACTCTAAATTGTCCATAGGTATGAATGTGAGTGTGAATGGTTGTTTGTCTATATGTGCCCTGCGATTGGCTGGCGACCAGTCCAGGGTGTACCCCGCCTCTCGCCTGAAGTCACCTGGGATAGGCTCCAGCATGCCTGCGACCCTAGTGAGGATAAGCGGCATAGAAGATGGATGGATGTGTACTATATTGGGTAAGTGTAAACGTGACTATAAGGGTGTTATTTCATATCTAATGTTAAAAAACATATTTAGAAGGTCATGAACCGGTTCTGTTGTTTGTTTTGTTTAGGCACAGATTAAAATAAAATGTTAAAGAATCAGTTAGTAGGTTGTTCTTTGCCGATGACCACTTCCTTCCATGTCATCAGGCACAATGTGCTGCTGTAAGCCCATGCAGAATTTAATGCTTGCTGATGAGTGCAGTCTGGCCAATGTTTTCATGAAGACTACTCCCACTCGGCCATTACAAACTATAACACCACTACATTTAACTTTACACTCGTATCACCCAATATAGTATGCATACTAACAGTAAATAAGCCTTTGAAGACATAAATAAGACTTGTGCTGGTATGTGTTGCTGTAATTGTGTTCCCTAGGGGAGCTGAGTAGCGGGCAGACAGGAAGTGACGTTGGGGGTTCAGAGTTGAGTTTTAGCTTGCCGTGGGTTACTACAGCAACAGTAGCCCACATTTTTATTCAAGATTTTTATTAGGGATTATTGTGTCTGTTGTGAGATAATTCAAACCTGCAATAAAAGCCTGTTGTTCCAGCAAACTCGTCTGGCATTCGTGTGTCTCACCGAACATTAAAGTAACATTACTGTCACCCAGTGACCAGTGTAGAGCACTACAGCACAGCATCTTTGAATGCATTCTCTGACTGCCTCATATTTGTATTTTAGTTCACTGAGACAATTTTATGCTTGAAAACTGCTGAATTTAGACAAAAAATACATAGCATTTGCGTCAATATGCATATTTTTGACGAATTATAGGCTGTATTCAACCACAACACAGCATGATAGAGTGATAGAGTGAAGCCATGACATTCGAACCGCAAAGTGACAAGGAGCGAAAATTGAAAATCCTGGCCAGATGCTTTTAATGTGTCCGAAAAGTGGGTGTGTCCTAACAACCCATAACATTTGGTTCCTCTGTCTTGCTGGCCATCATCAAGTAAAAGGTGTTGAAAAAAACAACATAGGTAGTTACCGTCATTAACTTTCATTGTTAGACGTGCACACGTCTAACAAAATCTCACTACGATGGTTTCCTGTCTGTAATGAAGCATTTTTGTGGCTAAACCCATCAAGACTTGTGAGATGCGTGAGGATTTTTCTTTGAGCGCATCAAAGTGTCACACACATTCCACACAGTAAAATATGACTGTAGATGAAGCCTTCATACCTCCCCAACACGCTTCATCTCTCCTCTTCACACATTTCACCAATACTTCCACGGCCCTGTTTCCTTGTGTGTTTTTCTTTCCAGCCTATTGATGTGCGACGCAGCAGAATGAACCCGTTTTCATCACGCTGAAAGCGCATCAGTGGGGAGGAGACTCCAACAACACAGGCTCTTGGAGTGCGATTGATAGGTTCTGTCTGACTCAGGGTGGCTCTGTTCACCCTTTGACCTACCTCGCACTGCTCGAAATGACGAAGTGAGCCATGCCTGCTAAATATGTGTTTGTGAGAGAATGAATGATTTCACAGCAGGAGCCAGACTAAACCGGTGCGGTGCGTGCACACACTGGGAGCGAACCCCCGACTCTAAATGCTTCTCTCAGTCAGACCCTCGCCTCATTTTCCACTCATTTTTTGCCAGGGTCAGGTTTTCTGCCCGAGATTCAGCTGTCACACATTTCCCCCAACCTCACCAGGCAATTACAGTAATCAGAAACAGGTGGAAGTGGGTTTGTGCCTCTGCTCCTGTGTGCCTGAGTGTGTGTACTGTATGTGGACATAAGAGAAACCCAGCCAGACCCAAAAAAGTGAGAAAATCACAGCATGATTATTTGTGTGTACAAAAGACGGCATGGTGGGACATGTAAAAACAGCACTCTTGTGTTTGAACAGGCACACATCTGACTGACATGGGATCATTATGTGTCTCAACCGCACAATGAGAGAGAGCTCCAGCGGCCCTGATGAGGTCTCAAACACCGTTTCAGACGTCTGGAGTTGTGTGATCGGCCGCTACGATGGCTCTCTACAGAGGAAACACATAGATCCATGTTTCCTTGACTTAAACGCATATGACTTGAGAGGTTATGCAGTAGCGGGGATAACAGGATTGATGAATAGAGGAAGCCGGGCAAATAAAAAATGCTCCTTCTCTGTTTTTCCACTGACGTATGGTCGGAGAATTGTGAGCTCCTAAATGGTGGACCTGAATGGCTGAGTCATAGGTGAGATGGAGTTTACGAAATAAGAATGATACACATTCGAGCTATTAGGTAAGCCTGCACAATCCAATGGAACCCAAAACAGCAGCTGTAGCAAAACCTACAACCTCTACAAAGTTAACTACAAATTATGCGAGGGCAGAATATTAATCGGTCGTTAGTCTTCAGTAGATTGTGTGGGAATGAAATGCGGGCAACCATCAGAGGCGCTGTCAATTCAGTCTCAACTACATCAAGTGTAGCTCACCTCCATTCGGGCAACTCAACAACCAGCCACTATTATTCTGCTTAATACAACACTGATATGGAAACAGGAATTCAGAACTTTCACATAAATATTCTCCCATCCCATCTGCCATTCTCCCAAACAAATGCCAATTAATCCCTCATTTAATTATTACCCAATTGTCAATCAATGAAAGGTGTCTGACGCTTATCCCTACTATTTGATTCCAATGCATGGTTGTAGACAATCGCAATGCATTTCACCTGACATCGTCTGGATTCGCTTGGATTTTCCCACAAACTGCACCTATATGCAAGCGGATGCAAGCACAATATCAGTTTAGTTTTTTTTAATAATTATTCCTGAAAGTTGTCCGCAGCCTGGTGGTTGGGCACCCCTGCAGTTTTAGGATCCAACAACAGGTAGAGAGTATTTTTTTCAGTAGTTTTCACTGCTATGTGATGTTTGTAATATTTTGGTTATATTTATAGATACAAGAGAGGCAAAAATAGACGACATAAATACGTTAGACTTGAAGGAGGAACTGCAAAACTTCAACAAAGCGATCAGCGCAACAACATTTGAAATATAATCCATCATCGAGGGTTATGATAGTGCGTATATGTAGTATAAGAAAGTCTGCCATACGAATCATGTCATAGCTTTTGACGTGTGGGTGTTTGCAAAGGGAAACAGAAACATGCCTTTGGAAATGAGGGATGTAGTATTTTGGCTCTTATCTCAAGAAAATGTTGGCCTCTGATTTACTGTTGCATGCCATTCCTTTTAGATGTGTTTCTAATGGAATTTGCTGCATCTGCTTTTGTAATGCTAACATAGCATGAGGAAGACTACGATTAAATCTTAAAAGGACATCACTTAGAGCCAATGCGGTTTTCTTCCTATGGGGAAGATTTTATTGCATCTGCAGTTAAGATCGTGCGATATACCACGGAGAGGAGTACGCTGTGCATTTGACAAGACAGAGTTGAAAACGGCTCGTGTCGCGTTGGTCACTGCCTCCACTGCGGATGTTTTTTTTTTTTTAGGTTTTCCTCAGCTCAGCTCGTATTTAAAGTTACTTGGTAAACTTCATCACGTACGCGTTGCATTTGACAAGATAGAGCCGTAAACGTCTCATGTTGCGTCAGTCACTTTTTTTTTTTACAGTGAACAAGGCTGACACATTATTTCTCTGTTTGCCATCACTGGATGTTTGCATGAATCACCAACACACACACAGTACACATGTATCTGGATAATAAACAATAAATATAGCAACTTATGATCAATCCATGTCAATTTCAGCCTTAAAATAATGTAAGCCCCACCCATGTCCGGTTAAACCACACCCACTTTTGGTTTATGCCCCGCCCACTCCAAGTACAGATATGGATACAGATAATATAGATGGGTGAACAGATATAGATAGTGGTGTACTCGCTCATCCTGAGTCAGAACAGCTCATAAATCCAAACTGTGAAAGATTTTTTGTTTCTCATTTTCATTATGAAAGGCACACAGTAGGCCAGTTCAAAATGTGCAGTTAAACTGTATTAACACGTTTTGGTGGGGCATCCCAAAAATGCTCAGTGGGTGAGATGAGTATTTTGGCCAAGCAAGACCTGGGATGTTTTCTGCTTTCAGGAGTACAGATTATTGCAACATGGGGCCGTGCATTATTAACATAAGGTACACCTGTGCAATACTGCTGTCTAATCAGCGTCTTCATATGCAACACCTGTGTGGTGGATGAATTATGAATGCTCATTAACACAGATTTGCGAACAACATTTGAGAGAGACAGGTGGTATCATGACTTCCTCTGTAGAAGGATGCAAGCCACAGGATCAGCTCTCAGTTGAAGATACATGTCTGGACATACAGTGTATGGTTAAAGTCTTACACATGCATCTGTTTACTCCTGACAAATAGTCGGCTGTTCCTCAAGTCTGATCCTGCAAGTCAGAATCTCTTTCATTCATGATTTGTCATTGATTGCTTGTTTTAACTGTCTGCCACTCAAGCTCGATACAAAGTTGTCTGGTACAGTTCTCCTCTGTCCCGTACTCTGTCCAATCATTGTGTCCTGTGTCCATTGTCATACTGCCCTTTGTGTACATAGACAAAGTTTTAGATCTTTGTGTTCAGCCCATGATAAATGGGAGCAAAAACGATAGTGTTGTTTTTGGCCACGATTAGATTTGCTGCTCAAACAATGAGCAAAAGTGAAAAAAAATGTCTTTGTCAATCTGTTTGACGACGACTTCCTAGTTCATGGAGGATGGCAGAAGGGTGGTGCCACTCACGACTAACTCTTATTATTTTTAAAATTTTATTTATTATAATTCTTATTTATTTTTCTTTGTGAGTAGATTATCTGTACTGTGTACTCACTCATTATCCAACTGTGTTTCTGTCAACTATTAACCTTTCATCAGTTATCATTATAATATATTTATTAGTATTTATCATGATTATTTATCACTTCTTACTCCTTTTTGGACATGTAGAACTGTGAATTCTACTACTTATTCCAATGTAACCTGTGTGCATGTTCAAATAAATTCAACCATTACCATTATCATTTGAGGTGTTGATGTGTCTTGGTGTCTTGGTGGAAGTACAAAATATCCACACTTCATCCATTGTCACCAACGTTTTATAGGTTTTTACTAGACTCATATACCATCCATTTGCAAAGTGTTGCGGAAATTGCTTTGCAATTTTTTGCGTAATTCTGGATGCCAAATACCATAACGTCAAACAGCATGAAACCTATAACTTAGGTAATGTAACCTATAACCTCGATAATATATGCTCTGCTATTTACAGCGCAGACTGTTACACCGAGTTTGTCTGGGATTCGTGCCAGCGGCAGTCACAAAAGGTCATGAAGGAGCCAACATGCTTGATTTGGAATTATTATGTTGCTTTGAAGCCTTGCTGCTTTGTCACATCTGCTGTATTTGTGGAGCTCGGCCCCAGACGAGAGATTTGTGCACGCATGTACCGTGTGAATGAATGCAAACACTCCACCCCAAACACCTGAGAAACACACCCAGTCTGCCTTTGAATGAAACAGAACTGTAAATCCTTGAGCTGACAGAACCAAGAGAATGTCTGCAAGGGAACCAAGCTGTAACCTGCACAACCAAAACAAAAGCTTTTCAATCTTACTGATTTGTATAGAGTCATCCCTCGTTTACCACAGTTAATTGGTTGCAGACCCGACCGTGATAAGTGAATTTCCGCAAAGTAGGTTTCCATATTTGTCAATTGAATATTTTCGTAATTAGAGCATAGAAAACCTGTTTACGACCTTCTAAATACAGTTTTAAGGTTATTAGAGCCCTCTAGACATAAAATAACACGCCTATAGTCACCTTTACACTAGTATTACCTGGTACAGTAGACACAAAGACATAAATACACATACTATAGACTCGCTCGTTAGCACTGTGAGAATTCCTTGTTGCTGTTACCTCCTGCAGTGGCTATTGTCTCATCAGTGTTACATTACTGACACCTAGTGACCAGTGTAGAATACTACGTAGTACCAACCTGTATTCAAATGCGTCTTTTGAATGCCTTATATTTTTATTTTACTTCATTTAAGCATTTGTATGCTTGAAAATGCTTAATTTAGGCCAGAAATATGTACAATTTTGCGTAAATCTGCATATTTTCGCCATAGTCAACCACGAAACAGTGCTGAATATGTTTTTGAAAGCCACAATAGAGTGAAGGTGCAAAGTGGTGATGGACGACTGCATTAAATGCCTCACAAGTATATGAAGAGTTGCTGTGTGACGTGCTGTGTGATAGGTGTGACTGTAAATCGTTTTGTCCTTGAAATGACACGACACAGAATTTGGCCCTGGTCCACCTCACTGCTAAGATTAATGCCAGTGCTTTACAGCATTAACACCTTTTTTGGGAAAAACACAAGGTGTCCCAAAAAAATGTATACATTGGCTGCAACAGTCTGTCATGCCAAGTATTAGAGAAGACTTTGAAGATGGGGAGTTTTATTTACAGCAAGATGGGGCACCCCCACACTTCCTTGATGAGATCTTGCCAAACAGGTGGATTGGACTGAGGGGTTTTGTTGAATACCCTCCGCGTCCACCAGACCTCACACCACTGGACTTTTTTTATGGAGATACTTTAAAGACAAAGTCTACACTATGAGATCTGCAACAGCTGCTGAATTAAGAGCAGCCATTGAACATGCATGCACGCAAATACCAAGGGAATTGTTTCGTGATGTGCGCGATTCCGTTGCTCCGCGTTGTCAGCAGTGTCTGGACCAGAACGGACTTCAGTTTAATGAATTATAATAAACAGCTAGTTTACGATAATTTGTGTGTGCGTTTTTTTGGGACACCCTGTATGTTTAAGACAAAATCAAAGACAAAATGAATATATTTTTAGAATATTTAATTTGTCGTGCCCTGCATGATTTATTCATCACATTTCTTAGCTGAATAGCAGATGTTTGATGACTCAGCTTTAATGATGGTGATCAATGAACCTTAAAATTAATTTCAGTGTGTGTGACCTGGACTGGCATGTATAAAACTCTGGACTGTTTTTGCAGTCTTATACAGTATTTGGGTCACTATGGTGAGGAGGACACAATATGAAATACCTGTGGTCAGGGGCACTCCCAGGAATTCCGGACCCCATGACAAAAAAAATCACTGTCAGTCGGGGCCCTTGGAATTGTTACCATATCTGACAGATATCCGAATCATAGATTGATCATCAATCATGTTCGTTTAAGCCTTTAAGAAGCCACTCAATTTAACCAATTAACGTCAATTTCAGGGATATCTGACTCAAGATGGCTGAGGGACTTCAGATCAAAGGTCAAGTTGTGTACATATTGCTTGTCAGTACTCTAATCCAATTGATTAACATATCAGGGGTGAAAGATCATTTTTTTCAGTTCGTTACCAGTTGTAATTTTCCTTTTGAATATTTTGTTTCCGTCTGTTTCGAGCAGAGCAAAACGTACCATTTACTTCATGTTTTGGAATAAGTAATGTAAAGTTGTTGTTTTTTTTCCAAACACTGTATATTTGCTGTACATGTGTTGACTTGAGTCGGTGTCACATCACCCTGCAATGTAGCTCAAGTGTAGAATAACATGAAATAGCTACCCTGCACCGCCTGCTAACACAACAATAGCATCGTAACTCTCTGTGCCTTGATCATCATGTGAGCAGACGGGTTATTCTCCCTCCCTTACATGAAAATACTACACTGTACTGCCTGTTGAATTATGACGGAATGTTCCTTCTCTTAAAGCTAACTTCAGACATCTGAGGTCCACATGAGGAAATTTGGTCATCTGCTGCCATGGATATTCTCCAGCACTGGGTTTGTGTGTACCTGGAAACATGTCCAGTCTAGCACACCCCAGCAGACACTTTTGATTCACTGCACGATGTCTACACTCACATACAAACACACTAAAAGGATGTGTGAGGGAAGATGGAAGATGGAAGTCAATACAGACCAGTATTTGGGTGCAGTATCAGTATCAGTGATGTGCTGCTGCAAGTTATACTCAGTGAAAAAGACACATTTTTGTTTTGGGCTGAAGAAGTCAGCTGATGGTAATATGTGTACGCTGAAGACAATAATGTTTGTTTGGTGCAGATTGATACAGGTGGATACAAGCTATGTGTTTCCTTTATGCCAAACAAAACTTTCCATTTTACCACAAACCAATGTCATGTCATGAATACATTATGCTTCTTTTACTGTGACGCCACTGAATGCACTTTACAAATAAACGCTGTTGGTGCAAAATAAGACAAATGCTGCAAAATGCAACTAGAAATGTGCAATTTCGGGAAAAATTGCGCACGAAGACTTGCAAAGCTGACGTCGAACTGCAATGCTGCAGTCGCTTTTGAATCCTGCAACCAAAACCTGACGAACTGACACTCGATTGAAATGCTGTAGCTAGCATGCTAACGGTTGGCACACGTGCACCTGGCAGGACAGCGCTAAGTATGCATGTAAGTTCATATATATGAAAATGGGTAAAATGCTAACATGTTAACTGTTAGCATGCTAGCAATGCTAACCCACCTACTAATAGCATACTAACTAACACTGTCAGCTAATAGCAATTAGCTGACAGTGAGGATCACGACACAGAAGGGGTGTCAAAAGACACTCACTTCACAAGACAATACATGAGATTGGGTCTATGAGAACGAGATGAGATGAGATGAGATGAGATTTTAACTTTACTTTTAAGAAAAGTATAATGAAAAAATATTTTATAAAAAACATGACAATCTACTAATTTAATACCTACAACGTTACAGTCTTCCGCACTCTCCTGACCGGCCCTGTATCCACCTACCGAGACAGAGGCTATGTTCACACTGCAGGTCAAGGCCGATTTTTTTGCTCATATGTGACTTGTGTCTGATTTTTTCACCTCAGTGTGAACAGCACAATTCCATTTTTTTCAAATGCAACTCAGTCCTCATTTGTATGTGGAGTATGAACGAGTATGAACGAATGAGTCAGATCGCATATATCTGACCTATATGTCATCGAAAGGCGTGTATTGCTGTGATTATTTTGATTTTAAAGGAACTCACCGATGTATGCAAAAGCTCTTGTCATCTGAAAATTATTTTTTTTTAAATTTCAGTGAAGCGGTCCACAGTTCCTGCCAACCACACACTCCTTGGAACAGATGTCGCAGCGATTTCTCCACAAACTGCCATAGCCAAAATTCTTGCCCTCTTTCTTCTCAATCTGCTACGCAAGATCATTTGGTTAAGAAAATATCGACTCCCGTTGCACAAAATCCCTCAAAATTGCCACAAATGCGCACACACTGCAGCAATCTTTACTTCCATGAACACACAGAAATGCGTGTGACGTTGTGCTTTCCGAATGCACGTCATATCCCGGCCGCTTTGCGTTCACACTGACAAGTTGCATTTTTTTGGTAAAATGAACAACTACAGTATATACAAAATTTGGATTTTAGCGAAAAACCAACAGTGTAAAAAACATAGCCAGACAAAAGGGCTCACTCCGTTCATGCAGTTGTTCTATGAATCAAGGTGCCGAAAACAATGCACAGGAAAAAAGACACGCATGTACATGGCAATATATTGAGGCTGGCAAAATTATCGACTTCATTTTCATTTATTGTGTCATTACCTAATTTATTATTGTCCCAGTCCTCGTGGGAACGACAAATCTTGTCATGTTTTAATCTCGCGAGATCTCATGAGATCTTGTGACACCCCTGGTGAACACTATCATAAAAGGCTAACATTGCCAACTGTTAACATGCTTGCACCTGGCAGGACAGTGCTAAGTATCTGTGTAAGTTCATATCTATGTAAACAACATGTTAACATGCTCACTGTTAGCATGCTACTAATGCTAAACACACTATTAGCATTCTACAATTAAGTTATAGAAAAGATGTCATATTTATTTTAAACATTTTGTCTCAACAAAAGTAATTAAAAATGTAGTTATGATCAATAGTCAACTAAAACAACATGTTCTCCTGCTATCAACAAGTAAGACAGGTTAGACTTAATCAATATAAAGAATCCAATTAAATCATGCTAGCAAGTACACAATTTGGAAAGCTGCACATTTCTATGTGGCACAAACATCCATATAAGAATAAAGTCAAGGGCAACATATGAAACTCAACTAATACTATGAAATTTTAAACTGGACTCATTCAGCACTGATCCGGTCACTTCTTTTGCCACAGGTGCGCTAGCTGTGTGTTACTCCTAAGCGATTCTTCCCAAGGTGTGCTATTAGATCAGAAGTATTAAAGAACGACATCTTACTTACTTGTTTTACAGTCTTTGAAAACCGCATATTTACAGTCCAAAAGCTTTCCAGACTGTGGATATACTGAGCTAGCAAGGTTGTTGCTATGTGGCGCACGACGTCATCACATCGCATCATTATCGGCAGATAACGATATGAATGGATATCTAATTTTGATGCCAATTATCGACTGACTAATATAATCGGACAGCCAACTTGGGCCAATCCGCCATGAAAACCATAGGTGTGAGTGAATTTCAAAATGGGTGCAAGATGACCAATCTCCTCAGGTGTTTACATTTTCTAAACATCCTGTATCAGTTAGACCAGTCCCCCTTTTGTCCCATAAACTGTACACCATACAAAAGGACCGAAACATACTGGAGACAAATGGAGTCAAGACACTGAACCCTTTAAAACTGCTGAGACAAGGAACAACTATGGAACGTTATAGCTTTGGCCTAAATAGATTTTACAGCCACTGCTGCCTCACTGGGGGAGCCTCCATATGTAGAAAACATCAAGCAGAGTTGAGCATCAGCAGACTTGAGCTTCCTTTTTACACAGTCTGGCATGAAATGAAGCGGAGTTCAGCTCAATGCCATGCAGTCTGCAGCGTCCACTGTGGGGAACGGGTATGCTCTGAAAGAGGTAGTCGTGTTCAAGCTTACATAACTTGGTCAGGCTGCACTCTTAGGTGGTTAACTCAGGTGAGACGTGCACATGTCAAAGAAAACAATTAATTACGTTAGCAGATAGGAAGTCAGCGGTGATTTTGTTTTGGGCAAGTGTCTTTCACAGAACGGTGGACAACTCCGATCTGTTGCCTTTCTTCCTCGAATAAGCACAGTTGACGTCCAAGAGCCCTGCCTATCTCTGAGAGTTAGATTAATCCGTGCTTTAATAAAATAAAAAATGAAACACGGCTGCAAATACGTTGTAATTGCCGGAATTTTGACAAAGAAGAGAAAGAGAAATAAGAGAAACACTATTGCATTCAAGAAAGAAGTCACAGCAAAGTACAAAGGTAGCGTCTGTTACAATAGGATTACAATGTAAAGGTAGTAAGTAACCTTTAACACATGTTGCAGAGGGAACGGTTTAAGGGAGGCACGTTACAGATAGTGAGCCGGGTCAGTGTGTGTAATGATGATTGTAGCTTCTGCTGATGTTTACAATAAAGTTGAATTGAGCAAGTATGAATCTCTAACCATCCATTTTCCATGCCGCTTCTCCTTATTAGGGTCGCGGGTATGCTGGAGCCTATCCCAGCTGACTTCGGGCGATAGGCGGGGTACACCCTGGACTGGTGGCCAGCCAATGGCAGGGTACATATAGACAAACAACCATTCACACTCACATTCATACCTATGGACAATTTAGAGTCTCCAGTTAACCTAACATGCATGTTTTTGGAATGTGGGAGGAAACCGGAGTACCCGGAGAAAAAACAGCATCCGCCTGTCTCTTCCATGTTCATAAAATGTTCATATATCCATTAAATGTTTCATTTATATGTATTTTGCTTGGTTTTCTGCATGTAAAACTGTACTTATCCTCTATAAAATGTGTTTTCTGAGTGTCTGTAATGGATTCATTGGATTTACATTTTTTCTTACGGGAAAATGTATTGGGTTTCGGTACGTTTGGGTTTTCGTCTGACTTTTTGTAACGAATTAATGACAAACACTAAGGTTCGACTTTATATTTAGTGTACCCCAAGAACTCTGTTATAGCACAAGACTACACCCACCCATCCAAAAGTCCTCCACGGTTGAAGGAAAGGAGATGGCCGGCCTCAGGGAAGTCTGTGCAAATCAGCTTAGACTGCTTTCATGGATTAGCAAAATAGGAGGCTTGGTTCATCATTTTGAGATAAAACCTGATTTTAATTGTGAGGTTATGTAATTAGTTATGTAGACAGTTGTGTTCACATATTTTATACTCCTGCAGCACACACAGAGTTGAGTTATCGGCTTAAATGTGTTGTCAATATACTGTAGGTGTTTAAAGATGACAAACATAATAGTGCTCCCATAAGCAGACTCCAGACTCCAATTCCAGAATAGCTGTGAAACGGATATGCTGTTAAAAGCACATTAGACAGTCAAAACAGTGTAGTGTCGTTTTTCTTGTATTTATTTTCCCCCACTAAATTTTCTCTTACAAAAATATCATCAGGGAAAAAAGGACAAGATGGCATCTAAGGATATAAATAATTTGAAATATAAGGAAGTAAAAGAAGGTTGTTACCACAAGGTGAAATGTGACACGAAGGGCAGGGGAGAAAAACATCTGATTGATCCTTTGTTTCTTTCTTTAGTATTATTGGCACCTTTGTATAGGCTAGACAGCCCCGTTATATGGTGGAAGCTGCGGAAATGGGGGGTGGCCATCTATTCGTATCAGAAACCACCATCTCCCTGTCTCGGGCCCCTTGGTGAACACCAGATGAAGTCATGGAAAGTGTGGGCCCCAAAGCTTGTAATTGCTTAATTGGATCGCCTTGCTCCCTCAAATACTTCTCCTAGTCTCTCTTCCTCTTTCTTGATCCATACATTATTGAAAACATAAACCAGAGGGCTTTGTATGTGGCGTGTATGCATGTGCGCCTGCACGTGCACACGGATGATGGTTGGAACCAAGCTTGACCGACAGTGATTTGCGGTTCTTTGATTTAGAGCCGTTTTTTCCACTTCCAACCTCAGGGCTCACACGCCGGTGATCAGGTCATGGCGGATGTGGCAGAGGAGGAGGGGGTCGCAGTTGTGTAGTCGACTGGTGATTTGTGTCTTGTCTGAGCGTCAGCCTGTCCGCCCATTGAATGAAACGTGGAAAAATGGCAACAAAAAGACAAACAAATGACATTGTCAATATTAATAGAAGCGCAATATAGTGGATCCCCTGATAGTGGATTCAGTCCCGGGACGTAAATCCCGTGAAAAGCACGTCTGTTATAGACTTGCAGGTGCCAGCTAGAGCTAATATGGGCCGTCTATATATTTGGCACTATGAAAGATAAGAGTATTCACAGCGACTACACAGTGGCTACGCTGTACTGCTTGTTGACAGCAATGCTAGCATCTTGTGCAAAACCTGTACATGTGTGCGCTGGCCAAATGCTTATGCCACTTAAACTCTGAAGCACTACAAACGTTAGCAGAGCAGCTGACCCAGTGGACCATAGTGAGGGTCACCCCAGAACAGGAAGGAACAAAAACATAGAAGAGGTTTATTGCTCTACGGGATGTCCTGGCAACTCCCTCTCAAGGGGAAAGGCTATTCATTGCTTTATGGTTATGTAACTGTTTCAAAAGGGTCTCTAGAAAGAAGAAACACTGCAGTGAAAACAACTGATGATATTTCATGACATGATAAACTTAATATTGATCTGCTGTGACTGTGCTGAATTCATCTTGGATGATCCCATGAGAATATTGGAATCTTTGCCTGATAGACAACAAAGCAACATATCCGCTGAGCTGAACTACTGAGCAGATGCACATACACCGGATTTCCTTTTTCTCCTAAATCTCAGCTATCCTTGTCAGCGTGCAGGAGATTTATTTATTAGTTAATTGAAATACCTGCTGCACACTGAGCGTGATCTTTCCCTCAGCATGTATGTCTTCATTTCACGGGAAAATAGACGGGATTCTCCATCTGCTTCACTGTGGTCCCGACTCAACTGCAGAGATTTTGGAGACTTGGAAAAGTATGAATCCAACCGTTAGACGTACTGTATGATGATGGCTTCCGTAAAGGAATGGAGCATACTCTCATTTCTACAGAGCTGTTTTGGCTTCTGAGCAACTGCAGATTCGGAGTAACAGCAGATTTAAAGGCGTCATTCTGCAGACCGTAAAACTGACTTTTTGAACGATTAAAGCCAAGACAATATTGTGAATGATATAAAAGTGTCGCAATCTATTGCCAAAACGTCTAGGCTAAAACGATGGGGTCGTCCTAGAGGCAAACCTATTTACATCTAATCTTGGTAAGGTTTCCAAACTATGTTCAAACTCTGTGACTCTTCTGAGTATGACGGCTAACACCAATATAATAGTGTGGTTTTAAGCATTTGCGCCAGCGTAGGAAAGCCAAACAACTAAGCAACAGGAGAAAAACAGGAAGCAATATGGGCTTAAAAGAGTCTACGGTTTCTTGGAATTATAGGTGGGTGGACTAATAAATAATAGCAAACCATTTTACTGGTTCATATATTCCACAGAAGAATAATTACATAATATATTAACTCATAGGGCAACAAGGTGGCAGTGGAGTTATCACAGATAACTGAATGAATGAATATTCAAATAAATGAAACATTTAATAGTGAAAATGAAAGGGGTTTTCGCACTCTATCAGTTTCAGAAGGGATTTTATTCTCCCAATTCTTGCTTATTCATTATGGAAAGACCATTATGTGTGATGTTTGTGTTGTGGTAACCCTTTTGAAACGTAACTCTTAATGAAATAATCAATCATGCTGGAGTAAGTCCCATTATACCCTTTATTGTTTTCATTGTTTTTAGGATACTGTATTCAGACTTGTACCAGTCTTTTATATCATTCACATTTATAGCATGACCATATGTGTCCAAGTTCCAACCAAAATTAAAGAAAGATATATACGTTTTGGTCCATGTTGAGGTCAGAAATAATGACAAACCAAAAGAAATTGCTGCAAATAAAACAGTTTTACTGGGTTAGACTAGGCCAGGGGTCCACTGTGTCTCCAGTGGACACAACAAGCTGACCTCTATGTATGCATGTACTGTATGTACTACTTTATTATTTATCCATATTTACTGTATATCACCAAACATTTATATTTGCACCTACAGTATGAGCATTGCACTACATACTGTTCTGGACGTAACACTGAATTTGTAACATTGTAAATACCATGAAAACAATCATTCTATGTAAATATGTATAGTAGCATTCTCCTTCTTTTCCTTATATGTAAACATATTTACTATTGTTGTGCTTTGGACCAGAGAGTGATGTTGACCGGAGTCAAATTCCTAGTGTGGTAACACACGGCGAATAAAGCTGATTCTGATTCTGAATTGCAGCCTGCAGCTTGTTTTTTATTGGCTCGCGGCTGAAGTTTGACCAAAGTATTCTTGCTTCTTCTTCTTACTTACTTGAGGTTAATGTAAGTTAATATATGACCATAAGTCATTACTGGAATTGTAACAGGTAAGCAGTGTGGATTATGTCGATACGACTTGGAGAAACGCCTTCTCTGACACCTAGCTGGGATGACCCAGCAGCTTGCGGAGCCACGTAGATTGAAATGAAAGCGGCGCCACAGCAAATGGAAGCAGGTTTGTTGCGTAAGCCTGTTGACCAGTAAGGCTAGACCTTGACTCTATTTCCATTTGTTCAATCATCTTTCATTACTAGATTTGGGCATCGAGTCTCGAGCATCGATGGGAACCGGGACTAACATTGCGATTGTCCCGGGATCTTGCAAATGTTTTTATTTCGATTCCTAATTTCGATTCCCACTTCGCCGCCCAAAGAAATTGTGGCGAACACCAACAAAGAAGAAGCGCCTAAAAAGTTTTGCTTAATTTCATTAACAAGAGCGGTCGGCTCCGCACAGCATTTGCAACGCAATGATATCATGCCAAGGATGATGCACGACCAACATGAATAAACACCTCCGGATTCATGGTGTAGAAATAACATCGCCCCGTCTTTGACGCGTTACGACTTCCTCTAACTTCTCTAAAGTTCTCTGACTTCCTCTAAGCAATCAGAATCAGGGAAGTCAAACAGTAAATGACATTTATCTCATGCCAATGTTAGCTAGGCTTCCAGGATGCTCGCTGATGTCGTGGAAGTTGGGTGTAAATAAAGGTTGGTACAGCTAGGAAGGTTTATTCATGTACACAGTCCGTCTCCATTAGCAGCAGTCAAGGGACCTTCTCAGCCCACACAACACACTTCCGGCCTTCAAAATAAAAGCGCTTAGAGCTACACCCTGTTTACTTGTGTTAACAATAAGGGTATCAACATCAAGCTAGTAAGACGGTTTGGAGGAGGACAAGCAAGTCAGCATAGCCTCGATGCAGCAGCATAAAAAAATAGACATTTTCAATTACTTACGTTTATTTGGTAGTCACGGCTGGTCTTGAAACGTAACCCACGTGAATAGCATGAATCTACTGTACTTTTCCAGCTTGTCCACAACAACCCACACTCTTTTTGTTCTTTGCTCTTGTGCGTCTCCTCCCAGCGAATGAACATCACAATTAACTGTATGTGGACAGCTGCTTTTCAAAAAGTTCCTCCATATCTGGAAACTAGTAATCGCTTCGGAAATCAACACACTGTCCCACCCTGATAAATCAGTTTAGCCCTTCCGAATTCCATCTTATCGCATTCCACTTCAACCCAGTGGGCCCATCACATTGTTTCCCATGAAATCCTTCTTACCTGCACAATACGACATGAATGTCACCCCCTTCCAAGTGATGCAGGACAATCAGCTGCTCTAATTCACGTGAGAAGGTGCTTCTATGAGAGGATGGTTACTCAATCTAATTTACTGTGAGTAATAGTTCCTGCTTATCTCCAAATGTGGCCAAACGAGCCTAATGTGATAATGGGACTAACAGCCAGTCGTTTTCCTGTTTTCTGGACAAAAAGTAGCAGGAAAGGGAGTCATGACATCATTCCAAGTCAATGCGGTCTCCTAACAATCTTTGCATCTGACACAAGCCGTCTGCCTGAAGAGTGACATCATGCTAAAGCAACACACAGTTAAGAAAGCCCAAATGGAAGTTGCTGACAGCAATAGTGCAGTTCAGACAATTGCCTAAATGAAAGTGATGAATTTAACCGTCCAAATTAAGTCATGCAAGTATGTCTTTTGCCATGCACGTGTGAAAATGTTGCGTTGACAGAAGTAAAGCTCGCAGCTTTGAGTCTTTGCCATCTATACAGCACGCCGCTGCTATCTTTTCCACTGCCAACTGGGATTCATGATTAGTTTCCAAGCCTTCCATGCAAATTCAGCTCCCAAGCCTTCATTTTCCACTCATTAAAAACAGGCCCCAAAAGCCCGGTTCAGCACGACAAATCTCTCCACTCATCATATTTCTCCACTAAAAACAATACAACAGACTGTCAACTCAGCACTTCCTGGCATCTCTCACGTTTATTGTGGGAGTGCGTCTGCATGGTGAGTTTTATTGACTGCTGGGGAAAAGGCATGCATGCTGTGAGTGTTAAAGTATGCTCAAGCACACGCACTAAAGTACATTATAATGTGTGAGAGAAATTAGGCTGTTTCGGGTTTTCGGAAAACATTTTCCTTCTCCTCACTTAAACCCCTCTACCTTTACTGTCTGGCAATAAAACAGAGTCATTCTGCAGGAAGTTTAGCGAATATAACATTGGTGTGAAACACATGTATGCATGTGTAGAAATAATCACCATCCAGCAGGAAATGGTGTTGCCTGTAATCATTATTTATAAGCATGACCTCATTTTGCTTTGGTCAGCCTGTATTAAATCATCCTTATGAGCCTCATGGAATGACCCCTGTAAATTATTGTTAGCCTGCAGCACCAGGTCACCGCTAACACAGACCATCCTACGCTTGTCTGTCATGAACTGACCTACTTTTAACTGACGTACAATTTTATCGTTTATTTTGAATCACCGCAAAGACTGAGACCCTCACATCTGGTGAGGACTGTAGTTTTTATTGTTCTGTTCTGTGATTGAAGTTCTCCACAATGTAGGGCGCTATATGATAGCATACACGTGGATTTTACTTTGTAAATTCAACTGTGAGTGAATACACTGCATCTAGTCGGCATGCCTGACATGAAAGAGTGAAAAAAGTTCTCCTCCCTTTCCGTGTGGTAATGGTAAAAGTTTTTGGCTTCTTACTTTGTCCTTCTTCCCCTTCGTTTGAAATACTTTCTTAAAGGGATAGTTTGGATTTTTTGACATGAAGTTCTATGACATCCCCACCAGCAGTGTAGTACATCAACAGTGACTTACCCGGCCCACTTGGTCCCGCGAGTCCAGTTGTGGTTGGATTTCCGTGACGAGGAACGTAGTTCTGCTTAGTTGCTGGTAAAGAGTTTGGCTTCGGAAAGCAATATGCGTTCAAAAGCGTAATACATTTGCATCATAAAAATGCCTCCTTGAAAAAAATTCTGACCCTAATGAGGAGAAGCGGTATAGAAAATAGATGGATGGATGGATGTATCCCTGCACACTGTCACCTCTTCATTCTTGTGTATGTGATGAAGACGCTTGCATCTTCTTCCGCGACGGAGCACCACGGCCATCTTGCTCACGTGTTCCACGGCGGAAGAGGATGGAAACATCTTCATCACTTACACAAGAATGAAGAGGCGCAGGGATACGGCAGGAGACAAATATAACGCGTCTGATTTTTTTGATATCGATACCGGATATCGGTACTAAAAAGCCAATATCGAGCATCTCTATTAAAAATTCAAAATCTGCCCTAAAATCTGTCTTTCATGCCATTTTCTGTTAGGCATTCACACTGTCATGACCTCCTCGTGACAAAGGCAAAAAGGCGAGTCTTTGAATATGGCAAGATTGGTGAACTGCACAAGTAGGGCCTTTTGCAATGTGTCTTTTCCGCCACTACTGGACAATGATTTCTTTCTTTCTTTATAGAAGATCCTGAAGGTTTTAAGGGTTGACATTAAAATTGGTGGTAGTGGTAGTCTCAAAGAAACTACAGACACAGGCTGCCCCTTGATCCAAATGAAGGCCCTGACTTATACTGACTGCAACGCAATAACTGTAAGACAGCATGTGTGAAAAAAGGGCTTAAAGACAGAGACAAAGCATCAGCTTGTGCAGTGTGGCATCAGTTGGTGGAGTTGTTGCAGCGTTGTACCCAGTACCCAGCCATCATCGCACAGACCGGGGCCCTCAGTCAAGACAGAGACTTGCTGCAACGTCTCCACATAACCATCCGCCAATTGACTTTGACTTTTGAAGGCTGTGGTCTTAAACATTTGTTCAGCTGATGGACACTGTTATTAATAAATTGCAGGCTCACTATTTTTGGTCTCTTGCTCCTGTTTCTTCTCTTTGTATTTTGCTGCTCTATTTAAAATCTGGTTACAATCCTGCAGTTGTTCAAGAGTGCATACTTATCAAATTGTATGGGCACATACTACATGAATATGCGATATGCTGTCTCTTTATAAGTACTTCTCATCACATTTATTCCATTTAGATGGCCATTCCAATGTAGACATTTGTTTACTTTAATGTTGTATTTGTCATGGTTTAAAAGTACAACAATTTAGTTGAAAAGGTAAAATATTGTCCTGAGAAACCTCCCTAATACAAAGGACGTGTCTTTTGTGTTGTTTGGCAGCATCGGGTCAAAAGTTTATTATTACTTTTCTTTGTTTTGACACAGTCCTTTCTCTGTTGCTCGGCAACCTCAAAATGACACTCTGACCCCTGAATACCAACCAAACGTGACTCTTTGTAATTTGTACCATGGCTTCCAGGGTAAGAAAATGAACCACTTGCTCAGGCATGTAAAAATTGTGGAGCGAGCTCTCCGCTGTGAATCCCCACTGAGGGTGGACAGCTTAGGGGATTCGTGTGTATCAAAACAATAGG
Organism: Dunckerocampus dactyliophorus; assembly: GCF_027744805.1. Taxonomy (NCBI): domain Eukaryota; kingdom Metazoa; phylum Chordata; class Actinopteri; order Syngnathiformes; family Syngnathidae; genus Dunckerocampus; species Dunckerocampus dactyliophorus. The sequence goes on from NC_072831.1 coordinate 16,236,829, forward strand.
ACATGTACGACATAAGGATGGCACATCCCCACAGAATAAAAATATACTCTTATAGTACTGTGCAAAAGTCTGAGTTGACCACTTCTTTCTTATTTCAATAAAATAAGGAGCTATACAGACATTTGCATGGACATTTTGTTTTCAGTTCCATTTTTGATTTACAGTGGAAACTTCCTGCAACATTGCATTGTTTTGACATTGTTTATATATTATTTGTGTTTGTGTGTTTTTAATTAGTTGTGTCCTGCACAGTATGTGTGGTTCTGAGCAGTGTCGCGCATGCGTTAAGGGGAGTCATATTCGGCAGAGCCTCGCCTGTTATCACGAAAAATTCAAGTTGAGTGCAATAAAGATATTTTATGCTCTGCTGATAGAATAAATGAATCTGACTGCCAAGATGGGTGATTATATATCCAGGCTCAAGAACGTGTATTATTGTGTAGTAAGTGTCGATCTTCTGTTTAAAAAAAACAACAAAAAAAGACATTCTATGTAAAAATGTATGCTCAGCAGCATTCTCAATTTCCCATTCCGATATCAACCGATACCGATATGTGTATGCAACATCACATATCTCCTGTCATGGAAGGACTGTACTGGACAGGACTGGACTGGCATGTTGCACTGGCATGTTGCACTACAAATTTGATGTGATCTGTTCCGTCGCCTGAAGTCAGCTGGGATAGGCTCCAGCATACCCCCGCGATACTAATGAGGAGAAGCGGCATAGAAAATGGATGGATGGACCTGCTACTCTTGCACAGTATATTTGTTAATGGATTTATTGTATTTGGGTTGCATTGTAAGATGGCAGCCACAAGTCAGTATGTCCAAAACTATAATAGGCCAAGTTAAGTGTGGAATTCCCACATACCACTGGCTGGTGTCAGTCGAAGACGTCAGAGGTCAAAGCACGATGACGCCATAATCAGCGTCATTTAGTGAGCATGTGTGCTTGCCATGGGTTCAGCTGTGGAGGATTACCTCTAAGCTGTGACCGGAGGCTATTTGCAGTCGCCTTCATGCAGAGACTGAGGCTGTTCAGCCTTTCTTCTCTCTTAAGGCAGGATGTCAATAAACTCGCCAAATTTTTGTTCAAGGCAGACAGAGGAACCCCTTGGAGGCATTTTTATGGAGACACGCAGAGTACTAGGAGAGCCTAGCTAGAGCCTAACTTCCGTCTTTTACAAATAAGTTTGATGTTTTTTAGTATCAAACATACAGGTATTTAAGAAGTGAGGTGGAATCTTATCTCCTTGGTAATTTATATTTCCATGAAGCCATAAAGAGGTCAAAATAAATAGTGGACCCAGACAAAAGAGTAGTAACGCCATCTGACTGCGTCCCACATGTGGCTTCACACTAATGCAGAGAAGCAGGGCTGAGCGCCAAAATGAGTCATGCTCAACGTAACGGGCCTTTTATTTGTTATTCTTTGCTTCCTTAAACCTTTAGAGGGGTCAGGGGTCATTGAGACTGCTTGAGGAGAGCTGTAGGCAGCCGATTAAGAAAACAACGCGTCGGCTGCATCAGCTGAGAGCACAGAAATCGAGGCATGAGAGATTCCTCTTGGGAGCTGAAGAGGATCGGGATCTGGTAATGGGATCCAGAGAGGTGAGGGATGATGTCATGAGGCAAAACGGGGGGTCTGGGTGTTGGGGGGGAAGCTGGCCAGTCTGTGTGCGGATAGGTATATAGAGCAACAAACCAGCAGACAGCTCACATATCATTCATCAGCTCTGCAGACATGTTTAGGTTAACTTGTATGTCGATGTTGTTCTTTGCACTTGAACAGTGCACACCCTCAGTTCCAGTTCAAAGGCGGCAAAGTTGATCAAAAAAAACAACCTGCTCTGATTTTTTTTATTAGCAGTGGATATTTCAGACCAGGTGAACACGGCACCTTGATACTTCAATAAGGATGCTGCAGGTAGCATGGGGGGTAGCATTGAACCAGCAGGTGTCACTGTTCAACTGTAGCACTGACGCACAAAAAGCTGCTTAGTTAAAAGATTCATTTTCCAAAGGATGCACGCAGGACTAAAAATGAGTCATAGAAGCTATTTTAAATGGTTAAAGTCTGTAGTCATTTGTTCCTGGAAATGCTGGGCCTGTAAACACCTTGGTGAGATTTGAGACTTCCCACCACTGAGGTAGTTATGTCATCTAGCAATGTATAAAATTTGACTACAATGCCTGATTTTACCACTCGCAATTAAAAAAAGCATTTAGCACACATTTTCAAACTGTTGTGTTACACCGCAAAAATCACAATGATTTGCAACAAAACGTTTGCAGGGTTATAGTGCGCTTAACTTTAGGTTACTTTCTCTACAAGTTTAAAGTGCTCAGGACAAAATGAAAGCACTCACTTAATAAACGTTTTTTTGTCATACTGCTGTCATATAAGCTGTCAAGCTACGATGAAAAAGGAGTGAAATTAAGTGGTTATTTTGACACAGTTTTGACACTCCCCCCAGCGAGTTTCTGACCCGCCGCCATCTTGGCTGTGACGTCACACCTGGCAGTCGCCCCAGCCACGGAGGCACAGCAGACTGAGGAAAGACAGCTTTTTTCTGACATTTCAGACTGTTCTTCGGTAATTGATTTTTGAAGTAGAAGAAAATATTTGAGGAATGTTTGAGGGAGCGTTCGGCATCAAACCATACAGATTTGAGCCGTATCTGACATTGGGAGACTGTCATCTGATATAACACACAAAAACACATAATATTCATAAACAGGAATGTTGTTTTGCTGGCAGTGATCGCCACAGAGATATATGCAGACTATAAGTTACAAGACCAGTGAGTAGTGATTGAAGAAAACTAATGATTGTTTAGCTTGTATGCTAGCATTGAAATTTGACATGAAAACACATATTATTGTAAGATTGGTAGAATTGGTAGAATATATTTAGCACAAAATGTGTATTGACTTACTGTTACCTTGTTCGAGCGTCTTCTGGGTTTCTGACATTTTGCTGATGATAAGTTGATAAGTTGAGGGAGCTTGAGCCTATCCCAGACATAGTACTGCCTGGATTGGTCGACAGTCAATCACAGGGTACATGTAGAGACAGACAAGCATTCACACTCACATTCACACTGTCAATGAGTCAGAACCGAACCCACGCTGTCTGCAACTCAAGTCAGGTGAGTCAACCACAAGCCCATCAGTGGCTTTGTGTTGTAATTCCAAAGGTTAAAAACGTGAGATACATGAGGTGACTAATATTCACATTATGAATCTTTGATTGTTTTTACGTTTTCAGTTAACTTATTTTATACTTGTTAACAACATTTTTATGAATTTGACCTTATCTCCGTTGGGCATCTCTGTGTGGAGTTTGCATGCTCTCCGTGTTCGTGGGTTTTCTCCGGGTACTCCAGTTTGCTCCCACGTTCCAAAAACATGCATGTTAGGTTAATTGGTGACTCTAAATTGTCCATAGGTATGAATGTGAGCGTGAATGGTTGGTTGTTTATAAGAGCCCTGCGATTGGCTGGCGACCAGTCCAAGTTTTGTACTCCGCCTCTCGCCCGAAGGATATCCCTGCGACCCTTATGAGGATAAGCGGCATAGAAAGTGGATGGATGGATGAATTTGACCTGGCAGATTATTTCTATTTCCATTATTTGCTATGGGGAAAATTGTTTTAAAATATGAATAAATTAGAGTTCAACCAGCATCCTGGAAGGCAGTGTGTTTGACCTCAAGATATTTATGAATGACCAGTCTTGTGTAAAAGTCTTTAGTGATGCTTTTCACGTCAGTCATTTAGATATAATAACAAAGTAAATAAAAAGGACAGACAGGGGTGGGTTGCTTTGTATTTAGGTTTAACGAACAATATTTTTAATTTTCTTTTTGTATTTTAGTTATTTTTTCTGTTGTGGTTATATTATTTTATTTTGAAAAGTATTGCAATTGGTCATTATAACATTGCTCAAGCTATAAATCTAATAGTGACCTAAACCTTTTGCCCAATACTGCATTGACAATCATTCCTGATCTCCTCATGCAACATTTCTATCATCTCTTTCATTTACATGCTTTAAATTGTCTCCAGGGCTTAACAGTAGCAATGTGTGACTGTCCCATATTTGTCTTTATAGATTGAAACCACAGGCCACATGAAGCACACATCTGGTGTTTCTGGGTGCTTACAGGATTTCGGCATACAAACACACGCACTGCCTTAAACATGCACATCAACCTACAAAGTCTTTAAATCTTAATGATTAGGGAACGACTTTTAAAAGCTCAACTATGTTTTAACAAACATGCTAACCATCAGCTTCGGGATGCAAGTCCTTGCAGGGTGCAATCGTTTTTAACCAGATTGCCCACATACCTTCAAGCGCATTATTTCTAAAGCCTGGATAAAACCCCCCAAAGAGAAGGGTGATAGGTTTAAAAAGCACTAATAGCTCTTAATTAGCGGCTCTTTTGAGGAGGGGGATGCCAGAGGGCTGACCGACATATCATCAAGTTTCAGAATACACGTTTGAACATGAATGGCAGCAGATGAGTTTGTAAATGATTGAACACGACCGCAGTGCTTACTTCAGTTTCTTTCAAATGTTGCCATGTGTTTCTAATCAAACACACGCAAAAAAAGCTGTTGAATGTAATTAAACAATGACGTGTTTTTCCAGAAGTCCAGTGTGAAAACGTAACATATTTCAGTGCCAGTGGTTATTTGTCAATCACTCCTCATCATCGAATACTACTACCAAAAACCAGCATTTACACATCTACCAAATTCTATAATGACAGCCAAAGGAAAAGCCCAACAGCACAAAGTGTATGTTTACTGGCTTCTAAATGGGTGACATCAATGCAAACCAAAAAAATGATGGCCTCTCAGCTCCCAGTTGTGGTGGCGTTAAAGGGTTTTTACGCGGTTCCCTTGCACCATGTATGTGTTGCTGTTTTTGTTGGCCCAGCAGTTTTTAACTGCTGCAGATGATGGAGGAGATGCCATGTGGTTTGCAGTCTCTGGGATGCAAACCTTTAACTGAGAAGTGAAGTTTGACCTGAAGAGAGAGCTTAGACTATCTATCTTCTCTATGTCGTGACAGCCATGGACGTTAATCATCTTATTCGACCCAGACTGAGGTGCCTGACAATTTTTCTGCAGTTTAATCTGTAATTGTGAAAAATATAGAAGTTTTTTCATCTTCTTTTAAACCACCATTGGTAACATAGCCGGTGGTGTTCTTCAAGGGTGACTAAACGTCTTGCTTTACCAGAACATGTCCTGTTTTCATGTCCTGTACTTTTTTTTTAGAAAGTGATGAAAATATGCTGGTTTTCATTGTTTTTCATTGGGCCGTTAAATTGACCGGCATTAAGGCACACTGCGGCAATATCTTGGTTTGATTATCGCTCCCTCACGATATTGCGTTTTTTTCAGAAATGAATTCATTAATAAAATATCACTATTTCTTGGTGGACTATGCTCTATTACTAGTTAAAACATATTGAAATACAAGTGATATGCAGTATTCTGGTCACTGGGTGCCAGTAATGACACATTATCTTACATTACATTACCTTAACACTGCATAAAGCTATAAGGTCAGCCATGGCATGTCCAACTTGGTAGAGTGAAAAAAAAATCTTCCTCCCATTCCACGTGGAAGTGGTAAGTTTTTGGCTTCTTAAGTTTAGAAAAAATAAATTTGAGGCTAACTGGTTAGCTTGCTAGCTTGCTGGAGTCCCTGCAGCATAAGAGTTGCGCAATGTGTTGTAAATAATGAATAATAGGAGTGTAAAGGTGACTAAAGGCCTGTTTTTTCATGTCTACAGAAATCAACCAGCATCAACCGATGCACAGCCTCATCTCCCAACAGAAGAGCAGTTTCAGTGGCAGATTACTATCACTGCCTTGCTCCACTGAAAGACTGAGCAGACTGAGCACACATACAAACTCCACACACAGATACCCAAACGGAGATTCAAACCCACTACCTGCTTTGTTCGTGGAAAAACTGCCAGAACGAGGCAGCTGGAACACACAGAATAGGGAAAGATGTGTGTTCTTGCCTCACATAATTAGGAATGTGGATGATGAGCCAAATTCCCCAAAAGTGCAGTTTTCCTTTAACATTGATCTGGCAGGCGTTGTCAGTCATCCATTTAGCAGACAGGAAAGAAAGGTGATCCTCTGTTTCTCAAGCCACAGGGGTCGCACCATCCAGGCTATCCATGAGTTCTGGCTTGTCAAGGCAATGCTTCTTCTTTTGTGGACATGCTTGGTCCAACTTCTGTTGCCCGTCGACAGCGAGCTGAGCTCACACCAAGCTTAAACCACTTACACAGAAGTGAAAGTTTGAATACACAATCTCAACATCAAGTCACTATTCAAGTATGTTCATTCTGTCACAAAAACTCACTTATCTCATCCTATTCCTACAGAGAACAATTACTAGTCTATTAGCCACTTTAGCTAATTACCTGGGTTTTATGGACACCAGACCAAACTGCTACTATTACTTCTTCCTGCAGCCAAAACAGATGAACATTCTTCATGGGCATGATACCCAAAGACAGTGAAATGGCATGTGTGTTTTTCATTTCTTATACAGCATAGAACCTGAAAACAATTGGTAAATAAGCTGTAATGCTAATAGAGGCCCAAGACAATAACAATAACAGTGTATTGTTATTGCTCACTTGTTTGTCAGGGACTATTGGTAGGTATTGGACGCGGGGGAGCTTTGTTTCTTCTTTTTACTAGCAGTAAAGGACAGTTCTCTAACACAAATAAAGAATAAGGACAGCCAGTTTGCATTTGGGACAAACAAATTACAGTTCCCCTCTTTTTAAGTACAATAAACAGACGTGGTTGTAATTGGTCGCATGTGGTACCCCGGCAGGTGAAAATCTACAGAGAGATGAAGATAAACAAGCAAATTAAGCACCATCACGTGTACAACCGTTATGTTGTAATTTGAATTATTGCAAAACCTGCTCCATGTTTGGAGTTGTTATAGTCAAACAAGTCAAAGCCATCCTGATTGATGGAATACAACAAAGTATCTTTCTATCTTTTTATATGAAGAAACTTAGAAACAAGTAAACATAGATGCCCAACAAGAAAGCAAATAATAAATCTCCTAACTTGTAAATGAAGCATTCTGTCAGTGGATACCAGACATGAAGAGCATGCAAACTAATAATGGGAAGACGCCAGATTTATGATGTAATTATTTATTGTTGCTGCTATTTCAAAGCGTATTTATTTATTATATATAAAAGTAGGTATACTGCATTTTTCTGCAATTTACGTGTTAGAGACCCTGTGTATAGTGGCCACCTGTCTAACGCGGCCAGCGGCCACCCATTTTGTCTCCCTTGGTCAATATCTGACCGCATATAGCAGCCAAAATGCCAACTCAAGCAGAAGCTTCATGCACGAAAAAGTTTCGTTTTTTAAGCAATAAAGCCGTCGTATGTAGACTTTAATTACTGAGTCGTAGCTCAGTCACAATCATTCACAAGATCCACACAAACTGTGAGTTGTTCGACATAAAAAAAAAAGCCGTCTTCTTTGGAGCGTGTTGCAGACAGTGACACCGTTTATTTCCTGGTGTGAGACAATGTGCACTGGTCAATACTGTAATGTCCCTTTGTGGAGAAGGAGAGACTCACGTCGCCGATGCACTTTAATCGCTTTATTAACAGCGGTTTATTAACCTAGTAGTTCTTTACAACTTTTATCCACAGTCCCACAGTGCCCTCTACTGGTCAACATGTAACAGTATAATTATATGTATCTGCAAACACAGCAAGCTTCTAATCACAGACATGTTAATATGTGCGTGCACAAATTCAAAATGGCCACCAACTTGTCTATAACGGCCACTTTTGCCGTTTCCCTTTAGTGGCCGCTATAGACAGGTTTGACTGTAGATTGATGAACAAACCTTAACTCTATTGTAACACAATGTTATACTGCCTTATATATTCTTATGTGATTTTAGAATTGGTAAAAGGTACATGTTGAATACTTGAAGTGAAAAAATGTATTAGCAATTGATGTGAAACAAAGAGGCAGCAGGACTAAATAAGCTTTGCTTCTTCCTACTCTACTCCTTTTTGGACATGTGGAATTGTGAATTGTAACATGTGATGTATTCCAATGTAACATGCATGCATGTTCAAGATAAACCATAACCATAACATATTATTTCTACTCATCATTTGCATTCACTGTAAGCAAGCTAAATTTGAACTACCCCAGCGATGAAATGGCCACAGCTACCACCACCCAAAAATCACATCTTTATGTAAGATGTTTGGTGGAAAGTTGGGTGACCACTTATAGGCACATCACATATCACTCAACCAGCAATTCTCTCTGACTGTGCTGTATATTGCTCTGCAGGGACAACAGTCTGTCCGGAATAATAGACAATAAAGTATATATAATGATATGTAGACTGTACCGCAACCGTCAGACTTGAAACACTCTTCGTACCACATTCCTTCTTAAGAACAATTAACACAGTTAGGGGTCACCGCAGCATGGGAAAAAAAGCACAAGTCGCACCATTAAGAACATCATGCCAGACCTCCAACCTGTCATGCGATCACTGCTTCAGTGTTACATGTTGGCAGACAACACAATACGGCCGTCAGCAAATGTTGGCTAGGGTAACTAGAAGATGGAAACATGGTTCCATCTGATTCATGTTGGTGCGCTCTGATATCACACCCCCGTCTCCACTTTTCCTGGTAGCACAGACCTCAACTGGCTTAATTTAACCAATGTGACTTAAAGCATGTGAGTCATGTGCTGAACATACAGTATAGCATGTACACTGTTTGGCAGTTTCTTGATGAAGTGACAAGAGAAAAGATTAGATCAGGGGTGTGAAACTAACTCTGTATCTCTCTTAGTATGTATCCAAACTCAAGGAAATTTCAGCATATATATTATTATATTTCAGCATATTGAAAGTATTAAAACCCTTTTTGTATCAATGGACTTGAAATATTTAATTTAATTGGTTAATGAATGTAGCACACCCATATGCATCATCATTGCACACACCCAGGTGGCTTTTTGAAGTTGGGAACATGACAGCACGTGCCTCAATATCCCAGGGTAAAAACAAAAGGTATTTAGTAAGGTCAGATTTTCAAGACATGTCATATGAACACTGATAAGTAAGCAGGTACATACATTTTATCCCGGTTGTAACATGCCTCTATAATGCGCCAGTCAGCTGTGGCGGCTTTTTCAGGCTGGGGCAAAATGCACATGATGATGATGAAAGTTTTTATGTGGACAGACTTCAAACTTCACTCGTGTGGATGGAGAGTTTAATTTGTTTTTTACAACAGAGTGGGGGAACTGTTTTAAAAATATCCGTGTCCGTTCGTTCCTGCTTGAAAGTTTTATTTTCCGACAATGTGTGAGGTGTAAATGTCTCCTGACAGGTGATTGGATGAGTGCGAGGAAGGCCAGCAAAAGGGAGGGGGAGGCGCTTTCTGTGAGATGAATCACTGGTGCGGATGTTGTTTTAGCGTGGTTGCTTCAATAAAGTGACTGTTGATCTACCACCTCTTCGTCATCCCTTCAACGTCTGGGCCAAAGCTATAGTAGCCTCTTATATTCAGACAAATACATCGCAATCCGTGAGAATCTTCAGTCGGGATGTCTGCAGACGAGCAATTTTGGAGAGTCTTCTGCAGAATCCGGACAACTTTGCAGTTTGAATTTGGACCAGGAGGCATTTCCCAGCAACCACAAAGCAGCAATCATTTATTAATTAATACATTTTTGAAAAACCGCAATAGAGCGATGGAGCGACGCTCGAACCGCGATGTAGCGAGGGATGACTGTGTTTAAAATCACAGCATAAATAATACAAGTCCTCAGACAAATTTTTTATTTTTTTATTTTGAAATATATTGCTGTATTACAGTATAGACAAGATAATATACAACAGAGAAAAAACACAGGACAAAATCATAGAGATAATCGTATACACTAAGTCCCCTACTAACGAACATCCGACGTGTGAACACTCAGAGATACGAACACAAGCTGACTGGTTTATTTTTTCATGTGTTTTGCCTTATAAGTCCATATTTATACTGCTACATGGTTGACCAGCAGAGGGCACTGTGACACTGCTAATGGGACCAACAGATACAGAAAGACAAGGAAGAGGAGAGAGGAAGGCTAAGAGTTTTATGATACAACCCGGACAGAGCGTGTGATTAAAGTTTATGAAGCGTTAATAGGCCTGCTTAATTCTACACCACACACATTTAGAAGAGTCTAACGATGACGATTTGTCCTTTTTTTTCCCAATAACTCCTCCTCCTTCTCGTCCTCCACCAACAACTATGCTCGACCACTCCTCTTCAAAGGTAAATACCATTTATCATTACGTATTATTATATCATTTTTATTATTGTTTTTTTCATTAATTATCCTCGTTTAACATTACTACTGCATCCAAACTCATATTTACATACATACACATATACTGTATAGGCATACACATACATGTAGTACCTATATCATTGGTAATATTACCCTTTCCCCGACTTAAGAACAATTCCACTTAAGAGCGGTCTGGAACCAATTGTGTTCGATAGTTGGGGACTTAGTGTATATGTGAAAAATGTGTTTTAAACAATAAAAAAATAGGTAGAGTAATAAAACCATTTAAATGAAGTATTGATTATTAGGACCTATTATAAGAATGAAAACTAATTCACAATTCACACACACTCCGTTTCAACAGACTGAGACTGACTGACTAAGCAGTGTTCCGCTGAGCTTACCCAGGCGAAAGAAAAAGTAGTTTCCACCAACTGTGTATCATTTAGACAAGATCTACATTTTTTTGTTTAAAATGTGTTCCTGTTAATTTTATAGAGTAAGTTACCTCAAATGACTCACGTATCAAAGTGCTGATATTTTAAATTGAGATTCTGACACACTGAAATATCAGTATCGTCTGCGCATCACTAGCTGATAGACTATAGGTGTAGATGTAACTAATGTATCAGAAATGATATGCGTTGTGGAGTTTGATACAAGAAAATCAGCCCTCTGCATCCGTACCAGCAGCAGCAGCAGTTAGGATCTCCAACCCAGGCAGAAGGCAGAGAAGGAAAAGGCTGATCATTCATGAGTTAATTGCTATCCCATTCCATGAGCATAACTGACAATATTTAAAAGAAGGACATGGACTCGAGATGAAAATCCCTCACGTTGAGTTGTCTATCAAAGAGATGGGGAGAAACGTGAAGCAAATGTAAATCTTAAAAACAAAATTATTGCCGTTAAAGGAAACTTCTGAAAACGTGTTAAATTTTACAGCTTTAACTGATAGATAGATAGATAGATAGATAGATAGATAGATAGATAGATAGATAGATAGATAGATAGATAGAAAGATAGATAAAATAGAACAAAGTGTCAATCTACTGTTGCTACTTTCTTTTGGACGCTCCGTTGACTCTTGACACCTCTGCTCCCTTGACTGCTTTCAGCCCACCCATCAAGTGATTTGACCTTTGACATTTGTGCTTCCCCCCTTAAATATTTTTTGGTCAAGGGCAAATTTGCAAGTTCCACTATTAGTGTTTTTTTTTTTGAGAGGTAACTACAGTATAAATGTAACTCCCCCACACTTGCAACATATAAATCTGAAGGTCAGTGTGAGTTGCAATGTTTTTATGGCAAGCATATTTCCAGTATTTATATTCCAGTTATTTCAGTTTGCTTTAGCAAGCCGGCACAGGAGGAGGATATCATAGATCTTTGGTTAAAAAAAATATTTTACAAGAAAAATGACGCACCCTGAAATATTCATTGATCAAAGCGGGAGAGGGATACATTTCATATGATGGTCTCTCCTATGCCAGAGGGTTTCCTGGACCTCATGGGCTTCTGGCAGGCATATGTTCTAACATGTAGTCCAAGCAGAGGACGTCCAGAATGGCTCACCTGGCTGCCCTGTCTGTTTTTTTGCAAAGGATGTGGAAAATAAATATTGCAGTCAAAAATTTAGAGAGGTGCCTCAGCGGGAGGCCCCATCTGGAACATTATAGCCGAGACACGGCATTCTCCATTTGTTTCACAAGATGTAGACCCAGAAGAACCAGTGGTAGTCAACATGCCACTGCTTCCCATCTCCTGGCAACATGGACATCTGCGTGGTGACCCCTAGCTGTGGTGGCGCCAAAACAAATGCCCTGACCATTTTATAACCTAAGACATGAAAGCACTGAAATTAAAACCATGTCCCCTGTGGCTATATCTTAGATCATTCATAGATGAATTAAATATGTATACTTGCATGCAATTAGGTAAATGCGCATGCAAGCCTTTTGTCTTTCATGCTTGGTAAATGTAATTACCATTCATGCATTCAAACCTTTTTCAGCTTCTGAATGACCCTCTTTGCCACAAAAATTACAGCAATAGTTTTGTCCCATTGGAACATGACTAAGTTTATAATGGAAATCACCACAATCTCTATAGAGAATCAAAAACAAAACTACTCATGAGAAGCACTACCAAAAACAACCCTTGGGATTTTTATTTGACATCTGCTTTATGGCCACTGTTTATTATAGCGGGTATGATTTATTGCATATGTCCAAGTCGGGTACGTGCAGGAAGGCATGATTTAAAACTGAAGTCAGGCACTCAGGGGTAGTTGAGATTCCTTGGTTTCACTTAGAAGAAGTAATGTCTTTCTTATTTTGTATACAGTATATTTGCTTTTCCATCTTATCATCACAGGGAGGGACTCCTGTGCAAAAAATGTCAACATATTTCTGATCAACAGTGTGCCTTAACCTGTTGAAACAGGGCTGTGATGCACCGTTGACTTCCAATGTTTGGAGTTAAAACACAAATTATGTCTTAAATGCAGTCAGATATGTTATTACTGTTAACATTAGGATGTTACATAGAACTTCTAACAACACTAACTACTGCTACAACAAGTAAAGTGCCCTCCAGAAGTTTGGAACAGCTGTAGAATGAAAAGATTTGGGTTTAACATCAACCCAAACGTACGGGACCCGAGAGCAACATTTTAGCCTTTATTGCCAGGTATTTACATCAGGATCAAACCCACCATTTTTCATATGAGCAAAAATATTGGAAAATGTTACTGACAGGCGTGTTTTATTGCCCAGGTGTGTCATATTCAGGGCTGCTGTGGCTAAGGATTTTCATTAAATCTGACTTGTTCGATTTGAATGTTTTTTTTTAAGAGCAGAGCTAATGGCAATCCCAACAAATAAACAGATAGGTTTTGTGACTTTTTCCATCTAAAAAAAACTACAGCTAAACAAATGAGCATAGTATGTGTGTACTAAAGGGAGAAGTTTCACAAATTGCACTTCAATTCCACACTTTGGATGATTTTTTATTAGCCATTATGAGCAGGTAAGTCAATTGATGTTGACTATCTTCCTAGCGTTTTAAGCTAACGCTCACCTCAGCTCGTTTGAATTGTACCACTGAAGCGGGTGATTTTATTAATGCGTGGTAAGTATATGTCTTCTGTTATACACACTTCATTTTCAATTCCTTATTAGCACAAGTTAGGCTTTTTTGTATCAAAATAGGCTATTTATAACAAAAACAAAGACATTCTTTTTAAAAATGTATGCTCAGCAGCAGCCGTGGCGATCCCCCCACCCATCATGTGGTCAGAACACTCTTCTTCAGCATCATTAATAGTCGAATCAGACTCATCCGAATCGGACTATCGAATAGTCGACTATTCAAAGACACCCCTAGTCCTATTACTATAGTTTATTTAATTTAAAATAAATAACACTGAATGTCTACGCTCAGTTTCAGATTGGGTAGGATAGGTTTTGCCTACGTAGACTGGATTTAGAGGTGAAAACCTGAAAACCACAGAGCTGTCTATGGGTGAAAAACAAGCAATTGTATACGACAGAAGATGGAAAATCAATCAGACCCATTGCACAAACATTGATCATAGCCCTGAATATGCCCTGAAGAAGAAATTAACCACTGGTCTACTAACAGACGTTCAACAGGTAGACCAAGGACAACATCAGCAGCTGATGACGGAAACATTGTGAAAGACCTTAAAACAGTTAGTGACATCAGTACCAACCTGAGAGAGGGAAGGAGTGTAGTCACTATCTAATGTTCATAGACGACTTCATGAACAAAAGTAGAATGACTACACTAGGAGATACAAACCACTCATTAGCCAGAAAAATAGGAATGCCAGTACTTTGTCAAGTACAGAGACAAGCCTAAACAATTGTGAGACAAAAGTTTCATGGACTGATGAATTTTGGAGATTCATGAAGAAAAACTTGTAAGAAAACATCACATTTTGGTATACAGTAGAACCTTGGATAGCATCATTCATTTGTTCCAGAAGGTGCTATTCTACTCTATTCGATTATTAATTCAATACCAAAATAGTTGTTGATTGATTGTATAATCGTTGATCATCGATGCATCGATTCATTTTTGCAGCTCTAACAATACACATCTATTTACAATGGAATTTTGAAACGTCAAATGCCTTCGGAACCTTGAATGAAGGACACACAAACAAAGATCAGTGTGTCCTAGAGTGGAGAAACAGGACCAAGTGTGCTGCGTAAGAGAAAGTTTAGAGAACTTGCGCCCAGCCAGGAGTTTGGAGCAGTTTTCTTAATGCTGTTACATAACCCGTGGAAGTATTCCAGACCAGACTGGGATGATGGGAGTTTTATGACACTGCCATCTCAAGTTATTTATGACAGCTTGTGTTGGAAAATATGATGCCAGATATGTGTGAATAGTAAAGTAATGACCCTGTCATAGTGGGGGGAATATTTTTTTTTCTCAAAAAGAATGTGGGCCCCCATGACTACTTCAAACTCAAATCGGTCTGGAAGATAAATTGTAAAGACGATACAAACGTGTACATCTGGTAACTAGTTTAGTTTGCAGCCCGATGTAGATAAAGACCCAATAATCTTCATTGTAATGTGTCTCTGGAAAAACAATAAGCTTTCATGGGCCCTCATGGAAATTCAGTATTTCAATCATAAACAAATTACTAGACTATATAACATATTTTTCCTACTTTTGTGACACCCACATTCAATATTACAATAAGTACGATAAACAATCAATGTCACAGTTACAAACCTTTTATTATTCTAAATATTTTGCCAATTGGCTGGAAGTAACCACAGCATAAGGCTCATTTTGAACACCCACTTAAGTTACCAAATATGGTTTTCCACAGTAAAACAAAATGGACCAAACAAGGAAGTATCTGCTAATTAGATACTTCCTTGTTTGCTGACCTTAGTTTTAGATTAGATTAGCGATCCTGTCTCTCATTGCCAGAATCAACGCTGCTGGTCTTACTGTAGATTCAATTATCCACAGTAATAGAAAAAAATAATGTCAATGTAGCATTAAATTTCTGTCCAAACTAGCACCAATGACCAGAGGAAATCCAGTTTCACAATGGAGACTATAACTTACCGTACAAAGATGAAAATGCTGTATTTTCATGACATTTTAGAAGATTATTATTGAAGTGTGGAACATATTGTCATGATTTCCCAGTGATAATGATGGTGCAGTCGTCCCTTGTTCATCTCGGTTAATTGGTTCCAGACTCGACCGTGATAAGTGAATTTCTGCATAGTAGGATTCAATATCAATAAATGGAATTTTTTTGTACTTGCAGCACTGACAACCTGATTACGATCTTCTAAATATGTTTTTTAACATTATTAGAGGCCCCTAGATATGAAATAACACACATATAGTCACCTTTACATTTGTATTACCCCATATAGTAGATATAATCAGAAAAAATAAGACATATAAGACAGATAACAGACTCATGTTAGCATTTCCTTGTTTTTTTTTTCTGGATAGCGTATTTGGATTGCGTTTTATTTGTCTCCTGCCATGTCACTGCGCACTGTCACCTCCCCATTCGTGTATGATGAAGATGCTTGCGGCCATCTTGTTTACGTGTGTTCCACAGTGGAAATCTTTGCTTTTTCTCATCTGTGAGCTCCCTTTGTTGTTATTAAAACACCTTTTTTGACACCACGCCATTTGTTTCTGCTCTGGGGCCCACAAACTCCCGGCACCCGTGCCAGCTCCCATAACACCGCACACTTGTGCAAAAGCGCACTTTGTCAAAATTCTAACTTTGTTTTCAAAATTAGCACCCACAAAGCAAAAGTAGTACACTGCACTGCTCAATACAAAACACTCTTCTCTCACTGTTTTTTGACAGGAAGTATAAAAAATGATACAGCACTGTATTGTAAGTCGTACAGTATACAAATATTCACACCATGTCTGCATCAATTCTTTCAGCCTGGTCAGGGCACAGGACCTCATTAACATCACAAGCGATGTTTTCTCTGGCCAGGCAATGTGGAAAGAAAGACCGAGTGTCTCTGATCCAGTCCTGACATGCACCAACAGAAACACCATCACATGCCAAGACCATTGATTGCAAGAGATGTTCCCGATTGTATAGTTGCCGTTCATAAACCCTCCACCTCCATGTAGAGAAGAATTCTTCTATAGGATTCAGAAAGGGAGAATATGGTGGCAGAAAAACCACAATAGCTTGAGGGTTCCCGAATCAACAGTCCTCCATGAAAATTACAGTTTTTCTCCACTGCTAAGACATATTTCTCGAAAGTTGCTTTCCTTTTCTCTAAACAGTGAACACAAAAGCCAAATTTCAAGCTACATTCACAAAACCTCAGACTCCTCAGTCAAAGCCAAACTTTCACCTCAAAACAGTTCAATCTGTGCTCAAAACTGAAGTATGTTGTACTGAACCAAGTCAATCAAAATTAAACACACTACTGAGTAGTCACTAAACACTACACAGAAAAATAGAAAACACAATGCTCAGGACATGAAGCTGTGCAAATAAACGTTTATTGTTCACTGTGGGCTAAATGCATGTTGCAAAACAAAAACCCTGTGCATTTAGCACCTGTAAAAACCGAGATCTTGTGCATTTACACATAGCACTTGCACAGTACGAAAACAAACAGAAATCTTGTGCATTTAGCGCTTGTATACAGTAAGCCTACTTAAAAATACAGTAAAAAAAATATACGAATGACAAGTGCATTACTCAGCCACAGCATCATTTCTCTGTACTGGGTCAGGCCACAGGACTTCATCCACATCATAGGCCACATTTTGTCTGGCCAGGCAACAGCGGGAAAAGCCTATAGGCTAGTTCCATGGCTTGCAGGAGATTTAGCCTGGTGTAAGGTTGGCATTCATACAGTATACCTTCCACCGCCATGAGGAGAAGAACTCTTCAGTGGGGTTCAGGAAAGGGGAGTGAGGTGGAAGGAAAAGACTGATAAAACCTTGAACTACTCTCTAACCTGGTAGGCTCTGTGAAAACTCACATTGTCCCAAACAACCACATTGACAGGTTGCTCATCTTTGTTTGATGTTCTCTCTGATTGTTTCGTAAGAAAGTCCGTAATTGCATTTTGTTGTATTTGACTTTTCTGTACTTAAGATTGTAGCTTTTTAAAGGTCCTGGAGTGCTTTATTTTGTAGCAGCTGAATTGACTAGGCTCAGCATCTCCTGCAGGGATGACATATGTATGATTGATGGGCTACAACTATTAACTCATTGTAAATACAATAATAATAGTAACAATAATATAGTAATAGTGTGATGAAAACAAATATAGCGTGATGGTAAAAAAAAAATAATAGATGGGACAATGGTAGATTCCAAAATAAAGTTTGATAATGCGGTGTTGTGTCCACATGCCGTCATGTTGTTTACATCTTTCATTTAGCTCTCTTTCTGACCATCCATACTGTATGCTGAATACATATCGCACCATGACAATTGGTGGTGGACTAGGGTGGCTACGAGTCACAGCAAACAGACTTCACTACAATGTGCTGCGTTGAATGATTAGATTTGGAAAACGCCAGCGTCACTGTACACTTTGAAGCGGGGTTAGCCACCTGCCATGGGCGGGCGAGGGGCATCCGAGCAGCCTCCGGGCTGCCACGGAGCTCGGGAGTATAGAGCGGGGGATATCCACCCGCCGTGGCCGAGAAAGGCGGCGCTTTAGTCGGACACAGACCTGGCACTCTCTCGGCCAGTTCAGTAATGTAGATTCCCCTCGCTAGCGAGCGATTTATTTTAAAATACAACTTACAGTGAACAGGCTAATGTGGTAGCTATCTAATCGTACAAAATGCAGTAGATTGCAGTGAAGTCAGACATCACTGTTAGCCAGCTCATTAAAACACGCGAAAACCAACAATTCAAAAAATGGCGAATATTTACGTGGCGTGGCAAATGATTGAATATTTAATAAACCATGAGTGACGTTAGTGTGACACTCAATAATTATGCGTAATTACTTACATTTATATGTTTCTTTCGGTCTCCGGGCTTCCATCTTCTCAGCGGGTGTTGTAGCTCCGCCTACCCCTTCGTTTCAAGTGTGGTCAGCGGCCACACTTGTTTTCAAGGGGTATACAAGCCTTAGCAATTACCCTTTACCCCTCGGTTTAAGGACACCACTTGATTCTCGTGAACGCGCAAAACCGAGGGGTAAAGGGTAAGACGAGAGGTAAGGGGTAGAATTGGGATTCAGATTGAGATTGAGAAAAACTGCAATACTGTACTGTGAGAAACATTAACAATGTCATATTTCTAGTGTTGAAAGCATTGTTGAATATGGTTAAAACTACTCTACTTTTCTAGAAAAACTTACCATACTTGGATGTAACTTGACAAGAAATTGTTAAGTTGTAAAATATACAGTTTTTTTTTTTTGATTTGCCTTCATATCATCACTTAAACTCTTACGTTTGGCAAAGAAAAGCAGTGAGAAAGTTCTGCTACATGTGTAAGGCATTTTGAGAGTGCCACACACTGTAATCAAACATCGGTAATCACTTTTCAGGTTGACTCCCAGCTCCTTTTTCTGATGCGTCTCAGCTGCAGAAGCAGATTGCAACCTTTATTGTGGCTGAACTTCAGCCCCGATGCGGACAAACCCTTAAAACGCTCCCAAAAATTGATAGCCAGCAATCAGAAAAAGCCAGGGTGCATGGGTTTTTTCTCAAATACCTAAAGTAAAAGCACCAAGCGCAGCTGAAACGACCAAAAAAACGTGATGTTTTGGAGGACCGCCGACCACCCTTTATGTTTCTTAAAATAAAAATGAAAGAACCCAATAATTACATTTGGGCTTGACTCAAATAGTGTTTACTTACACGAGCGTCCACCCTTTGCACCTGTCAGAGAGCTGACTTTCACCATCACAGCACTCCTAAATGTTTGTTTTAAACAAGTTAAATAGCAGCAAGAACTTATTCATCTTAAACAATGTGCACAAAAGATCTTGAGCTGGAGTCCGCCCTTAAATTCAAAGTCAGGAAAGGCCTAAGTATCTGGTGACTCTTAAGATTAGCTTGTGCTGTGATGTGTGACTAGCCTGTGCTGTGATTTTACCAGGGCCGGTAATTGTAAATGTTAAACGTTTCAACATTTCCATTTTTTTTAAATCAATCCGAGCCACAGACAAACATGTCACGTGGGACCAAACAACAGCCAATCAGGACGCGCTCATTTAGGAAGACAATAGAAGAACACAAACACAGTAGAAACTCGGTGGGGACAGAAATGCTCTTGCGCTTTCCCGATTTGAAATACTACTGAGAAACTGATAATATCTATTTACTTATCTGTACTGCACAGACTGAACTGGAAACTAAAACCCGTGAAAAGCAACAAAATGGAGAGCAATGACGCATACAAGCGTATTCAAGAGTCAAAATGCATGCAGAGTACGACAAATTCATACTGTTTATTTAGTTGTTTAGTTGTTTAGTTATCAGCCATGATTTCCTACTATTTTAAAGCATTTTATCATTTCCTATAGTATTTTAACAACTGTAAAAATAAAAACAGGTGACGTATATTTGTTCTCGCAATCTCACTGTCTAGACGTGATATATTTCATTTGACCTTTATTTTACCAGGTTAAACAACTCAGTGAGTTTGAAAATCTCTTTTATAAGAGCAACACGGGCCAAGTAGCAGCAGCACAACAAAGCATTTCATATATTAAAAACATACTACAGACAGGAAACACTTTACATGTGGTGGGGTAAACATTTTCATTGGAAAACTGAATCATACGAAAAGCCGAGGTTCCACTGTAATGGAGACCTACAACTTCATTAACTTCACAACATGAAGATTTGGTATGAAGTTGACACCACATTTGAATAACCAGACAAGCTTACGGATCGCATTGCTTCTTATTTTTATTGTCTATGCCTCTCACAGGCATATTCATACTGTAGGAGACACGACAGGAACCCCGGGAAAAATGGATATGAGGAGCATTGAGTGGCTGGTCAGAAAGAGCCAAGTTTTCTTTTCTTCCCATGAGTTCCCCTTTTCTTCAGTCCTGGAAATTCGGAAATATCCCCTGACAGCAGTGACACACCTTGTGTAATATGACAGGAATCGCTGCATGACAAGCTGCTAAACATTGGCAGGGTCTATGTTCCAACAGCCCTGATTCATCTGATTAAATTCTTAATGGAACAATTTCTTTTATGAATGTTTTTTTTCCAAAATGAAAGTATTCTGTTTTATGTATCAAAAACAGATTCACTGAAGGCATCAGTCTTACAAGTTGAATGTGACTGTGAAGAACTAAAAGGAAATTTGACAACCAATGCCTCATTTCTCATTATCCATCCAGGGATCCCTCGTCCCAGCTGTAATAACACACACACACACACACACACACACACACACACAACAGGAGAAAAAAGATGCAACACTTTCTATGAACATCTGCTTCAAATATTTATCCAAACTCTTTCATACAGCGACACTGACGTAACTGACAGAATTGTCTTAAAAATCTTTACATAGTTTATTCATGTTTTGGAGGTTGCAGTCACAGAGGTTTTCAATTTCTACTTCAATTTCCTTTTCTGAAGACGACTGGCTGCATCTGCCGCTCACAGAAGCGTGGCAGCAACGATCCAAGT
Source organism: Dunckerocampus dactyliophorus (assembly GCF_027744805.1). NCBI lineage: Eukaryota > Metazoa > Chordata > Actinopteri > Syngnathiformes > Syngnathidae > Dunckerocampus > Dunckerocampus dactyliophorus. The sequence goes on from NC_072831.1 coordinate 16,257,923, forward strand.
GAACATGGTGGTTTCCTCAGCACATGCAGCTTCGTCAGCGTCTGCAAAGCTGCACAGACAGAGTGATCTCAGTTTGCATGAAAATGTGTGAAAACAGTCAAGGGAATCATGTGCGCTCTTCTTTCAGCTTTCTGAACAGCACAGAGATGTGTGGGAGGCTTTGATCGGAAGCGGCATGATGCCCAAAGTCAACAAGGGATTATACGATATCATCAACATCTGTAAAAACTCTTAAAGGGTCCCACGCATTGAATGTTTTGGAGATCCCGAGAGTCCCCGAGCACTGACGCCAAACAACCACCTTGTTGTGTTTGTAATCTCTTTCATCCCAAGCACGGCTGCATATGCGTGATTTCCAGTGAATAAGACGCTACTTTTTTCTCACGCTTTGAACCCTGCGGTTTATATACAGTGATGTCGCTCATTTATGGCTAACAGAACTACAGTTCCCATGATGCTTCCCATGAGTGCAGCTTCAGGAAGTAGTGAATCGAATGAAGTGGACGTTAACAGTGGTGTGAAAAAGTGTTTGCCCCCTTCCTTTTGCATGTTTGTTACAGTTAAATGTTTGAGATCATCAAACAAATTTAAATATTAGTAAATGACAACACAACTGAATACAAAATGCAGTTTTTAAATGGGAGAAAAAAATCCAAACCTACATGGCGATGTAATCGTGATGAAGGAAAATGCTTACTTAGTGCTCGTTCTCGGTGCCTGCATCGGTTTGACGAGACAGTGCTTTTTTCGTCTCCTTTCTTCTAATTTAAAGTCAGTTGGAAAACATTGCATGTAGTACAGAACGTGGTGATTTTGAGAAAAATACACTGAACAAGGCTGACAGATTATTTCCCTGTTTGTCGTCACTGGTTGTATGCATGAATCACCAACTTCACACAGATCATTAAAAAACTAAAAAAGAAAAAAACATAAAAAAAGGAAATCTGTTCTGCAATTGCTTGTCAAAAATGTAATTGGAATCTCAATTTTGAGGCTGTTCTGTAAATAGTTTTCAAATAAACAATAAATATAGCAACTTCTGATCAATCCATGTCAATTTCAGACTTAAAATAATGTACTGATTTAACACTCGGTCTACCAGAATTCTGCAACTACTAGAATGACCATAGCAGTCATTTTGACTCTTTGTATATAATTTGGATTATCATGAAAAAGATCTCAAAATAAATTGGTGGAATATGTAAAAGAACACATCAGGACACTAAATGAAAACTATAGTGATTGAGTGTTTGATTGAATTGACACAACAACACTTCTCTGCAATTACACATGCAAACTCGAACTGCAACCATTTTCTCTGAAGCAAGGCTAAAGCCTCCATCGCTGTCACCTTCTTTCTACTTGTCATTTTTGTCTCTCTTGGGTTTAGAGTGAAGCTATAGCTAGGTTTTAGCATCACAGAGCATAAAAAACAAACAGCCAATAGAGCAGGAGGAAGGGCGGGAAAAATGCAGCAAATAGTGAAATATGACACCCCCTGTAAAAAGCAGGCAGTCAATTTGACTGCTATGGTCATTTGAGGTAGTAACACTCAGATCTCTTTTGTGTTTTGAAATTTTAATGATAAAACAATGTTAGAATAAAATATACACACAGTTAGGAAAAGTCAGGGTCCTATGGGTACACAGATTTTTTTTAAACTAAGTTATGACATTGCAAATTTTGAAAACAGTCAAAATGACTGCCTTGGGAGTTCGAGTGTTAAACCCCCACCCATTTCCCGTTAAACTACGCCCACTTCCGATTTATTCCTCGCCCACTCCGAGTAGAGATAGGGCTATAGATAATTTAGATCGATGAACAGATACAGATACAGATAGTGGTGCACTCGCTCATTCCTGATTTTTCCGTGGTATTTGTCAAATGACGATTTATTGATTACTTATTCTAAACGTCTAATTAAAAACGTTTAAGCTAATTACGTGCACATTTGGAAAGGCCAGGTAAAACGTTAAAGGTGCTTTGTCCAGTTGTTTAGGGGGGGCTCGCGTTCGAACGAGAGACGAGCATTATCGTCTGCCCTCTTCCTGGTCCGACCATGTAAACTACTCCCACTAATAAACACTGACACAACAAAAGGATAACGTCATGTTACAAAGTAAATAATTTCACTCACACGGTTCAACAACAATATACAGCAGCAACCACCAAACAAAGCATTTTTTCACAAACTTGAATGTCTAAGTGTGACAACTATCTATATTTATTTGTTAAATATGTTTTCTTAAACCACTATTGGCAACATATGCTAGCTGCTGTTAGTGTTCTTGTAATTTTGGGGTAAAATAAATGTCATATTGAGCCAGTGACACACAGCAGCTTTACAAGTTCACTGTATTACATTTCTTGAAGTTCAACGACGACATCTGGGGTTAAAATAGTTCATAAGACCGCTGTTGGACCGTGCATACTGTGCAAATGTTGAGCTTTCACTCAAAGAATATCCTATCAAAATGGAAGACACGGCCATAACAGCCTAGCGTGCCAGTGTTGCAGAAATAAAATGGAAAAAACTAAGTGCCAAACCAAAAACCAGACGTCTTCAGCATGAGGTGAAACAAAAAGTGCAGACATGCGGTAAGTCCCAGGATGTTGAAAATGTTCTTATTTGTGAAAATAATCTCTTGTTTATCCTTGTCTTTCAACTGTCAAGACCAGTGTTTCGTATTTTGTCTTGTTTACTCTTTCAAAAACTGTTTCATAGACCTCCAACTTCTGCGTCAGCATGGTAGTCACACTGGTGGAAAGACTTATATTGCAGATAAGGGTGGTATACAGCAAATACTGGCAGAATTAACATCTAAGAGGTCTTAAATGCTAGTATTCAGTGTTCAAATAGTTAAGAGTCGACACAGCAATATGCCAACCACGCACCGGCATTTCTCTGCTTCTGAGCCCTTCTAGACCTCATAGTACATCCCTCCAAAAAATACCTGGAAAAATCATTAAAACTTTGTTTAGTTTGGAAGACTCAGAGGAAATCTTTCCTACCGACTGGCAGGATGAACAGGGATTGCCATTGCAGCAGTCCACAATGTTTATAGTGGCATTAGAGCTGAAATTAAGAGATGGTCAATAAATAATGGGAGAACATAAACATCAATGAGTGCTCGAGGCTGTAATGGCACAGGAAATGTTCTGTTATCAAAGCAATCGAAAGGCTGGTGGCAGAAGTGAGGCTAAAACACACAAAAGATTCTTGCCCATTTTAGGTGATGGTTCATGTGTAAAGTCATCAGTGTTTCTGATTCCCTGTTTTGAATAATATGGATAAAATGTGCAACCCCGTCCTAATCATGGATCAGTCTGTGATAATGTCTGGCATTCTTTGTGGCGCCTTAGCATAATCTCCTTCCTTTTCCAGGTGTTATTGCCACTGGATTTCTGCTGATTATGTGCATTTTGCCATCAGTCTCTGATTATCTTAATTTGAAATCCAGTCGAGGTGTATTCTGTGTTTGTTCGAGGATCTCAAACACATCTCCTGGAAATATAAGCCTTCTCGAAAACCACAGGTTAGGAAAAGGGATGAAAATGTTTCAGCATATGACATGTGGAGGAGCTCAGGCAGCATTTGCTGCCAGAAAGTGCTTAACAACAAGAGTGTACACTTTTCAGGACTACTGTAGGCTTCTGGGTGACTGTGAGTGCATGCGTCACTCTCGTGTGCTCCGGCCACTGTAATGACTCTGTTTGTGATGTAATTACTGAAATGTGTTTAAAACCATCACCAACTAAGTTCAATTTGATAGCCTCAGCCAAGTGAACTATCCCTTTAAGTCACTCACACTGTACACAGAATACATGAAGGACATATAAAATACAGTAATACAAATATTAAATACAAGAATTAAATGAAAGTGTTTTTTTTAAAAGAACACCTCCTTAGCTTTACCCCTGTGGTTGTCTTGCAGGCCTTTCTACCTTCTTAAAATATTGTCCCAGGTTAGTCTGGTAGGAGAACCTTCTCTTCTCCCAGATCACCATGTAACAGCGCAGGGACTCCATAACCCCTCTAATATTCATTAGCATTCAATAATCTTTATCCTTAATGATGGTGTCTCTTCCAATGAGCTTTTTATGGTTATTTTCACTTCCTTGGTGATGGCTTTCCTTTTCTTTGGCACATAGACATCATGAAGTCCAAAAACATAGCTCATAAGCAAAGGTGTCCTTCATCAGAGTGGCAGCACAGGTATCCATTACACTGCACGTGTCCTTCATCTGCCGCACGCTGTAACTAGTTCTCAAGCAAGTCTCGGGTTTACAGAGCAAAATTATGTTTCTAATTAATTTATGGGAGCGTGTTCGTATCCACAAAATGTCGTAACATGGAACTGTGTAAACCGAGGACCATCTGTTGTGCTTGTTAGTTTTTTGTATGTGAATCTTATGATAAAGCCCCACCCCCTTGGGTTTTTAGTCAATCAACATGCGTGCCCTGTTCTGCCATCCATTTCTTGTTGACTCATTAGCTTTGTTGTAGTTATTAGTTTCTTGTTCTTTCTGCAAGTCATTAAATCAATAAGCCAAGTTGCAGAAAAGCCTTGAAAAAAAAAAAAGACGAGGTCAGCAGATGCAGGCGGTGTAACACTAAGCATGAGATGATGTTTATAATAAACAAGTGAGAGAGCAGTGAAAGTGGTATTATTTTAGGCTGAATAAAACATGCTGAGTAACCTCTGAGAATGTGAATTTGCGCCTTTGTATTACATATTATACATTCCAGCAGGCCTTTTGAGGAGTCACATATTCGAAGGGGGAGACGTGTACCTCCAGGGGTATGCCAATTGTCGTAGGGGTTTGTCCCCCTACTTGACATCAAATACTAGTGTAATTGCAGCCCGCAAAGCCTGGGCAAGATCAGAAGCACATCGGGGACAAGCACAAGCCAATACTGAATTCACAATGGGCTTGTCACACAGTGAAATGAAGAGGGGGGTCACGAAATGGAACACTAACTACAATTGCGGTGCCAACACAAAAATGACAGAAAAACATGCAACAGGAGGGAAGCAAACACACATAAGGCAACAAAGACTGTGGGGAATAATAAACAACAATGTTAACGCTGAACAGGTAACTTTAGCAAGTTTTTGCAAAGCAAGTACCATAAAACATGTTGGAAGCTGGCATCGCTCCCAGTAGTCGATGCGGCCCACCCTCACCCAGACTCTACCGAAATAAGGACATTGGGTATAGGTGTATTCAGAAAGAGGAGGAAACATTTTGGATGTGGAACCTTGTGTCAGATTCTAACACATAGTAATAATAGCAAATGTGGTTTTCACAAGGTACTCCGGTTTCCTCCTACATTCCAAAAATATGCATGTTAGGCTAATTGGAGACTCTACGTTGCCCATAGGTATGAATGTGAATGGTTGTTTGTCTATACGTGCCCTGCGATTGGCTGGCGACTGGTCCAGGGCATACCCTGCCTCTCGCCCAAAGTTAGAAAGTCAGCTGGGATAGGCTCCAGCATACCCCACAACCCTAGTTGCTGGGTGTATGTCTAGTAACGGCATAGAAAATGAATGAATGAATGCATAAACATATTTTTTGGTGTATTACACACCTTCCCATACAGTACTTGTAATAACGTGGTCCGATGAAGGCATGGATTGGCTGATGCAAAGAGTGGCTTCCCATTTTAAACCATGTCAGACAGAGAACACATCCTGTGGTTTTGGGAAAGAAGCTTCTAACCTGTATCAAGCCAAGAAAATAATTCAAAAGATAGCTGAAACCACAAAAATAAACTATAAATCATTAAAATGTCACACTTTATCAGTAGGATGGCGGCCTCTTTCCACCAATTTTAATGTATGGACCTGGACTCCTTGGCCTAGTTTTCTCCAGAAGCAGACAGGCAGTAATTCAATCTGTCAACTACGACCAAGACATGTCTCTCAGATAACACCTGAAGATTATTAGTAACTTATAAGATCGACAGATGGAAAAACGCGCACACACAAATACTTATGCAGTCAACCAAAATGTTATATTGTGTTTGCATGATGACATTGTGTTTATGTAAGGGTGGCTCCAGATGTCATCAATAGAGAAGCTATGATTTAATATCAAACAGCTCTCCACCATATGTTTCCTACGTGGTGATGCTGCAACAAGACAAATGACAAATACCGTACGAGAGGCAGGAAATGCTGCAGGACCCAGTGGGCCACACATGCCATTTCCCCAGGACGCCTCACTTTTGCTGAAGTTGTATAAATGTTTAGTCTTCAACCTGATGAAGAACGATTAAATGCGGTAGCTGTCTCTCCACATTGCAGGCTTCCTCTCCTCAGGCCTCCAAAAGACACGTGTTGTGAGTTAGCCTGCTGGTTACAGTCACAATCTGGAGTCTTCCTTGAATAGACGCGGCCGTGGCAGACTTTTACTCATCCCCCGCTGACAGACCTAAGTGGAAAATCTGTCTTCAGTTAAATGTAAATACAAAGTAAAAATGCGAAAGATCTGATCAGAGAAGAGTAAGCCGGTAGCAATGAGGCCACAAGAGACCTGCGTAAGTTACTCAGCAGTGCTTGGTAGATCGATTCTGTACTTCATGTTTGTTAATAAATGACCCAGAAAGCGCACCACTATTCATATATTTCCTGACATGTCTGCTTCAATAGTGACAGCTAATTGTTGTATTTCTGCTTGCATCATGATCTGGGGCGGGAAAAACTTTTGGACTTAATCATTTTGGACATAATCATAATTGTAATTAATTAAATAAATACAAATATATATTTTTCCTTCCTTACAGTGTTACTGAGGCTTAACAAGCAACATTATTATTATTATGTATTATTCAGTATGTATATGTATGTTTTTTGCAAACTTTTTTTGGTGTCATGAGCACTTTAAATAATAATATAACAAAATAACCTGCAAGTGTGGGTTGACCACACATGGCATCATTCATTACCATTCTACTAATCTATTAATTACCATTCCAGCGAGTTGATTAAAAATAATCTGGTTATTTTTTCATGACAATAAGGAACAACCGAAATTTGATTGGGACTCCCCTTGCATTATAGTACACTTTGTGAGTCTTGTCCAATGTCCTGTTTATTTACAACAACCAGTGTTTTAAGTCTACAACATTTTTATCACACTTACTTGTCTTTGTTTTTGGGGAACTTGAAAAACGACAAATGGAATGGATTAATTGGATTTACATTATTTTCTATGGGAAAATTTGCTTTGGTAAGAGTCCGTTTTGGTTTGAGTCACACCTTCTGGAACGATTAATGACGCTAACCAAGGCACCACTGTATTTGATACGCACACGCTATTTTACACCTTAAATTCTAACAGTCTATCAGGAATGATTTGTCTTACTTTATCTGTAAAAGTGTCATACAATCTGCTAAATGTGTTTGTGTTCCCTTCTTCAGGAGCACTTTATTAATTTTTACAGTTTTTTTATACATAACCATCAAAAGGTTGTCTCAGATTGACTCTGACTACTTGCAAGTCATGTTGCCAGCCTGTATGTTAAAAGTTTGTATTCAATACTTTGGAAGCATATGGTGGGCCAGATTCAAATGCTTGGAGGTCCCAAAGTGGCCCCCGGGCCGTAGTTTGCCCTTCTCTGATCTAAACTCACAGAAGTGCATGATAGCTTTTCGCAGAGAAGTCAGTGAAAGCTTTGCGACCAAGCAGAGAATACGAGAAGGAAATACAGAGACCTTACCAAGTTCCAGGGAATGTTTAAAATTCAAAAACAACTTGACACCACAAACGAGTGAAGCCAGTCTTGTCTTGTCATTCTTGCCTCCTCCTTTAGAGGATATAGTCTGCACCAACTCCTCAGGCTGGGGCTGTCCTTTCTAGTCATTTGCCCCACCTAGCCATTGAGCATGAACTAATGAAGCCTGCTCGGATGAGAAGCAAAACGTCTTCTAAGACAACCTGAATAGTCCAGTTGCCATCAATTCAAGGCCCTGAGAATACAATGACCTGGATGAATGACGCTATTCACAGGCACGTTTCACAACTGCTTTCATCTACGGTTTCTTTAAGTATGAGTTGTCATTGAAGGAGGCAGAAGGTTAAACAATCAAGTCAGAATGAATGTGTGCATGCATCGAGGTAGAATGCTAATTCCATTTATGACTGTCATGGCAAACCACTAGCCAAATATGATTCGTGCTTGTCTCCCAATATCCTGTTACATGATGGCTTCTTGAGGTCTACATGGACATCTGGCAACACTTTAAGATCTTTTTCCACCGGTGAGAGAATCTGTTATGTATTTTTCTCCCCTCCAACTTGACGGTCTTCAAGGCCCCAGGGTTTGCCAAACACTATGGAAATGTAAACCGGTGCATTCGGTACATGAGTTGTTTACGACGATGTTTACTAGTTGCATTATAACTTCGGTGGCAGCAGTCCCGTGGACCAACAAGGGCTTCAACATTTCAGCGATCAAACTTCAATCATGATTTCAGTCTTCACAATTTCACAAAAAATAATAAACCTTATAGATTATTGTCTCATCACACATTTGGTCCTAGTTCACTTAAAATGACAACTCAACTGGACGGTTTTTATGACGTTAAACTCACTGTATTCACGCTTAGAGGTTCTAAAATGAATAAAAAAGACAGCAGAAGATCTACTGTTGCACTCATGGATGACACACTGATTACTGTAGCATTCATTCATTCAAGATTTCATTTGGTTGTGGCAGTGGCGGGCGGCGCATTAGGTACCTGGGCCTTCAGCGTGCAGGCCAGACAACTCATACTTAACTCATACCTAAAGAAACAGTAGATCAAAACAGTTGTAAAATGTGCCTGTGAATAGTGTCATTCATCCACACACTGTGAGAGACCATACCATACCAAACCATATATACCTGTACATCGTCACCAAAAAACTAGTAGTTTTTAGTAACTTCAAGTTAATGACTAATTTCTCCCGGTGATCGACGGTACATCGGTGCTTGTAAAGTTGGCACTCAGCCAACAGCCAAACAGAACAGCTGTGTGATTAAAGGTTGAGACAACTCTAGACATATACACTACAACATCATCGGAAGCAGTACACAATCAACATTTATCTCATAACAGGACAAAACGATGAAACCTGTAAAATATATGTACTCACCAGAGATGCCATTTTCTCCCCCTCAGTCGGCCCTTGTGGGCATAACTTATCTTGTTGAACACATTTGCTCTGATCAACCAACCAGAGGACGAAAAAGTGCTGATGTCACTGTGGGCCGGCTTGCTGGCTCAGGTTTTCAGTTAATAATATGAAAACACTAGAAGAGTTGTGGATACCAGAATTGTGTTAATGTTCTGGTAAAACAAGCATATTCAGTTTGTTTGGGTTAAAATAAGCTATGAAAATAAATATTACAAGAATGAGTAGCTCTTGGCCATTTTCATGTTGTAAAAGCAGCTCTCACAAGAAAAAACATTGGAAACCACTGCCTGAAGGGCCTCCCAATGCAAATTGGCCCTCCGGGATGACAATGACCAGCAGTATTATAAGAATCTTATCAAGAAAGAATGCCGACAGAACCGTCCTCTGTCACGGTGCAGCTGTGGTTTTACCTGTCTCCAGCCACTGCTTTTACCTGTTTGCCATCAAACTATGCCCCGTCTACCCAGCATAATCCACTGCAACTCTACTCAGATAAGTATTTCTAATGCAAGACCTCCCAGCGCTACTTAACGGCCTGATCCTCTGTTGCTGACCTTACATTGTCCTTGATTTTTCATTGCCTCCCTTGCTCCTCAATAGTTCTGCTTTTCCAAAACGTCACATGTCCGGGTCCTATACTGTATTGTGGTCCCTTCAGCTTGTGACACCAGGGCTTCACCCGAACCCCTGGTGTCTGGACCTTTATCCCTGGTGCCCAGCTCCAAATAGCCACATGGGCCCATCCTGCCACCAACCCACCACCCAATGCAACGTGTGCTGGGCAGTATGATGGTCGAGTGCCTCATGAATGATGTATTTCCTCTGGTATTCGCCCCCCATTCTGGTCTAAATGTGCAGAGAAAGTGAACAAAATGCTGACTGAAAGCAAGTTAATGCAATTGCCAGTGTCTGTAACCTGCAGCTGCTAAGGCACACTTTACTGTACGTATTTTAAAGAAGTATACTGTACATACAGCACAATAAAAGAGGTTGCATAAGGACATATTGGATTTTTATGTGAATGTGTGTCGAAGACATCACCACAGTAGACGTTCTGTGTCACAGAGTGCAGACGAACCAAAGCTCCTTCCTCCCGACAGGTCAGTCTGAACCATCAACACCGTGGAAACTATGGTTTTGTGGGTCATTTGAAAGGACAACAGCACGAGGTATAACAAAGGTACCGTTCATTTGACTGCAGGCTCAATTGTAGAAGCCCTAGTCCTGACTATTGTTTTATTTGCTTCTTGTTTGTTTTCATTCATTTTACCTCATTGTCTAAAATCATTACTTTTTCCAATTTTGTGTACAATCAGTCATCTTGACGATGTATGCAGTATTTCACAGAGTGAAAACATCTATCAATTACAGGATATCCCCTGCCTGTTTTTAGATACTGTAGTTCCTTATTAATCGTGGCCTCCACTCCAGTCGACATCGTGTTAATATACAACTAATATACGACTCACTCAGTGGTTACATTTTGTTACCGTGGCCATTTTGTGTGATCAAGACCTTTATTTGTAGACATACTAACAAGATGATGAAAAGATTGCGCAACCTGTCAGCATCCTTTTCAGGGCCGCCAAAAAGCCATGGAGAGTTTGAATGAAGCGTGTGTTAAATGTATGATAAAATGTCAACCTTTACTGCCTTTGTTTGACATTGTGCTGGATCTCACAAATCCCACAATCCTTTATGATCGGAGCAGCAGGCCTCCACCCTAATAAAATGTCTGCCCTGTTGAATAGACTCCCCCAGCGGAAAGAGGAAAGGGCATGTTGCAAATCACACCACTGATTTGAAAACTTATGAAGTAACTATTTAATTCTTTTTACTGTTGTTGAGTTGTTCACCTGAATAAATGAATACTTTAAGTACATTATTTATACGACAAAGGTCATGTTTGCCTTTACAACACCCGGCAACACAGAAATATGAACCATTTTTGGGCTTGTAAAGCGATTAAATTCTATAAAACCAAGATCCAGGAAACTTAAACTATACTGGGGGACAGTAAATCACAGTTGAGCACCAAAGGCTGGATGGTTGACCATAGATGGCTAACATGATCTATTGCTGTCCAGTAAGTACAGTTATGACATTAAGTGCTATAACAATTGTCAGAAAGAAGAAAAGCCCTGTTTTACAGAAGATATTCCCTAATTTTGTGTTTTGATAATAGTGGTAGAGACAAATACTGCCTAGATCAGTCGTCACCAACTAGTCTACAACAAGTATCCGTTACGGATAATGCATTTTTGCCGAGTACAAGCATGAAACGAGTACAGTTTATAACCGTGATGACGGTAAACCTTCGTTATGTGTTCACTCTTCACGCTCTGTGACTGGCCAGTCACACACAGCGACCGCTCCTCCCTAGACAGACTCGCTGAAGGAGCCAGCGTCACTATCAGTATTGTGTCTGTGTGTCGGGGCTGTACGGTGTGAGCGTTTCACTCACATATGCGCTTATAAATAAATAAAAATAAGTCCATACAAAGTGAATCAAACCAGCGTAAAAATGTGTGCATCTGTATAGAAATCTACAAGTCTCCTACAACCTTTCTCTGTTCACATCTCTTGCATTGACGTGCGATGACGTCTCAGCTGTACAAGATGCACTTGTAGCTCACTGACGTAGCTAATTAGCCACGTACGTTCTCAAATGGATACTGGAGCTTTGCAGGAAAGATGACTGTGACATATGTGCTGTCCCACTCATGCTTTACTTTTACAACACTATTAGCCGTACTGTAACAAGACAATTTATAAACGCCTGTGAAAACCTTACAAAAATGTTGGACTTCGATCCTCAAAATACTTCGCAGCATTTTACTCTGTCAATCAGAGATTGAATAAAAACTGACTCAGGACCCATGCTAGGTCTTCACCCTATGATCGGGAAAGGCTGTTATTGATTATATGTGATGAATGGTTACCACAGCAATGACAAATACACTATTCTGCTTATTACAAGCCAGCGTTGCATCCAAATAATTCTGAAGGTGAAGGTAAAATTACTACATGTCGTTCCTTTTAAAAAATGATTGAAAGTCGCCTTTTATTTTTGTTCCTGCAAAAGCCGAAATCACAGAGCAGGTTTGTGTTTAGCCGTTAAAATGTCAAACTGAACAAACAATAACTGTTATTGGTATCTGGGTCCATGTATGTCTCGTAACATCTTTTCTCCATTAGCCTTTTAGTGGCCTGCTTCAGCAGATGCTCAGATAACCTTCAAAGACCATTGTGGGTCAAAATCAAAGAAGAAATCTCCAGTAGACATTCCTCAAACAACACGTCATGACAATGAAACTGTTAAGTTTGCCCTTGACTCAAGCAGAAATGAGACCAATCAGTGCTATTTTCGGTATTACAAGCTCCCTCCTAATGGTAAACTAAAGACAGAATCAGGATATGGGCTAATGTGAAGCATACTGTCACTTGCCAGCAGTCTTTAAACGCAACTCACACAATCAGCAGAATACCAGCTCCTGCATCCATTATCTGAGCAGACCAGTGTTTTGGCAGTTCATTCTGAATGCAAACCACAATTACAATATGCAGTAATAATAAAAACAGAACATTACATTGTAGTCGATGTAGTCCAAACCTGTGAAGATGTTTCTAATAGCAGACAGCACAAACTTCTTATCCATACAAGTTCAATTCGGTGCAGACATTTTTGCTAAACCTATAATTGCATGGTTGCCCTGCATGTCTTTTAAAGTGAAAGATCAAATGTCAACTGATGATTATGTGAGTCTGGTGTCCTTCGTATTACATGTCGAGTCTTTGGAGAAATTCTAAAGAGAAACTGGCCTTTTCTGTCTTTGTAAGATGTTGACCTAAACGTATGTAACAAGGTTAGTGTCGCAAAAGGTAAACCACAAGAAAGATTCAGACCATCGACAGGATGAATGGTGTTGAATGAATGTTCGCTTGGTCTGTGGTTGTCATGGAACCGTAAATATGAGCTACAACTGCTGTGAAGCTCAGATGATGCTGAGTGGCACTTTTGTGGCCAAGGTTGAAGGGCAGACCGGGGAAAATGGGGGATTCGTCATGCTTCTGATTTTTTGTGGAAAAATATGAGTTCAAGGTGCAACAAGTGTCATGTTTACCTGCTGTAATGGCCGGTAAGTACATCCTTGGTAAACAGCCTTGGTAAACACCTTGAAATGACATTTAGTAATCTAAGAGATGTTATGTAAAATAATACTGGTTGCTGACTTGGTTATACAGTTGCTGAGTTTAATTTGTAGTAGTAATGTTATAGAGTATTTCGAACACCTGTGTCTTAAACTGACTCATACTGCTACATTGTTTGTGTTTCTTACTCCTTAGATGTGCAACAGTCCTCAACTTCGGCAATGTTCAAATCCAGGCTGAAAACATCTTTTCAGCTGTGCATTTGACAACTGAAAGTATTTTATCTGCACTCAGTTTTAATGTTTTTTGTTTTATGGAATTGTATGTAATGATATTAGAATGATTTTATATTTTATGGAATGATTTTATGAAGTGATTTTACTTTACTTTTCTGTAAAGCACTTTTAATTACCTTGTGTACAAACTGTGCTCTATAAATAGACTTACCTTGCCTTTCGTTGTGTAGTTTTACTCCTCTTATTGATATGTTGAGAGTTTTTAGGAGTTGTGTGGGCGTACCGATGTTTTAAATGAAATCTTTCTCTGAGGTCGTATTGTTCCTTTTGTTTAAAAAAAATGTTACATAATTTTACTTGTATGGAAATGTATCAGATCTGTGAATTTAAATATTTTCCATTTTAGTAATAAGTCTGTGTGCGTGTGTGTGTCTGTGTAAGTCTGTGTCATCCTTGCCACTTTTCGGTTTGAATTTTGCAGCTTCACTCTATCATGGCTTTTCATACCCCCTTTTCATAAATGGATGGATGGGGATATGCTGTTTCGTGGTTGAAGCCATTTTACATATTTTGGCCTAAATTAAGCATTTTCAAGCATAAAAATAGCTAAATGAACTAAAATACAAATATAAGGTGCTCAGAAGACGCATTCAAAGACGTTGAGGATGTTTTGGCTTTTACACTGGTCACTAGGTGTCAATAATGTTCCTGTAATGTTCGGTGAGACACACAAGCACCAGACTTGATTGCCTTAACAACAGGCTTTTATTGCAGGCTTGGATTATCACACAACAAGCACAGTAATCCCTAACACGTGCTACTGCCGTGGCTGTAAACCATGCCAAGATCAAACTCAACTCAGAACCCGCATATGTCACTTAGCGTCCCCTAGCATCGGTACATATTTACAGCAATACACACAAGCACAATTATTTTTGTGTAAAATGGCTTTTTTCCATTATGGCTACTATATTGGTTAATGTGAGTGTAAAGATTACTATAGGGGTGTTATTTAATGTTTAGAAGGCTCTAATAATGTTAAAAAACATATTTAGAAGGTCGCCCGAAGTCAGCTGAGATAGGCTCCAGCATACCCCCGCGACCCGAATGAGGAGAAGCGGTATAGAAAATGGATGGATGGATATTTAGAAGGTCGCAAACAGGGTTTCAATGCTTTAACTATGAAAATATTCCATTTATAAATATACAATCCTACTTTGCGGAAATTCACTTATCCGAGTGATAAACGAGGGATTACTGGATAGTTAAAATGAAGTGTGCTTTTGTAATTATTTCAAATATGGTGACACCAGTGAACAGTGAAGAGAGATTTGTGGTCCATAATGTGTTGCCTTACTAACTAGTGAAGTAGTGCTTTTTGATGTGAGATTTCCAGCTCGAAATGTGTTGGGGTTCGTTATTTCCTCAGTTGTTTCTATTTGTGCCATCAGTGTGGACATGTTTGCTCTATATCTATCTTCAATCCTATCCAATCCACTTTATTTACATAGCACATTTTATAAACACTGTTTCCAAAGTGCTGCACAGACTTGTAAAACCATACATAATAATTAAAAGTACAAATTACTACAGTAAAAACTAAAAGATCAAATAAAAACAAACAAACTTAGAACAGTAAAATATTTGAAACAAGAAGTAAAAAAACAATAAAAGCAATAAATACAAGAAGTAGGTAAAAATAAAATAAAATAAAATAAAATAAAATAAAATAAAATAAAACAAAAAATGAATAAAAGACACAGAGGACCACACCACTCACGCCGAGTTAACAGCCAGAGAATAAAAGTGGGTTTTAATATTGGCTGTAAATTATTATTATTTATAGGGATGACCAATAATATTGGCCGTCTGACCCGGTATTATTGGCCAATATTGGAATAAAAATTAGATATTGGACCATATCGGTATTATTTTTCTGCCATTAATGATATCGGCACGCACGCGATGACATGCTCCACATGCTCCGCAGCAAGCGCAGTATGTCCACGGTCTGGAATTATTATCAAGATTTAATTTTCGGATTGTTAATATGCAATTTGCAATGATTGTAAAGTGTTAAGTTTTGCTTTTTGCATGCACTAAAAATAGTACCACTGACTACTAATTTGAAACAGATACAGCTGCACAAGCTTTCCAGCAATCGCAAATCAGCTGCACATCCTGCCAAACAGGAACCAAAATAAAAGCACAAGTCAGGAAATGATGTGAAGGAAAAAACTAAACTAAAGTCCAACATGTCATGCGGAACATGACTTAAAACACTGGTTATACAAGGCATAATGTTTCAGTACTTCTCAGTACTTCTTCATCAAGATGTTTTCTGGCAAAATTGAGACGAGCCTTAATATTCTTTTTGTTCAGCAGTGGTTTTTATCTTGGAACTCTGCCATGCAGGCCGTTTTTGCCCTGTGTCTTTATTACGGTGGAGTCATGAACACTGACCTTAACTGAACTAAGGTAAGTGAGGCCTACATTTCTTTGGATGTTGTTGTGGGGTCTTTTGTGACCTCTTGGATGAGTCGTCACTGCGCTCTTGAGGTAAGTGGTTGGTTGGCTGGCCACTCCTAGGAAGGTTCACCACTGTTCCATGTTTTCGCCATTTGTGGATTTAGGGAGTATACGGCAGAAGTGGCTCCACAACCCCAGGCTTTGTGCTCAAGATGCAACTCGACAAAACCGAACATCTGCAATCAGACTTAATTGGTCCCGTGACGGTGGTTATCAACTTACTTTGTCAAGTCCGGTTTTCTGCTTTGTGCCAAGTACGCTTTCACATGAAAGGGGGCGTTCCCTTTTTTATAATAAAACAAGTGTTTTCATGCAGTTGATTGATGCCTCAGAGTGTTTTTTCCTCCAGCAAATATTATATAATATAAATACAGTAAGTACTGTATTTAAGGCCTAGGCTAGGCCTAGGCTACCAGCACTTATTAGTTCGCTGACGAAGCTCTTCGGATGAGGAGCGAAACGTCCGACAGGCCTTAAATACAGTACTTACTTACTGTACTTACTGTATTTAAGGCCTAGGCTACCAGCACTTATTAGTTTGCTGACGAAGCTCTTCGGTGAGGATCGAATTGTCCGACACCTTCTTCACAGAAGTACAGATGACGTCTCAAGAAGCCTTTCCCTCGATGGACAACTCCTGTACGACTGAGAGCCTACACAGAGGCTCTCACTGTGGTTCGCTGGAGTCCCAAGGCTTTAGAAATGGCTTTATAACCCTTTCTGACTGATAGATCTCAATTACTCTCTCTCAGTTAAGTTATGTTTTAATACAGTTGTTCACTTGGGTTGTCACTGACTAATATTAAAATTATTGTTTGACGATCTGAAACATTTAAGTGTGACAAACATCCAAGTGGTGTAAGCTCCACTTGCTCCTCCTCCTCCAGTCCAGGAAGAAGAGCCGAAAATTGTAAATAAATAAATAAATAAATACTCAGCATTCAAGCACATGTCTAGCACACGAAAAATCCCTTTCAATGTTATTTTTCACGAAGGAAACAACATTAACATGTGGTTTGGTGTCATGTGCACTTTAAACTTGCCATTCACACCAGCAAGGTGCTACATTGGTATTTGGTTATTTTTGTTCATGAGAAATCTTATAGTATTTTTTGTTTCTTTTGCAGCAAAATTCATTAAAGACTGTTCTTACTGCACAGCCACTCTTTTTCCTGCTTTGCGGTCCAACTGGCTAACCAGCTAAAGCAAATTACTATGAGAAAGCTCAAATTTGTTCTGAAAAATGTGGAAAGTGTCACACCACAAAATTGGTTGGACCCCAAAAATGCTGACATGCAGCGTAGTGCAAATAAAATAGTCTTTCATGTTTGTACAGCAGAACACAGAGGTCAAGATGAGAAAAGATGTAACAACAAAAAACTATGGCAGAAGCAGCAAAAACGGCACCACGAAAAATGGGGACAAGAAAATAAATGCTGACTGGGGGAAGCTACCGCTCTGGCGGGAAGGCAAAAACAGATGATAGAATATCTACCGCAACAACCAATGAGGAAGCAGGGAGGAGTGAGGCTTGGAAGACAAAGAAGACAACGTGTGGCATGCATCCGTGAAGAGCAATCAAAACAACGCCTTCCTGCTGCCACAGGTATGACTATAAAGGGGTAGCACTAATATGAAACACCTGTGGCTTGTCAGGTAACTCCATGCATCATGGTAGCCCAGGGTCTAAAATGAGAACACACAATGAGCAAGGGAGGAGAAACCAACCGAAACAAACAAGAGAAACCACTAAGTTGCTCACCTGCAGCACCAGAGTAGTGTCTCATCAGAGCGTGACAGAAGGAGGGGACAAAATCAATAAAATAGTGAGTTGCACAGTAAGTGCCTTAATATAGTAAAGCATGTTATTATTGTATCAATGAAAATCACACTTTTATTAAAACATACAAAAGTTATTGAGATGTTGACCTAACTCATTTTTTCAAGTTGTTGTGCTCTTACATGCAGACAGGAACAAGACAAGACAAGGCTTAGTTTGATCTGAAAAATCACTTGGCCTTTTTTTTTTCTCTCTCTCTCAAACCCAAAATAACGCGGTAAAAAAGAAAACACTTTGCTCCTTGCATGTTGGAACCTGAACTTCCATAGCGGATGGAAAATGTGAGTGAACGAAGAGCAAAGAGTGGAAAGTTTCCAGCTATGGTTTGAAGATTTCTAATTGAAGTGGACAGTGCATGAATGCACAGACAGTGGTTTAATTTTCTGTACATATGTTGCTCCCGGCAGGAATGGAACAGCATGGATAAATAAATCAATGTCAACTTAAACGTGTAAAAAGTCTGTCCCAGGAGAAAGACGTATGGTAGAAACTTCACATCCACTTTATGTAAAGGACAGACAGATGATAATTACATTTTTTTTAATCCTTAGAAGAGCATACCTGTGCAATGGCCTCATGGGCCACAGACAAAATGGACTATAGGTTGTGACAACACAGTCAAGATAACTACATCTCTGAAGCCCTGGGAATTTTTTGTCAAACATGACACATCCAAAATAAATGTTTTTCTTTGCATTTAATAGTGCTTCAATGTAAAGGGGAGACTTTGTAACTGTATGTAAATGATGTAAATGAAGATGTAATAATACAAGGTTTTTAAGGACAGGGGGAGACTTTTGATTGCTTTTCTTTTCTTTTTCTAACTAAATCCACTTAAAAAACAACATAAAATCGTCCTTTAAATTACAGCTTTCACTCAATGCTGTCCTGTGTGTCTCCTGGGGACTAAGTGTCCTCTGCTTCTGGCAGTGCAACGCTTGTAAATTTGCAAATATCAAACACATTTTCACCATCAAGGAGCAATCTGATAGCGGCTGTAAAGAAATTATTAAAATAATGTACAATTTATGTCATTTTTCCCCATCATGTGGAGGAACATTCTAACATTACTCGTGTTTTTAAAACATTTAATACAAATTTGAAAATAGATCTAACCAAATTATTATTATTTTTATTATTACACCAGTCTAATAACTCGTGTATTTTCAGTCTAATAGCTTCTCTTGACACACACACACTCACATAGCACAACTAAAGTTGCACAACACTCACAGATAACCCATGGAAAAATACTAGGAGACACACAATAGATGCATTGTTCTCACTCACACAAGTTTAACTCTCACTTCTACACAAACTTAAATTTCACTTTCTAGAGGGCTGCGGCAATTGCAATATAGATTCTGTGTACTTTGATTCTGGGCTCTTTCCAAGGCTTGACCCAACTTGGAAGAGGAAAGCTCTTTTAAAATGGAAATGGCTCATGAGCCACTGGTCATCATGGGCCAACAGGTCCTCGTGGTCACTAAAGACCCTTTCTCAATGTACGTCTCCATCAGTGCCATGGGAAAGAATTGCGCATAGGCTTCCACTTTTCCAGCAATTCGTCTAAGGTACACCACCTTGCATAACTTGCAGAATCACATCCGACCCAAACTTACCTTGTTCTTACCTTACATTACAGTACACTTCAGTAAATTACAGTACTTTATGCATTAGATATGATGGCCAAATTAGATCTGTCAGTTTGATGTAAAATATTTTCTTTGTCAATAACGGCATGACAATGACATGACATGCAATAATTGATAAAGCATTTAAAAGAGAACAAAGAAGAACTAAATAAATGTAAGACACCAGTGTTTTTCTTTTTTGATAAACCTTTATTCCCTTCCATTGAAATTAATTTCGAACCATATAACTTTACGCCATCACTTAACATGTATGTCGCCTTTTGGCCAGGTACAAAGTTGGCGGCCTGGTGCAAACATTCTCATATCAGGTTGTGTTTTTATTAGGGCTGTCAGAGGTAACATGTTAACTGGAGTTTCCTTTAATGGCACAATTTTTTTTTACGCGCACGTCCTTGTTTGACCCTCGGCCCACACCGTAGTTTGACAGGAAGTAGGAAGACACAAGCAGGAACAAATCTTGAGCAGAAATGGACAAAGAAAAGGGTGTTTTGATTGGTAAATTTAGCTTCAAAGCCCTAGCAGATGGCTCTTGCAACAAGAGCAAATTTATTAGTATCTACTGTCGCTGTGATTGGAATTGCCACAGAGTATGTCGACTTGCAGAGCGAGAAGGTACTGAAGCACTGCCGGTATTTTTATTGTCATTTATACAGTGGTACTTTGGCATACAAGTGTCCCAAATGAGTGTTTTTTTAGATGCACACAGTCTCTCAGATGATTTTTGCTTTGAACTGCGAGCTAAAATTTGGGTACGAGCTGCAGGTTAACAGCATCCATAGCTGAGGACAGCTATTTGGGGGCTTATGTCAGCGTGACCATTGCCGAAGAGCTACCAGCGCTAGCATTAGCTAGCATTAGTAGCGCACTAGCTAGCCATCAACACATCAGTAAAACATACGTACATTAGTAGCGATGTAATTTATCTTATTTATTATGAACTATGACAGGAGCAGCATAAAATTTAAAGCACGAAATTAATACAGACCCACCATCCACCAGTACGAGCCTGGACTTTGGTTTTCAGAGAGGTTGTGCACCGAACAAATATGCACAATGCCACTCAATAAGGTCATCAAATCTTACCTTTATGCGTTCCCACATGGACAAAACGCCGCTCGCATTAAACACGCAAAAACTGGGGGATTTCTAAATGTATATTATTTTTTGAATAAAACAATGGCCCATATTTCAAAAATTGATGGAACGTAATGTTGATGCGAACTTCCTGTACATCTTGGCAAGATCGCCCATACAGGCGCCATCTTTTTCCTTTCTGATTAGTTATTTCGTGAATGAAATTAGTGTTTCCCACCTTCTTTATCAGAGACAAAATTTAGGCAACATTTTTTCTCCAAAAAAACGAATCATGCAATCAGCTGGGGCGTTCGAAAACTGAGGTTTGACTGTAGTTAGGCAGTCTTTCACAGTCTTTGTAACCCTGGGAGACAAAATTTGGATTGAAAGCAAGTCTGCCTGTGACAAATCTTGGTCTTACACACATTGACTCATAAACACTTGGAGGCAGTGCTGCTCCTCTAACAAGGTGGCTTGTCATCTTTGGCTTTGTGGCCCAAATGGTGCGACTCACAGCCAGTGGACTTCTTGCACTGAGGGACGTCTGTCTGCTGACTCGATGCACAAGAAGAAATTTCTCATATGACTTTCAAACCAACAAAGGGGTCTCACTATATCTGCGCTAGTCTACAAAGAAAACATCTTTAAGAGTGACTAATAATAATTTTGAAAATAAGCTGCTCCTTGTCTGAGATGTCTGGTTGGATCAGTACTTCCGAGCAGGTGTCTCTGAGGCCATTTCGAATTAACAGTACACATTCAAAATATATCATTTTGAGTAATTTTGTTTTTTCTTTTTTCCTGCTTGATGATTTGCATTGATAGAGAAAATAGCCCGTAATGTGCACGAGGTCCAAAACAAATGCCACAAATCTTAGCATGACACATGTGTCCAAACACCATTTGCTTTCAATTAGCTTCCCGTTAATGATGGCCATTAGCATCACTGCCATTGCCATGATACACTAAGAAAATAAGTTATTTTAGCTGATGTGTGTTTGCTCAAGTGTTTCCTCAACCTTCCTAATGTTTCAGGTGCCTTTGCAAAAAATGTACACTCTTTGAAAATAAGGAAAAGTTCAAGACGTTTGCTTCAAATAATCAAAGCAGATACAGCACATGTGAACACAGACAGGATGAAGTGACAGTATGGTTGCCAACCATCCCTTGAAATGAAATGAACAGTTTTGGACTTGCGATCTATTCATATTTCACATTTCACTCTGTCATATCACTGCCCAGACAGTGATTGAGTGAACATTGAAATATTGTCAGGCCGAATCACGCTGTCAAATCAAATAGCATTGAATTTCCAATCAATTCTAACAATGAATCAACCTTGATTCAACACTGGAAGATTACAGAACTGCATCAACATTGATTCAACTATATATATATATATATATATATATGCATTGCATTATACATTGAAACCATGTTATTATAAAAGGGCCATTTCAACACTTTTCAACCTTCAAAAAAGAATCGCCTTATTGTTCTACTTATGGTACAGCTCAACCAGGAGCACGACAAACTAGTCTACTTGTAGGTGATATCACTGCCATGGGCCTGAATAAATATTTCTTCACTGTTGCACTGATGATAATGGATAATTCTGTGACATAAATCACTGGATAATGTAGTGATTTATTTTAGTGTGAAAAACTCACTTTAAATGAAATTTAAAGCAAAAAAAAAAACAATCAACAGAAGAATGTTAATTTGTATCATATTTAGCAGTTTTTTTAACTCGCTTTTTTTTCTCCCATGACGTTATTACTCAAACCTACAGTGTCCATAACAACCAATAATGTAAATTATGCAATTATGTCATTTGGCGACTTATTGCGACTTCAGGACAGCCAATAGCCACTTACCTTAGTGCTACTTTAGGCTGCATACACCAGCTAGAAATTAGCTCAATGCAGCTAGCCTTCCCAGTTCACCATTAGAAATAACTGCCATTATAAATAAACCGCATTACCAATGCTGTCTAACTATTAAAAGCGCTAATATACAGTATATAACTAAATGAATACGTCAAATCTCGCTAGCAAGTTAGCTGTTATTAGCTAGCATACTTGCGATGGATAATGCTATCAAGCTATAACCTCCTTACTAAAGTTTACACAACACAGCAATAATACACAAAGTTAACATTTCATAAACAGGTGACTAGCGTATGTATGGACATACACTACCAGTTTGTCTCACAAAGAGAAGGACAGTCATCAAATCAATATATATATATATATATATATATATATATATATATATATATGGATGACATATTTGGAGTAGAAATTAGAGTTTGACTTTTTCCAGTGAAACAGCACAAGATGGAAAGTTTTAAAATGGAACAGATCAACCCCTCACTTTTATGGGAGTATGATGTTTTTTTATGATGTTTGTCCTAAAGTTTGAACAAAGTGGTATGGTATGTAAAACAAACATATTTTCATAATGATTGCCTTTTAATCTGCAGGCAGGAAAATGAAATCATTTTGTCCTGAAGCATGATCCTTGTGCAGGTGTTCTTGTAAAACAATATTGGTGGTGTTACCCCGGAGGAATCCCCCTAAGATTAGCCTGGAACCAAGCTGAGGTCACGCGAGAGCCTGTTGTTGACATCCTTTGTCAGTCTTGGAGAGAGGTGATTATTGTCTGACTTGTATAAAAAGCTGGATGATGATGCGCACGCTGCACACGTTCACTGCGTGCTTTCCGATCAGGTGCAATTCACAATCTCAGCGATAAAAAGGATGGAACAAAGAAACCAAACCAAAGACATGTGCTGAAACCTGGCTGGACCTTCCCCTCACATCACTGACACACTACAACTTTCATTTGGTAATAAGGACCACATGTTGAGTGTTTTCACAGACAGTGGAGGTAAATATGACTTCAATAATAAAATGGAGTCGCTTGCCATGTATCAAGCTATTGTCTGCTCTGTTTTAGTACGTGACCACCTGAGATGCATCAAAGCAGACACATGTGAACACATTTCTACGGATTTACTCCTGGTTGGACACAACATGGACCATATTCACTCACTACACCAACCCTACCGTGCTCAAGTTCGGCACTTTCACCCTCTTTTGGCATGCTTGGAAAAGGTGGGCCAGAGCACCTGCATGATAGAATGAAAGTACGATATTACGATGGCTCCTCCCAGGTTCTCGATGATAACTGACATTTCATTCTAGAAATGAAATGCAAAGACTCCAAATAATCCAACCCACAGCAGGCTCGCTCACCCGTGACTACATTGATGCATCGTTTAATGAATGCAGTTGCTTCTCTCGTAACTAATCAGTGACAGCCGCCTTCCTTGCACATAATTATTAGAACGATTCCAAATAATACTGAAAATAATTGACGTAATCAGGGATATAGCAGTAATACAGCAGAGTAGAAGTGATGGGATGGGCAAACAAACTGAAGCACGAATGCTCAGTGTGAGCTCAGGCCAGGAGCCAAGAGGTGAAAGGGGAATCCCACTCAAGTCTAGCATGGCACAAATGGCCAAGTTTGAGTACACAAAGTGACACTTGACTTATATGGTGACACCGTTGCCACACATGAAGTACTTACTGTATTTAAATACATTTTGTGCTTCATTAACTTTCCTGCTTCCTTTGTGATTGGTGTTCCCCGCAAAAATTGCTTGTTTTTCCAGTATACAGTCATACCTTTTGTCAAAAATGCCTAAATTTTGCATTGGTTTTCGTACAATATTGCATGTAACAAACCAGTCCGTTAGCCTTGTACTGTATCGAGTGCCCAAACATAGCACGTTACATGATCCTGACTCACTCACGGAATTTTTTATTGAGAAGAACTGCTAAATAATCCACCATGAGGCCAAAGAAAGTTGCGAGTGCCAGCAACTTGATAAAGAATGTGAGAAACACTGTTGAATTTGATCTTGCCAGGATGTACGGGAAGTCCACATCAATATTTTGTTCCATCTATTCATCATTTATCATTACTTTGCATTGTTTTCTGCACTAAAAACCTAATTATTCTCTATCAAATGTATTTTTGTTCATATTTTTGGGTGTCTGGAGCCGATTGGATTGACATTACTTACATTAACATAATTTCCTATGAGAAAATAGCCTCGGTTTTCGTACCTTTTGGAACAAATTAATACCAAAAACCAAGGTACCACTGTATATCAAATACTGATGCAGCATAGTTATTTAAACACAGTCACGACCAAAACATTTGGGCGGAAGAAAGTGGTAATTCTTCAGTATAATAGAGTAATCAATTTTGTTTACTGTTGTGTATATCGACTATCCAAGAGCCTATCCCTATTCAATGACATTTCTCAGAGTTTTGGCATGATTTTGTGACAAGACAGCAGAATAGACAGCACAACTCTTTGCAGGTTTTTGGTGCTGAAAAACCCTTTAATGACTGTTTTTCTCCTATCTGCCAAACAGCCTGGATCTTTCTGGGGTAGGTTTGGCGTGCCTTCAATTACCGTAAAGGCATGTATATAAAACGACTCTCTAGTTTCAGTAACTGTTTAAATTTCTTTGACAGAGCAAATAGTTACGGTAGTAAACACCACGTCAGTTTAAATGGAGACTCAGATTGTCCATAGGGATGAATGTGAGTGTGAATGTTTGGCTATACACTGTATGTGCCCTCTGATTGGCTGGCCAGTCCAGGGTACACGCTGCCGCTCACCCAAAGTCAGCTGGGATAGGCTCACCTGGATGGATGGATAGGTCAATAGTGTTTTATATATAAGTCCTACTTCACGACACAGTACAGGATAGCCTGCTGTAGAGGATAGCTGCTGATTAGTTTATCTTACATCTGCATAATGTCTGCAATCAGTGTGAATACATGTTTGCCATTGTGTGTTCATAGATGTTTTCACTTTTAATGTCTTCCAGTGATGATGCCTGGCTGGAGATTCATGCCAATGGCATATAGACATGGGAGTAACTCCAGTGGTCTCATCCAAGGTCCCAGTTACACTCCTTCCAAGTACCAGTAGGACACATTTCACACACACGTGTGTGCTTGCCAGACCCAAAATTTGAAAGCAATTCTCCTGTAAAGGTCAGGCCACGACCTTACAACAAACCACAAATAATTAATCCTTCACGGATACAAAAATTGAGGTTCATCAAAGTGCATTCACTAGTACAGATTAGTATTGATGATTTGAGCACAATTCTAAGTTGACTGTCTGAAACTAGGTTATTGCCACACAGCACAATTCTGTTTCCCTTTCAGTTGTGTCCCTCCTGTAACGTAATGTAAGAAGAAGAAGCCTCTGTAATGTAAGAAGCCTCTCTGTCAAACTTTTTCCATGGTTCTTTATGACTTCCCTGCATATGAATCATATTCCCTATTCAATGTGTATTATTAGGAATTCAAGCTGGCCTCGGGTTGACTTCTTCTGTGCCCTGTGACTGGAACTAAACAACAACATACCAAGTAAGGCAGCAGCACAGATGAAATGTTTTAAACCTTTTCGAGAGTCTGTGGAAAATCTCTCATGGCAAAAAACAAACAAAACAAAATGATAGTAAGATTTGCATGGATTTTCCCAACTGTAAACTCTAAGGCCTTGGCTTTGCAGTATGGTGTGAGGCCAATAAAACACCCAAGCAACATTTCCGTGAAGCTGCCTCCCATGAACCCCATGAGTATACAATAAACTGCGTTTAGGATGAATGCCAGGTTTGTTTCACTACACCTGTTGACTCTGTTCATGTCAGTCTTTATTCCGAGATGTTTGCCATCCTTGTCAAAGTCATCTTGTCCCTGCTTGTCTGTCAGCTGCAGTCCCTGCGGTGTGCGGGGGGTGCTGTCAAAATGGTCAAACTCATCACAGAGTCTCAAGAGTCCCTAAAACGTTCCCTGGCTCCAACTCTGCATCCGCCTGTTTCTCGACTGTTTGTCTGACTAACGTATCCTCCTCTGCCCTTGCTAAACCTCCCACTTGGGTTCACAATCTTTTATTTTCTTTTTGCTGCACAAATACAGTCCATCCCGTGACTGTTCCATGGAATGTTGTCTTCTGAATATTTTCTTCCCCAAGATTGTTTGCCTGCTCTGCCAAATAATCACTGTATCAATTATGAAAGCAATGGAAGCTTTATTTATCTGGAACTTTGATGAACTATTGCCAAGCTTCGTGTTTCATATTCCTCTGTGTTCCAACACAACTTTTCATCGGAATGAATTCCTGACTCATCACGGAAAAGGGGAGATTCCCACATTTGTGTCATTTTTCAGTGGGCTCTGGTTAGCAGTAGATGCAACACCACCTTATTAACATTTAGTGCCATTTTTATTAACTCTATTGTCAATTTACTTTGCATTTACTTGTGTCACAAAAAATATATTTGAAATCCAAATGACAAGTTGTACAAGAGGGGGAAAAAAATACACAGACCCAGGTTGGGTTGCTCCAGGACAGCGATGTTCTTCTCGGCCAGCAACTGTCAGATGCTGAGGGCATTGTGAGCAGATACGCTGTCATGGTGAAGCAGCCACAAGTTGTCCTGCCGCAACTCTCGTCTCTTCTTGCGCACTGAACGAAGCAAACGCTGCAGGATCTCTTTGTGGACGTGCTGGTTGATTGTCTGTGGCAAGAACTCACAGGGCACGATGTACCTCCCGCTGAAGAATACAATCAACATCAACAGTCCTGAGAATGTTCTGACACAAGTCATATAACAGACATTCAGGGTCTTATTAGGTGCCAGGAAAATTACATTTGCTAACCTTCAGCTTTGTGATTACTTTTTCTTGTTTTTGGCTACTTTGGCTAAGCAGCCGAGGGAGAAACCAGCAGATGAAATTATACTGGACTGAACGAGCAGATAAATAAACTGACAGAATTACAAAGTAAGCTGATTGAAGGAAAAAGGTCAGGACCATGAAACTACAGCACCACAGAGTCCAACCCGTTGCTGTGACTGGATATGAATATATTTCTACAACAACAATCAGAGGTTACATTTTTTCCGTTTTCTTTTTCTTTTTTTGTATTTTATCATAACTAGGGGGGTCGACAGAGGAACGACAGAAGAATGATTGAAGGGAAAAGTACTATAACGGAGGCCCAAATATTGTTTTACACCTTAAACCACAGAGTCACCAATGCCAGGTTAGATTAGTCAAAGTGGATAAATGATGTAATGCCTTCACAGAAGTGTTAAACGTATCACATAAACGAATAGAGACTTGTGGAAAAATCATGAATTGGTGTCTCCTGCTGGCGACAAAAGATTCACAGAGGAGATCCAAAATGTTGACACAAAGTTTGGAATAAGCCTCATGTATCTGCACAAGGCCAGAGTGAGAATGTAGTTTCAAGGTTAAAGTCGTGATAGACCCAAATTGTGAAAATAAGATTCATTTTGAGATAAATGACAAGTGCGGGAATTGACTTTGAGTGATTTTGATTGATTACTGATAGACCTGCTCAAAAGATGCAACGTAGCACGTGTTAAGTATAAATTGTTCCAAGTCATGCAGTCATTACATTTGCAATCAATTATGATTTTATTATTCCTTCTCGTCTTGCATCATTCAAACAAAATAAGACAATTGGAACATTAAACCATTCAATTATCCAGATGTTTAAGCCAGTTTCATATATATTTATATATATATATGAAACTGGCTTAAACATCTGGATAATTGAATAATTGCTCTTTTTTTTTTGGCCTGTCTAGCCATTCGGGAAGATAGTATTTTCGATCCACAACATTGACATCAGAAAACCGCCCACCCACACGACGCCACACACGCTGTCTGCCATCTGCCCTGAACAGTGTAAACCGGGATTCATCCGTGAAGAGAACACCTCTCCAACGTGCCAGACGCCATCGAATGCGAGCATTTGCCCACTCAAGTCGGTTACAACGACGAACTGCAGTCAGGTTGAGATCCCGATGACGAGGATGACGAGCATTCAGATTCCCTGAGACGGTTTCTGTCAGTTTGTGCAGAAATTCTTTGGTTATGCAAACCGATTGTTTCAGCAGCTGTCCGAGTGGCTGGTCTCAGACGATCTTGGAGGTGAGCATGCTGGATGTGGAGGTCCTGGGCTGGTGTGGTTACACGTGGTCTGTGGTCATGAGGCTGGTTGGATGTACTGCCAAATTCACCTGAAACACCTTATGGTAGAGAAATGAACATTCAATACACGAGCAACAGCTCTGCTTGACATTCCTGCTGTCAGCATGCCAATTGCACGCTCCCTCAAATCTTGCGACATCTGTGGCATTGTGCTGTGTGATAAAACTGCTCATTTCAGAGTGGCCTTTTATTGTGGGCAGTCTGAGGCACACCTGTGCACTAATCTTGGTGTCTAATCAGCATCTTGACATGGCACAGCTGTGAGGGTGGATGGATGATCTCAGGAAAAGAGAAGTGCTCACTATCGCAGATTTAGACACATTTGTGAACAATATTTGAGAGAAATGGTGATATTGTGTATGTGGAAAAAGTTCTTTGAGTTCATCTCATAAGAAATGGGAGCAAAAACAAAAGTGGTGCGTTCATATTTTTGTTGAGTCCACCTCTTCATTCATACCACAAGATTCAACATAGGAAAGAGTAAAATAAAACAATTTGTTATCAGAATTTGTTAAAACCGAGGAAAAATTTTGACAAACATTTTCGTAGAAAACAGGATCGTACAAAAACTGGACCGTTCAAAAACCGAAGTTTGACTATAGATAACAGGATGTGTGGTGCCACTTGAATACGTCACATTACAGAATAAACTTAATCACCAGTCAAGTTCAACCTGTCAACATGTCGACACATCAAGCCTTCCTTCATAATTCATTCAATGAATCAAACATAAGATTGAAAAAAATAAACAATTCACTCATTATCAGCGAGTGATTACATGTCCATTAGGTTTGTTTTATGTAAAAATATCAGTGATTATTCATAAATATGGCCAAACCTTGTGATAAAAGATTAAAGACATCATTAGATGGATGATTGTTTAGGCGATTAGAGACACATGATAGCGTCAACATTTCTCAGGGGATTCCAGCTCACTGCCAAAGAATGAGTATCTTTTTGAAGACAGATAAGCAACTCAAACACGTATCGGTTCTGAAATATTGGACTTTTTCCTTTAGATGATCAAATAAATACAAAAATGTGCAATACCGACTTGGCTGTACTTGACTTCGGCTTGATCCTCGGCTTGGCGTGGACAGTTTTCCACTTGAAATTGCTTTGAAAGTACAGTGGAACCTCGGGTAGCCTCATGAATCCTTACCAGAAGGTCACACTCAAACCGAAATGTACTCTAACCAACTTTTTCCAATAAAAATCAATTTAAAGCAGGCGTCACCAACATGGTGCCTGAGGGCACCAGGTCGCCCCTAAGGACCACATGGGTCACCCCCCAGCCTGTTCTAAAAATAGCTTAAATAGCACCAGCTGCATCAAATTTTTTTTGGTTGCTATTCTTGTTTAAAACACACTTATATGTAAACTGGAAATGACAATATATAAAAAACACTTAAAAATGTAAGTTGTATGTATAAAATGTATAGTTCAAAGGTCAGTGTTGCGAGCATGACCAACGTAGCATTAGCAAAACGTAGCATTTGTGGAGACATACAAACATGGTGGGAACAAGCTAGTGGGCGCAGCGTAAATGAGATGACTTACCCCGAAAAAGATGTCAGAAAAAGAAAGAAACATAATTTTCACGATGCATGGGTGAATGGGAGGAAGAGGGGTTTTTTTGGCACAATGTGAAGAGACATTTCACGACGTGTCACACGAGCTACAATGTTATTTCCCAAGTGTGTATCGAACTGGTAGTCCTTCGCATGAATCAGTAACCAAGAAGAGGCTCTCGGTTTCAAAAAGGTTGGTAACCCAATGTTCAGTCACTCAATCCATACCGAACACCCACAAATGTTGACAGAAAATACTTTTCTATAGTTCCAATTCTAGTTTTACATGAAGAAAGCAATTTAAAAATGCATTTAAATGATGAATGAAAGCTTTAAATGAACATTTAACACTTTAACAATCGACAATTGAAGACTTGATTGTTTGCAAAGACGGCAATGAGGCAGGGAGGAGAAGGAGGGGAGGAGATAGCCACACGGATATCACCTTTGTGTTGAGTTATTTCTTGAATTCTCACCTTCTTTATCAAAATGCTTTCACTTGCAACTTTCTGTGTCTCCACTGTGAGAAAAGCAAAGACCTGTGGCATGTCCTTGCTAGCATGTCCCTGCTAGCAAAGAACATACAGAGCCACCCACTGATAACATCATAGACGGGCGACATAGCTGGGGGACAACGTCCTCCGGTTCTGGTTTCCATTTTGTCAGCATGCGACGGTCTCCTTTACTTGTTGGGTAAACGAGGGCAGGCAGAAAAAATTTAAAAAACTGCTTTTGCCATGTTACTATTAATACCCAGTCGAGTTGTGCAGGTACAGTGCAGTGCATCATATTGCTTTAGTGTCGTCATTGATCTGTTTATGTACAGTACATACACATGCAGCATATTTGCATGGTATCAAAGGATTGTTGGATTCTGTGATGTCCTCAGTTGATTTCTTTTTTGGCGACAGCATTTCCCATGCAAGTTCACATACAATTTCCTATGGAATTATGTATAATGTGTTGTCAAGTAAGGCATCTTATTTAGTTATGATTAATCTTAAATGGATTAGTTCCATATCTGCACATGATTTGCACTAGACAAGGGGTTCTGCATCTGGCCTGTGTTTCTCTGCCTCCCTAAACTGTAAATCTAGCAGAAGAAAGACCCCTTGTTCTTCACAAGATTTATGATACCATTAAAGAATAATGTGTCAGCCCCAATTGCACTAGTTGCAGTAAATTACTGCTATTGCTATTAGGCTCTGCTTTGGTATTAGGGTTTACGTTGTATCCAGACAAGTGATGAAGTACATCTTGAATTAGGACTGTTGAACACGTGCATGAGATTTAGTAAATTACACATACATTGCACTCTGTCATTTTGTACATATCTTCAGTATGTTGGTGCAGCCTCTCTGCTTTACATTTGTCATGAAACGATGTCGGTCCTTTAAATTGGAAACAGAAGAGCTTTCCCGCATGTTATTTGATGGGGGGTTGGATGTTTGCTTCTTGGGGGGGGTGAGAGGGTGGGAGATGGAAGACCACAACACCTAAGGCAGTCATCCGGTTTCCCTCCAAGCAACACAGCATGAAGCACGGCCTTGAGTGATGGTCTGCGGAACCCATCAGCCATAGGAGCAGCAGTAGAAAAGTTCCATGATCATCCGCTTGGAATTTCCCTCCCACACAAATGAAGAGCGTCAGCCTTCATCACTTCCATCATGTTGACCCCTCAGACTCACTTATAGTCTGAGGGAGGAATTGCTCATCCCACACTGGGGAGCTTTTTGAGCAACGTGTCGGTTCGCAGGGTGTAATTCGGGTGTTGTGTCTGAATATACACATCAAGATGTTGTTATCATTTTTATGTGCGCACTTCATCATCAAGTTCAAATACATGGATGGAAACACTGAGTCACGGCTTTGTGAGCGTGTGTGTCATAAGCAGTTATGTTCAGCTCAACATGCTCCATGGAGACTCTCAACAATGATTTCACTATGAAGTTGTACAATGCCTCACAATGACCAGCGAGGGACACTGCTGGCTGCTGCTCTTTTTAGTCATTTGGCTCATACCAACTTGCTAACAGCAGTTTTATGGGTTGAATTAGGACACAGCTTTCTAGGATCAGTGGCCATTTTTAATTCTGCTCGTAAGCCCCACACAAACACGAATGTGTTCCGCATTAAAAAAAAAAAAAAAAAAAAAAAGCAACCACAGCATTTTTTAAATATCTTTCTTCATGTGGACTTGAAGATTTTTTAAATTCAGGATGTTTGGAGTTTCCTAAGAATACACACGCCACACCAGACACCCCATAAGGTACATGCGTTAACTAATGACTGATCCACTCTGGTCCTGTAGGTGGCAGCAATGCACATTACAAACCCATCAGGCATCAGTCTGCTGGACCTGGTGGGTCACTGCCCCACTTGCACCCAATGAAAAGTGGACTCCAATGGCTAAAAGTGAAAATAATTTATAATAATAATAATAATTATCATTTCCTAGTTCTTTTGTTTTTCTTTAATTTTGCTGAATGACTTGTGAACAAAAAAAAATTGGCAATTTTGATTACAAGTCGGAAATGTATGAATTTAACAATACCTAAATATAATAAAAATACCTATAATAATAAAAAGTGTTGTTACTAAATTTGACAAACACTGCATCCAGTTGTCAACATTTGATGTTTTTAATGTTACGTTAATTAACTACATCAGGGATGTCCATCAACTTTTTTCATCAAGGGCCGCATACCGAAAAATTAAAGATTTAACAGGCCGCTTTGATATTTTACATTTTGTACACCAACCTGGTTGTATTTATTTAAAGAAAAACAGCCTCCATCTCAGCTGTGTGATATACAGTCGGTGAAAAAGCATACTATTTACTTTTTCTCCTTAATTACACTTTTTTTTTGCTTGTTTTTCCATTTTTACTGTTTTTCTAAATAGTTCACATCTACATTTTCTTCTAATGTTCTGACTTTATTCCGTAATATTTTGACTTCATTCTTGTAATCAAACTTTTTCCCAACCTAATTTTTCCAGAATTGCAACTTTTTTGTTTGTTTTCTTTGTTTCACATAATTTGCCAACTTTAGAAAATAGCATATTTTTAAATTAATATTAGAACTATAAAATACTATTACTATTAAAATATAAATTTGTATTAATGTATTTTTAATTTAATGTATTTATTATATAGTTTTATATCAATAATTATGTTTATCCTCATTATATTTCTACTTTATTCTCATAAAATTACTGCTGTTTTTTTCTTTCTTTTTTTTATTTTCTTGGTTATTTTTAGTATTTTAGTATTTTTCGCTGTAAATGAATACAAGTAAATGGACTCATAAAGCACAAAGAAATTTAAGTTAATTCTAACCCTAACGCTAACCACTACTCATTAGTTCCTCAGTAACTAATGTAAATTGATGTGCTTCAGTCATTAGTTCGTCGTTTGTTCTTCATTAGTTCCTCAGTAACTAATGTAAATTGATGCGCCTTAGTCATTAGTTCGTCGTTTGTTCTTCATTAGTTCCTCAGCAACTAATGTAAATTGATGCGCCTTAGTCATTAGTTCGTCGTTTGTTCTTCATTAGTTCCTCAGCAACTAATCTAAATTGATGCGCCTTAGTCATTAGTTTGTCGTTTGTTCTTCATTAGTTCCTCAGCAACTAATCTAAATTGATGCGCCTTAGTCATTAGTTCGTCGTTTGTTCTTCATTAGTTCCTCAGCAACTAATCTAAATTGATGCGCCTTAGTCATTAGTTCGTCGTTTGTTCTTCATTAGTTCCTCAGCAACTAATGTAAATTGATGCGCCTTAGTCATTAGTTCGTCGTTTGTTCTTCATTAGTTCCTCAGCAACTAATGTAAATTGATGCGCGTTAGTCATTAGTTCGGCGTTTGTTCTTCATTAGTTCCTCAGCAACTAATGTAAATTGATGCGCCTTAGTCATGAGTTCGTCGTTTGTTCTTCATTAGTTCCTCAGCAACTAATGTAAATTGATGCGCCTTAGTCATTAGTTCGTCGTTTGTTCTTCATTAGTTCCTCAGTAACTAATGTAAATTGATGCGCCTTAGTCATTAGTTCGTCGTTTGTTCTTCATTAGTTCCTCAGTAACTAATCTAAATTGATGCGCCTTAGTCATTAGTTCGTCGTTTGTTCTTCATTAGTTCCTCAGTAACTAATGTAAATTGATGCGCCTTAGTCATTAGTTCGTCGTTTGTTCTTCATTAGTTCCTCAGTAACTAATGTAAATTGATGCGCCTTAGTCATTAGTTCGTCATTTGTTCATTAGTTCCTCAGTAACTAATGTAAATTGATGCGCCTTAGTCATTAGTTCGTCGTTTGTTCTTCATTAGTTCCTCAGCAACTAATGTAAATTGATGCGCCTTAGTCATTAGTTCGTCGTTTGTTCTTCATTAGTTCCTCAGCAACTAATGTAAATTGATGCGCGTTAGTCATTAGTTCGGCGTTTGTTCTTCATTAGTTCCTCAGCAACTAATGTAAATTGATGCGCCTTAGTCATGAGTTCGTCGTTTGTTCTTCATTAGTTCCTCAGCAACTAATGTAAATTGATGCGCCTTAGTCATTAGTTCGTCGTTTGTTCTTCATTAGTTCCTCAGTAACTAATGTAAATTGATGCGCCTTAGTCATTAGTTCGTCGTTTGTTCTTCATTAGTTCCTCAGTAACTAATCTAAATTGATGCGCCTTAGTCATTAGTTCGTCGTTTGTTCTTCATTAGTTCCTCAGTAACTAATGTAAATTGATGCGCCTTAGTCATTAGTTCGTCGTTTGTTCTTCATTAGTTCCTCAGTAACTAATGTAAATTGATGCGCCTTAGTCATTAGTTCGTCATTTGTTCATTAGTTCCTCAGTAACTAATGTAAATTGATGCGCCTTAGTCATTAGTTCGTCGTTTGTTCTTCATTAGTTCCTCAGTAACTAATGTAAATTGATGCGCCTTAGTCATTAGTTCGTCGTTTGTTCTTCATTAGTTCCTCAGTAACTAATGTAAATTGATGCGCTTTAGTCATTAGTTTGTCGTTTGTTCTTCATTAGTTCCTCAGTAACTAATGTAAATTGATGCGCCTTAGTCATTAGTTCGTCATTTGTTCTTCATTAGTTCCTCAGTAACTAATGTAAATTGATGCGCCTTAGTCATTAGTTCGTCGTTTGTTCTTCATTAGTTCCTCAGTAACTACTGTTCGCGGATATCACTTGTCGCAGGCTATTTTGGGAACCTATCCCCCACGATAAACGAGGGAACACTGTATTACACTGTTGATTAACTCCACAAATGCAAAAGTGCAAAGCTGAGAGCGATTGTCACCACTGTGAGTTATTTATTTAGCTAGTGGAGTGGGATTACACAAAAACTCCACTGATGGCTCGACGTTGCTCCAGTCTCATGAATACTCTACTTGGAGCACACAGTGAAGTCGATGACAACCTCATGTAGCTCTGTAGGGTGTTGCTGCATAGGCCACAAACTATACACCGTGTCGACAGCACCTCACATCTGGATTAGCTTTGTTGCAAATAGTGTTTGCTTATTTCATCAACCCCCTTGAGACCTGGCAGATCGCCTTCATATAATATTTCATAATCCATAAACATTCACGTTTATACACGTAACGTTGTGGATAATTTTTTTTTTCTTTTCCAGGAATCCTTTGTGTTGATATGCAGACCACAGTCTTTCCACCTCGGCGGAGGTTTGTGCTCTACTGAGTGTCTTCCTAGTTAATATTACATTAAAATGATGTTATCCTTATTGAGATGACTCTTCTGAAGACCGGCTGTGGCCAGGTTACCACTATCCTGCAATGAGTTGAAGTTGTACATAAATCTTTCATTTTGTTCCCGGAAAAGCAGATATTTTCCGTCCTCTCGTGAACATTCACAGACTCAATTGGGAGCTGAGTCATACAGTCTTTGGGGGGGTTCAGAGGTCATGATGACGGCTGCTCTGCCAGTTGTTGTAGCCATGGGGGAGGAGGAACCGAGAGTGGCTTTTCTTCAAGTTTCCTTGTGAAGAGGGAGTGACTCAGCACGATATGGAACCCCAGTAAGCGGTTTTCCTCACTGGCCTCATGGGGAGCAAAGCGCTGACTGTCCAGGCCCACACACTATCACCCACACAAAAATGTCGATGAAGTCAGTGTGGAGGCTCTGCTCTCTATCCTGATGTCTTCACCTGTCGCTGTTTCTTTTCTTGTTCAACTTGTTGATTGGAAAGGATCCATGATGGATTTCAGTCAATAAACTCTGTGGTCAAAGCCCTGGGTGCCTCCAAATACTCACACAATCTGCGTATTAAGCCGTTTCCAGCCCCTTTCAGGGTGTGTGTGCTCTAGTGTTTGTTAACATAACCTGTTAAATTAAATTCCATTCATTGTCATCATGAGATGCTTACATTTCACCATAGCTACAATTTTGAACCTTTTAATTTGTGAACTAAAATGAAGCATTGTAATTTGTACTGTTTTTGAACATACCGCAAGCAATCATGTTGCTTGAGTGAGGAGGAAATGTCAAAGTTCATCGTTTGGGGTGGGATTCTCTTTTGGCAGTTTCGATGGCCTTGTGATTAGTCGGGAGTGACGAGATCGGAAAGATTTGGGTTTCAATCTCCATTTGGGCAGTTGTGGAGTTTGCGTGTTCTCCCAGTGCGTGGGTTTTCTCCAGGTAGTCCGGTTTCCCACATTCCAAAAAACATGGATGTTAGGTTAATTGAAGACTGTAAACTGTATGAATGTGAGTGTGAATGGTTGTTTGTCTTTATGTGCCCTGCGATTGGCCCAAAGTCAGCTGGGATAGGTTCCCGCATACCCCCGCGACGCTAGTAAGGACAAGCAACATAGAAAATGGATGGATGGATATGAATTCTGTATACGAGGGATGCTTTGCCATTTGAATGAACAAGCAGTTGTTTGGAATTCATATTTAGTTTAGGGTTTTTTGCATTTATTAAATTAGGTACGTAAAATAAGCTCTATTAAATCCCTGGATGCTTTTATACAGTGAAATATGGTATTATTAACGAGGACCATGTTCCTCTCCAACATTAGACAGAATCTACACGAGTGAGCTCTTTGGCATCAAAGGTAAGGAAAAACAGTCTACGGATGAAACGTTGAACAGAGCAAAGACTCGGAGGGCTGACATTTTAACAAATATGTAGCCAGTTATACAATTGGACAGATGTGCCCCACCTGGTTCAGCTAGCCCTGCGCTTTGCAGAGTTAGAGTGGCGAGCGCTAGCCATCAAGCTAAAAGCCCCGGCTGTCAACTCGATGTGCAGCGCAGCTCTTAAGGTGTCAGGGAGGTTTACCAATTACTTCTGCACAGCTGCACCACCGGGCGTTTGTTACACAGACATAAGCCCCTTTCACACAGCCAACTATGTGAACAGCACCAAGTCGACCTGTCAATATTCCTACTTTTCAGACAGTATGAGGGCCAAGCAATTGTCACTGTGGGACAAGTATTTGCTACATCACATCATACGCTACTGAGGATATTGTCATGTATATAATTTGATTTTTTGATTCGATTTTTGATTCGATTACTTTTTTAGAATTTTTTTTGACAGATCTTTGTTTGACAGAGACTATAAAGAATACCTGAGACAGACGACAGGTGTACATACCCAAAAGTATAGGCCCGTTGATACCAGAACGCTGGAAACATTACAAATGAATTGACTTCTAGTAGAAGCAAATGGACCATTTCAAAAGCTGCAGAATATTTTTCCAATAATGTATTTCACAACAGTCTGGGAGTGATCAAAATGCACTCAAAATGGAAAAAATATGCTTGTGAAGTAGTTGACTGACTGAAAAAATGTAAAAGCTTTTAGTTTGGCATTAGTAAAATGTCTCTAGTTTGAGCATGAAGATACCGAGATGCACCTTCATGTTCCTCTCCCTGCCCGTAATGTTCAGCCACTGTCTCGTGTTTACGTGGGCCTTACCCTATGAACCCTCCAGCGGTAACAACAAAGCGTCTGAGACCACCCTCATCTCACAATAAATACCCCATCCCAGCTGACGCCCTCAGGAAGTCAAACATTTTGCAAAGTCGGCACTGTTGTGGGCTCCATGAACCAAACACTTGTTGGCCCGCGACCAACGATTTCCACAGCTGTGTTCGTCATGTGGTACGTCCTGTCACACAGGGCAGAGCGGTGAAGCCACGAAGAAACATCAGACATTTTAAAGGTTATCTGATCCAAAATGTAGAGAGTTGGATGAGCTC
Organism: Dunckerocampus dactyliophorus; assembly: GCF_027744805.1. NCBI lineage: Eukaryota > Metazoa > Chordata > Actinopteri > Syngnathiformes > Syngnathidae > Dunckerocampus > Dunckerocampus dactyliophorus. The sequence goes on from NC_072831.1 coordinate 16,296,517, forward strand.
GAAGGTCAGCTCGAGAGGTACTTGAGCTCGTAATGGACGCTGCTGTTTGCTGGACTGAGGTTTCAAATTTGCATGCGGCCACTTTGACACAGTTTGTGCATTAAAGATGCTAAACCCAACAATATATGCTAAGCTATCTAATTAAAACATTGGTATCTTAGCTTTATGTTATAGGTGACAAAGCAAACGAGTGTATCATCTAATAATATATCTCATTAATAATCAGTTCATTTTATTATTAGAATATGCTGATGACCAATAAAAAATGAGCCGTGAGCCAAAAATGGGCCACACTTTGGACACCCATGCTTTAGGATGCCTTGTTAAAAGCATGCAAACTTTATTGTACATACATTTATGTTCAGTGTAAAAATCTATAAATAGCATATTATACATATGCATGTTTTTTATGATTTAATTTGACAGTGATGTAGTGAAAAATAAAATATTTAGTGTAGTGAAAAATAAAAAAATTACAAGGCCTTTTTTAATTATGATGTTCTTGAATTGGAGCTGGACTCAGGACGGAGGAGTTGGCGGGAGGATCTCAGGTAAGTCTAATAACAGGCAGAGATTGATGCACAGAGGGTTCGTCAAAAAAGGACAGGCAATAGACAAGGTCAAAAGGAAAGTTCGGTAACAAGACAGTTAAAACAACAATGCCACGACGTGACATGAGGTACAACGAACTACCACGACACCGAAAGGCTAGACGGTATACAGAGTAGGGATGTCCTGGTCAGCATTTTTTTGCTTCCGATCCAATCCAATCCGGTACCAATCCCTTTTTTTTTTTTGATAACAAGCGTTTGTTACAAGCATACATTTGTACAATTGAATATGGTTGTGTAAATAGCTCTTCAAAGAATTGAAAATAATGCAACCAAAGTATTGCTGAATGTTTTTATTACACAGCATGACCAACAATATTTGTTGGCTTTTGTAACAAACCTCTGTGAGTCAGGTCCCTAATCCAATAAAAATCCAATAAAAGTTCATCCAATCAAAGATAAAATTGGAAAAAATGCCCGTGCAAAATACTTTTAGGGTAGGACTAATCCTTTGACATGGTTATAGATTTGTTGTGTGATTTAGAATATTACCTTTTTTGAACACACTCTCTTCAACGCGATAGTAATTTATTGACAGTCCCTAGTATAAACAACCAGCGGTTAGAGCAGCACTCCCTGCACTATGACACGGCAGTCCCGGCACGCTGTTGCTACGGAGCCGAATATCCAACGTCCAACGTGAAGCTATCTTCACCACGGTGCACCGCCGACATGTCTGCATGGTGGTGTTGCGTTTTCTTCTTCTTACGGGTGGCGGGAGTCGAGTGGCAACCAGCCTTGAGGCGCATTACTGCACCGACCATGTTGGAGTGTGGCCCGGAGTTACGAGCGTTACACGGCAATCGGATCGGCCCGATCTCATGGTGTAAGCCGATATTATCCGATCTTCAAAATACAGCGATCCCGGTCCTAAAGATCGGATCGGGACATCCCTAATGCAGAGTGCTGGTAAGGGAGGACCCTGAAGAGGGCGCAACCACCAGGCCTGACATGTGGCAGGCATGACACCTCTTAAACTTTTAACTTGGGACCTCCGACCTAAACCATGGCATGCACCAAGCAAGTTTCCTTGAAGAGGTAGTCCGAGTAGGCAGCAATGAAGGAACTCCTGATGCTTTTTGGATGCCCTTAATCCTTTTTCAGCTGGTAAAAGATAGCATCAGGTTCATGGCCGGGGTTGGCACCTGTTGAATGTGAAATGATCCCACACCAGCTGTACCTAAGTCACATATGTGAACCACTGCACTGCCAATGACTCCTGTCCAATCAGATTGCAACGTTATCCATACGCTTTTCACGGGCCAAGCTTTGTTAAAGATACCAACATGAGCACAGCATAACACACCGTGTGTTATTGTCTGCTTTGGTCAAGACCAGAGAACCACATTTGTGTAAACACAACTGGGCTCGCAGACCAAAAGAGAAATAAAATCCAAAATGTTTACTAGTAAAAGTATATCAGTCTCAATAAAAGGAAATCATTTTGTAAATATTTATTTTTCAGCACAAACATATGGACTGGGGCACACAGAGCGAACATCTTCTTGTGAATGGGTTTGGGTTGTAAAGCAGTACAAAAAGTGTGTTGGATTACGACCATTGACTGGCCCTTCTTCACAGAGGGAAAATTCACACCCATTTGTACTTTTTTTACAAGGTCAGCTGGAGGGTTGTTGGCTCTGCTTCTGACACATTCAAAGGGGAGTCCTGCTCTGTTGTTGCTTTTGGCATCAGACTGGATGGGAACCTACTGTACTGTCTGCATTCTGACTGAATACTTGCCTATTGGTGATCGCACTCCCCTTTATGTTCAAAAGGACCTTCCTCCTGTGGTTTTGATTGGAAATCTTTTTTTGATGGCTGATTGCCACGGGAATATCAAATCCTATACTGTTTATTTGAAAAGCATAACTTGCTCTAAATGATCTATTGGTGTTTGATGTGATAAAACACCGTATGGTCCTTTCACAGGAAAACTGAGGTTTGCATTGTCTAATCGCCGGTTTGGTGCACTGCCTGAACAATACCAGAATAAAACGTAGCACAAAAATAATCCATAGACTTCCATTTGATCCCATCGCAGATGTAAAACGTCTGACATGACACTACACAGTGCCGTTTTGGTTATAATTGGTTCACTCTTGGCGTCGTATTAAGTCCACCTGAAGCAGTGCACAGGATGTGACACTAAATCCTGATTATAGGTTTTCTATGAATCGTAAATTGTTTAACAAATAAAATGTCCTGCTGTGCTGTTCCAACACTCCCTTTGAAGCTCGGTCAGTGTTTAGACTTGCCAGTGGTGATGTCATGTCGTAAGGGCTGATATCTACTTCCGCAACGTCAAACATTGTTTAAAAATCCCCATTTAATAACCCCTTGTTAGTGTACACCAATACCTTCATAATAAATCAAGCAAAACACTAAAATACATTACATTAATGTATCATTCTTCTACTCCAGGTGTATCTTTTGTCCATTTAATATACGTTTTATCTGTGCACACCTCTCCCATTAGCTTTTATCCCTTTTAAAGATATCAAATAACAGTGTCGCAGGCAAATACGTACGCTCATAAAACCAATGGAAAAAAATGCTTTGAACGGAAAGGAACAAATGTACATCACTTATTCCGGCCTCTAAGATAAGCACGCTATTTTTCCTCACGTTGAAAGGATGCAAATAAGCAAAATGTTTCTTTACAATCATTTCTTTCACAAATGAATTACTGCTTAAAACTAACCAGACGTTGCCGGTGAGGAAAAGACGCGTGGCCCGCTTTTTTTTGAGGGGATAACTGGAGATAAATCAGGGAGTTCCAACCACAGATGATGGAGCAGCCCACGACCACAAAGTGATCACATATGCATTTTGGATTGCCACCAAACAAAGAAATCAGCAAAAAGACACGTGAAGACAAGTGAAGATGCTTTTTCTTTAAGTCGCTATCGAGGGAACACTGCGTAATTGGATGCGATGGAAAAAGGAGGAAAATAGCATTCAAAAGGTGAATTAACAAAGATCAGGGTTGCATCTGTTTTATAACAACATTGCTAGCTGTTAACACAAAATAATTCCAACAAGTTGTATTACGTTGCTTCACAGTGGAGCCTTTGCTCTGGGACGCTGGTTGTCTTCAGATGTGTTGGGGACTTTGAATCACTTTTTCCCATTGGATGAATGGGAATAGAAGTATAGGTGGTCTTTGGCTCATTCCTACGACTCATTTCCAAGTCAAATTTCACTGTCAGTCAGCATTCATACCTAAATTAACACTTAAGTCACTCGCATTCTACACAGAACACACGAAGGACATACAATACAACGATAAAAACACTAAATACAAAAAGTAAATGAGACAGAAGTTGCTGTTTAGTTATTATTGTCACTTTCCTAGGAGCAGATCTTTTAACATGCTACAGGACACTGTAGCAACCTGGCAGTCGAGTGTAGTGTTAAAGACTTTTATGACTTCCAACTCTCTCGTGAACATGACATGAGTCCTGGCTGTGGGTGTGTGTGTGTGTGTGTGTGTGTGCGTGTGTGTGCGGGTTGAGGAGGATGGCTGTATGCAGAGAGGATGTTTGAGTTTGCTGATGTTGTTTTGGTGTACTTCGGCCAACAGTAACCTGTTTTGGCAATAACAAGATTGTTGATTAACAGCCTCCTCGTCATCTTCACAAGGACTGGGTTACAGTACGTTCTTCATATATTGAGACGAGTGCGGCCAATATTGAGCGCATCGTGTACTGATGTAACTAGTTCTTAAGCGAGTCTCGCGTTTTTGGACCAAATTAGTTTTTCACTCATTTATGGGAGTCGTTCATAACACATAACACGGAATGCTGAGGACTAACTAAGTCCACTCATCACTTTAGCGATATTGCGCAAACAAGCAGGACAGAGACATGTAATGTTTTAAGGTTGCAATAAGTTAGTTTCCTGGTTCTATGGTTATCATCACATTTTTCTCTTTGCTGGTCACTTTTTGGTGGCATGACAAAAAAAAAAAAAAAAAAAAAAAGAAAGAAAGATATAGAGACCTATTGAGTTAATCCTTTAAATGTTCACTGGGCTAAAGTCGCACTGAAGTATTGTTACAGGCGGTAAGACACGATGAGAGTCACGGCTTTTAACAGGCACGCTCAAAAATCTTGAAGCTGGTCTCTCCAGAAGAGTTTATGTTTATGGTTTATGTTTATGTTTATGAGTTTCAGTTTAGGGCGTTCACAGCATTTTGTGGTTCCGAATGCACTTCCATAAATCAATTACCATAAAAATGTAAAAAAATGACTAGCATGAGAAGTAGTTACAGCGCATGCCGGCAGAAGGATACGCACGACACACAGCACGAGAATGCAGAGTGCGCCTCGTGCTGGGCGCATGAATACTGTACAGTGTGTGCTTGTGCAGCCACAATGATGAAGATTAAGCGACACTTTACACTTCATTATGTCTCCCAAGTGGCAGTGCGCCAAAGAAAAGGAAAGTCGTCATTACAGAAATGAAAATGAACGTCATAAAAAGCCCAACAATATTGGACGATTGTTTGGTCCCAACTGCTTGACTGCTGCGACCATCATTGATTTTAAAGATTACTGAATGCTAATGAATGTAAGAAGGGTAATGGATTCCGTGCCCTGTTACAAGGAGACGCGGGAGGAGAAGAGGAGATTATCCTTCCAGACTAGCCGGGATAACTAGCAAGACAACTACATGGATAAAATTAAGGAGTTGTTTGCTTTTTTATTAATGACGGCCATCTGTAGCGTATTTAGTTTCTTTGATCCCAGTCCCTCATCTGATTGCTGATGCTCCTTTAGGAAACCATGTGATCCTGAATTAATCATGTGATTCAGTCAGCCTAGTTGGGCTAACTTCTTCTTTTTGTAAAACTATTGAAAAACAAAACATTTCTAATTTTCAATCAAGCAAGAAAAAGAATCCGCAGCCATTCCAAAATCCTAATATTGTGCATTTAAGTCACACTTGGCCCCTGAATGGCAATCTTTTCCAATAATCCATTTGACACGCTGCTAATGCCTGGCAGGTTATCCGGGAAGGACGTTAAACAAGAAGCTTGATGCGCACTCAACCAATACCAGTCTAAGTTGCTTAGTTTTGGTCCGCTCCTGCAAATAGTGATATGCCACCAAAGAGCTGGCTAAGCTCAGACCCTGATGCATCATTTGTGTTCTGTTGCGGTTATGGAAAGGACAGTCTACACAGTCTTATTTCGAAATGTAGACATGGTCTTGCATTTTCTGTGGCCAGACTCGCCAATCCCCAGCAGCCCACTTGGTCTTAAGCAATATGCATTAAATGATTGACTGAAATGATGATAATGAAGTCATTCGCTACTGTTTTCACTCATTACTGAACGGAGCCGGCTGAGGTGGCTCGGGCGTCTATTACAGATGCCTCCTCCCCACTGTGATGTTCCAGGCTTATCCAGCAAGGATGAAGCTTTGGGACAGACCTCGAACATGCAGGCCAGGAAACTTTTTTTGTGCCCCAGCTGAAACTTGAGGTGGACTGGGAAGTCTGGCCATGCCTGGCCTGGGACCCAGACAGGTAGACGAACATGGATGAAGGTACCGTTAGAGTGACCAAACCTTTTCCCAGGACAAGTCATGTTTTTGATTTTTTAGAAAGTGGTGGTTTTCATTATTTTTCATGGAGCCATTAAATTGAGTGGCAGTAGGGCACTCTGCTGTATGTGACGTAATCTCTGAGAGACTGCCGTGTGGGCGGCTTTTTGAATTAGTGTTGCCAAAAAGACGCAAAATGACCAAGAAAAAGCAGAAGATATACACAGAATTAATCCTATGGTGAATCCAGTGTTGTACACCGAGACGCCACAAGTAGTGTCCATAGTCTACTCTCTTGTCTCCAATTTGTCAGTTTGTCATCATGCATGTATGTAAAAGAATGTGATAGCCTGCCCTGGAGGCCTGTTTGGGTTGTGTGGATGTTACTTTAAGATTCCGTACTGATATCAGACTGCACACCCACAGAAGTCAGTTTTCTACACTGTTATTTTCATGTCAGCTCTTCTCTGCATGTCAAGTGTTTTTACAGATTTTTCTCCCTCCTGTGTTATGTCAAATAAGAAGCAGCTGTCCAGACACTCTTATGGTGCTATACCTGTAAGTAATACCGGCTACCACGAAAAATACACCTTTTGTGGGGGGTTCCCAACCAGGAGCGGAGATAGCATTTCACTAAATGTGTGGATGTGGGAATAACCCAGGCCAAGCTCAAACTCAAACTTAACTCAGAACCCAAAACGTCACTTCCTGTGTTCCCGCAACACAGCTCCCCTAAGGAACACATTCATAGCAACACACGCAGTCTTACTAATGTCTTAAATGGCATATTTACTCTTATTATGTCTACTATACAGTATTGGGTAATACTGTACAAGTGTAAAGGTGACTATAGGGGTGTAAGGTCATGTTTAGAGGGCTCTAATAATGTTAAAAGCCGTATTTAGAAGGCCGTGAACAGGTTTTCTATGCTGTAACTACGAAAATATTCGATTTAAGGAATAATAAATAAATAAAGAATCACACTTCACGAAAATTCACTCATCACGGTTGGGTATTGAATCAATTAATCATGATAAACGAGGTATTACTTTAGTTGTTAATGTTTGATGTTTTCACCAAGTGCATTATATGATGTGGAAAATGAAGACTGGGTCGTTTGGAAATGGTTTCAGTATTACGAAATGACGGAAGATGGTCTGCATGCGGTGTCGTCTTCACACTATCGCAATCCATGACCCCTGCTAGTCAAACGTTGGACTGCATGCTGCAGCGTCGCCTTTAGTAGCCGCTTGTATTTGACTGACAAATAAACACACCATGCAAGAAACACTTGTTGTCTCTCACTAATGAATGGTCTCCTCGTGGGAATTCAGCATGCCTGTGTAACAAACCGAAGTCTGCGAATCAAAAAACACGAATACAAACACGTGTAGCGTTTTAGCCGTAATCAGCATCCATCAAATACTGCACTTAACCGTTCACAAATAAGTTGAACATTATCTTTCATGGCCTTAACGCCTAATTTTGGGACCTTAACCAGATGGAAAAAAGATGATCTGCCTCCATATATTTGTGGTTTTTAACTCCTTGCGGGTGTAGAAGGAAGTACAATATAGGCCACCAGACAGTTAGAATATCGAAGTGCCCCCCATTCGAAAACCGGAAGTGACACTGACTGCGTGTAGGTCACATGGCTGCAACCAGCAACTCATTATTTTTATCTTTAAACAGGGAAACAAACTTTTCAATGGCGTGGAATGCACTGACATCAGAGATATAATCTACTAACACAAATTTGCACATTTTTGTTTGTTTTTATGTTTAGTGAAAGTCCAAGTAAGGTTTTTTTTTATTCACATATGGAAATAACGGCAAGACATTTTGAGTTGGCTTTTACGGTGGTGATCTTGACCTTGATACCCGCCCCCGCCCATTTATCTATGGCGTTTACACTCATTCTACTTTAATCTCAATAGAAACGTCATCAATTGTTCCTTCCTTCTTCTATCTCATATTCCCCCAACTGGATATGGATCATGTGCGAAAATGTTTTTCCAGGTTTGGTATCAGCTCCATCTAATTTCCGTGGTTTCCTCACATAACTTAATCATTTGGAGCCCGGAGCAAGAAAGGTGCTCCGAGGACTGTGAAGCAAGTCTGAAAATTTGTGTGAGTATTTATTTTCCCGCTCCTACTTCTCCTTTCATGTAGCACTGCTGATATTCAGGATGGTCAAAAATAAATTGAAGCTTTAAAGCCGATTCCTAAAGGTTTTACTTGGAAATGAACAGGCCGTCACTCCAAATCAGGAATTGTGAGCATTAAAGCCGAATAAGAAAACACGCATCAAAGCCCATTTCCCAGCAGGAGGGGAAAAAAATGCATGGAAAGTTGAAACAAAAGTAACATTTTCAGTAGTTTTATTGAAAAATGCCTCTTCTTTTGTTCAGAAATAAATAAGAAAATAAGGCTGCGTGGAATTCACAACATGTGCAGTTAAAACATAAGAACAGCAATTCTATGTCCATAGTCTTGCATTCAAATCCAACTGCATTGATAGAAAACAAATATATTCTGACTTACAAATTCTCCGTAAATTATACAACACACACATGCAATTCCACATCTGGTAACAAAAACAAAACAACATTTGTTGAAAAAGTTGGTGAGTTACAAGTCAGACTATTATTTGCTTTTATAGGCCATACAAAACATAATGTTGAACAAACCTTTAGGGGGCTGCAATTAAAAGACCTCTTTTTCCCCCCCGTGGAATTCCGACAACAGCTTTACATAAAAATGGACAAAACGGACACCTGGTGGTTTGGAAATTCACGATGTTCTTTCTTTCCGCATCTTTTCACAGGGATTAGTGCATTCAACATTGGAGTCAGATATTACAAGGAGACGTTAAAAAGGAGCTCTAAGCACGACGAGCCACGTTGTATTGCTAAAATTCTCATGTCAAAACAATATATGTTCAATATAACTATGAGTATCAAACCCATATATGTATGTTCTGAATAGCACTTAATCCTCACATAAATGGATCATGAAAGTCAATAATATACTTTCACTATGATGCTAGTCTCTCCGTATTGTCTCTTGATAGCGATCGCTTTCTTCGCTGGTTTCGCGTGTAACCTGATGAATTTACTGTCTCAAAGTCTCCAGCGGGCTCCACAGGTAAAGACGCTACCTCCGGTTCAGGCTGGTAGTTGTTGGCTATAGGAAATATGTGGCCAATCAAACAAGGGTTGCACAATTTCACAAATGGTATTGCACAATGGATGTTTTCGAAAACGCCCCGTGTCACACTTTTGCTTGTGCAAAGGAGTGTAAGGGCCACATTGAAAAGAACAAAAGCAATGATACGAGAATAAACACAAATTGCGAGAAAAGGTTGTAACATTACGAGAATAAAGTCATAAGATTACGAGAATGAAGTCGTAATTTTAGAAGAAGAAATTGATTCTATTCTGGGAATTTTGTTTATTGAGAATTTACACCAAAAATATTACAACAAAAAACTTGTAATTTTACAGGAATAAAGTTGCAATCTTACGACAATAAAGTCACAATTTTAAGGGAATAAATTGATTCTCGTACTAGAAAAAAATGAGTGAGAATTTAAAAGGAAAAAATGCTGTTTTACACGAGTAAAGTTATAATATTACAACACAAATATAAAGTCTCAGTTTTATGGGAATAAGTGAGGAAAAAAATTTGAATTTACAAGACGAAAGTGGTTATTTTCCAAGAATACATCTATTATGTCAAAAGACAAAAAGTGTAAGATTAGGACTTTATTATCATGAAATTACTTTTTTCCTTGTAATATTATGGTTTCTGTAAAAGTACCAAAAAATAGCTTAATTTTATGATAAAGAATAGAATTTTGCATTATTGTACTTTTTTCACAATTTGAAATAGTCATTGTTTTGTGTAATCAACAATATCATCAGTACGAGCAGTTTGATGTGCAAATGTTTCTGTCACGCTTGAAAAAGCACGAACATCTTTTCTCAGATTAATGCATTGCAGCTCTCAAGAGCGAGCGAAAAATGACTTCATTCTCGTAATATGACTACTTTTTTTCTTGAAAAACATGACTACATCCGGTCCTTTTTCGTAATATTATTCTTCGCTCACGTTCTTGCTTAATAAAGACTAGAAAACCAACCAGGCTATGCTAAAGTCGCAAGCGAGCAACACTGAGCACTAATTTGTCCAACATACACACAAAATAAAATAAACAATGGACATGATGGTTAAAAGTACAAATGGAACATGCTTCAGTCTGGTGATTTTTGTAAACAGGAGGTTATTGCTGGTGTAAGTAAGCGGGGGTGTTATAAGGCACAAGCTCAGTACAGATGTTAACTCGGATTTTAGTGAAGTGTCTGAGTTCATACATCATTTACAAGGCACAACATTAGTTTTATTTACAGTCTCACCTCTACATGTACACATTATGAAATCCTCGTTGTTAGTAGTTGTGTTGGATGGTGTTTGTACATGCTCCTTCCTTGGTAGAAACGTCTTTGTTTTTGTTCCCAGCGGTTTTGTGGTTCAAGATGCAAACAGGCCAGCAGGTTGCCATCATGGTAGCTAATAGCTGTGAGATGATGTTAGTGCCAGTCCACTTCCATTCTGGTTTTTGGCTTTTTTTTTAAATGTTTGTTTTAATGTTCATTAATTACGTCCAAGGGCAAAACATCTCAGAAACAGGACTTCAAAGTGTAAAGCTGCACAGTTGACTCAGAGCGTTTACTATGCCAAACCTGCAAATAGGTCAAAGAGGGGGTGAGTTGTCTCTGTGAAACAAAGTTACAATACTCTATGCAAGGAGTCACACGCAACTGGAGTGATTTACATGCATGTTTTAAGTAAATATGCAGGTTGTGGAAAATGGCGAGTCCCAACTGACCAATCGCTAAACGCTTCCCAGTCGGGATTGTACCATACCTGGCTTTGCTAGGCACAACTAGCCTGGATTTACCAGTCAGTCTCCAAACTTTATAATGTTCAGTGATAATTTCACTGTGATGGAGAGGACCAAAGGTCATAATTTAGTTTTAGAAGTATAGAAACTGGATGGAGTTTAGCGAATGGTCAGTTTCATCTCGTTATTAATGTATTTTGTTTTCACTACTACAGAACATGCGCGTCTCTGAATGTTATAGACCATTAGTGTGCTGTGAAATGTAGTAGCATGCAGGAGCTACACAGTGGAGCGCTTACCTGTGTACCCTTGTCCATTGTAAGGGATGCCTACACATTGAGAAGAATCGCAGTATCCCTGGGGTCCTGGTGGTCCCCTCACCCCGGGATTACCTTGACGGCCTGGAGGGCCACGAGGCCCAGCAGAGCCAGGAGGACCCGTGGGTCCCGTTCTGGAGTCCCCTTGTAGTCCTACAAAGAGGCGAGAGCACACAAGCTTCTTATGACATTGCTCGTAAATCTTGAATGGAGGTGGGGTAATTTCACCGTTACAATTGCTCAATTACAAAGCTTGACCCTTCCCCCTTCTCGAGGGGGGGAAAAAAAAAAGTTGTGTGGAACGTTGTGAAGGTACAGCTCTTCCCCACCTCCCCCAGCTCCATCTGTCTAGACAGTGAGAACTCAGCATGGAATTTTCCCCCTCGCTCTTTTCTCGCCTTAAGTGAACCCATGTGTCGTCCAACGAAGCCACCGAAGAAAGCTTGTTGTGCAACAATCAGATTTTTTTTTTTTTTCTCATATACGCGTACAAACACTCACGCACACACTGAACTGAGTCATCAAAGCGGACTTCCTCCCACAGGTCTTTAGTTGTGTCTGACATGATTCAGCTTTTGGTGTTGTGGGGTCGAACTCAACACAGCACTTGTGTGGTTTTTAAATGGCTTCCTGTGAGGAAAAGGACATCTAAAGACGTTATCAGCGATTTCTGAAATACAGTGGAACGCTAAAAAAGGCCTCTTTTTCTCTCATGACCGTGACTGTCATCTGGAAAGTGCCAAAACGTACAGGGAAATAAAATGCTAAATTTACATGGGGGATATGGTATGTAATATTTCAGATGTTCATAGTGTTTGGAGAAGCCTCGTGCACATAAATCGTAAAGAAAGGTTTGGGAATATCTTTGGGATTAAGCCAAAAAAGTTGATGTGATGCAGGTGCCTCAATGAAGGTGCCTGCAGCAAATATATTTTTGGTGAACATTTTCACTTCTTGCCGCAATGTGATTTTAATTGGACAGAGGGGACTAATTCCGGGTCCTCATAAGCTGTGTGAAAAGGAAAATCTAGCCACTGTGGAAGTGGGATTTAGTGTAAACATAAGACGATAAACAGAGGACCTACATGCTTATGTTGCTTGCCTCAGTGGGATGGAGGATTCAACAATGAAGGCTACTGTCAAACTAAAAAGCGAGGAAGGCATTGTCTTACCTGGTGGTCCAGGAGCACCTCTTTGTCCTCTTTGTCCGGTACCTGGAGATCCCCTCTCTCCCTTCTCACCTGGCAAACCTACACAAATAAGCAACAGAAGTGAAACCACTCTCGTAATGATAAAACGTATTCCTGCAATGAGTTGGAGTGTGAAGCTCACATATGGAAAACAAGTTAAGTTGAACCATGTGTAGCCTAACACCAGAAAGGTTCTTATGTAATTCCTTCACAATTAGCATGACCTCAAACTCAACTTCTACATAGTTGCTAACCAGTTCAAGTACCTCTTTCTCCTTGACTTCCAGGTATACCGGGGCTTCCTGGAAAGCCATTTCGTCCAGTTTGTCCGGGCTCTCCGCGGGATCCTGGATTGCCAGGTGGGCCAGGTGGACCCGCTGGCCCTGGACTGTTGCTCCGGTATCCTGAAGGAATCTGGTTGAGCATCACGTCGATTCTGCTCATCTGACCTGGAACAAAAGAAGAAAACTCGTTAGAGTGGGATGATTTTCAGTGAAAAAATAGTAGGATTAAAATTAGGGCTGTTAAATGATTACAATTTTTAGTCAGATTAATCGCAGTTTTCAAATGAATGAATCATGATTAATCAATTAATTTGCAACTATCTGAAATATGCCAATTTTTGTACCGTATTTTAGGAACAGAAAGACAAATGGCAGGGCATGATTATATATATTTGTATGAATTAAAAGCTCCAAATAAACTCCTGAAAATGTAAAAATCAAGCTAAATGATACCACACGTCTGTGGTCGTCTCTTTAATAGAGTAGAACATTTGAATCACACTTCAACTGTGTTGTTATGAGCAATGAGGGGTTGTGTTCAAAGACACCACGTCATTTTAAGTTGAATTCACATGTTTTAGGTGTATTTTCTGGGATTTCTATGCATACATCAGTGCAGTACTTCCACATTAAGAGTTACAAAGTGAGTGTTAACAATATCCACTTGTTGTTTTTCCTCTGCCTTTCTGTTTATTTAGACCACACAAACACATGCATCAAAAAGATGTTGTGATGTTCAGAGTTACGTGTCCTTGTGTGCACTCTGCAGTAGTGTAGTGAGAATGAGGACGTGTTGTTCCGAGGATCAACAGACTCCGTGGGGATGCGACACTGTGCCTCCATGTGCCCACCATAACAGATGCGTGTGGCTTGCCATGACGCGCATGCATCAATTACACCAAATATTTCACGGCCCTAATTAAAATGCGTTTTGCTTACTGTTCACAAGCTGTTCGCAAACTTGTCTTGCAATGGATCGCATCATGTTCTGGGACGCAAAGTCCCCCTGAAATCAGAAGGGTTCATTCAATACTTTTCTCATTAACGATGATAATCGACGATACAGTCGAAGCATCCATACGTACCCTCTCTCCCTTTTCTCCTTTAAGGCCAACAGGTCCCTGTTAATAGGAGAAAAATCATCCTTAATTAAATGCTCTGTGTGTATACTGCTACCATGTTAGTCAAATTAATACACACTGGGTTTCCTGTATCCCCTGTTTTTCCTGGTTTCCCAGTAATTCCTGGTACACCTGGAGTGCCCGGACTTCCCTAAAGGAAGAAAAGACAAAATTGGGTTTGTTTGATTGCAGCACAGTAGCAGTGTTCTCCCAACTATTGCATGGCAAGTTTATTTAAGTAGGAATGTACACATAACATCGGCATTGGGCCACATGTTGCCAAGGGCCCTAACGCGGAGATGGAAACACACTTGATGCCCAGACATCTTCTGCTAATGGCACTAATGATGGCACATAATGAATGTGGATTCCATGCTGGCATGATGCCTGTCTGCAGCAGGGCTTGATTTAAATAGATGCAGGTGTCCCTAAACCACAGCAAAAAAATGGGAAGATGCAAGCTGCATCATTGCAGCAGCGGAGGCACTAATAGAACCAGCGGTTGCACACAAGGATAAAAAGCACATTTAAATCAAAACACACTTACCATTGGCCCTGGTGGGCCTCTGGGCCCTGATGGTCCATCCTTTCCTGGTGGGCCCTGCGTAGAAACAACATACAATCATACATGTGCTACAACACACTGGGGACCCTGTCCATGCAATGCATCAGTGCCATGACTTCACATTGGGTTCTTTCTTGAGTCTGTCTTGTTCAGTAACTTTTTCTTTAAATTAGTGCCTTCAATAGTTTGGCTGAGTGAGAGCAAGCAGCGCAAGCTCAGAATCTTTGTATGCTTGAATAAATAGATGATCAACATTATAATGTGCTTAAGTGAGTGTAGGATCCAAACTCGGAGGAGGACCCTACCCGTGCCCCATTTGGTCCAACGGCGCCCAGAGGACCACGTGGTCCAGGAGGACCCTGAGAGAAAAAATGCAGACACACTCAATCAACGTGTAATGATTGGGAACAACCTATTCATGCAGTTACTAAAGAAGAACAAAACCTTAGTTAATTAAGCCAAAGACGACATATAACTTCAGACTCAAAGCAGTCAAGAGATGATATCCACAAGAACATGCCCATTAATGGTGTCATAATACAAAAACACTAAATACCTACTAATATACTAATGTTCTCTCTCATTTAACGGTGGCAATCGGCTGGCCTTTGATGAATAAACTGTATGTTGACTAATAGATAATCAGTGATGTCAACCTTTGGTAAATAATATTCCGTTTTTGGTAGAGTATGAATCTACATCACTAGTGGGTGGGGGACTTCACTGGGCAGAGATGTTGCCCTGCGCCAGCTAGCCAGACGATGGGACTGTCATCTTGTCACTGATGTCCGTGAGGGTGCTCTGGCTCACCACAACACGCGAATACTCGTGACGGTCCAGTAAAGGCTGTTGACATCAAGAGTCGCAGCTCTTCTGCCCCGTCAAAGACTGGCCGTCAGCCGCTGTGCACAATGGAAATGAGGAAGCATCCTCATCACCGGCCCAGGCACCCTGGCTACACTCACTTAGTTTGGCTGGTGGGTCAACATCGTTGCCGCACAGCCGTAGAGTATGATTGAATTAAAATCTTCCAATGTATGAGTATTGGAATTGGTAATGCAATATCACGAATAATTTAAAAACTAAGACGCCTCCTTCATCCACAAAATCCACAGGCTGACATCAAATGTTTGTCAAAGACAGTCAAAATTGTGTCTTTATCATCTTCAGTTACAAAGCTGGGAAAGAACATGTTCCATTCCCTATTTTCCTTTTGAGTAACCTGAGGCGGCGCTTAATAATTTAACTGCATCGCTGCTCCACCGTTTGTCAATCATCGCTCCGTTTTGAGTGTGTGGGTGTCCCTGAGGATGGAGGGTAATCCTCCCACTCCCGAGTGTGGTTTCCATCATTGCAGCGTCAACTGAATCCCGGCTCCAGTAGCAGTAATTCTCTCAGTGGATACTCTCTTGTTTCCTATCCCTAAACCACAAAAGGAAAGCGGGGGCCACTTACTTGCAGACCAACTAGGCCGGGGTCTCCACGATCTCCCTTTGGTCCAGGGCGACCCTGGCGGTGGAGAAGAAAAATACTTATTTTGACTTTTGCTATAAATCCCAGCCACTCACGATTGTATGGAAAAATATTCCAGTCACCCAAGAATTTCCACATACACTGCACATTTCTGTATGCAGTCTTATAGTGATAGTGAAGATTACACATTGTATATGTGAACTTACAGGTTCTCCAGGTAACGACAATCCATTAGGACCTTGAGGACCTGGTGGTCCCATTGGGCCGACAAGTCCTGGTTCACCACGTGGACCCACTGGACCCTGACAAGGTATACAACACAGATGCTAAATAGGCCGATGCTATAAAAAGAAGACAACGTTCATCAGACATTTGACTTAAATATAGAAAACTGACTTTAGCAGTTATGGCTTCAGAGTCTTGAAGCTACTTGACCCCCATTAGTCCAAGCTGAATGAGAATACACAGCAAACGTGTTTGATAACTGCATTCAGATGTTGCTCCTCCTGTTGGTGTGAGCGAACATATTGCTGCAGACTACTAACTATTTCTGGAAAACCACACCAATGAGATTTGACATTCCTAATCTGGGAATTTTCTTTTTCATTGGTTACATTCTTACTTCAGTCAAATGAAAAACAGTTAGGGACTGAATGATTGCAAAAACGCTACAAGATGTTAAAAGTCAAGCAAGGTTTCACTTACAGGTTTGCCCGAATCTCCTCGATCTCCTCGTGGTCCCTTAGAACCTGGGCCGCCCTAGGAAAGCAAGCAGCCAAAAGACACCGTGTGAGTGCAACAACAGGAGCAGATTCCAAGAGCCCTAAAATCCACAGCCATATAAATGATCTTCGCACGAGATGAGTGGGGTTATGAGCTCACACTATCCAGACTTCTGTAGTTTTTCCAGCAGACACTTATCTTTTGACACTACCCCTTAAGCCCACATTTCATTGCATGTCATTGGCCTCATCCTCAATTGCGCTGCTCAAAGGAAAACTAAATATCTCCTGAGGCGCGGGACATCCTCAAACTTCTGAAGATCAAACTGTATCGCAGGCAGACGCAAGTCAAGCTGATCTTTGTACCACCATTAGAATGTATGGCATTATCATCATCCTCATAACATGTTTGCCATATGAGAAACGCATTATGTCAGATGTAGAGGAAATTAAGACAGGTTGGAGGAAAGTGGGATGTGCAGTGTCTTTACCGAAGGACCAGGTGGCCCCTGGGGGCCAATGCTATCCTGTGTGCATGTGCAGGAGTGGGGGAGGGCCGGGCACTTTGCCTCATCTCGCTGGAAAGAAAAGGGAAAGAATTAGAGGAGGCAAATACATGTGTAATAAGAGCAGTAAATAGATTAAAAATACAAAACTATGCCTTCAAAATTCTTTTGTGCTAAAGGATTGTTAGGAAATCAAAGGGCGGTTGACCTTAAAACTTACCATTACTGAACATTTGGGACTTAAAAAATTGGATAAATGTGCATGCATGTGCATTACCAAGCACATCTAAATTAAAGTGCTTTACTGTCAGTATAACTATACAAGCACTGTTGTTCAGGATTGATATCCATTGGAAGATGGAACAAATAAGGCAGTTCAGAAAGTCGCTCATATTATGAATGGTAAAAAAACATATCACGTATGAGGCGTAGTTGCGATTGTCAGTTAACAGTGTTAAAGTGTATCTTAAAAGAAAAGGCTGTACAGTGAACGGTTTTGAGATGATTTTGGTTTTGAGTTTGACCCAGGAACAGATTGTTTCAATTTCCATTATTTCCCATGGGACAATTTGTTTTGAAATCTTATCTTTCCTTTACCTCAACTGTATAACTTGGACTGTTATGTCATCAACACAAAATAAATATAAATCATTTATGCACAATCCCACTCAAAAACATTGAATGGTGTTTGTGTTGCTTTTTTTCACACAGTTTTTAAAAAATTTGGAAATGAAACTTACTGTGGCAGGCAGGTCACAGCATTTATCTCGGGTGATCCAGCTCAAGCTGCAGATAATATCGAACATCTGGAGCTGGAACTAAACAGAAAAAGACAAAAACACCCAAGGATGTTAAAAAATGACTTCCATACATGAGGATAATGCACAGTGTTCAAAACAGAGTGGATTTTTGGAAACTGTGCAGATTGTATTTTGAATGAAAACACCCAGGAATTCTTTCAAGGAATACATTTTTAACAGTTTGTTGAAGTTGTGAAACGTAGTGGGACGTTCGTGTCCATGTCTTTTGAGATTTTTTTCACTTACTGTTGCAGACTGCCTCCTTCCAGCAGACCGGGCCATCTTGCCAAGCACTTCGTAGCCCTCCAGAGTGATGTTTTTGGCCTCCTTGATAGGCTTCTCCGCCACCTCTTGGCAGTCCAGGTTGAGCTTGACTTTGTCTGGAGAAATGCTGATGTGGAGCTACGGGAGGAAGATGATGAACAAAGGACACGGTTATACAAAACATTCTCATCTTTTCAAACCTTTGCAGCTGCCGAGCTTGCAGCTACGCAATTATTTAGTAATACTCGTGGCTTTTGAAAATATGGGTTTTGGCATTCATTTTTATTTGAATGGAGTTTGATTGACCTTTCAAAGTGAAGGAAATGAAGAAAGTACGTTCATACAGATGGGAACAACCTCACTGAACCTTTTTTAACCATTTTGTCGGAAGCATCTAAAGACACGAGAACTATTCTTCCCATAATTGCTTCTTTCAGGAAACTGTTTCGACTTTCCAAAACTGAATTGATTATCCACTTCAGTGTTACCATCCGGTGGTTACCGATTCTGTACACAACTTCTGTTTGATGCCACTACTGATGAATGGGACATAACGTAAGGTAATATACAACAGTTGACAGCAGCCTGCAGTGCTGAAGCTGTAGACAGAGTCTGTATAACAACACAGAACGACTAAAGTATCAAATTGTCTCCAGAGAGGCCTGCTTGACATTCTGAAAGTATATCATTTGTGGTGTACCAAACTTTTTCTTTCACCAATGCACATTTTCCCCTGCTTAACTGTTAGACAAGCGTTCTTTGTGTTACAACATGCAACGAGCTACAAAGCTATGACTACCACAGACTTGGACAAGGTTATTGGAAACCAATTACTTCCAGTTATTTCTTTGGTACCTGAGCCTGAACCATGACACTCTTTTCCTTTGGTGGACATAGTTGGAGGTTAAAAAGTCGACAAACCGCCGTAAAATGATTCAATATGTTTAATTAAAAGTGAAAGGAAGTATGTGCAGCAATTTTTTTTTTTTTTTTAAAGCTGCAGATGGAAAGCAACTGCACCTGACAACACGAAGATTAACAAGTTTGGAAAGACCTGAGCGGCGCCCAGACCTAAATCCAAGAGGGCATCTGAGGTGAGAGTCAAATGTGCCACATTGATAGAAAAAACAAATTGAGTTGCAATAAAATTATTATTCTCTACTGTATTATTATTATTTAATAAATCATATATTGTATTAATGTTGTTCATTATACAAAGTGTCAGTTTTTAGATTATTACTGAAGAAGCTATCTACAATCTATCTATTAACTGTACACATTCCTTATTCTTTCCTGCTCTATTGTTAAACACATGAAGTGAACAAACTATAAGGAACTGCTGAGACTTGGAGAAAGGGAAGGATTAAATAAACTCTGCTTCTTCCTACTCCTCCGGACATTGACATGTTCAATTGTAATCATCTGATGTACTTTAATGTAACTAAATAAACCATTACCGATACCATTACAATTGACAGTAAAATTCACTCTATGATGTAAACATAGGTGTGCAGGATATTAGTATTTTTTCCCTAAGGGGAACATTTTTTATCTGAATTGTTCATCTACATTCATTATTTCTTACAATTCAAAAACCTACCATATTTTAGGGGTCTGTCGACTATCTATGTCCGCTGTATTATAGAGTCAAATGATATGAATAACTTAAGAGTAATTTTTCTAGTGACTATTGCTCCTCTACTGTCTGATACAAAAAAAAATGTGTGTGTGTGTTGAATAAAGATATGTGGGTTTGTGTTGAATAAATATGTCATTGTGTGTTGACACAGAGGTAGGCTACTGTGAACAATCCACTGAACAGCTGCTAAAATGAGACCATGTCCTACTTTCCAGGATTTCTATCAAATTAGATGTTATTGTTCTTGGCTTGCTTCAGTTTTGTCCAGTTCATTAAGGACAAAATGGCTGATGGCAAGTATTATTTTCAAAAGGTATCCAAGAATAAGTTTGACTTCACTGAGTGTATATAATCAGTATAGAATCTCAATTAGATTGCAGTTTCAAAGAAAACCAAAAAAAAAAACAAGCAAGCCTCAGTTGGGCTGATGCTCTCTGCTGGGACGCTCTCATTTCTTATCTCTTCACATGTGACAACACAGGAGATCCTGTATTTATAGAGTGGTTTCTTGAGTCATTAAGTCTCCTCCCAGTAAGCTTGTTATATACAGTAGGTAAACATAAATACTACTCCATTTTCCTCAGGGATGTCTTGATACAGAGATGTACAAGGTAGTGTGTCATACCCATGACAGTCCAATCAAGAGTATTCTCATATTAAATGAACCATCCTCTCAATGGACTCCTACCCCTCATGTGTGGGAGTCAGGCATTTCCCAAGAGAGATCGCAAGGCTATCATCTGCTAAAGTCATCTTTGTGAGCTTTCCCACATGCTTGACTAGTGGTAGACCACGACCCCTCAAGCTTGGCTTGCTCTTTATTTACAAGTTTGAGGGTAAAAGCCAAATGCAAGCAACTCTGTGACCCAGTGCTGTTGATTTAAACCACATTAAAGGCTCATAATTCTTGACAATGATGAAAAAGTCATAATGGAGTGATTGTTAGGAAATAAAAGGAACATTGTGCTACTTAACAAAATAAAATTCATACTCACTACTCACTTTATTTTCCTTTCTCCTCAGGGTGGCTGTGAGCAGTCACAGTTAAGGTTTTTAAAAAGAGCACTAAAGGAGGTCTATTTTGGCAGAATGAGTGGCACTAACCAGAATATTATTATTGAGATTAGTCATATTTACACTGCCCACTGCGGTAGTGATGTTTAATTTACTGTACATGTATGGTTCAGAATGAACTTCAGAGGACCGAGGATCACTTTACAGTTGCATTACCAAAACATACATTTGTTATTTTGTTTTGCCAATGCACTTCAAATGCACTGCAGTGTATAGTATTTTTTAATTAGAACTTTTAATCGCTACTTTCGTGTCTTGAAGTAATAGCAACACGATTCAATAGCGATTCAAGAGACAGTTTGGACTTGAGTATGAGGAAAGTTATTGAACGCACCATTTGAAGAAGATGCAATAACCCTTTTGAATAGAAATTATAGATGTCATATTTAAAAACACAAATGAACAAACATTTGTCTTATCTTTGGATCGCAGGTTTTTTTCCACACATATTTACAGTACATGCACACTGTGAGGTCAGTCTTACAATAGTGTACCCAGGAAACCACAAACAGCACTTCAACACAGTCCACCAAAGCAGGCGGCAGAGGTACTCAGTCAACTTACCAGTAAATAAGCAGCTAGGTAGACTGCCACACCGCAAACTAGCCACTCAGTGTACATTGGGACACCAGTCGCCACCATGGCCTGGGATTGAGGGCGCACACATACAAATTACGCTGTCCAACTAGAGCAGCGGTGATGTCATTAATCATCCGCCTACATTTTCCAGGGTCTCATTCATTCATGAAATCCCCCTAAATTAGTTATGTGGTTGCTAAATAATGACACTGAGAATCCAATTTTCAGAACATTGTGAGACATATTATCTGGTCTATGACCGGATAAAAAGAAACAGCTCAGCAACAAAAATTGCAAGGGAAAAACAGCATGGTCCAAAACTCAAGAGACTATTGTAACCCGAACATAAAATGGACAATACAGGTCAAAGTGGATCTGAATCCACTGAATTACTTCACTTTCTGGCATCCCGTCTTGTATTTTCAAAGTGTTCTTTTTTTTAAAGTGTGCAATATTTACTTGCATATGGTATCAGATGATGATGATGACAAGTTGAAAAGGTAAATGGTAATGACATAAGAGCAAAGACAACTTATCATCTAATGGTACTTAGTAATGTAAGGTTCTCTTCTGCAAAAATGACAGAGATAACAGCGCAACATAAAACAGGATAGTAAAGACACATAGGACAACTACTACTAGGGATGAGCGAGTATACCACTATCTGTATCTGTGTCTGTATTTGTTCACCCATCTAAATGATCTGTAGCCGCCATATCTGTACTAGGAGTAGGCGGGACATAAACCGGAAGTGGGTGTGGTTTAGCCGGAAATTCGTGTGGCTTAACTCGGTACATTATTTTACGTCTGAAATAGACATAGATTGATCAGAAGTTGCTTTATTTATTGTTTATTATTCAGCTATATGTGTACTGTGTATGTGTGCAAGTGATCTGTAAGACTTTATTATTTCATTATTTTATAAATGTGTGAAGTTGGTGAGTCATGCAAACATCCAGTGATGGCAAACCGGGAAATAATCTGTCAGCCTTGTTCACTGTAGTTTTCTCAAAGCACCACATTCAGTACTACCAGCAAAGTTTTCCAACTGACTTTATATCACCAGCCAAATTAGAAGCAAGCAGACCGACGCAACACGAGCCGTTTACCGCTCTGTCTTGTCAAATGCACCATGTGCGTAACAACAAACAGTTTACCAAGTAACTTTAGATACAAGCTGAGCTGACGGAAAACCTAAAAAAAAAAACCATTCTGGAGTGGAGGCAGTGACCAACGCGACACGAGCCATTTTCAACTCTGTCTCTGTTAATGTCAAATGCACCACGTACGTAATGAAACAAGTCTATCAACTAACTTAAATATCATACAAACTGAAGTAGAGCAAAATATTGACTTCCAAGCATCCACCCTAGTGGGACTATTTAGACATGACTCAACGCCAACATCGGAAAGACTTCAGGGTCATTCAGGGTCATTTTGATAATCTTAGAAAAGGGGACTTACATACTAGACCTTGCTGTCTTTGGAAAGAAATGCAAAAACAATTAGACTTGAAACAACTTGCAGTGTTGGACCATAAGTAAGAAAATATACTATCCTTCATTGTTCTGCTCCCTACACCCTGCTGTGTAAAAACATAGATGTTTTACAATTGCTGGTAGTTTTAGTTGGATTTGACACAATCTGATTTCTGTCCTCCCAAGAGATGATACATAAACATGTGGGCCTAATGTAGTGGCAGCAGCTCTGAAGACAAAGGTTTCGCAAAAGGAAAATAATGGCCATGTAGTTCAAGTGATGGGATGTTTTGACAGATTGTTAGAAGACAAGCTTCCCTTAACGACTCTTCTAATAAGAAATGTTTAATTTCTATCACAATAACACATAGAAGATGACGGCATCTAGGCAGCTGCAATCATTTGAGCTTGAAAGAGTAATGTTTAAAGCTGTGTTTATAGAGTTCCTAAATGCATCATGACCGGTTCACGTTCAATCCAAATAAAATAGAAAACAAAAGCAATCCAGCCTCTTGTGTGCAGATCTGATTGGTTTGCAAATCACTCACCAATGTCGCCCGTCTTCATGTGGTTATTGGATCACTGAGGTTGAGGAACTTCTTTTTAATTTTATTTATAAACTCCAGAGCTCATTTATCACATAACTAATTGAATGTCAAAACACTACTTGGACGTGAGACCTCAGCTACATGATGGATTGTAATGAAACTTCTTTGAAAAGAAGAATGAGCTGGCTGTTTTTCTGTCATATTTCAAATGATTTTTGCCAATTTGTCAGCAAAATGTCAACAGTCATTTTTGTTTTTTTAAACAGCACACGTGAAAAGAAATATTAATCTTCATATAGAAGGACTACAATCATAATTCTTCTCTTCGAGGACGATGCATTGTGTTTACCTTGTGGAAGCTGCCATGGAAAACACGCTTCACTTGCTCCTCATTAAATGTGGCTCTCTGGATCTCTCCTCGGGTGTCCTTGTTATAGAATGTGATTGTTTTGCTTGAAGCTGGAAAGAGAGGAGGCTTTGATGAAGGCTACGATGGAGCGGCACGCAAAGTGCAGACGGTACTATAGAGAACACATGGTGGCAGGCGGATGGGGGGGATCACAAGAGGGTTACGGGGGATTTAGTCCGTGCTCCTAATCACTTGCATGCATTTACCACATGTGCAATTGCACAGTGGTAAAAGATACTTGTTTAAAAATTAAATTTAATAAAAGAAGGAAGCCAGCTCAGTCAAGCCAAATTCTGAAATAAATCAGAGTAAACTAGTCGTGACAGTTCCATGAATTTGAACGTGACTCTTCTTTTGTTTAGAAAAAATTCGCCACAGCATCTTTGTGCTCCTGCTTGAGACCAAATGACAAAAAGAGCCTTACGATTGATAGTGAGTCCAACCTCCGGGTTGTTGTTTCTGTCAGCAATCTGCCAGACATCAAAAGGTTCCGAAGGTGTGTCAGGTAGCAGTCGGAAGAGGAGGATGATGGTGTAAGATGGGGGAAGACCTTCTGGGTGGATCTCCCTGTTGGTGTTTAAGACAAATTGTTATAAATCAGAACTGAATCTGTAGATTAAACCCTGAAAACAACATAACGCCATGGATCTATGTGACTCTCAAAGGTAAATTATTACCACTTGCCCCTCTGGGCATGCAAAAATTACTTGCATGTTGAAAGTATTTTCTGTCCCCTCCTCCTGACTACAAGTGGAAGTGTTTCCATTTGTATGTACAGTATTATGTTAATGGAGATTGCTACACTCAGATCACTGTATGAGAAGTTACACAGAAGCCCAATACCACATAAAAAGACAAAACGTTTAACCCTGGGGTGTATTGTTTGGGTAAGACATCAACAGGAAGAGGAGTTCCTCCAGGGAATGTCGCTTGCACGTCATATTCTACAACAGTTAAGTCATATTCCCAAAGGCTCACTGGGAGTAATCCCTTTGACTACAGGAGAAATTGAGCATCATTATGAGTAGTACCGTAGACTGGACAACATTTTAGCCATTTCGGCGATTATACACATCATATACTTGTGATTTTACATCTGCTCTTACTTGGTGGGCTGATTTATGAAGGCATCTTTATGCAGTCTGTATGCAATGTAGCTGTTGAACGAGCCTGGCTCCATAGACACACCATTCATGCCAGCAAATGTCTTGTCTGTGATGTTGAAAGCCTCCAGCATCCGGAATCCTAAAAATGTATAAACAAGATGAACATGTGGAGCAGTGAAAGCCATCACAGCATAACAGCATTCTAGTAATGCAATGTGTCAATTTTTATCTGTGTGATTCTTACCGGGTGTGGTGTATCCATTGATGTAGATCAGAGGGCAAGCTAAAGCAAAACATAAAGTTATAAAGGATTGGAAAAGCCCATTAAGGTTGAAAGAAGACAATTCATCCCTGTTTACATGCACTTCCTCTGGCAATAGATTAATCAAAATGTGTCTCAATGGGTGAGCTTCCTGCAACCTCTGCAGGTGCTCCAGTCAACTATCCCAAGACATTACAAAAGTTGTTTACCCCTTGAAAGAAGACATTCGAGAAGAACATAATCAAATCGTACTGGAAGTTGCTGTTTCACAGATGAACGTGATCAGGTTGTCCTGGATCTTGGCGAAGGCGTCGTAGTCATCTACCACAAACACGTGTCTTTCACTGGGCTTGCTTCCAATGTTTCTCAACTCCGCCATATCCACGTCAGCTACTCCAACCACAAATACACTGTAGCCTGTGGAGGTAAAACAACACAAAACAATAGTTAAAAATAACACCAAAAATGCATCCCTGGGGGGGTTATCATTTTAACTAAAAAGGCTGAAATGTTAGCAAAAAATGGACAAGATGTTTTGTTTGCTCGCAGTTGAGGAGGAGGCCGTAAAACATAACAGACTTTGACATTTTGATTCTGGGGAGGACAGTCCCATTTACATTATAATGACGAAAAGGGGAAACTCCTTGATCCACACTAGTGGCGTAGCAGGAGCTGCCAGTGCCCAGAGCACGGCATGTCTGTACATATAGGGCAGTTTGGGTCCAGTATTGCAGTACGTTACTGTAGTCCAGTAATTGAAATCCAAATCAGGACATGTAACATCCGGTTACGGCCATGGCCAATGGGAACTGGTAAATGGGTATAGAGCGCAAAAAGGCAAGTGTACTTGCTACTGATATTGGTGTGATGACGTACTGTATGTACTTGCTATAGACAATAAATATTTGGGGGAAAAAGTAAATTTGAACAATTTTACAGATTTTAGTATCAGCCATTTAACATCAGGGCCACCCCTGGCCAAATTGGGGCCCTACACAGAATTGTATTTCTCATGTTTTCTCTCTCCTGCCTCTTGGCAGCAATGCGCATCATCCATGCATTTGCTGAGAATGCACCTCCTTGGGCACAATGGAGGCCCCAATGATCATGGGGCCTGACGCACAGGATGTGTTCTGCTTGTGGCTAGGGGCACCCCTATTTAACATGATGACATGCTGACCTAAATACAGTTGAAAATTTTGCTTTTGCATTCACATAATTATGTCTCTTTAGGACAAGCCATTACTTATGAGTTGCTTGTGTTCCTCTCAGATTGTAACAATGTGTAGCAAGGTAAAACAACATGCGTCTACAAAACAATGCATTTACATGTGACATTAAAATTAGCGTAACAATTTAAGTGAAATTAGATATACCTTAATTCTCAGTGAACTGCTCAAATTATTATGTTTGTCAAGGTTAGTTGGGCACTTGGTTCACTGTGTTGTTGCTTGTCCCCGAAACAAAGTGAATTGGGGGAAGTGTGGTCATTATGGTCATGATAAAACATGTTTTCATTGATTGTTTATTAACATGCACTTAAGAGGACGTGCAGGAGAACAGAGAAAATCTAATTAGGTGAAAAATCAAAATAATCATAAAGTGGACATACAGGATTTTCATCATCCAGCAATGATATCTTCAAATATTGTTCCTTTCATACCTGACTGCTGCAACTGTAGGGCACTCTTCTTGACATCATCCTGGGAGCGTCCATCTGTGACCACCACAAGCACCTTGGGGACATTCCTCCTCATTCCACTGTCGGAAGTGAACACCTTCTCATACACGTGCTTCAGAGCGATGCCTGCAGAAATGAGCAAGAAGACAGGAACAATCAGCTCCAAAATGACACTTGATCACTCCGTCTTGCAGATGCACACTTGCAAGATGAGTACCTGTCTTGGTGTTTCCTCCTCTGTAACGGACATTCTGCAAAGCTGATATAACAACACCCTTGTCATGGTAGGTGTTGAGCTTGAACTCTGTCTTCGCGTCATCGCTGTACTGCACAAATGCAACCTGTTGAAATGGAAAAATGTGATAATAGACACATTAAAATACAAACAGACTGGCCATTCAGATGACATCGGAAAGCAACTGAGCACCAGAAAGTTCCTTCTGACCTGCATGCCATTGGGGCTGATGACATCGAATGCGCCAGTCATGCTTTTGACAAACTGGATGACCTTGTGAAAGCTCTCGTCTCCGATACTCCAGGAGCCATCAATGAGGAAGACCAGGTCTGCCTTGGCACCTCTGCAAACTACAAGCACATCAATGGTTAAATCACAGCCAGGCCAATTTATTACTGTTACTTTATATGTGAATGCTCTCACTACCATCCAATGACGGTGGGACTGTTGCTGGGGGAGGAGGCGTGGGGGGCTCGGTTGGCACTTCGGTGGGTTTCACCACTAAGGACGAAACCAAAATTGACGATGGTCTGGTATGGTATGGTATATATGTTACAATCTAGCATCATGGATGTGATCTTACATGTTCTCTCCTTGACACTAACCCCAGGCCCCTCCATGCTGGGGGTCTGGGTGTACACAGTGGCAGTGTAGAGAGTATCAGGGGTCAAGCCGTCAAAGCAGTGACTGCTCTCTGAGCTTCTGACGGTAATCTCCTGAGCACCACTCTTAGAGGCTAGAGGGAAGGAAGATCATAGCTGAAGAAACTAATCAGACAAAATGTTCTTTAGCTACACTGAAGCACTCACGGTCAACAGGTTGGACTTTAAGTCTGTAGGAGGTGGCTGCTCTATGTTGGGCCCAGCGGATGCAGAATGAATCGTAGCCAACGTTGTACGTGGTCAAGTCTGTCACATTCAGGTACACTAAAAGGAAACAGACATTCTTCAACATGTTCTGCTTTGACAAAAATCTTAATTTTACTACAACAAATGTTTCAGAGTCAATAGTTGATCAACTTACATGTGGTGCCTTGGCCAATTAGAGGTCCACTCATGCCTGTGCTATACTGTGCCAGGACTTTCAGGTCATAGGTGGTTCCAGGTTTCAGGTTATTCAGTTGGTGAGAAGTGACGTCTCCGACAAACACCTCTGAGGACTCATCAGAGCCTGAGAGGAAACAAGAACCAGACAGAATGTTCCAATAGAGTAAGTGGCTGCTACCTTAGACTCAATAAGAACATATTCATACCATCAGGCTGGTAGATGAGCTTGTATCCAGTAACCCTTGAAGGAACGGGATCCCAGGAGACCTTGAAGCGAGTATACCATTCATCAGAAACACGTAGGTTCCTGGGCCCAAGCATAGCCGCTGTAGGAAAG
Organism: Dunckerocampus dactyliophorus; assembly: GCF_027744805.1. Lineage (NCBI taxonomy): Eukaryota > Metazoa > Chordata > Actinopteri > Syngnathiformes > Syngnathidae > Dunckerocampus > Dunckerocampus dactyliophorus. The sequence goes on from NC_072831.1 coordinate 16,325,222, forward strand.
ATGATGCAACACAATAAGTATGGGGTTTGTATCATAGCAGCGAGATGCAAATACTTGAAATTCCAATTTTTTCGGTCATCATAATATTGCTGATTATTGCTTGTGAATGATGGTGTGTAGGGGCGACGCAGAAACCACATGAAGCAACCTCAGAAAGCAGACTGTGACATGAAATAGGGTTTTGTTTTTATTCAGAGCCAAATTAGGTAGAATGCTAGCCAGCACTCAAAGCAACAGTTCTTCCTAACTGGAGTACAGCCATTTTGTAATCCTCTGGCAATAACCGTGGCTTTTTTGGCCAGTGTGACCAGTCAAGAATGTCTTTTTCTGCAATAATTCAGGATTTTAATCAGCACATAGTCCATTCATATTTTCTGCTCTGATTTCCAAGGGTGCAATGTTTTTACAGCAGACCTAATCTGTTCTTAGCTGAATATATCTACTGCTACACATGGTGGAGGACACATCCACAAGTGATGGATGCATTGCATAGTCTGTACCTGTGCGACCATCTCCTTCCAGTTCTCCTCCTGGTCCATCAGCATAGATTGCAGTAACTTTGATATTGTACGGGGTGTCTGGATCCAGGTTCTGCAGGACCACATTGTTTCTGTTCCCTTGGACTGTAGTCTACATGACATACGACAGAAACCTTACAGTTAACCAATGAAATAAAAATCCATTGTAATATCTAATGTATACGATAGGTCTTGACTCTCCGGTCACAAGATTAGGTAATTGTACAATTTAATAAGTAGTAAGTACAAGAGAGTTATAAAACATTCCACCTTTTGACACTGTCAGGTATTATTTTAACCTTTGGTATTATATTGAGCCGCATTAAATACTCTTGGCGTTTTCGGATGAGCAAATAAATGTATTTTTTGTTAATTCATTAGTTTACCTTATAACTGTAAAATGTGCAACTGTGAAAAACACAAATTCTGCATATGCTTACATATTCCTCAATGGGATCTCCGGTAGTCGGGGCATAGGTGATGCGGTATTGCGTGACAGGACCATCGGCATGTTCCCAGCTCACAGAGAGAGTAGAGGTGGTGGGATCATACACACGCATGTTCCTAGGGCCAGCTCGTGGACCTGTGGGAGAACATTTGTTGTGATTTCTTCATAACATGACTCGAATTGTAACCTATTATTAGTAAAATACTGAAGTTGAAGCTTTTAGTTATAATTTGTTTCATCTGTTTTAATCAGACTGGTCAAACTTCTTACGGGTTTTGCCGTTGTCACTGATGGTGGGTCCTTCGCCATCGCGGTACAGGGCAACCACTCCAACGTTGTAATCAGTGTCTGGGATCAGCTGCTGCAGAAAGGCTGTGGTGCTGGTCCCTGGTACCAAAATCTGCATCCAACCACCAAAGATAAATGTTATGTTGTGACCCAGATTTTAATCAATGTCGTCTTTGGATTGTTGACTATCAATATGATTCTTTGATTATCTCGATCAAGCAACGGCTGTGTTGTAAAGCCCTTCTACAGTAAAGTGGTACCTCAGTTTTTGTTAATTCATCCCAAAAGTCAGATGAAAATCGCAACGTACAAAAACCGAGTAAATTTTTCCCATAGGAAATCATTTAAATCCAATTAATGTATTCCGTACACCCAAAAATATTAACAAATATACATTTTATAGAGAATAACTCTTGTTTTAATTGTAGAAAACCAAACAAAATAATTATAAATGACAAATGGATGGAACATATTGTTGATGCAGACTTCTCGTAGAGCCTGGTGAGATTGAATTGTCGTGGAAAACTTCCATTAGCACCGGTGGAGAGAAGAAATAAACTGCTAACGGACATTTTCCACCACAGAATTCAGTAGTGTCTCGTATTTAGCAGTCGCACTCAATAAAAACAGTGAGTGAGCAGCGCAGAAAGAGCTTTATTTGGGCATTCAATTTCACGGAACGATATAATATAGGGCAAGTGGACTAGTTTGTTATGTGCAATATTGTACAATACATGAGACAGTGTACAAAAAAAACATTCTGCCGAAAATTTTCAATCAAATGAAAACTGGGGCATACGAAAACCGAGGTTCCACTGTATGTAGATTTTAGTTTGTTCTTGTTTGTTGTGTTTTACTCTGCTTTTATCATTATTTTGACGAATTTAGCTCTTACCATTTACTATTTAATGGTTTGTAACATACTCTTGCGTTCTGCCTAGCTGTGTCTACCTGCCTTGGAACACTCTTGCCCGTAACATAAATAATAACACTCATCCTCCCACCAATTGCACTCACAAAGACCTTTCCCCTCTCTCGATACACACCAGTGTGTTGTACATTCTACATAATGCCACAATTGAACTCATCATCCCCTTTGCTGTCAACACTGAGTGAAAGGAAGAGCCAACTATTCCTTTGAAGTTAAGGAGTATGCTTGACAGCCGCAAAGGCCACGTCTTTCGCACATAGTATGAACATGTGCTTGAGAACTGAGTTACTGGAGACTTTCTCCAGGAGAATATCAAGTCCAGCAACAGGTGAAGCTGTCAAGCCAAAGCCAGTTGTGTAGCTAAAGCTAAACCATATTGTTGCAGATGCTTGTCTAATGCACCTAAGAGAAGGCCTGAGCCTGAAACCTTCACTATTTGAAGCAGACAACAGAGAGAGCCAATGGTGTCACATCAAGTATGACTTCAAAAGTTGTTGACATATTCACAAAAATTCTTTTCCAAGGGAAGATGTTGAAACTCTGGTTCCAGATGTCATATACAGCCTGAATTGCAATTAAACAACTTCTACTTTGATGAACGCAGTCTCGATTTGCAGTTCATGTGAATGCGCAGGTACAAAAGCACATGCCCCATTTGGTGAACAGACGAATGTTTAGCTTTTAACTGCTCACTATGAGGCTGTTACATTCCTGGTGGCAAATGTAATAGTACTGTAAATTTTGGTCAAAGGTGGGATGGTGTTTGTGTCACATGTGCGCCCACATAAACCCGCAATTATCCTCTCAGAATAAATCATTTGGTCTTTGAGTTTGTATAATGTATGAATTCAGGAAAGGAGGCTGCTGTAGGCATTTAACCATACATTTGTGCCCACTTCCTGGCCAGAAACTTACCGATTCAGCAGGCTTGGCACCAGTAACTGGAGCGTAGACCACCCTGTACTGCAGAACTGGGCCAGTGGCATGCTCCCAGCGAACGTTCAAGGTGTTGGTCGTAGGGTTGAATACTTGGATATTCCTGACAGGTTGACGCTCCACTGTAGAAACAAGAATGGTCGTGGGTGGAGAGAGAGGAAGATAAAAAAGTAAAAGGTCAGGGTCATTCAAAGGTAAAACAGACAGTAGAACATGATGAGAGGACGGTTGGACAGAGGGTCACGGGTGATGAGAGAAAAAGGTTAAAGGGCAGCAGCGTAAGACGTTAGCATAGATTGAGAAGATGGATGGAGAGAAAGGATGAGATAAAACAGACTAGTTTAAGTCTATTGCAAGAATCCACAGATGTCACCTGGAGCAGACAGACTGAATGGAAACAAATAAGCATGTACTTCAATGTTTGAAGTATTTAAACACACCTCTTATTTCATTCATCAATCAAGTGTTGGGCACAAAAGCTCTATTATGCTTGAATCAAAATTTGGCGGTATGTCAAGACATCTTGGATAATTCTGTCTAGCTCTGCAGGCCCTTTTCTCTTCCAGCATGTCTGTACCCCTATGCACACAGCTAGGTTGATAAAGGAAAGGCTGGCTGAGTTAGGTGTGGAAAACCTTTTGTCAAAAACCTTTGACCTGTGATCTCCCATGCTCATTGGTTTTGCACTTCAAAATACTACTGTTACAGTAGTGGAGGGAAACTGAGAAATCCACACCTCAGAGAGTACATCGGTTGGAAAGAGAAATGCTGACAAGCAACAATGGAGGAAAACTAGGGTGTACTTAATTTAATTCTCGGCATGTGGCTGTTGGAGACAAATTTTAATGTGTGAGGGCAACTAGAAAACAGCAGCAGAGTAGAGACAGCATATAATACTGCGATGTCCAGAGCTAAGATAGAGAAAGGATGATTTATTTTTATTTTTGTCATTTCTATCTGTGCAGCAAACGTATTTACAACGGCAAAAGAATTACAAAATCCCTTCTCCTAGTGAGCAACCAGCGGTGGTTACCTATTCCACCATGCCTGGAACCCCGACTGCCCAGGTACTAGAAACAGTAGCTGGTTTGGCCAAAGGAAAATGTCAAGTGGATAAGGCGAATTAATTCACTTGTGTCTAACAGCCACCTTTTGTGAGTCTCTTCCCAAATGCCACTTCAACCCTCCTATAGACACACATGGCGCGACACACTGAGAAGGTTTTCATTAAACATGAACAACATTGCCCTGCAACCGGCAGAGACAAGTTTAAGACATTGTTTAACAATACCGCTATCAACAGGAAACTTCCTGTCAGTGCCTTAAAGGTGAATGAAAAGATACAAGGTACAAGAATACAAGGTGTATGTGTAGCCCTGTGTGACGCTTACATTCAAAAATCCAAAGCAGATGTTTTGAGCTTTTGTGCTGCTCTCCCATTATAACCCCATAAACGCGGGGGGAGAAACACAGTGGGTAAAACACAGAGAGAGTCCTTCCGTAGTTTCACAAACTGAATAAAGCTGGTTGCCTGTAGCCGCTTTGAATTTTTAAAGTACAATAAACAGTCAGTGAATAGTTAGAGAAGATCCTGAAGTTGAATGAGATGAAGTAAAGGTGCTGTACTTGACAAAAGCAACAGTGCAAAGTAAAAGGTTGTTTGCAGCGGTATGATTGGATTAGTGGTGCATGAAAGGGTTAGGGGAAGAAAAAACACTAAACATTAAGGGCTATTGTACAAAAAGGGAAATGGTAGCAGACACAGTGCGTGACCTTCTCCAAGTGAGTTGAAGACTATAAAACATATATAAATGCTCTCTATTCATTTAAACTCTTTATTCTGTTTCTTTTTCCCTACTTTCTTCCTTATACTTAGAGCCAATTAGACAATCTGTTCCCTCCCCTGATACGCCAGCCCCACCATTATCCAGACCACCACCCTACATTCCAACCTGTAAAGGAACGATATTACAGTAAAGAAAAAGGAAACATCATTATAATACTGCCAGCCGAGGAATTCCTTCCGAAGCAATCAACCCACAAAATGCTGACGCAATCCCAGCAGAGGTTGGCGGTTTGAAGCTGTGGGGAAACTCAAGAGTCTATACCCACAGCTCCAGGCTTTGCTGATGTTGCTAATCCTGCTTTATGATTGATCTCCTGGGAAATTTATGGTATACAATCAGTTTCGTCTAGTTGGTGTGATATGAAACTAATCATTAAGGACTGTCTGTTCTGGAAGGGGGTAGCAGACATGCAAGCCGGGAGTAGAACACCACGAAGTTCATTTGGGCCAGACTTGAATGAATTCCATCTTCATCACAATAATGCAGTCATGCAGTGTGTCAATCTTATCCTCCAAGGGTGTAACTACTTGAATTCATTGATAGGAGGAGTCTTAGGTGCTGGAGAACACAAGCACATACATGACAGTTACATCCTTGTCAGTATGGCTGGTCATTTTAGGAGGTTTCTCAACCAATGGACCCTTGATATTCTAGTCAATCACCCTGTCCTGTCCTGTTAATTGGAATGTACATGCTTCTTTGTATCAAAATGTCCTTCTTTAAAGGGAAAAAGATGCAAAAGATTCTATCTTTTCTGAAACAGGGATTGTTTAATGGATGAACCACTCAGTGCAATGGATTGATGAAGGGATGGAATAATGAATAGATGAATGATGGCTGGATGCTGGAATGGGCTTCAAAAACAGAGAATTCTCAACTTGACATGCACACTTGAACTCTATCCTCCGTCACTTAACATGACTGAATGAAAATATTCCCATTAACAGCATTGGGTGACAAGTACACAGACATGGATGGAAGATGTACATACAGCACTTAAAGGTCCCCTATTACGCACAATTGTTGTTGTAACAGTTATATGAGTCCCTCGAGCCTGCTCATTAGTCTGCAAATCTGCATGTTCCCAGTCGGGCTTAGTAGAAGCACTTTTAAACTGTCTACATCCCAGCGTCAAGGCTAGATTTTGGGTAACACACTTAGAATACTTTATGGGACTTTTGAGACTTATTTAAAATTGTTTAAAGATACTATAATGTGGGACCTTTAAAGTAACTGGTTTGTTACTGCAGTTGTGGATGCGTTAAATGCTTTGCTTGATGATGATGATGATAATGATGATGATGATGATGATGATAATGATGATGATGACAATGACAATGAACAACAATGCCGATTGGCCAAAATAATAAGTCATGCTTTCATTCCTTAAAAAGGAAAAGCATAATTTTCCTTTTGACATATATACTTACAGGAACCACCTCTGATGGACACTATAGAGGCAGAAAATAAAGATATAATGGGCACACCTTTCATTGAACACTCATAATATACATTACGACATGAAAAGATGCCTTCATCAACATAATGCATGTCAATCTTAAAGATCATCCTCAGTCTTCCATGGACCTGAAGAGCACTAGTGTTCATTTACAGGCTGAACTTACGTGTTTTGCCGTTTTCCGACATGCGCTGACCCTCTCCAGCTGAGTAAACAGGAACCACGGTAACAGTGTAGACAGTATCGGACTCAAGGTTCTTCAGCACTGTGTTGTATGTGCTGCCTGATACTTGGACCTGACGGAGTAACAACATGAGTAACTTCAGGGGGAAGCTATGACCAGTGGATGTCATTGTGACTACAAGGATCAAGCAAGCTTCATTAACTACTCAACTACTTCATGAGAACAAATTTGTTCTTTCATCCCAATGGCTGCCTTCTGGCTAGAAACTCTTGGCGAGTTTGTATGTTTTTGACTCCAATACAAGATCGTCTCAATTCATCAGTTAGCCGTGCCAAGGAAGTAACATCTATGGTTGTGATTTTGTGTGTGTGTGTATGTGTGTGTGTTCTGTCTTATAAATGAAAAGTGGGGTATGAGCAAGGAAGAACCCATTAAATATTGGTAAAGATCCAAATAGGGTGTTTACCTGTGCTTATTTGAACCATTTGGCTCACCATTCCAAGGAAGTGGATTTGCAAACATAATTCTGCAGTTTAAGAACCCTTTATAAATCCAACAGACTTTCCGTAAGACCCACTTCAGGAACATACTGGATAAAGAGGCCCAATAACAATTTTGTGGTGACTTCTGAGCTTACCATGTCCTCCTGGCCACCAGCTGCAGGCACATAGAAGATTCTATACTGTCGCACGTTGCCCTCAGCAGGCTCCCATTGAACATTCAGGGTGTTAGTGGTGGGATCAGTGACTCGCAGGTTCCTGACACCACCGAGAGGTTCTGACATAAAAGAAATCAACTTGTTATTTTAAATGTCACAATTCAGTCATTACACCACAAGCCGCATACCTCATTAACCACTGCAAATATTCATTAAAGACGCTTCTGTTGATACTTGTACGGTAATTTGGAAGCATCCAAAGTATAAACATCTTACTGGTCCTGCCAAGTCCAATCAGCTCCCTGCTGACTCCTCGGGGGTAAACCGCCACCACACTGATGGAGTACTCGGTGTCAGGGGTTAGCTTGGGCATGAAAAGAGTAGTCTTCTTCCCGCCAACCTGGGCCTGGTTGGGAAGTAAAGAACATTTTAGCCTCTCTGGCTTAGATTTGAATCCAAACATCAAATGATGCTATAAAATATTGACATCTGTTGGATTCATTTGTTTTTCCAATTGTAAGAATTTTTACTAATGCAACAAACCAGAATAATGTTTCATGAGCAAACTTTCATCATGAAAGTAAAAAGACTGTCCTCAATGCAAATGAAGCCAATTGTGTCAGATGTAATCTGTTTTCCTAGACGCGGCAAGTACGCAATACCGCCCAAGATATCTTCACCACGGTTAACTTGGCTGACATTAGTTTTTTAACATTCCGTTTCTCATCCATCTGTCAATTTGATGTGATGGAGCTATCCCCAGGGTAACCACATTTCATCAAATTCTGAAGAGGAAAACACTCCATCTAGTCCACAAGTATAAATAAAAACCATGTGAGGCTGAACTAAACCTGCACACACCATCTGACAATAAATCATATGAGAGAGGCAAATGGATGTCGTTTGGATGTCGTTTGCTGCCTCCGCTAGTGGGACAAATGTTTAAGGCCATATGTGTGGTATTAAAGTAGCACAATGTCTGTTACTCAAATACATTGTATAAAAATGCTACAGTAAATTACATAAAAAGTCAAGTCTCATGCATGCCAGGTGGCCAAGTTGATCAGAGCATCGGAGCATACTGCTTGAGTGCATGCATTATCACAATTTAGACTTCCTTGTAAGCCTAAATTGTGGACAAGATGTCAACCAACCAAAAGAGACCAAAATTATATGGCCAGACTTGGACGACTGCCCATAAGCAGTGGGACACAGTCTGCACTGTTAGGAAATACTGGAAAGAAACGCGCTGCCCTTTCCAAACAACAGCTTAAGAGATTTTACTTAGAGTAAACTACATTAATGCAAAACGGTTACTGTTTGGGCTTTGAGCAATTCACAAATATTGCTTGAGGGAAACTCTACCTCTGGAGGAAGGAACAAATCAAATTGAGTTAAAAATTAAGAAGCCTGAGTCTGAGTTCACATGTTAGACTTGAGTCAAATATTAAAGTCTGCGTACGGCTGCAAGTAACCATTCTTTGGCTGTGCTGCCACTGCTGTTACCTTTTAGACAAATATCGCATTTCCCAACTGGTTTAAAATGTCGCTCATTAGGTATTTATCAAAGGCACTGAGAACTGAGAAGCACTGACTTTGACAAATCTTAAAGTTTTAATTGTTTTTGGTTTGTTTGTGTTGTGATTTAAGTCTAACTTACAGTTTGGGTTCTGCCTCCAGAAGTGGGCACATAGGTGATCCTGTAATTCTGGACACGGCCTGGAGCTGGGTTCCACCTGGCGTTCAGGCTTGTGGTTGTTTCGTTGAACACAACCAGGTTGGAGGGAGGGGCGTTGGGTGCTGGAGAACACATGCGCATATATGAAAATTACAACCTTGTCAGTATGGCTGGTAATTTTAGGAGGTATACTCAAAAATGCTTTAAAAGATGCAGTCCTTGATATTCTGGTCATTGACTACAGTCGTTTATGTCAATGAACCCTTTCATATCATGTGACAAATTTAAATTTGCCATCAAAATACAAGATAACTGACATGCTTCTTTATAGGATATGAATATCAAGAATCGCTGCTTTAAAGCAAGAAAAGATTACTAATCCAAGGGATTGTATCTTTTCTGAAGCAGGGATGAAGTCTTTGGATTAATGGATGGACCAGTCAGTGCAATGGATGGATGAAAAGATGGAATGACGAATTGATGAATGATGAATGAATGACGAAATGGGCCTCACAAACAGGAAATTCTTAACCTTGTGTGGCATAGCATGCACACTTGAACTCCATCTTCAGTCATTTAACATGACTGAGTGAGAACATTCCCATTAACAGCATTGGGATGAGCAGTAGGGTGACAAGCACACAGACATGGATGGAAGATGGACAGCACGTAAAGTAATCGGCTGTATCAGCTGCAACATGGATCCACTGGAGCTGTGCATGGATTAAGCGGCTTGCTTAATGATGATGATGAAAATGGTGATGACCAATAACAGCACAAAGTGGCCAAAATATGAAATCATGCTTTCATCACTTAAAAGGAAAAGCATTCTTTTCCTTTTGAAACATATACTTACAAACACCACCTCTCCTGGACACTACAGAAGCAAAAATAGAAAGGTATAATGGGCGTACCCTTCACTGATCATTGCACTAAGATTATTCATCATTGATGAAGCCGTACACCATAGAGATACTTTCAAGCAACTGCAGCACAACATTAAGTGTGTGTTAATTCATTATGACAGAGTAGTCCACGTGGTTAACTTACATGTCCTCTCAGTTCCAAGCAGATCCTCGCTCTCGGACTCATCTGGATAGATGGCAGTGACAGACACGTCATAGGGAGTATCTGGCTCCAGGTTCTCCAGGACACGGGTTGTTTCGTCGTTGTTCAGAATGGCCTGATGAGGGCAACCCAGCATGTTAGAGAGTTCTTGATTAACAATGTTGCCAAAAAGAGCATTGTTATTGGCAACATACAGATCCTCCATACTTGTTAACACTTGTATTTAAAAATAAGAGAACTCTCTCCAAAAAGGATTACGTAAATAAGGAAAAAAATAACTTGCTTGATAATAAATCAAGCTTACATATTGGAAGTTTGTGTCTCCCCTCTTGGTCCAGCCAATGCGATACAGTGCCACATCGGGGGCTCCATGCTCCCAGGTGGCTCTGAAGCTGGTCTGGGTAACCTCTGAGAATCTAAGGTTCTTTGGGGCAGGAACCACATCTGCAAGGTTGAAGATTAGGAAAGAAGTCAGGTAGACATTTCACCAAAATGTGACCAATTAACTTAACAATTGTACTGTACAATTAACAATTGTACTGGCGTTCCATCTTCATTCTTACCAGTGATTCCTTCACCCAGCATTGTCTGTCCAGGACCCTCATCATAGATGGGAGTAACAGCCAGGGCATACTCGGTCTGTGAGACCAGGTTGTCCAGTTGTTTGCTGGTCATTGTTCCGCTCACTTCCAGCTGCAGGAACCCATTTAACATTGTTGCATAACATTATTCCAAATTTACAACTTCAGTTTGTAAAACGACATGCAAGTTCAGATTTTTTTCCCCCTGTATTGTCAATTTTTTTGGAATGTCTTGCGTAATTTTCCAGGAACACTTTTAACAGACTTTATTTGGAACACAAAATGCGACAAAAGCCTTTTATCTTGGTGTCTGTGTTTTGAGTGGCACGCTGTCACTGAGTGAATTAGACTCCAACGATCCATAACGGCAACATTATGCTATTTTCCAGCCAGAACACTTTTTCCCCCCTAGTAAGTACATTTTTCACAATAAAAATGGCAGGCCACGAGACACTTCGACGTATGTATTTCCAGAACATGAAGTCTCCCAAAAGGAAAAGAGCAATCATGTCGTGTTTATCCCTTCAACGGCACCATAACCAACCTTTGACCCCTGTAAAACCATACTGTCTCAACCCTTTCATTAGACTCACTCACACTAGATTTTTAAGGTTCATACAGCCAGCTGCTGTCTCCATTAGGCTGTCCTAGCTTACTGATGGAGACATCAGTCAAAGAGTTTCCCCCTGTGTTATTAATACCCCAGACCAAAATAAAAAGTTGGATCACACTTACCTCCTTAGCTTCTCCTCCCTCGGGCTTGTAGGTGATGAGGTACTTGCGGACTGGACCGGGAGCAGCATCCCAAATGAGCCTCATAGTGCTATGAGTGATATCCCGAACCCGTAGCTCTCCCGCAGGTGGCAGGGGCACTGAAGAAGGGACCAGTCACACTTAATGAGTAAGGCATAAATATTGTCTCTACAATTAGTATTAGACAATTTGTAGGCTTTTTAAGCAATTCAGTCACTACATACGTGTGACACCCTGCTGAGTCAGTGGCTGACTGGCCGACTCCCCGTGCAGGGCAAAGAGGGAGAGTGAGTAGGCTGTGTTGGGGATTAATTTCACAAGCTGGACGTCGGTTGTATCGCTACCCACTCTGATCTGTGGGAGACAATAAAAAAAAAGTACATACATCATACTGTATGTGTTTGCAAAAGCACACACTAGGGTGACCAAACATCCTGTTTTTCCAGGACATGTCCTGCCTCTTCCTGTCCTGGCCGTCCTGTTTTATTTTTTTAAGAAAGTGATTAAAGTGTCCTGGTTTTTATTGTTTGTGCATGGGAACTTAAATTGAGTGGCAGGAGGGCACTCTGCTGCATGTGATGTCATCCCTGAGAGGCTGCCGTGTAGGCGGCTATTTGAATTTGTGTTGCCACAAAAAGCCAAAGAAAATGCAAAACATATGTACAGAGTTAATCATCTGACACTTTCGGAGGTCAAGTCTAGTGAAATTGCGGACATCAGTCACAATGGCGTTTGAATTCCCAAATATTTGCAACTTTTGAGGGCACATTTTTCCCACAAATATTGCTTACATTCCAAAACTAAACAAGCATTTGACCTGTGTCGTTCTGATTTCGGAATCATTTTCGTGCCGGTTTTTGAATGTTCTTCCTTTGGGGTTTTCTGTCTTAGGTTATAAAAAGTAATTTCTAATATACCAAATTTCTATCCATACAGAAGAGGCCAACTTTAAATGTATTGACATGATAAGACATCTTTGAGTAAGTATCACTTGAGTATCTCATTCATTGTGTGCCGAGTGTCCTGGTTTTTGGTAATGAAAATATGGTCACCCTATGATGGTGTTAATCCTTTTGGATCTATATTTCTTTGTATTTTCCTTTTCCCTTGTCTGTGAGATGGGAAGGCAACACTGGTAGCTCTGTAAAATGTAACTTCTTATATGTGACGCCTGGCTTTCATCAAAGCCGAGCGTGTGTGCTTTGCAATTCCGAATGCAAGCAAGATTGAGCGTTTGTATGTTTAGCATAGCATGATATCAACAACTGACAGGCTGTTATTGCTTCCGTCTCTGCACGCCTCACTAATGCTTACCTCCTCTTCAACAGTAGGCTGGGTCGCATTGATGGCGCTGTAGAGCAGCATATAGCCTGTAGCGCTTCGTACTGGCTCCCATCTCACACGCATGGTGGACATCTGCTCATCGTAGACGTCCATCCTTCTCACAGCGGGAAGGGGCACTGTGTAAGAAAATAAAAAGTTAACAACTACAATTGTGTACATGCAGTACCTAACAGCTCAAAGGACACTCAAGTTTTTTTTTCTCTCTTTCTCCTTTAAAGTTTTTATATATACGATTAAAGCTCTGCTATTCTACAGAGTGCCAATAAAACGTCAATTAACCGCTTTAAAGACACATAGAAAGACGCCAAAATGAGCCTCACACATTACAGGACTGTACATTAAACTGTCTATGATCTGCTATTTAATGAAGATGTAGTATTCTCGTTTGAAGCCAAATAATTTAGGGAAATGAGACCAAAATATTTATTTCCTTAGTACATTTGATTTATGGGGACCACACACGAGTCACAGAACAGCTACAGAACAGATTCACTTTTGGTGACAGACCCAAAAGGAAATTCTTCCTCAATTCAGTTCTTCAAGGGTGAAGTGTCATGGGTGAACAGAAGCCTTCTTGAGTTGAAACTTTTTTGACTGATCTTGATGGGAAAAATCTCTGTTCTTTTTGCTTCACATAGCATGGGTGATCAAAGTCTATTTAGACTTTTTTGTTTACATTATTTGGAAAAAACATCAGAGTTTACATTCCTACTGGAAACTGCGAGCATAAATGGTTCCTTAAAAGTCTCTTCAATCAACTGATACAGGCCAAGTAGTAAACCAAAACCTACACGTGGTCTCAACTCCTTTCAGTGGTTCGCTGATCTCCTCGCCCACCACGGAATAGACGTTAACTAGGTACTCGGTCAGAGGGCTGAGCTGCTGGAGAACCACTGTGGTTTGAGTGCCATCCACAAGCACCTAATAACACAGATGAGGGTTAGAAGATGGCATGCTATTTATTTTGGCATGCTTCTGTCACAGCACTTTCCCTGCAGAGATATTTTACTGGTGAGGAGAGAGCTTATTGCAGTATCTCACGCCCCATGATGATAGCATTTTCCCATTTTCTCATCCCATCTAGGGACAATACTAAACAAATTAAGCTTTCATATAACGTAACATGAGTCTGTGTACAGCTTGAAAAGTAGCATAGAGTCTCTAAACAATAACCACCCATTATAAATAGCCATTATTGTCTAAATAGCATGGAAAAACATATAATAAGATGCAGAAATGTAGTCAATGGCCACAACATTTGGCACACCTGCACAATTTAATGAGGTCCAATACAAGAAAGATAATAAAGCTCAGTTTTGATCAAAGCTATAAAAGATATACTAACAAAACTTGTATTCTTGTTTGCAGTGCAATATCTTTTTTTTTTTACACAAAGCTCGTTTTAATTGACATGGCTAGAGTGGTATTCATTCCACAATAAACAATTTACTATTGCAGCTGTAGTTTGCAATTACCATATTAAACTATAAGGGAGGGACACAATATTAGAAACCACTCTCAGCATGATCGAGTTAGAGAAGGCATAACTACAAGTTATTTTATTATATTACAATATATGTGTAATCAGTTGATTTGCGGCACAATTTGTTTGTGCATTCTATTTTTTAGTAGTGCTATTGTTCATGAGGTCATCACATGTTTCCATCTTCAAACTGAGCGCTAATGTTTCTGGTCCTGTGTCAGATAATAATGTTATTAGAACCCAATCAGCGGGAGGCCAACACAAATAAAAGGCTGGAAATGGAGTATCCCATTAGATTCTAAAACAGCATGTTCGCACAAGACCTCAGCTCTAGGGAATTGCACTTGAATGTGTTGTGACTGATAAACTGTCAGTAGAGATGTTTTGTGATGCACAGTTGTTTAGTTACCTGTTGTGGGACTCCTGATTCAGACACATATTGCACACGGAATCTTTCCACTGGGTCCTCAGGGGCAGTCCATGTGGCTCGGAAAGAATTGTGAGTCACCTCAGATGTTACCAGATTAGTCGGTGCATCGGGCGCACCTCCTAGAGTGCAAAACAAACCATCACGGTCAGCATGATGGGTGTGCAAAAAGTATGTCTGGTTGTTTCCGACATTTGTGTTACCACCTGCAAATTCTCATAAAAAGGAAAGCCACAACCTCCCCAGAGCACAGCCCATTCCCAGCTCTTTAATTTGATTAAGATGTATGCAATTTTCCCCATTCCAGGGAGGCAGAAACATATTTTGAAGGAATACAAATATGGATTTGCATTTATCTCTAATAGTTCGGCTTATGTTCTGCTTCTAGTGTACACTCAATATTGAGCCAACGAGACTACATGGACAAAAGTATGGGTCCATGGATCCTTACAACGTTTACAGGGCCTGAAAATGGAAGAAACTATGGAATTGGTCCTCACATTTGCAGCTGCTTCCGTGTGATAAAATTCTACTAAGTCCATAAGGGATTTTGATGATGATGAAGACAACTGATACACACCTGGTCCCTTGACACTGTTACAAAGGTTATCGGTTAAACTGTCCACAATGTCTAGCAGGAAGGAGAAGTCTGCCACGTTGTACATGTGAATATCATCTGGATCCGTAGCAATGGACCTCAGCTCATTCTCATCAGCGTTCTTTACGCCTGAATAATAAATTAGAGCTCAGTGATCATTGTAGTCTTTTCTTTGATACAACGTTATGGTTTAATAGAAATAATAATGCTTACCGATGGCATACAGCTCGATGCCCTCGTCACGCAGTCTCAGAGAGTTGACGATGACATCATCCTGAGACTTGCCATCAGTGATCAACACACCAATTTTGCGAGCGTTAGGTCTCATGCCAACATTTTCTTTGAAATTGTTCTGGAGCAGGTAGTTCAAAGCCATACCTGCACGGAAGGTGTGGATATTTTAGGGATGTATGAAGAAATATTTTAAATATTTTGTGCACCGCAATTGAAATAAAAAAATGTACCAGTCATGGTATTTCCACCCTTGTACGGCAAGTTAGCGATAGCGTCCAGGAGGGATTCGCGGGTTTTGTGAGCATCCAAATGCCATTCGGTCTTTGGATCTCCACTGTACTGAGCAAGACCTGAATAGATGACAAACTTTTGTGAGTTTTGCTAGTACACTAAACCTCTTCATCTATCTTTAACTACTTGATAATCTCACCAATCTGAACCCTTTTGGGGCCGATGTCAAAGACTCCCACCATGCGAGCAATGAAGGAACGAATTGTCTTGAAGTTGAGGCGTCCAATACTCCAGGAGCCATCCACCAGTAGCACAATGTCAGCCTGTGCACTGGTCTTACACATCACCTCTGAGAGAGCAAAGGGTTCAGTGCCTTCATTGGAGGACATTTCATATGAGATGCAATTCCATGGTCATATGTCAGGTTTTCACAATGTTGAGTGTAGAAAGTTTATCATGTCAAAGGTGCTTTAAGATG
This sequence comes from Dunckerocampus dactyliophorus, assembly GCF_027744805.1. NCBI lineage: Eukaryota > Metazoa > Chordata > Actinopteri > Syngnathiformes > Syngnathidae > Dunckerocampus > Dunckerocampus dactyliophorus. The sequence continues at coordinate 16,341,366 of NC_072831.1, forward strand.
TGGAAGTAGTAAAGAAAAGAAGGAAATGACAGTACACAATTAAAACAATTCCAAACAATCGCCTAAAATGCTTGACAAATATCTCCACAAGCAGGTAGAAAAGTGTAGAATATTTCTTTCATCCTTTTCTGAGGAATTTTTATCAGGGAACATTTATTTTCCAGGTGTTGTAATAATTGTCCTCTTGTCTGGTTGCATGTTGGGGCAGTGTCTCTGTTGGCTGTGGTTTTTGGCATCTGTGTTCATCCCTGAGGCAAATCAGGAGAATAAAGCCATAATGGCCCATGACATATCAAAGGCAGGAGGAACTCCCATGCCCTCCAGAGCAGCCAGGTAACATTTGAATGTTGTTTTCCACCTATACACTGGAATCCTCGGAACCTAAAAAGGAAGCTGCAGATGTTGCACTAACTGCCACTGTCTGCAACTGAACACAGGTTACATATTTAATTTACACACATTCCCACCCCCACCAAAAATAAACAAATCCAAACCCAATAACACACAGACAAATAAAAAAATGAATCTTTCAAGTGGGCTCGTTATCTGTCTCCTTATTAGGAATGGCCCAGGCAAGCTGACCCTCCGTGCTCCTTCCAAAGAACAACATTTTTCCTCTTCTCATGCAGCACTCTGACTCAGAGGATAGTACCACATTTTTAAACTGACAAGAATGAAATATGTACACATCTAGTCTACACTTTTGGACTGGAAAAGGTGGAAGCCCAGTGTGACACACTGCAGAGAGCAGATTGATGTGCTATTACGATTTCACTGTATGACGTCTTGGGATATTAGCTAAAGTTACCTGGTACTTCAAAAGGAGGTGGCTCGGGTCCACTTGTAAGTGTGGTTTTCTCTTCTCCAGCCAATGGCATACTCTCTCCTCCCTCAAACATCCCAAACACATTCACAGTGTATTTGGTATCAGCTCTATAAACACAAAGAATTCGATTTTTATGTACTACATCATGTACGTGAAAACACTTCAGAAACTAACTAACTGTATTATACAGTAAATATACCTTAACTCCTCCAGTACCACAGTGTTGTCATAGGGGCCGACTAGAAGCTCTCCGAGGTCAATATCATCCTCCACGGGATGGAAGATGACTTTGTAACCCTTAACCTCTCCTGGTGCATGGTCCCAAGTTACACGGAAACTGGTCTTTGTAGGCTCAGAGGTCTGGAGATTCCTGGGAGCTTTGTAGGGTGTCACTGGTAGAGAGAGAAATATGAATATTTTGTCTTATTTTATTTGTACTCTTGCATGGTACAAGGTGGTATAAGGTGGTACAGTGGAACCTCGGTTTTCGTCATTAAGCCATTCCAAAAGGTCAGACTTGTACAAAAATGTAGAAAAATAGAATAAATTTTTCCCATCTAATCCAAAAAATCCAATTCATCCGTTCCAGACACCCAAAATATGAACATAAAACACATATTATAATTCGTTAGAAATAAATAGAAATACATATAAATATACGATTCTGGGGTGGACCATTCATTCGATGTCATAATGACTCAAACTGTAATAATTAATTCTTGTTTTCGGCCTTTTCATCAGATCAGAGGTAATCAGATGTAATGTATTTTAAAATATTGTGAGGAACATGATGAAAAAACATTTGTGGCATGGTAATCAGGTCCACGTGATCTACATACATGTTGTTCCCACGCCTTGTCTTGCTTTGCCCTCTCCAGATCGGTACACCGGAACAACGATGATGTCATAGGTGGTGAGTGCAGTGAGGCGTCTTAGCACGGTGGTGGTATTGCCACCGGGCACCTTAGCCGCCAGCTGGCGCCCTCCTGACTGCGGTTTATAAGTAATGCGGTAGTTGACCACATTTCCAGGTGCTGGCTGCCATGTCACCTTCATGCTCTTCTCCGTCTCCTCGGAGACAGCGATCATTCTGCCAGCAGCTGAGACTGCAAGGAAGAAAAACAAAAAACATTTGTGGTTAAAAGAGGGAAAGAGATGACTGGATAGTCTGATGGAAAATGGAGACCCTGCTCAGATGTGAATGTGTTCTAAATGTCTGCTTAACAGCTTGTGTTTCCCATGCACCTTTGGAAAAATAAGCAGCATGCATGGCTGTCCTGATGGTAACACAACTAAATACTGACACCTTTAAGCCTTTCATCTGTCTTGTTCATGCTGTTTCCACATCAGTGCGAATAATATTTTAGATTTGGAGACATACACGTACATTAAACAGGCCTGAATTTACACAACTGTTTAGCTGTTTGAGTGTGTAAATGATGTATTGTGAGTTTGACAGAGCTCACAGCAGGAAAGAGCAAGAATGAATTTAGAGAAACAAAATATTGAGGACAATCTACTGCAGAGTTTGAATTAATGGGGAAAGTTCATCCAAGTTCATCCAAGTTTGTCAAATTCAGGAAAAAATCTGTATTCTTTCTCATCAAGAAACTCACAAAATATAGTACTTAAGAAGAAATGGGACAAATGAGGAAAGCGGCAAAGGGAAGGAGAGCAAATAAAAACAAAATAATAAACTTACTATCTGTGGTTTCCTCTCCAACCAATGGCCGGCCTTCACCATGACCATAAACAGCATACACAGACACCTCATAACGCGTCTCTGGCGTGAGACCATCCAGAAGAGTGGATGTGAGATCTCCCTGAATTCTCTTCTCTCCTGACTCCTCAGTGAACAGAGACCTCCAGGTGATCCGGTACTGACGCACTTTACCAGGAGCCGCAACCCAAGACACAACAAAATTGGTGTCTGTGGGGTCTTTAGTCACCAGGTCTCTGGGTGAGCCAAGTTCTGTGGATAAATTAAGAAAAAAATATTAATGAATCATTTATATATGTTGAAAATGAATGACTTATTTGAAGTGTATTTGTTTTTTATTCCCGGAAATGGAGTGCTAGGGTACATAAAAGTGATTTAAACAGCCACTAAGTAAAATTCTATCTGACTACTCAAGATGTAATCCAAACAATAAACCACCATCACTCATCTGTCTTAACCCTGCAGGAGCTGTCCTGCACCACGATCTTCTTCTTTTATAATCAAAGGATGTTGGAAAACTCTGCTAAACTAATCACAAATTGCATATCCTCTGCACTGCTCCCTGCAGCACTTTAATTTTCCATTGAAACAGGGAAGACAAGCCACAAAAGTGTGTTTTCTACAATTGCAGATGTTGCACTACCTCATGTCCTCACTCTTTTTACAGCTTGGGGAATTTGTTGGTGGTGTTTCATGATGAGCAGTCAGCTCCAAGAGAGGGATGAGCCCATGTTAGGACTCTCAAAGCTCCTGCCTGGATGTGACATTTTGAAGCATAAACAACCACACGCCCTCTCATAATTGTTCAAACGCTTCATGAAGTTGCCTCATGCCTAATGACAGCGAAGTTGAGCTGGGTGGTCTCTAGAACCGCATTCATCAAAACCCATAGAAAAAGGTTAAAAGCATGTAAAATATGTGTGACTACAAACAGTACAAGTGGCCACTGTGTCTTATTTATGACTCTTTCTCAGCATCCCATCGATCCATGACTGAGGACCTGGAGAGTGATCTGAACAGAAATAACAGCAGAAGGTGTTCCTGCCAAACAATGATCTGCACCTTGAGAGGAGAGTTCACAGATGAGGAGTTCCAGAGTTCGGAGGACCACAAAAACAGTCAAGGTCACTTATACTATAGCCAGACCATCAACCAAACTGTCTTGCCAAGTAAATGGCAAAATATGAACTTGATTGACTTTTCCGGCTGTGTGTGAACCGTGGGCGAAGGAAAGGAGCACAGGATGATGACATTTGCAGACACTGGCCCACTTTTCAGCATTTGCACACAAGTGAAGGGGCCATTCCAAAAGGTAAAGCATGCATGCATGAAACACATGGTTCACAGATTTACCATTAGCTAAATCTGATTTTTTTCCACGCTACATTTTGTGAGAGGCTTCATCTCCAAGCTATTGCAGTGAAAAATGCGATTGATCTTCAGTAGTGCTGTAAATATTCAATGCAATACCATGCTAATAAAAACATTGAGTGTCTCCTTATCGTAGCTCTTACTGACCTCATCCCCAGCCTGTAATTGTGTAAATATTGTTCTAAGTTAAAACACTGAACTGATCTCAAATTTACACTAAAGCCTTGTCTGCATTCATAAAAGTTGATATGACATAAATGAAGATGTGACACAGCATGTCGTGACATAACCTTCACAGGTGCTTAAAGCATATTACACAAAGAAACAGCATCCACAAAAATGCACCAGCACCATCTCATGCACTGATAATTACCTAAATTATTTTAAATACCATTAGGCCACTGAGCTGTCTACTAATCACAAGCACCAGGTTCATACTTGCCCACTCTTCACTTTCTCTTGGTTGAAAGTGCCATCTCATTTGACTTTATTTCACTTGGTTCACTACTGTACACGTCCAAGATAAAAATATGATGTGATTCTCCAAGCTGTCAGTGGAGAAAACATCTGCCTTACAGTGGCAGAGACAGACTCTATCACAGCGTGAACATGGTTTAAAAAGTGAAGGAAAACCAAAATATAATTAATATAAATTAAATAACCCAACAAAATGTATGGATGAAAGCCCACACCATTTCAAACAACTTGCTAATGTCCATTGCTGCCTTTAGGGCCTGAACATATGACCTTGCAAAATACAGGCGGCTGGGCCCTCAATCCTGTGAGACAGTCTGAAGTATTTTCTTTATTAATTTTATTCATCTTCACTCTCCCTGGACCTTGCAACTACTTTGCCCCACCCAGGAGACAGCCCCTGCCTATTTCCAAGGTTCCCTTAGGCAACATCTTCCAAAATGGACAGAACACGCTTTTCATATGAAAATAATCATGCGTTTGTTTGTAATAAGCATGTTTCATCTAAGGAGTTTTCTGTGCACCTGGCAAGTGCAACCTTTTAGACATTTCATTGGAACAATTCTGTCTACCTCATGGCTTGTGTCTTGCTTACTATCCCAAGGGGTCAGCCACAAGGAATTGCTTTGTGAAACCCACCTACACAGACTTCACAGGCGGGGGTCACTCAAATCTAGTGACCCCTGAAGACAACAAGATCAGTGTTCATGGTGTGCTGAGATCATGATGGCTTATGAGAGCAAACTCAACAAAGTGCTTGTCATCCAGGTCTTTTCCTAAGGTGCAGCTAATGACGGCACATACTAACAGCACACGCAGCATGCTGGTGGATTTTGGTCAGAGTGGGTTAAAAGGAAGACTTAAAGGGGAATTTAACTTGCCTTGAAACATTGACAGAGTGTTTCTGTGAAAACCACACCACACCCACAGCTGGGGTAGGGTTGAAACAGCATGACAGTCTTGTCCAGGAAAATGGGGTTATATAATTATTGATGCAATGTGCTGGTCAAGGAATGACCTACTATGTTCATCATAGCTGAAGCCTGATATTTGTTGAAGAGGTGGGCAGGTTTGAATACCCTGAAAAATGAATTCAGACATTATAATTTCTATGAATGATGAACAATGGAATTAATCTCAAAGTCTGTGTGGTCTCCTTGTAAATAAATCTGTAAATAAATCTTATCACTTCATTTCAACAACAGTAAAGCCACTGTTGCATGGGTCTTGAAACCAAAGTTCAGTAATAGACCATTCTCACCGACACAGGCCAGTCCCCACTACTTCTTGGACACAATACTTTACTTGTTTGTTGTGCCCCTAGTCTCCTCCCATTCTGATGTGATGATGCACTAAGCTTACACTCCTTGGGGACTTGCCTATATTGCAGCTCAAACACTGTCCAAGTACATTATATTAAACTGCATCATTAGACAAATCCATGTATACACTGTACTGTGTGACATTGGGAACAATGACGAGGCGACGGATGTAATAGGATCACTGTACAGGCTCTCTACTCCACACCATTCACATTTTCCAGCTTTACAAGCACACCCACACCCCAATTTCCATCAAGTTTACAATCTGTGCCAAAAGAATTACATCAAGTGCCACATTCCTAACTTTTTCCTCTCCTATGATATCACACAATCACAGCTCTAACAACTTAAAGTCTAACTTTATACTTATTCACCGTCACTTCCAGAAGCATCCAATTCAGCATTCTTTGCCCTCTCCCCTACCCTTTTAAGTAAATTTGTTTCTTACCTTCTAATGTTGTTCCCGTGCCCAGAAGAGGATCGCCAGTAGCAGAAGTATAGCGAGCACTGACAAACAGCTCATACTCAGTATCTGGTTGGAGGTTCTGAAGCAAAGCCTGGGTGGTATCTCCCCTGATGGACACCTCATTCCTCTCACCACCTTCAGCTGGTTTATAGGCAATGGTGTACTGGAGGACATTTCCTGGAGCAGCCTCCCATGTCAGTCTCATGGTACTGATGGTTTCATCAAACACCCGAAGGTTACGAGGTGAGCCAATGACTGAGGTCAAACAGAACAGCCTATAATTAGCATTCATTAAAGAAGATACGTCTTCATATCTTTCTGCCATTTGAAGCTAAATTTTACTTTTATGGACTCACCTTCCTTGGTGGTGCCATCTATTTGCATCTCATCCCCCATGCCTGTGATGTACTCAGCAGATACAGACACACGGTAGGTGGTAATGGGGAAAAGCTCGTGGAGGACTATGGTAGTCTCATCTCCAATAGTTTGGGCCTCCAGTATTTCCCCAGCGCCACTAAGTGGGATATAGGACAGACGATATCTGATAACCGAACCTGGGGCAGCTTGCCAAGATACCCTGAAACTGTTGGTAGTCTCCTCTGTAACTCGTAGGTTTCGAACTCTCCCTTTCTCTGAAAAAATAGAGCATAGCATAGCACAAATTCAGTCAGCTGGAGTATGACAAGCTTCCCAAATCCCCAAAAATTCACTTGCTTTTATATTTGAAATCTACACTGAATGTAAGATATATGCGGTCAATAAACCTGCACAATGTCTCACCTTCAAGTGTGGTTTCTTCACCAGTCAAAGGAAAGCTGTCTCCTTTCTCGTACTGAGCAAAGACGTTGACCTCATATGGCGTGAGGGGGAAAAGATGGGGCAGAACAGCTGTGGTGGTATCACTGGGGACTGCCAGGGTAACGTAGTCCCCTGTTACGTCTTCAGCCTTACGGAATCGGACCAGGTAAGACAAGACGTAGGCAGCAGGTGCAGTCCAGGTAGTGCGGAAGCTGCGTGAGGTAATCTCAGAGAATTGCAAATTTGTAGGTGGAAGTAGACCTACAAAAAATAAAATGATCACATATTAAACACTAAATCAGTCGGTCGATGTGATGATTTGTGGGCCTCCATTCAACTGACCTCTTTTACCTTCAGAAATAACTCTTAATTACTGAGGGCAATGAACAATAATGTTTTATGTGTTCAGCTTGAAAGGTTTAGAAAATGAAGTCGCCAAGCATGGCTGCATTCTTTAATTATTGTAGTTGTGGAGCTCCAAGCTTCTAGGATTCTTTATATGCATCCATAATATGTCTAACACAGTGTGGCTCAACATGAAAGCAAATGTTGAAGTAGTCTGCTCATAGTTGGTTGGTTAAGATAATTTGTCCCCCCTACTTACTCTTCTTTTTGATTTTGAGCAGCTCCTGTTCGATCCTCAAACAGATGGACTGGGTAAGCTCTTTGGAGATCCTCTGGAAAGCATCAAAGTCCTCTACCTCGTAGACATGAGTTTCTGACGGGGGATTGGCAATGGCCTCCAGCTCTGACCTCACTGCATCTTTCACACCAACGGCGAAGATCTCCACATCGCTATTCCTCAGGTTGGTTGCCGCATCCTTAAAAGAGTCGGATGACTTTCCATCTGTGATCAACACCATCACACGAGGGACATTTTCTCTCGCTCCACGTGAAGTGATAAAGATTTTGTCCTTGACGTAGGCCATGGCCCTGCCAGTGTTGGTGGAGCCTCCACGGTAAGGGAAGGTGCGCACAGCTTTGACAACAGCATTAATGTCGTGATGGGTGTTGAGCGCAAACTCAGTGTGTGGATCTCGACTGTACTGGACTAAACTAATCTGGACCTTGTTGGGACCGATGTCAAATGAATGGACCAGTACCTCCAAAAAGGCACGCACTTTAGCAAAGTTTTGTAATCCAATACTGTACGAGCCATCCACAAGTAGAACCACGTCAGCCTGAACATCCACGCCCAGAGAGCATTCTAGAATGGGTGCAAACACACACTCAAGTTACACTACAAAAGCAACATGAGGCGATGACAACAAATTACACCAGCAAATTAGCTCACCTGTTGTCACCTTGACAGGCTGAGTCTTCTCCATAGCCATGATGGGCTCACTGGGTGTCAGACCCTTCAGGGCATACAGGCTTATCTCATACTCAGTCTCGGGAGAGAGGTCACGAACAATGATGGACGTCTGTGTAGCTCCAATGTACAGCTCTTGCCGCTTCATGCCAGCCAACATGGGAACAAGGACAAGCTTGTAGCCTGTGACCTCTCCCGGGGAGGGATCCCACGTAACTCTCATTGACTTTGATGCAATTTCTGTGACCTGCAAGTTGTATGCTGGTTCCACCACTGATGTAGGACAGCAAGGAAAGAAAAAAGGGAGAAAAGAAAAAAAGAGAATTCCAAACTGTATAGTAAATAACATTTTCCAGGCTATAAATAATCATTTGAAGCAGTGCATTTTATAAGCATAATGTTGGACCTACTTTCTTCACCGCTGACGATAACGCTGAGCTGCTCATCAACACCCGAGCACACCTCTGAGATGATCTTTCTCTGGACCTCTTGGATCCTATCAAAGTTGGGCACATTGTACACATGTTTGCCGTACGGAGTGGAGGCCATTTCTCTGAGCTCATCCTCATCTGCTCCTTTAATACCTGAGATGGAAAATAAGAAGTACAAAACTGTTAACTCAGATGTGGTGCTCTGGTTTTAGTGTAGCTTTTATGACAGGCATCTTATAATGAAGATTCAGTGGAAAGTCCAAAGGTTTCCAATAGGCCACATGGGAGAGCAAAAATAAAAAAAACTTTGTGAAAAACATACCAAGGACAAATATTTCCACTCCAATGTTCCTGAGTCTTTTAGCATATTCCTCCACTGGATCTTGGGATTTTCCATCAGTGATAATCATGGCTATCTTTGGAAAACCTTTCCTGGATCCAGCTTCCTCCGTAAAGATGTTTTGTAGCAAGTAATCAATAGCATCACCTAAAGACAGGCATAGGGATATTTTATATATTATTTTATATATTTATTTTGGTTCATTCAAATGTAAAATGTACAAGACTGACTAGCTCCATACCTGTCATGGTATTTCCTCCCTTATATGGCAGTGAGTTGATGGCTTGAAGCAGGTCACCTCTCCTGGTGTAACGTGTGAGGGGAAACTCTGTTCGGGTGTCCGTGCTGTATTGTACCACGGCCACTCGAGTTTTGTCTTCGCCAATGTCAAAGGCACCAGCCAGACCAGCAATAAAACTACGGATGTGCTTAAAATTCTCTCTACCTACGCTCCATGAGCCATCCACCAGAAACACCAAATCTGCGATTGCACTGATCGAACACTCTGCAGGGGACAAGGAGCAAAAATGGGTCAGAAAAAGAAGAAATATACGTTTTATTATGTCACTTTGCAGAATTTGGATTGATCTAAATTTGGAGCTTAATGGAGCTTAACCTTTTTTTACAATGTGGATTCGAAAACCAAAGGGACGGAGTGTGCCAAAGGGTTGGTTTGGTACAGTCATTTTACTCTGAAGCAGCTCTGTGGACTAAATATTTAATAGCCGTCCCACCATCAAGATTCACTTTTATACTTTAAAACGATGCATAGCTGTGAATTGTTGAATGTATATTGTATGACAATATGTGTGTGTCTGCTAAAACAGTTTTCATTTCTTTTGTTAGTGGACTTACTCCCTATGGTCTTGCTGGGTTTTTTTTTTTTTGACCAAACGTTGAAAATTATGTGTGTGCTTAGCCATGAACAAGGGAAAATTGAAGTCTGGAAGTACTTTCCAGATGGCTCAACGGGTGGGGGCCGGCGGATGTTGAAGATGTTTAAATCCCTATGACGTACTTTGTCAGATGCTGCTTGTTTCTATGGGGTACAGTGAACATGTCATTGCTGGGTAACCCTCCCCTTCATGTTCTCTTCCCCCTCCATGAAGCACAAAAGAAACCTTGTATCCTGACTTGAAGCCTCCTTTTCCTTTTTTGGAGACTGCTTTTAATTAAAGGAGTCAATGCTTGCTTTCTCAGTCACTGTCAGGAACGTTGTATGCTCACTGGTGACAACCCAACACAAGGTACACGCTGACCAAATTATTCCAAGGGAAAAATATACTTTTACTGCCATTATGACAAGATATTTGAAAAAAAGATGCAAAAGAAGCCTCATAAATATTTTGGTTGGCAATAGGCACAAAATACTCACTGATTTCCTCTGACTGTGGCCTCCTGACTCGTCCAGTGGCGTTACCGGACTGGACTGAAAGACAGGAACATTTGGCTGTTTAGCGGTGCACATTGTCACCCCGGTCATACTGCGCTATTTTCACAGCATGAGAAGGCAAGAAAATCAACACATCGTAAAAAACAAGTCAACAGAATCAGAAACAGCTGCGTACAGACACATATGATGCATTAGGCATAAACAATGGCAGATTTAAACTCAACAACGACATAAATGACGTTGTCACATATCTTGTAGGAAAATGGAACTTCGTAAATCATGTTTGTTTTAAACGGGATGGGACAAGACAATTCAAATCTGGAAAAAATCTGTAATATTGGACCTTGCAACATTGTCAGTAGCTGGACTGTGCAAAATGAAGCCAAGGGGCCACTTGCGGCCCGTGGCTGTTTATTTATTATCAAAACATTTTTAAAAACCCAGCAAAATTGGAAAAAAAGAAGTGCTTTTATGAAAAGGTGAAATATTAGGAGAATAAAGTCATAATGTTATGAGAAAAAGTCGTCATTTTACAACAATGAAGTTCTAATATTAAAAAACATAATTATTGAATTGAAAATTAAATAATAAATACGTTAAATTAAAAATAAAATTAATTAAAATTAAATTTTAAATATTAAAGAAAAAAATAAAATTCCAAAGTGATCATAATATGAATCAAGTTGCAATTAAGTTGTAAAGTTGTAATTAAGGAGAAAAGCTTTATGCTACTAAAAAAAAAAAATACATGTTTTTCAACTATATCACAAAGCTGAGATGCAAGCTGTTTTTTCTTTAAATATATATAACATCTTAGCATATCTCCATTGGTTGGTGTACAAAATATAAGATATCAAAGTGGCCCATCCATCCTTTGATTTTTCAGCACGTAGTCTTCGATTAAACACACATGCATTAAAGGGATGCTTAATTAGGTACACTTTCACAAACCAATGACATTCAAGAGAAATTAATCAACAATTGTTCGTCTAAAAAGATCACAATGTTTCCGTATTGGATCTCATTAGTCTTTGCAGTGTGTGTCGAGAACACTTACAACATTAGATTTGTTGTTTTGGCAATTTTATAATGACAGAATGTTCTTAATGCCGTTTCTTCTTCCTCTTGAATGTTAAACAGCAGAGCATAAAGCTCAACCAAGGCCAAACTGGCTTATTTATAAACTCTTGTGAACTGCCCCTCTTCAAGAATGAGTTTTGTAACTATGTCTGTCCTACTGTTTACTGTTTAACTATGTTTGCATGACTGCTATGAATAAGTTCAATATGATTTGATATGTTGGCCTATAATATCGGTCATCCAATATTATTTGACATCCCTACAAAAAGGTAGCGGTGGCCTCAAACCTCTGCACAAAACAGTACCTCTTACTCTTCTAAAAGATTTCAAACTTACTTGTGAGTTGACCAAAAATGGGAATGCTCTCCTCTGATCCATAATAGGAGTTAATGGACACAGAGTAATCCAGATCAGGGGTCAGGTTAGTGATTGAAGTGCTTGTGGTATACGAATTAAGAGCAAAGTCTCTGGTCGGTTCATCTGGATACGAAAAAGCAATAAATAAGGTGTCAGGTTGCAGTATGTGCATTTATGTAAATGATGTGTGCATGTGTTCTTACTGACCTGCCTCTGAAACCACTTGTATTCTGAAGCCATCTATCCTTGACGAGGGCCTTGCCCACGACATTTCCACTGTGTTCTCATTTAAAATTTTAAAGTTCAAGTCCGAAGGGGGTTCCACTGTAAACAAGATGAAGTAGCGTTAAATCACAACACATACATGAAAGTTATGTATGATTGAATTTATATTTTGGATCAAATGGAAGAAGGCATGTCCAGTCAAGCATTCACATTGATCCCAACGACAAACACTTCATGGTTGAAGTGGGCTTGTTTCATTGTTGGGGGGACACACAACAAGGCACTGATGTCCACGGGTGATATGACGAGTAAAGAATATGTGTGAAAAGCCATTTCGGAGCAAAAATGGCATTTGTTTGAGTTGTCCGACCACGGTGACCAACAACTCAAGCACCGGCATACATAACATGTGCACGACTGAAAACATTACCACAGTGCAAACATTGAGTGAACCATCCAAATAACATGCTGGGTGCAGTCATCACAATGCATGCCCCGACCACTTTAACCACGGAGTTGATCTCAGCATGACAAAAACACAACTCCACTGCAAATTACTGATTATACAATGGAATCCAAGATGCCATATTCTAGTCTTGACACAATTGAACACCATATGTTTGATATACACGAAGTATATAAACATATTCTATGTTGATTGTGAGGTTCAAGAGGCCTTATAAGAGCAAGTGGCACACATCCATTGCAAACCTTTTAAAAAGAATACACAATGTGTCACAAGAGACTCTTGTGTACTTTTTCCACTGACAGCATCAACATGATTTTCACGTGAACAATAAACAGCAAAATAGTCCTCAAAAAAAGAACATATACATTGGGAAGAGAGCACACATTTTTGGGGTCATGCATCATGTACATGTGAAAGTTGTTTGGATCAACAACTTTGACGGACTTGCTTCCTCATGTACAGTCGGGGGCCACACAGACAGGTGACAAACATATTTTAGAATGATATTCCTTCTTATATCTGCCAGCCTAACAACCCACAATGTAGATCTATGTTAACGGAAGGATGTGAATGTAAACTTGCATGCATAAAAGTCCAGTTTAGACGCTGTGTTATCATCTTTATGAATTTTCGTGTGAGCCATTAATGACTGATGTGATGTGTGATGATGAAGTGTGGAATCATTCAATGAATTAGTGTGACTGTGGTGTTTAGGTAACCCTAACACAAGAGGAAAGTAAGAAGGAAGCATGCAGAGAAATGTAGGTATCAGGATAGAGGTCCTACATTAGGCTGCGTGCTAGCTGTTAATAAGAGATTTGCCAGGAATATCATTGCAAAATATACTTTTGGGGGGAAGAAGCCATAGCTTGGGAGCACACTGAATGCAGAGGCAGATGACGAACAGGAGCCCATTAAGAATGTAAAAACTGGGATTGGAGGATCACCAACCTGGCTTATATACTCAAGGAGCCCCGATGGACCGTGTCCCCATTCATTTCTCCACGAGTGCACTGCTCCAACCATGGTATAAAGGTGTGAATAGGTGTGTCTGGGTTCGGGAAATGGCTAACTAAAACTGGTGAAAATGATTTAGGCAATACTGGCCTGCCACCTTTGTTCATGTTAGTTTATATTCTTGGAGTTTAAATATACTTGAGGACTAAAGGTGGTCTCGGGTATGTTGTTAGGATCTTGTGGCTGTTATGTTATGTCCCATCAGCTCTTAATAAAGGACACCCGCTCTGTGTCTGGCTACTGTTCTCTGAGTAACCTCAGTCTCCAGGCAGACAGCCACCCTGGTTTGCGCTACTGCCAGAAGGGGAGACCAAAGAGAGGGGGGGAATGAACAGGGACCCTCCCAAAGAGGCAGGAAGAATGCCAAAGTCATTCTGCAACATGTGCTGACATTAAACGTTACTGCATATTAACTTTCCATACGTGTTGCAAGTCAGCGTTTTTCGCAAATGCCCGCAAAGGAGTCGTAGAAAGGCTCTTTGTGTGTCTTTGTGCTGTCTGAGGACTCATTTGGTATTCTCCTATTTCATCTTTCCATTCCTCCAGTAGCGATACGTGAGAGGAGAGCTTAGACTCCACTCACACTGCCAGAGAGCTTTATATGGGGAAAAAATGACAAAGTTTCCATACCATATTTGATATGATTTTGGAAGGGATGCTTGCAGATAAAGTCACTTTTTTTACCATTAATAGCATACAACAAATTAAACATTTACATAACACATCAGTGGTACACAGAATTAACAGCACATCAAATTTATATAAGCAAGGCAGTAGCTGTGATTTTTAAAATGCATTTTTCCCTCTGACGTTCTCAATGTTTTGTAAATCATACTGCTTTGATCCAACTTTTAAAAGCTTCATTATAAGCAATGTGATGACTTAAAAACATACTGATTCAACACTATTATAATAACTTACAAATGTCTAATCATTCTTTCCAGTGTCTAATTATTTGGGGCTTTAGCAAATGTTGCCATGGAAAATAGCAAAAACCTGCTAAGGCATTTAATGGCAAAAACACTAAGTAATAAATTTGATGAAGTCCTAGTATGTGCCCTGCTGTTTTAGGACATTTAATTAGAAATTGGAAATGGATACCAATTTTAGGTTATGTGTTTACTACTATTTGCCAGCTTATAACATATATTATGAATAGTGAAAACCATATTAATTACAGCATAAATGCACATAAACTGGTGCTGGTTTGTAATGAGTCATGACATTTGAATCTGACAAAATACAACACAAACGCAAGTACGACTATTGGTCACATAGTCAAACATACACATAGAATAAGCACAACTTTATTGACTTATCATTACATAATCATTATTGGCGATGTTACAGTGAAGGGCTAATCCCCGGAACACAAACAAATGGAGATAACTGGTGAAAGAGGAGAGAGAGGAGCTAAAGAGACAGATGGGGGAAAATTGTGTGTAGTTAACACGATTGACGGGTGTGCTTAGCTTACCTTGAGCATCAATGGAGGATATCAGAGCTGCAAGCAAGGCAGCCGTGGCTAGAGAGAGCCCTGTCTTCATTTTTAGCCCTCAGGGGTCAGCAGGACATCAATCAGTCTGAACGGGAGACAGAAGATCATGGTTATGTCAAGGCAACAGCGGCCCCTGTGGCATGATTGAGCATTGCAAGCAATGGATGTATTTAATTATCTGCCAAATAGTTTGAAGGCTTGGCAGCAGTTATGCCAGGGGCTCGTTTTTTATTGGCCCGAGGCACATTGTAGAAATTAAACAAAGAGGGGAAAATAGCCCAAAAAGGCGCAATGTAAATGTATCAATAACTAATATATATAACTACATAAATATATATATAGTTATATATAGCTTTTTTTTTTTACCAAATAAATAAATATAAAATAATACATAAATATAAATATAAATGGTCCACAGCTTCCTTTGTTTTTTCAGTAAAAGTAGTAAAAGTTTGGATGCTCCTGAGTTACACAGAGTCAGTGGAAGCTAAATGGCCACACAAGCTGCAGCAAACTAAAGACAGAGGAGTTTCAATGTTCAATCTTATTTGTGATTTTTTTTACGATGAACCTAAAATGTACTACTGTATAACCTTTACAGGTAAACTTAATCTGAGCTTCTCTAAATTTGAATGCACACGTTCAACGTGTTCAATACTTAAGGCACTTACTCTCTAACAAGTTATACAGTATATTAAATTAGACATGACTTGCTGCAGATACCATAAGTACAGTTTTTATCTTCAGTAATTTATCCAAAATAGCATTAATTGTGATCACTTTACATCTACTTGAGATCATTTTCCATCCACACAGGATATTAAAATGTTGCATATGGGTTCTTTAGCACAGGTTTGGTCACATCATTGGCAAAACTGTGCTAAAAATGAAACCACTTCCAAAATAGCGAGGACTGCGCTGTGTGTGTGGTCATATGACATGAAAATGCAAAAAAAAAAAAAGTTTCATTAGGTAAAATTACGCTTAATGATTGGACGTCTTCAAGACTTTAAAGATCTACAAAACCCAAAAGTTGCCACATAAAATGCCAATGCTGTGTTAATCATTAGACTACTAATGAATAAACCCAAAGTAAATCAAGTTGGACAACTCACCTAGTGACGCAGCCAAAAGATGGAGCGATCAGAATTCGGATGATCCTGCGTGAAGCCTCCCCCTCTGCACCTTCTCTCCTCTCTGGCTCCTGCAGACTCCACCAGCAGATGTCCAAGGAGGAAAAGCTTCCTTCCAAGTGGGAAGAATCTTTCCACCAGCGGCTTCTTAATAGGGGGGGCAGTTCTCAACTCTCAATTTACCGTCATTTTGCTCTCTGACGAAACCCCCGTTAGTTGATGTATATCCCCCCTGCTGGGACCGAGTAGTTCCTTGTAAATGGCATTTCCCCCTCAAATTCCATTTGTCTGGTGCTTTAATAAGTTTACAGCGCCGTTGTGACCTCACAGCAGTTGGGCAGACGACACTGCGGGGTGTGCAAGCAACGAAATACAATTTATTTGGATATGTGTCAAGTGATGAGTCCAAATGTTTGCTGTGGGAAATGAAAACCACTGGCTTTGTCTGATTCATTACCTAAACCTAATGCACAAAATCTTAAACATAAACACTGGTGCGATCAAATGAAGAATGTTTCGTTCATTAATCGTTTCTCATGTGGATTTATACATTTTTGAAAATGTCAGTTTAGTTAAGAGGGTTGAGGAACTTTCTTTGCTGGCTGCCACAGTACATTGAAAGCACTAGTTGTTCTTTGGCGCCCTCTCGTGTTCAAAATATACACCTAATCTGAATATGGGTAACTGTAGTAGCTGTAGAATGATAAGAGACAGTAGAAAAGCACGCTTTTTCAAGAAGCACTGTTTATCTGTTTCAACCTTTACGGGCGACACACACGGGAGGTGACAAACGACTGCGATTGGCGACACTCGTGAGCAACTTGTTCCCATCCAGTGCGAATTGCACGAGTCTCCCACGGTTTTGATTGGCTGTCAGATGTGGAGGGAATTTGGGGGTATAGAAGTAGTTCAGAGGAGGAAAAGCGGCCGGTGTTGATCGAGTACTCTTGCTAGTACCGGATCTTGCTAGTATTGAAGATAAACTTCCATAAATGTCAGTGTAAAATGAATGTAAACTTACCCAATAAGTTTACTCTGCCACCGGCGAGTTCCCATGCCGCTTTTTTCTTTATATCCCTATATTCTTTTTTTAAGAAATGTCAACTAGCTCCAGGAAATCTTAGCATCCTGTCCCCTCATTGGTCGATCAATGAAACTCCCGCTAATTGGTCCTCGTCTGTGCAACAGCGACGAAAAGTTCAAAGTTTTTCAACTTTCTGGGATTGCGTCGCCAGCGAGTGGACGCCCATTACAGGTGAACTTAATTGACCGTCTCTCAGTTTTTGAGTGCACATGCCCAACTCAATCAATAGTTAGGTGTCGTCTTGGTCTGATGATGGACAAAATGTGAACAGCATGACGAAGACGAACTGTAGTAATTCTAATTGAACAAAGATTTGTATTGGTGATTCATGGATCACACACCTGTTGTGAAGTTTGCCTTTTAGCTCCTTGTTAGAGCAAGTTGTGCTAAAAGTACGGAAACAATTGGACGTGCATTCAAAAGTTAAGAGAAGGTCAAATTAAGTTCACCTGTAAAAGGCTACAGTGCATTTTAGGTTCATTCTGAAATACCACCAAGACCACACGGTGGCCTAGTGGTCAGGAGATTGGGAAGATCTGGGTTCGAATCTCCATTTGGGCATCTCTGTGTGGAGTTTGCATGTTCTCCCCATGTTTTCTGCAGGTACTCCGGCTTCCTCCCACATTCCAAAAACATGCATGTTAGGTTAACTGGAGACTAAATTGTCCATAGGTGAATGGTTGTTTGTCTATATATGTGCCCTACGATTGCCTGGCGATCAGTCTCCTCGCCCAAAACCCCCAGCTGGGATAGGCTCCAGCATACCCACAACCCAAGTGAGGACAAGCAGCATCAAAGATGGATGGCTGGATGGTTTTCTACAGCATTTGTGTTGGTCAAATCCTGTGCCAGACATGACCCATCAAGTCTCAGTGATTGTGTGTATCAGTTATGTGATCCACCCTCACAATCCTGTTCAAACAGGAGTTGAATGTTTTAACATATAACTTAGCAAGATTGTTATTAACTGTTTTTTCACCCAGTGTAATTTCGACTGCCTTGGTTTATTTCACCTTTGAGAGTAAATACAGTAGGTCATCAAAAAGTCCCTTACCTTTGTCACTGGGATGATGCACTCAGAGGTCCTGCTTTTGTAACCCTGACAAACAAGGTTATATAATTTTGCCAAGATGATACACTGGTGCAGGGGTGTTTGAACGTTTTCCACTGAGGGCCGCATACAGAAAAGGCTTTATAGCCTTAATAAAAAAGCTTAAGAAATTATTTAAATATATTTAAAGCCAAAGCTTGGTGTCATTAATTATATGTATGTATCAACATTTCAGTTTTTTCTTTACATTGTTCCTTTTTGCCCTATTTTCCCATTTTTGCTTTTGTGCTTCTTCCTGCTCCTTTTCGGAGAATTGTTTTAGAGAATTGTTGAATAGTTACACTGTAAATGTGTGATGTGCAGTAACGTAACTTGGATGCACGTTCAAAATAAATCAAACCGTTACCATTACCATTTTTGCTGTTGTGCACGGGTCAATAATAAACATCCCAGGCCGCAAATGGCCGCACTGTGGACACTGCTGTATCTGTATCTGTATCTGCATTTGTGCATCTGAAGGGACAGGCATAGATTTGTGCTGTATACCTATTTGTGTATAGTTCCATTTTGCAAGTGTTGGCTATAAATCCAGCTCTTCACACCAGCTGCTCTGCAAGTGACCATATGTAAGCTGACCACACCTTCTGGTCCTGCATAGAAACCATCGAGAAAGGCATCTAACAATGTACTGTAGATGGGTCTGCGTTTGACATTCCATAAATAATGCACCCATAAATTTTAATGCGCTCTTAAAAAGCAAGTGGCATGTGTAAATCTGTCTGTTTACAAAACAGAGCCTGCAGGTACTACAAAGTGTCATCATCAAAATATGTGCCCACAGACTCCAAAAGTTGGCTCACAGGGCCATACTGATACACTAATCTCACGATAGATGATATTAAGCTCACGATACAAATATATATTGCGATATTCGGGAGAAGATTCGGTACAAGACGATTCTATGTACTTACATAATTTTACATGATTGTCCTCAAAAGAAGGACTCCAACACAGGCTAGCATCGGAACCCTCAAATATCCCTACCATTGACAATGTAAGACAGTAGGAGCAGACACACATCAGGGAGGTTCTTCCTAACTGTGGGTATCCTAAGTGGGCCAAATCTGACAGGTCAGTAGCAGGGCCACTACACCCGAGCCTGGGGAAATGTGGTGGTCCCTTATGTGGCTGGTTTGTCAGAGAAACCCAGGATTTTCTCTAAACATAACGATGCATTTCAAACCCACTAACACAAAAGTTGGTTGGCTCCAAAGACAAAATCGCAACTCAGTAATGTTTATGCAGTGCAGTGTAGTGGGAAGTGCAATGACAGCTACATTGGCGAGACCAAGCAACCCTTATACAAACACGACACAGCACGAGAGAGCTCTTTCTAGTCATTGTCTGGAATTCTGAATAGGGAGGAGAGCTGGTTTGAGAGAGGTGCGAAAGAAGCCAACTATGTCAAACGAGAGAAGCCCTCTCTAAACAGAGAAGGAGGTTTACGCCATCGCCTATCGTAAAACAATGCCCTGACATCTATGCCCAAAAGATGATCTCATTCCATGGGAAGAGCAGCCAGACAAGCTGTTTTGCCACTAGACAGACGAACGACCTTTTCTTATGCACAACTGTCAACCATCTACCACAGACATAAAGGGAGACTCCACATGTATAAATATAGATCTGAAGAAGCCTTTTACATTAAAGGTGAAACATCTTAAACAAAAAGAGCCAACTTGCTTCCATTCAACCTTTGCAGACTGTCAAAATCAAAACACCAAAATGCATGAACAATTAAGGTTCATAGTAATGTTCATAATGCATCTCATTAAGTCTTGTCGTTTGTACTCACCAACGTTGCAACACAAAGAGAGGTGTCAACAGTCATTACGTCAGAATGGTCTTGACCTCTGCAGTGAAGATTTTATGAATCTCATTTTTAAACCCTGAGGGGGGCTACTAAGATGTTATTGCTGGTATTAAATTTGAACAGTGAACACAGTCATCTTGTAGTGCCAGTCCATGTTAACCAAAATGGGTAGCCTACTTTTCTTTTCATACAAAATTATTATATTAAATTACTAAAAATATTTTAAAAAAAATATGAAGGGAGTGGAAATGATACAACTGTTTTGCAATTGTAAGAAAGTTGATATGAATAATGTCCCAAGTTCTGTTTGGTTTCCTCAGAAGCGTTTTCAATGTGTCTTTTAAAGGTAAAACAGTGGCATCTGCTGGTCAAGGCGTGATACTGCATAACCACACAGTTGTGTGGTATGCTGTACTCCACCATGCAAACGGATTGACAAAAAAAGACAGAAAATAATATTGTACAGTTTCTTATAATTTAGCTGCAAAAATAAGCAAAAGGTTGTGCCTGAACAAACTGAAAGAACTACAAACAATAACATTGCTAACTTTTGTGATAAACTTGAAAGAAATTACGCTAAGTAGAGCAGTTTAACAAAGCTGAAATTTGCTGGAAGGTCGGTGTCATTCAAGGACACAATGACACACAAGCATACGTTCAAATAAGATTAAAACATATCGTATTAAAAAAAAACAAAAGCAGCTTCCACGAATTTTAGTGTACCTATACCTGGTTGGCTGCTAATCACTATTATCCAATCAGATAACTTTCCTCATGAATATTAATGAGCCCTTTGCCAACCCCAACAGTATTGTTATCTGGAATCAACCTTTTTGTTTCCATCATGTTCTTGATAAATGTACAAAAAAGTCGTAGATGATGATTTGTAAGTTATCTGCATGAAAATATCGCAAACACATTGACCAAGTTATTTAATGACTATTAACTCCTTATTAACCTTAATTCCTATTAACCTTATAAAAAAAACCCATCAATTTCAACTTTAAACAAGCGACTCAATGTTGTTACAAGGTGGCTTCAAATAAGTGGAAAGCAAAAAAAGGTGTCACTTTTTAAGTGCAAATCATTTGGTCAACATTGACTAACTGGGGAAATAAATATTTGCTCTTATCCAGCCTATATCCTAGAGTCATGGGATCATCAAAGTGTTTGTCATACAAAAAAAGCTGTAATACCAAGAAAAGGCGGTCAGAGATCACACATATGATGTAATTGGTCATTATATGAGGGCATACAATAATGGATGGACAAGACAGACAGTTGGAGTCTAAAACTGACAGGTAAGTCAATGTAATATATTAGTACATTCATCAGCAGAACATCTTAACAGTACAGAAACATGGACAAAATCTGGGATACAATACACATCCTTCAATAATTAAGCCATTCCCAAAGCTGTGCTGACATACAACACATATCTGATAGAGATAAATACAACTTTTTAAAAATAAAAAAACAAACATGACGTTCGCAGCAGCCAATTTGAAGCAGTCAAGACTCAGGCATTGTCTCTTGCCTTCAAACACAGCTTTACGACAAACATAAAACTGTTCTTGCATAAACATACAACTTACATTTACAGATGACCGGTGTATTCAAGCTAAAACCAACAAGCAGTCCAGAATGGACACTCTGCAGGGAGGAGCTAGTTTGGAATGTCAGCACTGTTGTTGCGGGAGTCGTATTTATGGTGAATAATGAGCAGCACCACGCCCAGGAAGAAGCAAATTGAGCCCACGGTGATGTAGGCGATACCCAGGAAAGGGTTCTTGCCTCCCATCCAGGAGATGGTGCTCAAGATCATTCGCTTGCGTCCGTCAAAGCTGAGGACAGGGTAATCTGATTACATTTAAGTTAAAGAAATATGACTGCCACTTCTGGACTTAGATTACACATAACCATTATTGTACTGGAAAATCAACTACAAGAAAACTCACGACGTTTAGGTACACCTGTAAATTCTAGTGAGGTCCAATAGAAGAACAGAATCAACAACAATGCCTTTACAAAGACAATACAAATATTAATGTAATAACATAATATTAAGGTTGTAGCTGGCAGTGGTGCAGGCATATTGACAGCTGTTTCATTTGGGTACCTTATTTAGCTACCAGTAGAAATACAATGTTCAAACCCAACCTGGCCCTTGTTTGCAAATGTGCTGTGTGTTGAAAAGGATACTGTAGGTGATGTTCAAGACATATCTGCCACTAGCGAGGGTTGGAGTTGAGCTCGACTTCTTCTGGATGATCCTATAAAGCTTGCGGAAAGTGGGTAAGGCAGCTGTGCGCATCCACACTATGAAGTCCTCATTGATGAAGCCATTGTTGTCGTCGTCATCTAGATCCAGCTCAGAAACGGGTTTTCTCCAATTCACTGGCTTGTTAGTGCCTGAGAATGAACAACACTCAAATAGTCTGTAACAGGATCACGGGGTTAGTCAACTTGAAGGATGCACTGCACTGCCTCTGGTAACAGCATGACATTACTCACTCCTAGGCAACAGGTGGGGTACTCCCAGGACTGGACGACAGTCAGTCACAGGGTAGTTATTTACAAACCACCGATTACACTCACATTCCATCTAATGGACAATGTAGTCTCCACTTGAAAGGATAGTTTGGACTTTTTGACATTAAGTTGTATGACATCCCCATCAGCAGTGTAGTGCATCAACAGTGACGTTTTCCACATTTCGTTTCATGAGTCGAGTTTTTGGTGTTTAAGAAAGTAGTTCCGGCTAGTTGTTGGGGTCACTTAACTAAAGTGTTTTGCGTCTCAAAACAATGCGTTCAAAAAAAAAAAAAAGTCAGACCTCACAATCGCTGTTATTTTCTCTCTCGTCGTAAGCACGCTGCCGCTTGTCCATTGTTGTGTATGTGTTCCACAGTGTTTACATGCGCGGATGACGACCGCTTAAAGTGAGAGCTAGGCTAGAGTGGTATTCTCAAAAAAGAAAATATCTTTAAAAAAATTTGTGCGGACTTGTAATTATCAGAGCTGTAACAACAAGATGTGTCTGAATCGCCCAATAAATTCCATCGCTTTCCTGTCATGGACATTGCTATTGGGAAACTTTGGCTTCTTGCCATATTGCCAAGTGGGAACCAAAGTGGCCGGGACAAAACAGATTTGTGTGTGTGTGTGGTGCACACTTTGGTGAGGAGGATTATTATTATGATTATTCCTACATGCCCAAGAGAGAGGAAGAAACATGTTTTGAAGAGTTCTGCTGTTCCAGTACCCCAGGTAAGAACTAGCTATACTAGCTTATTTAATTAATTAATTAGATGCTGCCTACCAATCAGCTAGTAACACTGTGTGCAGCAAATCACCAAATGTCATATTACCAGTGCAGCCGCTATATAACATAACATAACATGATGAATGCTTTTTTTTATTATTATTATTATCAGCTACGTGGAAGTGACGTTGTCTTCCCTGTTTCTATGAGTATGCTTGCAGTCACAATGTTGGCTGTAACGGACAGATGTCTAGTGTCATTTGAAAATCTGTCAAAATAAGATGGAAAAAAGTGAATAGACATAGTCTACAGCTGTAAGTCCAGCCTCAGCACTTCTGTCCCCCCTTTCTCGCTCTCTGTCCGTTATAAACCCACCTGATGAAATTCGGCATCTCTGTATTCTGGTTCATAAAGGTATGCCTTCGGCTTTGTGCTAAAAGGAATGTCGGCATCACTTGTTTCGTAGTCAGACATGTTTACTTTCACTATCCCAGCAGTAAACATGGTGAAAGAAGGGATGGAAATGTGCGCAACAGTTGACATCTGGCGGCAGAGCGCAGTAACACGAAGGGAGAGAAAATAACGACGAGCGATTGTGAGGTCTGACTTCTACGTTGAAAACGATTTTGTCACGCAAATGTATTACTCTTTTGAACGCATATTGTTTTGAGAAGCAAAACGTTTTAAACGTTTTAAGTTAAGTGACCCACAAACTAGCCGGAACTACTTTCTTGAACACCAAAAACCGACCAGAACTGTGGTCACGGGACAAAGTGGGGGAAAAGTCACCGTTGATTTACTACACTGCTGATGGGGATGTCACAGAACTTCATGTCTAAAATCCCAAGTATCTCTTTAACCCAGGGGTCACCAACATTTTTCCTTGTGAGAGCTACTTTTACAAAATGAAAATGGCCAAGAGCTACTCATTTTTGTAACATTTATTTTCAGATCTTATTTTAAAGCCAAACAAAGCGAATATGCTTGTTTTACCAGAACATGAACAAAATGCTGGTGTCCACAACTCACATTTTGTATTTCAGAATGCATTTCTTTCTACTGTTCTTTCATTATTAACTGAAAACCTGAATGAAAAGCAGGCTTGCGGGCACCTCATGTGGTCGTGGGGGTCTACCTGGTGCCCGCGGGCACCACGTTGGTGACCCCTGCTTTAACCTAATATGCATGTTTTTGAACTGTGGGAAGAAACTAGAGTACTTGCCGTAAATCCACACAAGCACATACAGAACATGCAAGTTCCACAAAGGATAAGCAGTACAAAATGATTGAATCAATGCCTTGACAAAAAAAAAAAAAGTTGTGTAGAATCACCTTGAAAAGCAATAGTGAGGTTGCTGTTTCCACCAGGATTCCTGAACTTGACATGCTTGTCTGTCCACCAGGCGATGCCCTTCTTTACCAGAGGGATTTGGATTCTGGTGCCATTGGAGTCGATATGATAGAGAACAAGAGAGTCTGCAACAGAGAAACATTTCTTGCATCTTACAGTAAGTGCTGCTTTGCAGTAATATAGTTAACGTCAGTTGCGTATTATTAGCAATACATATTTGAATAACAATAAATATGTGAATGAGATCTGCAGTTCTCACCATTAAAGAGGCTGTTAGCGATGGCCCCACAAGGAGCAATGGGCAGTCCTTCGCTGGTACGATACGGCTCACATTCCTTGCTGGGATTCTGTGAGCGGAAACCAGTCTTAAGTTGAAGCATATTTTGATATCACTTCATGGAAAGAGAAAAACATATTTTAAAGTATACCGTCAAAGCCGTACGGTCACCATTGAGCTGGCTGTCATCCCTGGATTTCACATAGCGTCTATGGTTCTGATAGAAGTTTGATAAGCCATAGTACATGAAGACGTTGCTCTGAATAGGGAGAGGACACACAGTGTTACAGACAGTAAAGGCTATAATATTTATAGTTTAAGGTTTTTTTAAACAACAACTGAGTTGAGCTGTCAAAGACATGAGCGGGATACCCAGAAGAAAGTTTGCTGACATTTTTTTAAACTCTTACGGTAAAAATGGGTTGCTCTGGAATACTGTAAAAAATTCTATCGCAAGTCTTTACAGAGGGATATCCCTCAGGTCTGGTGCCCTGGTAGCCTGGCTAACTTCCATTTTGTTACGTGAACTTGCAGCATATCTGTCATGCATACCTTTAGGGGGTTTTTGAGTGATTTTAGCATTTGCATTTCTCGTTTGCATTTGTTTTTGATCCTGCACCGTTTATGTGATTGCAGCATTTTCCCATTGCATGTGTTTTATGGTGTTTGTGCATTTTTGGTTTTGCATCATTTCTGTGGAGCATTTGAATGTTCCTATGTGTTTACCCGTCAGCCACCGTACATTTAGACAAAATATAAAAACAACCTGGAAAGGGACCCTATGGGTAATTAGGATTAAACATTTAGTCAAAATGTTATTTACTTTAATTAAAATTTACATATCGATTGTGAGAATTAGTTTTTATGCTACACTTTATTCTGCCCTTGATAGTTTGAGGCTTAGATATAAATAAAATACTTAACGGGCACCTTTTACAAGATATTTATGCTCGGTTTCAATTGAGACAATAATTTAACAATGTTTATTAGTGCTGTTTAAGTGATGCAGTGACATAGAATTTTACTCAGCGATACTGATAAACACAATAAAGTAAATTATAGTAAATTGTAACCCTCTCGACAAAACAATATCATTGCATAGAATGTTCTATACTGGTGTTGTACTGATGTAACGGATGCCCGCCTGTGAGGCTGTGCAAGTGTACGTTGGTAAACCTCACTCCCTCTGCCTTAAGAGCTGCGCTGAACACACGGTCGACAGTCCGGGCTTTTGGGCGTGTGGTCAGCGCTCTCACCTCCCATTGCGAAGGTCCTGTGTTCGAGCCCCGATGCGGGCAGTGCGAAACAGGGAGGGTTACATTGGTGCCATGACCCGGATGGGAGTGAGGTTTGAGGGGGTGAGTGTAACGGATGCCAGCCAGTGAGGCTGTGCAAGTGTACGTTGGTAAACCTCACTCCCTCTGCCTTGAGAGCTGCGTTGAACACGCGGTCGACAGACCGGGCTTTTGGCCGTGTGCTCAGCACTCTAATAAGAGCACTATTTGTCACATTTGTCTAATTGTGTAAACAAAATAAGGGTGTCATTAAAATATCTTAAATTAATAACGCAATTGGAATTACATCTGTGACTACATCTTCCTTAATCACAAGCAAGGGCATTACAGTTTGTGGAAGATTTTGTAGCAATATGCGCTAAGGCTGACATCCCGCTAAGCTACATCCATTTCTCAGTTACTGGACAAAATGGGCCAACGACGTATTGCATCAATAAATGTAAGGATTTTTGCATTTTATTCACTAACCCACTTAGCACACACTCTAGCTGGTAAAATAAGAAAAGATAAAAAAATTAATTTAAAAAAGTTTTATTGGCTCTTTTATTGGATTAGGGACCTGACTCAGAGGTTTGTTACAAAAGCCAAACAATATTGTTGGTCATGCTGTGTGATAACAAAGTAAATTCGGCAATACTTCGGTTGCATTATTTTTAATGCTTTGAAGAGCTATTTTCATAACCATATTCAATCCCACAAATTCATGTTTGTAACAAAAGAATGTTATTATTAAAAACAATAAACAAACAAAAACAAAAAAACGATCGGTACTGGATCGAAACGGCAAGACTTAAAAAAAAAAATCGGACTGGATCAGAAGCCAAAAAATGTGGATTGTGACATCCCTAGTACCCAATACCCGGATCAGTGAATAACTAATAACTAATGTGCAATGTAAGGAAATAATGTTCAGGATAAGCACCCTCTGAAGCTTTTAAAGGTAATCAATTAACAATCTTCTGATTGTGGTCTGAATAGTTCTGAATTTAAAGTAGAATATCAATGCTAAACCTTGATTGTCCCTTTTTTGCACTAAAAAGGGATGTTATTGGGTATTTACTGTCCACTAGGATGTCACAATACACTCCGGTCACAAGACGATACAAGATGATTCACGATATTAGGCTCAAAGACACCCCAAAAATGAAAGTGAAAAAATGATGCAGCACACTGGTCTATTTTGCTAAAATGTCATTGTAGCAACTCAAAATGATTCTCAGTAGTTTGTGTGGCACCCACGTGCTTGTACGCATGCCTGACAACGTCGCGGCATGTTCCTAATGAGACTACGAATGGTGTCCTGGGGGATCTCCTCCCAGATCTGGACCAGGGCATCACTGCGGTACCTGGACGCATGGAGGAGATTCCAGGAGACAGGTAGTTACTCCAGGAGAGCTGGACAGGGCCGTAGAAGGTCCTTCAACCCTCAGCAGGATTGATAACTGCTCCTTTGTGTAAGGAGGAACAGGATGAGCACTGCCAGAGCCCTACAAAATGACCTCCAGCAGGCCACTGGTGTGAATGTTTCTGACCAAACAATCAGAAACAGGCTCCATGAGGGTGGCCTGAGGGCCTGACGTCCTGTAGTGGGCCCTGTGGTCACTGCCCAGCACCGTAGAGCTCGATTGGCATTTGCCATAGACCACCAGAATTGGCAACTACACCACTGGTGCCCTGTGCTCTTCCCTGATGAGAGCAAGTTCAACCTGAGCACATGCGACAGATGTGAAAGGGCCTGGAGATGCCGTGGAGAACGTTATGCTGCCTGCAACATCATTCAGCATGACCGGTTTGGTGGTGGGTCAGTGATGGTCTGGGGAGTCATATCCCTGGAAGGACACACAGACCTCTACAGGTTAGATAACGGCACCCTGACTGCTATCAGGTATCTGGATAAAATCCTTGGACCCATTGTCAGAACCTACGCTGGTGCAGTGGGACCTGGGTTCCTCCTGGTCCACGACAATGCCCGACCTCATGTGGCTAGTGTATGCAGGTAGTTCCTGGAGGATGAAGGAATTGATACCATTGACTGGCCCCCACGTTCACCTGACCTAAACCCAATAGAACACCTCTGGGACATTATGTTTAGGTCCATCCGGCGCTGCCAGGTTGCTCCTCAGACTCTCCAGGAGCTCATTGATGCCCTGGTCCAGATCTGGGAGGAGATCCCCAGGACACCATCCGTAGTCTCATTAGGAGCGTGCCCCGACGTTGTCAGGCATGCGTACAAGCACGTGGGGGCCACACAAACTATTGAGAAACATTTTGAGTTGCTACAATGACATTTTAGCAAAATGGACCAGTCTGCTACATAATTTTTCACTTTCATTTTTGGGGTGTCTTTGATTTCCCCCCTCTATAGCGTGATCATTTTCATTTCTATCAAATTATGTGGCATCATTTTCTTACTAATACATCACCTACTTATTATCAGGAAAAATATTCAAGATCATTTTCCCTCCAGTTTAGATCTGATGTGTTTCTCTAATTTTTTTGAGCAGTATATATACACATTTTTTGTCTTCTTACTATTATTTATTATGTATTATTCTGATTATCACAGAAAACATGACGTGGCATGCAGGAAGTGAACAACAGGTGCTGTACTAGATGTGGAATAGATGGGGGGTAGGGTTAAATAAGCTTTACTTCTTCCTACTCCTTTTGGACATGTGGAACTGTGAAAGAATTATTCATGAGATGTATTCCGTTGTAACCTTCATGTTCAAATAAACTAAACCAAACCAAAATGTTTCATTGCACTTTATTTGGATAAGCATGCAGAGGAATCGCCCGTCTGCCTTACTGGCACTTGCGTATATCTGACCAGATATTTGACACGTCTTGCGTTCACTTTCACTTTGCTTCTTATTATTAGGAGAATGAATAATAGCCCGTAAAATGTGCAGTTAACTTATGACAGCTTGTCACTAAACCTATCGATGCCAGCGTGTGTGATCGCTCACGTTTCAATATCATTTGACTTTCTGGCATTTTTGTTTACATGTCTGGCTGGCAGCATCGCGCTAGCTCGTGTTTGAGCTACAAGTGGCTATTACGTTCATCAATCATCATCACACATCGTCACGTTATAATCTCGCCAGATCTCGCGTGACACCCATACTGTCGACATTGCTTTTATTCCACAACACTATCAATACTGAACGGAGACATTTATTATTCATGGTGTGCATTTAGGGTGGAGGACTGGTGCAAGAACTGGACCCACCTCGAAAGGCTGCTCCAACGTGAAGTTGACAGCACAGACACAAGGTGCTGTGCTGTTCCAGCTGTAGTTTTTTGCACAGCTGAAGCACGGGCTTGACATGTCTACACCAGTGTAATCAATCTGAAGAGGCGAGTTGGCACCAGAAAAACAGAAAAATACATTAAGCACGTACGTTCCTGAACAGCATTAACCGATTGGACCTTATAAATATGTACACTGTCAATAAATTATACTTTTTTCTGAAGGAAGCTACGTTGCTAGTGTAATACTTAAAAGATGACATGAACGTTTCCCTACCTCGAACTCCTTGATATTATTAGACGTAACATACAGGCCGATGCCGATTGGGATGAAGATGAGGCCGATCACGAAGAAAGCAGGAAGCACGGTGCCAGCCGTCAAAATCGGCTGCCAAGCAGGTAGTCTCTGTTGTTTAAATGCTGTGTTATCTGGCTTCTTACTTTTCACGGCTCCTGCGCCGCCATGACTCGAAGGACCAGAGTGGTGACCGTCCTCTTCCTTAGCGTTGTAGCTTGACGCCATCATGGCTGCAATCCCCTCCGAGTAAATAATCCCCTGTTGATGACAGCCTAACAATTCCGGGATTTTCGAAAACAAAAGACGGCACTTTAAAGTATTGTGTAAAACACCGGAAGTGAAAAATACAAGCTATGGAATCGAAATAGCTCCTCGAGATAGCATTGCCCAAAGATTTTAGATAGTACTGACGGGTCCGGGAACATCGACGCGTCCGCGCATGTGTCGAACGAAGCCCGGCTGTTGGTGAGTGTATCGCTTTAAGAAAAAGTCACGTCACAGATACAGTCGCTGCTTCGCCTGTCACTAAGTGGTCAAACAATGTGTTTATAAGGAAGCGAGTCTGACTTTTGTCAACGGCGTGCAACGTCTCTGCGATAAGAACATATATTTTGTAGCAGAATTCTTCCATTTAATCCATTGTGACATGGATATTGAAAGAAAATAAAGGTTTCGCCGTGTGGGACCATTTTGATTTTATATCGGCAAATAAGTTATTTGGTTTCATTTCCTTATTTCATCCTAGGATGAAATAACAGACGAACAGCTGTTACTCTGGTACGGTTCATCTCCTCTTTAGCTATCAGAATTCATCTGCATTTCAGTGACACTTTGTTGTTTTATTTTGTGCAGGTTAAATGCCATATTTGTTTTACTGAATTGCCTAAAAACATGCATGTTAGGTTGGTGACTATGTCCTCTGTCATTTATACCTCTATCCATACGTTTCAATACTTGTTTGTCGATATGTGCCCTGCGATTGATGGGCGACCAGTTCAGGGTGTGCCCCGCCTCTCGCCTGCGGCCATAGTGAGGATAAGCGGCATAGAAGATGTATGGATGGATTAAGATAACATTTAAATAGTATTGTATAAAATGGATATACAATGAATTATCGATACCTTTCGTTGTGTATCGTTTGTTATTATTATTAAAATACAGCCTCTATAAACTTCTATCACCGTTCCTTCTCAGTGAGTCGAGTGATTTTTAATGTCGTCTAGGAGGCGCTCTTCGCGAGAGCAGCAGAAAATTGTGCGGAAACCACAAAAGAAGAAGAAATGAAAGCAGGAAAAAAGTGAAAAAAATAAGCAAAAGAAAAAAAATAAACAAATGGCGCGTAATATACCGGCGTTGAAACATAAAGATACGCCAGCATAGTTAAAAATCAAAAGTCTGGACTCACGTTGGCTTTTATAGCATGGACGAGACAATGCTGGATAAAGATTTTGCAGTGTGGAAGAAGTGTCTTATGAAAATACGACACACGGGCACTACTACAGACATGCGCAGCCACCTCGTTCGTCACCACGCTCGTGGAGAAAACTGTGCGGGTGTACTGCGAAAGTGTGGTCAAGATGCAGCTCAACAAAACTTAAGTTCCCCAAACGAAAAGCTCAAACGCGAAGCAATCCCAGCCGGTGTATTTTACACAAGATGAGCAAGTAATTATTATGGAGCGTCACGAGGCATTGAAAAAGATTATCAGTGCCAAAAGCAACACTGTCGCTGCCAATAGAGCGAGGGCGGACCGCTGGCAGAATAATGCTAAATGTTAACACTGATGATTACAATAACTATATCCTACTAGAGTGTGAATGGTTTGTCTATATGTGCCCTGCAATTGGCTGGCTGTTGTTCAGTCAAGAGACGTGTGTTTAGTTTACATTTTACATTGACGAGCCACGTTCACAGTATACAAATAAACTATGTTTTTAATTTTAGTGTCAGTGTGTGGCCACAGGTAGGCAACATGTACTGTTGCCTAAAATGGATGCTAAAATAGAGTTACCCAAAGCATTAGCGTACAACAGGTATCAGTCCAACTTATCGTTCTTAGTGCAACTTTAGGTGCCGAACAAAGTCTGAAGTTGTCGTACTGCAGGTTTTTCACACAGCAATCGTTTTTGTAATTTGCGAGTGCAAATAAAATTCTCCTCAGTATCATGTTGACACATCCCGGTGTTAACCACTGCCACTCTCCAGTAGTCTGGCGAAGTGTAATCCACACCCTCATTAAACCTGATTGGACGTTAATGGATGCATTCAATGAGACAGATTTTCTGGAGAATTTGCGGTATTGCTGGAAATGAATTACACCTCTTTATATATGTCCATTTATATTACAATATAGACATAGCAAACAGAACCTTGTTTAGCGTCATTAATTTGTCCCAGAAGGTTTAAGTGTAACGCAAACAAACGGTAACTAAATACAGTTTTCCCATAAGAAGTAATGTAAACCGAATTAATCTGTTCCAGAAACAAGACAAAATATGTTTTTATAGTTTTACAATTATACTTTGACATGCAGGAAACAATTAAAAATGCATATAAATACACATACATGATGAATAAAAAAATAATAAATGAACATTACTTTTCCCTTCGTTGAAGACGTGATTCTTGACGACTGTCCCCAAAGACACGATGTGGCAGCGAGATCAACCACCACCACTTTTTTGTTTTGATATGAGTTGTTTCTTGAATTCAATAGTGTTTCTCATATAACCCAAAATGTAGCCAAAGAAAGTTGCAAGTGTCAGCATAGTGAGAAACAATATTGAATTAAAGAAATAACCCATAACAAAACAGGGAGATGGTGTCCATGTGGTGTTTCACTGCCACATTGTGTCTTTGGAAACAGTAGTCTTCAGTGAAGGTAAAAATAACTTTAAATGTTCCTTTATCCCTTTCATTCACCGTTTACATGCATTTAGAATTGTTTTATGCATGTAAAACTATAATGACAAAACTATAAAAACATGTTTTGTTTTAACATTTTTGACAGCCAACCGCTGATTACATCGTAGATGGGCAACGTAACTTCTGGTTGCCATTTTGTTCGCTAGCAAATAGGACGCTAACAAGAAAGGACGTTTTATGATAAAAAAATATATTAAGAAGAGAGATTCACACGCACTTTATTAATAACACAACAAAGACAAAATTGTAACTTTTTGGAAGGTGTGTGTCCCATTACATCTGCCGTAAAAGTAACGCTGCATTTAAGAAAAAGAACATCATACCAACAGTAAAATATTGTGGTGGTAGTGTGATGGTCTGGGGATGTTTTGATGCTTCAGGACCTGGAAGACTTGATGTGATAAATGGAACCATGTATTCTGCTGTCTACCAAAAAATCCAGAAGGAGAATGTCTGGCCATCTGTTTGTGACTTCAATCTGAAACGAACTTGGCTTCTGCAGCAGGACAGTGATCCAAAACACACCAGCAAGTAAATAAAATAAAACCAAAATGAAGACTTTGGAGTGGCCTAGTCAAAGACCTGACCTGAATCCTATTGACAAGCTGTGGCATGACCTTAAAAAGGTGGGTCATGCTTCAAAACCCTCCAGTGTGGCTGAATTACAACAATTCTGCAAAGATGAGTGGGCCAAAATTCCTCCACAGCGCTGTAAGAGACTCCCTGCAAGTTATCTCAAATGCTTGATTGCAGTTGTTGCTGCTAAGGCTGGCCCAACCAATTATTAGGTTTAGGGGGCAATCGCTTTTTTCACACTGGACCATGTAGGTTTGCATTTTTTTCTCCCTTAATAATAAAAAGATTCCTTTAAAAACTGCATTTGTGTTCAGTTGTGTTGTCATTGGCTAATATTTACATTTGTTTGATGGTCTGAAACATTTAAGCATGACAAATGCAAATAAATAAGAAATCAGGAAGGGGGCAAACACTTTTTCACACCACTGTATATAATACTGTGTGTATATACCTGTATATATATATATACACACACACACACACACACACAGGGTGGGCCATGAGTTTCCATACGTACGAAAAATAATCATTCATATTGGACAACCGTTTTTATTTATACAATGTGTTCTATATGATCATTGTTTCAAAAAAACACATTTTAATACGTGTTTTCCACTGTTGATGGACTTGCATTAGCACAGTTGATGTTATGTTTGTAATGATGCGTTCCTTGATATGATTTATGTCTCGTATTTTCACGTGATACACCTCAACCTAGTGCCTACGTATAGAAACTTATGGCACAACGTGTACATACTGTATATGTGTATACATATGTATGGATATCTACTATATAGCCTTGGAGCTAAGCCCCCTGTTTTTAAGACCTGGTGAGGCCCCTGTTTCTAATGAACACTTGGATCTTAAAATGTTTTTTTATTCAAAATGTGTTTGATAACAAATAATTTACATACAATTTGAAACTGCATAACACTGAACAAACTGAAAATACATGTGAGCCAATCACACAAAGCAATGAGCAGTTAGTAGCAGGATGGTTTGACATTATTGTCTTAAATACAGTACATTATGACAATGCAAATAATAGCAACATACACTATGATGTGACAGGGAAGTACAAAATACTATACAAAAATTACAAATACAATGATTTAGTTTAAATATAATCTGAAAGAACTCAATGATACACTGCATGTCTGTGGTGTTATAGTCTTTTTAGCACCATCGAGTATTTTAGTTGGTTAATCAGCCTTTTCCTCCATTAACACCATTTATGGCTGTTTTCTTAACCTCTATTCTCATAGATTGACTCTCAGCACGCGACTCCGTCTTCACTCCACTCGATATGCCCAGGGAACCAAGCACTGCTTTCCCAGTTTTCAGGCTCTTGGACATTGGGATGCGGGTCAGCCCTGTGCGAGGGGCTTGGGCATCATGCCCACACTATTTGACAATAGAGAGAAAAAGAGATTACAGTTTCTCAGGCAGGAGACTGAAAGCAGTTGGTATTTGAATGGAAATGGAGAGTAATTCGTTTTTAAAAAGCAAAACAGAAATTCAGAATTTCTAAACATTGTAGTTCATTGGACAGAGATGGAAAAAAAATGCAAATATTTATCCATTCTTTCATTTCCAACCCAGTTAGCCAGGCAAAAATTCTGTGTGCTGTTACTGGTGCAAGGCTGTTTTGTGTCAGCCAGGGGTACAGAGCCCTGCAAATCTGTTTGTGAATGTAAACACTGTGAAACAAATATAAATTACAGCATGCCTGTAGCAGGGTGGCAGAATGCCACATCATTAGCTCTGATGTGCAGAGGCCAGCCCATAGGGCCTTTTTTGTCACGCTACCAATCTGCGCCACAAAGAGGATATCATAAGGTCCACTGAAACATCAACATAGTTAGATTCTCATGGTCATCAGTCTATCCAATCCGCATTATTTATATAGTACATTTACTTTTACTTGGACTACATCGGGGGTCACCAACAAAGTGCCCTAAATCCTGCTTTTCATTTACAGGGAATACTAGAAAGAAATGCATTCTGAGTGCAATTTGAAATACAGAAATGTGAGTTGCGGATACCAATATTTTGTTAATGTTCTGGTAAAACAAGCATATTGAGTTTGTTTGGGTTAAAATAAGCTGTGAAAATAAATATCACAAAAATGAGTAGCTCTCTGCCACTTTCATTTTGTAAAAGTAGTTCTCACAAGAAAAAACATTGGAGACCACTGGTCTACATAGTGATAGTTAAAGCTATATGAAACTACTCAGCATACTGTATAAACAAAGGTAACAAATTTATTTGGCCTGTTAAGGGCTGGTTTCCCCCACATACTGGCAATTTAACTTAGCACTTATAATAAAATATGGCCAGTTCTTAAGTGAGTAAACTACTGAACCAGTCACTCTAGCACTGTAGCTGTTAAGAGGGGAATTAAAACAATAGAGTTTTTCTCAGTGGTCAATATAATTTTTGATTGAATTAACCTAAGCAAAACTTACCATGCTTTGTGTGGGTCTTGTAGTGTTGGATGCAACGGGGGAAATGGTAATGCTGCTCATCACTTTATTCTGTGTGGTCCGAGTTGTGGTAATTTGGCGAGGGGAGCGCAATACTGTCCCCGTTGACAGGGTTAGTTCTTTGCTGTCTGTTCCAGCAGACACCGGCCGGACTACCATCTTTGGTGTCAGGCTGTTGCCTAGATGGATATGGATCTTGTTATCGTCAGTGGTGGTGATAATGCTTGTGTTGTTGTGACCCTTCCTTATTGGCATTGGGACCATCTGCTTCTCAGGGGTAACCTTGAATACAGCCCGGCCCATGGTCATCTCTTGAAGTTCTGGAGAAGAAGAGGATTCAGGTACTGCTGTGGTATTAACTGTCATGATGGTGACAGGAGACATGGGCCTTGCCATGGTAGAGGAGGAAGTTCGACTACTGTCTGGTGACTTGGCTCTGGAAATAGTGGTGATGGTGACTGGAGATTTGTTTTTTTCTGGACCCTGTTGTCCGTTGGTGGACTTTCCTCGAAGAGTTGCAGCAGAGTGTGTTGGAATGATTGTTATTCTGGATTTAGGGTGTGATGGATTGGGGTTTAGTGGAGCTGATGTTGAGAAAACGTCCGCAGCCGTGGCGCTGCTGATCTCAAGGGTAGCAATATTGTTTTGGTGGTCCGGTGTTACTCGGATGTGTAAAGGCTGCCCTGGCTTGTGGGCCATGGTCAGGTCCGGATTTCCAGTAATATGTGGGGGTTTTTCCAGGCTGGTTTCATGAGAATTGTTATCTTTCTTTCTCATCCAAGGAATCCAGGATTTTTTCATACTGAGATCACTTCCAGAGGAAGGGGAACGCTCAATGCCTCTTGTCTTTTCTGTTGGCTTCTTCAGGCTCTTCTGCCTTAAATTGTTCATGATGTGATTTTCTTCTTGAACAGACTTCCTGATAAACCCTGCTGGGGTATCATCCTCTATTGGTCCATTGGACAAGACCTCTGTCTGTACTCCAGTGGATGTCACAGCAATGTCCACCATCCTCCTGCCGTTCAAACCTGGCCTTAATGCGCGACTGTGACGCTTTGCTATCTCCAGTTCTTTGGTAAGATGGAGAACTTCATTGCCCATGTTCTTGGCTTTTTCTTCTTCTTCGAAGAACCGCTGCTGTAGGACTGAGTAATCGACTTGCAGTTGAGAAAGCTGATCCTCCTTGTGCATCAGTTCATGTATCTTCTCCTTGAGAGCTAGTACATCCGCCTGCAGCTCCCTGGTTTTGGCCTCCTCTCGCTTATATCGTTGTCGCAGGTCTTCCTCTTGGCTATCCTCTTCTCCTTTCTCAATAGCTTTGTTCCGTGCTATCTGACTCCTCATAGCTTCCACTTGCTGGGAAAGTATGTTAGCTTTGTCTTGTTCTGTTATGAACCTTTTCTCCAAAATGTCATATTGATCTTCTGTTTTTATCAGGTCTCCCTCCACTACTTCAAGCTGTTTGAGGCGATTTCTTAGATGCTCAATCTCAAAGGTTAGCTCTTTAATTTTATTATCATCTTTTTTCCCAGCTTCAGACACCCTTCCTTGCTCACATTTCACTGCATTTTTCACAGACAACCTTTCTGCTTGCTCCAACCCATCTAACCTCTTTTTCATTTGACTGACTTTGGAAAGAAGATCTTTTGTTTTATCGGTTTCATATGCAAGCTTGGTGCTGAGGTCTCCCTTTTCATTAGTTAGAATCTCAACTTTAGTTTCCATTTCTGATTTGAACTTCAAGAGCTTTTTGCTTTCTTCTATCAATTTCTCAGTCACCTCCATAACCTTACTTTGCTCAGCTTTGACCATCGTACTCAAATCCTCCTTTGTCTTTTCACCGGATGTCATTCTTTCCACAAGAGTCTTTCGTTCCTCCATTAAAGCTACAGTCAGAGACTTCAGCTTACCTAAGTCATCCTTCAAGTTTAGC
Organism: Dunckerocampus dactyliophorus; assembly: GCF_027744805.1. NCBI lineage: Eukaryota > Metazoa > Chordata > Actinopteri > Syngnathiformes > Syngnathidae > Dunckerocampus > Dunckerocampus dactyliophorus. The sequence goes on from NC_072831.1 coordinate 16,379,264, forward strand.
TCAGACTTTTCTAATTTGAGTTCAGAGGATTCCAGCTCTTTCATTCGGATCTTGAGTGTAACAACTTCATCAGAGAGCTCTTTGGTCAGGCACTTCTCTTTTTCTAAAGCAGCATGTAACTGAGCACACTCTTTCTTGCTGAGGTTGAAGGCGCCCTCAAGTTTCTCTAATTCTATCATTCTTTTCTGGAGTTTCTCCACCTCCAGCCTAAGTTCTCTACTTTTGTTGTCCTCCTCTTGTAACTTCTTCCTGAGCTCCTTGCACTGATTTTCTGTTCTGGTGATCTCCTCATCATTTCCTTCCATTTCCAGGACACGCTTCCTTAAATTCTCTAGTTCTGCAATTAAGTTGGAGTTTGCACACTCCCCTTTGCCAATTTTGTCTCTTATCTCCTGCAATTCCTCTTCTGATTTCCTCAATGCCTTGTTGCTCTCCTCTAGCTCATCTACTGTATGCATAAGCTCTAGAATTTTAGAATTGAGTTGACGGTTGAGGAGCTCCTGACTGGCCAGCTTAGTATTCATCTCTTCATGCTGCTGAGCGAGAGTGGCAGTTTTCTCTTTAAGCTCAGCCTCTAAGCTCAGGACCCTGTGGGCATCCTCTTGAGCGTGCTCCCTGGCTTCAATCACTATCTGCTTCTGCTGCTGAAGCTGCTGGCTCAGTTCCTGAACACGCTGGCTTTGTAGGTCCATTTTCTCCAGGTGTTGTTGACGCTCATTGACCAACATCAGGGCAAAGGACTTCAGCTTGACCAGCTCCTCTTGCACCTTGGCCAAACGTTTAGAGTGCTCTTTCTCCTTTTTTACTTGGAAGGCTTTCTCGTTGTCAAGCAGCCCCTTCAGTCTAAAAGTGGCAGCAGGGAAAATCAAGGATGCACGTCAGTTAAACATGTGTTAAGTGTGTCATGAGTCAAACAGTGATTTAACATTTTTTGGATCGGATATTTCTTCAGTGGAAAACAATACCTCATTGCATATTTTAGTCATCTCAATAATTAAATATTAGACGCAGAGATTCAATTTGATTTCCATGCCCAAATAAGTTTTTTATACTAATCATAAAATCAGGCGTTCTCTACGGCACACTGACATCGCATTGTTGCACAGAACAACAAGGTAATCATTCATCGACATATTCAACTGTAGTTAAATATTATAATGAGCTCTCCCAAACAAGGCACATAGTCCTCCCAGTTTAGTATGGAGACTCAAACTGCTGCTTAAAGTTTACTATTGTTTTTCTAAGTAGACTTTTGTATGTTTCTTTCTAATCTGTTCTTGCCCTTTCTAAATTTCAGCCAAATCAATGCAAAACCGATTAAATGCAAAGTTGGCTGTCTCCCCTCCATCTCCTCCCATCAACAAACATACCAGTACCAAATATGCAATGCAAAAGACAACCAAAACATTGTCAACAAATTTCACAGATGTGATGCAATGTAAGTACCAGAAAATATCTTAATATAGAGGAACTTACCACTGTTATGATGCTCTACAAGCAGCACAGTCATAATTACTGTGATACAAAATCCCATCAGGATGCGTGACTAGTCGCCAGGACCTCTTTTCCCACAACTTTCTTCTTTCACATCCCAGGCATGCATGTTTAAGGCAAATGAAATCAATGAATAAATACAGCACAGAACCATTGGGTCTCCAGTGCGTGATGTCACCTCATCCATATACGGCATAGTGTGTGTGTGTGTGTGTTTCAGAGAGAGAGAAAGAGAGGGAGAGACTGTGTACTGTTTTGAACACTGAAGGGGGTGGGATCTTTGCCACTAGAAGAGCACTCTGCAAAACTCCCCCAATTTTCTTGCTTCCATGCAACACTGGCATGTTTGAGAAAAGGCCAGTCCTAACAGCTTTCCAGGCAATTTACAAAACCCTGACTGAGGAAAAACCTTCGTCTCTCCAATTGTTGTTCTTTGCATGTTAATTTCAGGAATTTTCTGTTTTATGATGTTTTAAGGTTAAAGACAGGAGAGAATATTCACTGGAGTTCTACTTGAGGGAAAACTGGACAAGCAGAGTTGCATGTGATGAGCAAACCAGATATGAAATTGTTGGATTTGTCCTTTTTAAGGTGTAGAAGACTGGAGAGTACAGACTATAACCAAGAGAATAGGTTTATACCAGGTTATGATGATGCACAGGACTGGATACTTCAACAAATTCCTCTTTGTGTCTTTGTGTCTGAACACATATATAACATCAAGAAGCGACACAATGTCACCTATGCTATGAAAACACATATTTAACCATATGGTATATTGTAATTCAGTTGTATTATACTACAAACTATTAAACTGCAGAAAGAAGGTGATATTATGGAGCATTATTGTTCTGTTACAGCTAAATAGCTTCGCATTTAGTTGCCACTGTAATAGTAAATATGAGGCACCTATAAAATCTGTTTTACTTTTCTGGACAGAGTGTGTACTTTTGTGACAGTAAATTATAGGTCTGTTATGTAAATGCAAAAATCCTTACATTATTGATGCAATACATCATTGGCCAGTATTTCAGTACTGAGAATTTCCAGTATAGTATTTCAGAAACAGATGTCGTTTCTAATGAGATGTCAGCCTCTGCACGGACAAAATCCTCAGCAAACTGTAATGCCCGTGGCTGCGGTTAAGAAAACGTAGTCACCGATACAATTCCAATTGCATTAATAATGTAAGATATTTTAGACAAAGTGATTTTGTTTACACAGTATGTGGCGAACAGTGCTCTTATTTTGAAGACTGGAAGTGTGTTGTGTGTGTAGAGAATGTCTGTTGATGGTTAAGACAAGCTGGACTCCCATCCGCAAGAATAAACATGCCTCTTGTCCTTATTTCTCTCAGAACTTGCACAATGTCAGTGGGCACCGTAAAACGCTTGTTTGCATTAACAACCGTTAAAACACAACACGGTGTAAACACACTCATACAGCCTGAGTCACACACACACAGCCGCACTAGCATGCTCTGCTAAACTAACCTAACCCTGTTATCTTCCATTCACACTACATAAGAGAGGCCAAAGTTTTTTCAGGTACCCGTTTCGACATGGGGAGAGGCGGGCTAGTGTTTGGATGAGATTCCACCACGACTGAGCGGTCCGCCGGGGAAATACTTTCGCACACAAACATACCTTCTCCTCACGATGACAACATTTCATTCACATTATGTAAATTTCCGTTTTTATTGGCCAATTCCACAAAAAGCATAGGGCTCTATGAATACATTGAAAGTTGAATTGTGTTTGTGAGAACTAAAAAAACAACGTAGACATTTTATTCTATATGTCCTGAGGAATTTGCTCCAAGGCACTGCAGGCCCTGTGTCAAAACGCTGAGGATGAAAGATGGAAGAATTTATTTAGGATAGCCCCTTGAGATGCAGTATTTTGTTTTCGAGGGGGTACCAACACAGATACAGACAGTACAAATGACAATGTATGCTACAAAACAAAATCTAGCTGCCACACCAGTACAGTGTCTCTGTATGTCTACACATTTTAGCACATTTTGAGTCAACATCCATCCATTTTCTGTACCACTTGTCTTCATTAGAGTCACAAGAGGCAGAGTAAACACTGGACTGGTCGCCAGCCAATTGCAGGGCACATATAGACAAACAAGCATTCACACTCACATTCACACCTATGGACAGTGTGAGTGTCCAATTAACCTAACGTGAATATTTTTGGAATATGGGAGGGAGCCGGAGAAAACCCACGCACGCTCGGGGAGAACATGCAAAGTCCACACAGAGATGTTCCAACGGAGATACGAACCCAGATCTCCACTAGGCCACTGTGTGGCCCTTGAGTCAACATCAACCCTGAAAATGTACTGTTTTTCTAATTCCTAAGAGCAAGCATCTTTCTATGTACAGCGTGACTATTTCAGCAATACTTCAAACAACCTCTCACCTACAGGAAATTGGCTGTGACATCAGCTTAGTGCCACTATTTGGCCACAACACAAATGGTGAAAAGAAACTCGCGAAAACTCGCCAATTAACTATCCTGATTTGACACTCCCCAGCAGCAAAGGGCATTACTGCAATATTGCCAACAACCCTTCATGTTCTTCTCCCACTTTGTTTACAGCATAGAAGCTGTATTTGTCCACATATTGTCACATGGCGGGTCAGAATCAATCTTATCGATCAACCCTCCCCTTATTAGAGTCCTCTAGACATAAAATATCACTCCATACTCATACCCAATATAGTAGACTAAAAAAGAGTAAATAAGGCATTTAAGACATAAATAAGACTCGTGCGTGTGTGTGTTACTTTAAATGTGTTGCCTACGGAACCTGAAAGAGAGGCGGACAGGAAGTGACTTTGGGAGTTCAGAGTTGAGTTTCAGCTTTGCGTGGGTAACGGCCAAAAAAGTAGCTTGTGTTTATGTTAGGGATTTTTAATAGGCGTTATTGTGGTTGTTGTGTGATAATTAAAACCTCCAATAAAACCCTGTTGTTCCTGTGATCAAGTCTGGGGATTCTGTGTCTCACCGAACATTACAGTAACATTAGTGACACCTAGTGGCTAGTGTAAAATACCACATTTCATCAACAACTTTGAATGTGTCTTCTTAATGCCTTATTTTTGTATTTTAGTTCAATTAGGCATTAGTATGCTTGAAAATGCTTAATTTAGGCAGAAAATACTTACCAAAAGGAAAACTGATGGAAATTTCGGCTCTTTTTAGAGAGCCGATTCTTTTGGCTCGGCTCACTAAAAATAGCTGGCTGTTTTGGCTCCCAAGTGGCTTCTCAGATGTTTTTGTTGCGTTAAATTAATTTATTACCGAATTATGTGTATTGAGTAAAAAGAATTACTAATGTAAAAAATACATGATATCAAGTGTTTATTATTTAAATGGATTTATTTAAACCTCAATGAGCAGCAACATAAATACATTATAATATAATGTTATATTATAAAATATAAAAACAAAGACCCATCTCAATGGACAAATTAGGTCAAAATAGTGTCCCCCCGCTCAATGTGGACACAGAGACGCTGCCACACATCTTGACCTATGACATTTGCCTTTAACAGAAAAAAAGACGAGGAAAAAAATAATCGGCTTCCAATTGGCTCCCAACGACGCGAAGCGGCTCCTGTCGTTCATTTCAAAGAGCCGGCTCGTAGAGCCGATTGGTTCGCGACCGACACATCACTAGTATTGACACTTTGCCACACCACACACTCGCCGGCAGCGTGTCAGAGCCGCGCTCTCAATGCCTCAGGCCACTACCAAATGGTAACTCCAAATATTAGAGCTGCCGCTACTGCTGCTGCAGTTTTTGTTTTGAAGTTTGGAAAAGTTAATGTTAGGTGTAGGCATTCGTTTCTGTTGTGAAATCAATGCGCCCAGGAAGGAAGTTCCTGTAATGCTTAAAAGGACCAAAATACGACAAAATGCTGTAACTATTACATGTTATCATGAATGCAGCTGTTAATACATGATCACAGCATGTATATAAAACCATAAAACCTTGTTGGAGGTTTTTGGAGGTGTTAATAGCGGTCTTCGTAGGTGGTATAGGTGTGTCCCATTATGTGCAGTAATGATCTGTGTCTTTTGATCTGTTTTCATATCTTTAGAACGAACAGAAAAGAGAAAGACGTGTGTTCATGTCTCACATAAGGATTGTGGACGATGCGCAAAATAAAAAAAGTACAGTTTTCCTTTAAATATGCATATTTTTTGAGTAATGCTAGACTGTATTCAACCACGAAACAGCATGACTTATTATTTAATATATTTTTGAAAACTGTGATCAAACTTCGAACCGTGATGTGGTAAGGGACGACTGTAAATCAATCCCGATTTTAAAAAAGAGTGGTCCAGGGACCTTTAGCATTCCACAGCTTGTTTTTTTGTTGGCCTGCACCTTATTCCAAAAATAGAACAACAACAAGAACAAGAAAATTAAAAAAAACTACAACATTTTTTTAAAAAAGCATAATGAAATGACAAAGTTAAAATGTAATCGAGTAATAATATGCATCATTGCCTATAACATGACATCCAGGGGGCTTTTTATTTAAATATATTATGTTTTACCACATCTACATGGCTTTGATTTAGCCTGTTTACAAAATAAATTTTAAAAAAATCGAAATCCTTAGATTTTTCAGTATCCAGCCCTCGGTGGAAAAGGTTCTGACCTATGGTTTGGACTACCTACTAGCTAAAGCAATTCTTTTTTTGAGCCACAACACTAAACTAGCCACAGAAGTACTGCATCCATCTATTTTCAATGCCGCTTATCCTGTACATACTGCATGTCATTAAAACACAAGAAAATCGCTATTGTACTGTATGTTTACATTTCTTCTATTAATTACCAGTTACAGCTTAAATGTTATAATTTTTTGTGTGACTCATATTGAAGAATGGAATTTGTTCCTCTGTTCAGCATCAAGCATCATCTCACTTATATATGTGAGGTTCTTGACATACTCATTGATCTGGTATCTGAGAGGCGATCATTGCTGATGGCTGCCAGTCTGAAAGACCTTATTTGGTGTCCATTTTCTACATTCCAAAGAATATATGGCACGATATCATTTACTTTTTTCACTTAGCTCTCACCCAGAGGGCTGGAGGACATCATGCTAATGGAAAATGAGATTTTTCCATTTCAGCTAAGGCGAGAGAATGACATTGCAGAGCAGTACCAGACGTGCAGACTTTGCAGAAATGCATTTCATTATAGGTGTTGGCATATTGTCTATTTTTGCAAAAGGATGTATTTATTCATGAGTAAAGCTTGGGATAGCTGTCTTGCCATTTTTATTTTTTTAAATAATTTTCCACTAAGCAGCATTACAGCACAGAATCCGGTCTCTGTGGTGAAAGGTGTTATGGTCGCCATCACATTCATGACTTGAACGGTGTACATAACTAGAGCAGGGAAGCTGTTGAAAACTACCTACTCATCTCTTTCATGGAAGTGAACCAAGTGGTTGTTTACTTAGGACATGTGCCAAATTTACAACATACCTGTCCTTTCCCAGACAACTGCCATAATGTTATTCTTACATAGCCATAAGCATTTTAGCAATTCATTCATACCAGGGGTGTCCAAACATTTTACACGGAGGGCCGCGTATGTAAAAGTGAAAGGACGTGGGGGCCACCGTGATACTTTTTTGTGTTTGCTCTTGCTGACACAGCACAAGATGAGTCAGACTGGTCCACCAGTATTATAGACCACTAAAGTGCTACAGTAGGTGGTCAAGGGTTGTCATGGCAATGTCACATTACAGTCTCTCTGTATTGCAAGTCAGGACACAGTTACAGACCCTAGCTCTTATTTATACAATGGGCCAGTCTATTTAAAAACATGTCATTTCATTTTATTGGTATCAAAAATGGAAATGGACATTTGGAGATGCTCGTTGATTTGTTTGTTTGTATTACTTTGTGCCATTGGAAATAACGGAAATTGAAATCAAACTTGACAGACTTTGCAGACAATTTTTAAGCAACATTTTGACATTCTAAACTGTCATTCAAGTTAAGAAGTAAAAATAATAAACCAAATGATGCATCTGGACTATTCCACGGTGTGCCTTTTTTTCCCCATTGCTTTGCGTTGAACCTTTTTTTGGCTGAATTAAAGAACGCTATTGTTGCAACTCTCGGCCTTAAGTCTCTGCATCTGGGGTCCACCAAAGAACCAAACGTAACAATCCAAGCTGACTTTTAAGTCCTTTTTTGTCAAGTCTTCCAAACGGTGACTTGAGTCGACTTGAGTCAAAGTTGCTCTGACTGAAGCACAGATCTCTAGTCACAGTCACTTAGCCAAGCTTGACTTTAAAGTCATGATTACTTTCTCTGAACTGCCTTCGACACTCATTCATGCAGACATGCATTTAGCTAGCTGCAGGGGAGACGAGTAAGGTTAAAAGAGCGACACAATATTCACTTCTTACTCAGTTTATTTAGCACTCGTATTTTTCTTTGTCTCTTGCAAAAGAAGTCAATCACAGGACACATATAGACCAACAACCATTCATGCCAATGGACAACAGGAACCCCTGGAGGAAGCCGGAGTACCCACAGAAAACCCACAGGGAGATCATGCAAAGTCCAAAAATGAGTAAGGCCCACATAATAACCACGAGACCAACATGCGACCAATGTGAAACTCATTTAGGAATTTTACTTGTAATGCTTAACCCTTGACCTGTTTCTGTAAGAGCAATGATTTATTACTGATGTCATGGCATCACTTGAAGATCATAGTACTTACAGTATATCTACCATCCAGTCAAACTGAAGTCATATTCCTCATAGCAGGCCTGTCCAAAGTACAGCACGCAGCTCTTCTTTTATTATCCCTCAGCATATTCTAAAATATTTGTTAATTCATTAATAATAAGCAATACAGGTGCTCCTCATTTTGCGACGTTCCGTGTTATGTTTTATGGTTGTGAACGCACTAACATAAATTATGAATACAGCGCGTCCTCGAGTTCTGTGCCGAAAATACATTTCACTGAAATATGTCCAGATGTTGAAATACAAAGTATGTAAAATACTGTATATGAAAGTGTTACCAATACCACACTGAAGGGGAGGATAACTTATTTTCACTCTATCATGTCGGACATACCATGGCTGACTCCATGCAGTGTGATGTAATCCCATGTCATGTCTCAATAATGGAGCATTACTGGCACCTAGTGGCCAGAATAGTAGCTATACCTTTGTCTTTCAAAATGTTTTGGCTAATAATACACCACAGTCAACCAGTGAAACAGTGACCATTAATTAATTTTAGAAAAAACACGATCGAGCAAGAGAGCGATAATCAAACTACAATATTGCGAGGGACCACTGAACTTAGTAAAGCAGTCAGTGCACATGAACAATTCATCTGATCCCTGTGAGGCCCTCCACATCCACTCTACTCACCTGAAACCCCCACAGCTATGTACCTCTCACTGTCAAAGTCAAGTGTTTGATTTTAGTGAGATGAACTACTCCTCCATGCTTGGTTGGCTTGCTGAAGACAACAACACATTCTCCAACATCGCTTCATTAACTTCCTCCATGGCTTATTTCCAGTCTTCCACTTTTATGTTTTATCAAGTTGTCGTTTGGATTTGTGCTTTTACTTTCTCCGCCTTCACTTTCTATCTCCTCTCATTTTCTCTCTACTGCTGTCACCACCTCACACGTCTTTCACAACACTCTGCAAGAGTGCCAACGTGGAACCTTTTCAGTTCACAACAGACAACAGTTGACATTTACTGTACATAAACTAATATTAAAAGCATGAATTTCTACAAACATGAGTCAAAAAAGCCCTTAATAGCAGTCTACCCTTGACAGTCAATGTCCCATTTCGAGTCCCCAAAACCACTTAACGAATCTCAGTCATCGCTGATTAATATAAGTGTCATTGATCCACATCTTCCGTTTTTTTAAATCTACAAACGTACTGTGCATTATTGATTATTTTATGAATCCAAGCACAAAGGTTGAGGTCAAAATCCAATTATATCTTAAACGCCCCTAAATACATAATCCGTCAGCAATTTTTATATACACCTGTCAACAAACCTGGTGGATACGTAGTAGGTCAACAATCGGTCAGCTGATCATTGGTGGCGATTGACCTTTTTCAGGGGAGTACCCAAGGTCAAAGTTCACTGGTAACCAGGTCAAAGATCACTTTGCAACAATTCACTCAAGACAGCCCTGGTTGAGCACTTTACAGATGTGTAACTACTTAGTCAATATCGCCGCACGACTTGATGGACCAAAAATATTGTACGTATTTTGCTTGTCATCTTAAAATTCCAAATTAGTACAAAAACATGTTGTCAGCACTTCAAAGCCAAAGTTAAAGGTTTGCGATTTGCTGCAATTGTCTCTAATTGCAACATATAGTATGTGAACAATTGGCCAGTTAATTAGTTTTTGTTGGCAAAAGGCCGTAACATTAATTGGGAGCCACAATGGTAAAAAATGTGACAAAAATGTGACATTATTACATGTAGGTTTGCATTGCTGTAGAACTGGATTGTTTCATACTGAAAGTCATTTCTAATATATTGGTTATTTAGCCACGTGACAAAGATAAAATGTTAGAAACCCTTTTAAATGTGATGCACTTCAGTTGTATACCACAAACAACTACAACAAAAGATTAAAAATAAACGAAAATAAAATTATAATTAAAAATACAATACAAACATAACCCATTAAGAAGACAAATTCAAATTATGAATCTCGTATTCTACATTGGTCGCTAAGTGTCATTAATTGTTTCATGAGGCTGAAAAACAGACTGCAGGTTTAAATTATGGCAGGCACAATAATAACATAATAATAATAATAACACAAGCTACTGCTGCGGCCATAACCCACAACAAGCTAAAACTCAACTTTGTACCCCCGACGTCACTTCCTGTCCGACAGCCATTCTGCTCCCCTACTAGCACCAGAACACATTTACTGCGACACACACAAGCGCAAGTTTTATTTATGTCTTAAATGGCTTATTTTCTCTGATTATATTTACTATATTGGATCATTCTAATGAAAAGTTAAAAAATGTGTTTAGAAGATTGTAAACAGGTTTTCTATGCCTTTACTATGAATATAGAAGGAATCCTACTTTGTGGAAATTCACTTATCTCAGTGGGGTCTGGAACCAATTCGCAGCGATAAACGAGGGATTACTGTATTACTATTGGAAGCAGGGCCGCCCCTGGCCAAATTGGGGCCCTTAGCAGAATTTTGTTTGGAGCCCCCTCCCACCCGCCCACATTACAAAATGACTGTAACACAAACATGGGCACTGCCAGGGATTTTGGGCACAATAACAAAAATCCATTGGGCTCTCTCGGACACCATATCTCTCGAACCTAACTGCCACACTGAAAGCTATTTTTATACTATTTACATACATAGTTAGGTGCATGTCTTGGCGTCATACGAACACCTGGGAAACAAATTAAATAATTTATTTTTAGTCCAAAATAACAAATGAACAGAATAAAAATCTATGCAGTGATGCGCATTCTTTGCCAAGAATGCACTCCCTTGCACAAAATGTGGCCCCCCATGGATCGTGGGGCCCAAAGCACAGCACGTGCTCTGCATGCAGTGAGGGGTGGCCCTGATTAGATGTACAAACATGTAAAATGATGTCCTGTGTGTCTTTCTCCCCTCACCTTTCTCTCTCCTGCTCGAGCAGGTTGGTGAAGTCGTCACTCTTGTTCATGTAATCGATGTGTTTGCGTTTCTCGCTGTCCAGCTCGTTCACAGTGCAACGGTGGCTCTTTTCAGCAAGTAGCAACTGACCCAGCATCCGTCTGTAGGTCTCCCTGTGCTTCTCCTGCAGGCGCTCCAGCTGCAAAGGGCGCAAATAACAATAAACAAGCTGCAACCATTTTGATGTTATGTGATAATCAGGTTTTTAGAAAGACTGTTGTGACTGACCTCAATCATTGGGTCTTGGTACGCAGTGTGGTTGTGCGGTGGGGTGCCAGTGATGAGGTCATCCCTCTGCAGGGCCTGGAGGGCCGAACTGCCTTTTGCAGAGCTGCATGCTGATGAAAGGGTATCTTGAGGGGTTTGTTTGGACTTTAGCATGCTGATAACATCTTCTCTTGCCTGCAGTCACACAGATATATACTGAGATTAGAATAGCATAACATGGCTTGCGCTGCACATGCACGTTTGAAGAACATGTAGCTGCAGGAACTGATAATATGGCGGTCAAATACGCTTTATTTGTCCTAATTTATCATTCAGTTTTGGGGTGTTTATGTAGAACTATTATTTTTGTTTGTTTTTCTTGATGATAAATTTCTTTGCTTTGCAGAACTAGTGTGAAAAAAATATTCATTTTTACAGTTTGCTGTAATAAAATCCTTTAAAACAATAGTTTATGTGTATATTTTAATATTATGGAAATACATTATTTTGTAAGTTTGGTTCCTACTGGATGAAATACATTTGTAAATCGGGTCTTGAGCTGGACAAGTTTTGGAATCCTTTTTTTTGATAGGTTGAAATATCGTCTGCAACCACAAGGTAGCGCTGTAGTGCAACAAGCCAGTCCAACTCAATTGTTGACTAGAGTGTGGCCAATCACACTGACTGTGGATCTCGAGTTTTGGCATGACCTGTGTGCTTCTGTGCAGATAAGATAAAGCTAACAGTTACAGGGATTTAATAACTGAAATATAAGTGTGTATAAATGTGTCGACGGATTATCATCGCATGGTCTCACCTGAACTTCTCCTTCCATGATCACCAGCAGTTTGAGCATATCTTCTCTGGACAAGTTCATTGCGGCACCTCCTTTTTCTCCAAGCTCTGTAGAGTCCAACAATGGCTGCTTTTTGTCAAATATCACCTCCACTTTATCTTCACCCTCCCGCTGCTGAACTTTGGCCTTCATGCCCTTCACAGCTAGACACACATCCTGTTCTTGGCCCATGTCGGGGTCACCCTGTGGGACCCCAAGCTCCCCACTTGTCGGGGGTGACACCACACTGCTTTTGGATCTCATCTTCAACCTGTGCACAAGGACCGAAAAGAGCATATTATCAGGCGTGACAAACAGTGAGTATTTTAGCGTACATCACCTTGTGTTTTTTTAAGCAATTATTTTTTTATTCTTTTCTTAATTTCTATCAAATTCAGCAACTATCCCTAAATACATATCTTTATCTGTTTGTTCATCTAGGTCAGGGGTCACCAACATTTTTCCTTGTGAGAGCTACTTTTACAAAATGAAAATGGCCAAGAGCTACTCATTTTTGTAACATTTATTTTCAGAGCTTATTTTAAAGCCAAACAAAGCAAATATGCTTGTTTTACCAGAACATGAACAAAATGCTGGTGTCCACAACTCACATTTTGTATTTCAGAATGCATTTCTTTCTACTGTTCTTTCATTATTAACTGAAAACCTGAATGAAAAGCAGGCTTGCAGGCACCTCATGTGGTCGTGGGGGGATACCTGGTGCCCGCGGGCACCACGTTGGTGACCCCTGATCTAGGTGTTAGTGAGCAGACTACTTCCTGGTTCATGGAGTAATAGATCGTTAAGAATGATCTTGATTGTGTCAAATGGATTATTGATTAATGATGTCTTGAAGAAAATTTAAAAAACAAGAGTTCACTTCTTAGCTTAGTTGATTCAATATCAACTAATTTGTTGTTTGAAGAAAAACAACCCGAGGTCCGCTACGGGTGCTCTGTTGCTGCTTTTGATGTTTCATTGTTAAAGCTATGACCATAAAATAAAAAAAAAATAGTCTTGAAATCTACAGTGTGAAGACAAACAATTTCTTCGAATTTTCTTCCATGTATTTTAAGAAATAAAAACAATCAACTGATTGCAATCGACTGCATTCTTGGCAAGAGTGAAATACCATTGTGAGTAAAAACGGCCAAAGTTGAAGATATATTCCTTTATATTCCATATAATTCCATAAATATCTGCCGGATCCTCACCAAACTCTTATGTCTTTCTTTGACACCCCTCCACAAAAATACATGCTCATTGGCAGTTGTGTAATCCTGCCAACATACAAGGCAACAAATCACCAAACATCTAACAATGACCAATGGATATTTATTCAGGTGTTGTGAATGTGTTTGTCTATACTTGTGTCTGATACTCAAAAAAACATAACTGTGGGGGATAAGAAAAATTTAAAATAAAGCAGAGATTTCTGCAGATGTCAGGCCTCGTTTAGCCATGTCTAAAATCATTTCGGAGTAGGGCTCCAAAGACATTTTAGCCTCCAGAGCCGCAAGCACACAGACATGGTAGTAATCATTGTGCTCTTGCTTTGAAATTGACAAAAAAACTGTTTGTTTTTGGTCTGTTTTTTTCTTGCTGTTCAATGGTCATTTTATTTTTTTTCTTAAAAATGTAGTAAGCTGTTTTTTTAGATGTAGTAATTACTTTTTGACAAAGAAAATGAAGAATGCTTTGTATTTCAGTTTTCTTTTCTGTATTTCAAAATGAAGTTCAAATAACAAATCATTTTTGTTTTGTTTTCCCAAAGAAAATTCCATGACCAAATCCCACACTGACCTTTATTCTCCCTCAAATCCTCACAAGCATTCAATGTTTGCCGAGTTTTGATGGACTGTTGTTGCACAAAATGAAACTCCATCAAAATCAAAACATTTTTCTGTCCACATGCTGAACATTTTTCTAATCTTTTTCTGCATCAGTCTTGCTGGATGACAGTTCATGTATGACGCATGCTTCCATTGTGACCATAATTACTTTAACACAGGCCTGCAAGAAGATTGCATGGCTCGCTGTACAGTGCGTTCATTGTTCAACTACACACTGCGATTGGCGTGTGTTTGTCTCTCGTTACACTGCTTGTGTCTACTTGTGTGTGTTTGTGTGTTTCTAGGCTCTTTAACAATGACCTCGAGAGCAATGTTTTTGTTCTATTTAAAACATCATTTGCATGAACATCATCAGCCACAACAGACAGCCTGAACAAGTGTTCCAAAATGTTAAACAAATGCAAATGCATGCAGCAGCAATTACACAACGTGCCAATTGGGGATACAGGGCAGTCAATAGAAGACTTAAAGTCTTTGAGTACTGAGGAGATCAAACTTGATACTAAATGCATTATAGAGAGCTTGTCTGTTAAAGATTCTGGCTCAGGAGACAGGGGAATCTTGACTCGACCAAATCTAATGGTGCTTGAAACTGACCTCTCTGAAGCCAGCCTATTTCCATGAAAAAGAACCTTTCATGAGCGGGACACATACAAGATAGAGAGGACTGCATCTCTCAGTTCAAAGAGGAAAGATAACGAATCGCAAACAAAATAACACATGAAGTGCATGCTTATCTTACCTCTCGGAGTTCACTGGGTACACAGAGCGTTATTGTTAGTGGGAGATTAATTGCACTACCTGCTATCATGTGCATAACTGTAACTATCATTGGGTCACGTACCGCCCAGCAGTGCACACAAGTGCCGCCGGCGCTTGTCCAGGCAACACGTTTGAATGAGGCATGAGAAATGTCCAGAGGGCATTAAAGCTGGCACGACTGGGGCACGAGAGATGAAACATGTGCAACACTGTGAATGACACTCGAGGGCTTTTTGTGGCAACAAAAACAAATGACACTGTGTTAGGTGGTTTATTTTTATATACAAGGCCGATGCCTTGTAAATCCACAAATACTACTGCTACTGTACTGTATTGTATCTGTTGCTCCTATTTTGCAGGGTCACTTTGGTTCAACTGAGCAAAACTGCAGGGTATGAAATATTTTTCTTCTGAGAGACAAATATCTGACTATTAACTGTCTGATGTTTCACTTTCCATTCACTGGAGGTTATTTAACACTAATAGTTAGTCAATTATTGCGGTTGTATTTGCAGTGGTATGGTTCTGCAACGTATCACACAGAGGGAAGTCTTTTGTGTCTGTATTTTGTTCCCTTATTTTACCCCGTAAAGAGGAGTAAAACCTCTCATACCATGCAGTGCAATCCTACACCACTGCACAACACAACCGCAATAAAGCATATTGATAGTTACATACTTCTCTCTCTTTACAGTATTGCTATTATTAGTTTGTTTTGGATAATCAAAATAAATGTTCATGGGAAGTTTAGCTCAGGGATTTTGGAACTATTCAAAGTTGGACATTTTAATGAGAATATATTATTTAAGTACGTTATTATTACAACATGGGTTTATTGCTGAACAACAGAAAACATCAATGTTGAATAGAATCAGAATGAACGGCTCCTTTGAAAGTGATTTGCTTTAACTAAGCGTTACTGAAAAACATTCATCTCCCTTGTACTGTAGACTAACCATCAGTTGTGTAAAAAAATATATAGTATATTTCAACCCTACAAGTGAACACATGTCTAATTGTTCTCGCCTTTCCAAACCTAAGGTCAGCCTTCAAAATGTGTCCATAGTTTGTATTGATTTCTTTACATACATGCAGCCTAACGTACATGTCAATGATGTGGCAATATACCACATGGTATTGTTTTCTTTGTTTGCATCCCAGTATGGAAGCACCTTACTATCCGATTGATTGCCTCGTCAAGTCTGTTATGGGCCTCACGTCAGAATAGCAAGGAGCAAAACAAAATATTATACACAGCTGCTAGAATATGAAGATTAACGTGGCTCGACAGTTTATAGCAGGCGGCTGTTTATTTTATTGGCCCAGGGCACATTCTAAAAATATAATTTAACAAGAAAACTCAAAAAACAATACCAATTGTAGAAAAATCATTCTTTACAAGAATGAAGTCAAAATATTAATAGTAAAATGTTGTAATGTAATGCAAAAAAGTCATAATTTTTCAGCGATAACATAATATTATGAGGAAAAATAACGTTCTTTTAGTAGCATACATTTTAAATGTTAAAGAAAGACGTTATCTTTTTAAAGTCATAATATTATGAAAAACAAACCAACAAATAAAGGTGTAATTTTTGGGAAATTAGGTTGTGGGAAATGTAATGTTACGAGAATACAGTCAAAATATTATGGGAATAATTAAGAGGAGAAAATTAACAAGAAGAAAGTTGAAAGTAAATGAAAATGAAAAATAAAATACTGTAATTTTACGAGAATTAACTGTTAATATTATGACAAAAAAGTCGTAATATTATCAGAAAAAATCGTGTAATTTTAGTAGCATAGAGTTTAAATATTAAAGAAAAAAGATGTTATTTTTTCAAAGTGGTAATATTATGTGAAACAAACATAAATAAAGTTGTACTGTAACTTGGAAAATTAGGTTGGGAAAAAATAAAATAAAAATAAAATTAAAAATAAAATTAAATAAAATAAAGTAAAAATATTATAATATTCCAAATAAAATCATAATACTGTATTATGAGAAGAAAATGTATGAAAATTATTTAAAAAGAAAGTGCAAATAAAATGTAAAAAACCCAGCAGCAAAAATGGGATAAAAAGAGCAAAGAGCGAAGTTCATTCTAATTTCACCTATATCACAGAGCTGAGATGCCGTTTTTTCTTGAAATATATACAGTATATCGTCTTAGCATATTTGCATGTGTTAGTTAACAAAATATCAAAGTGGCCCTTGCATCCTTTGATTTTTCTGTATGTGGCCCTCGGTGGAAAAAGTTTGGCAACTCCTGGCTTATAGTCTTTGTGCCTGGGCTCTGTTGATGACGTGTTAGTTAGACTAGTAGGTCAGCAATGGCATGAATTTTTCATCATTACAATGCCATCTGCGTTTGATCCACCTTGCCTGATCAAGGAAAGCGTGACCGTCTTGAATTCTCCTGAGAAACAAATGGGCATTCCAAAGTCACGTGCCCTTCGTTCCAGTCTGCAGCATTCCCAGTTGTCTTTATGGAGAAATGTCAGACAATCAGGCTTTACTCGAAGGTCTTGGTGACCACCAGACTGCCCACACCACACCATACGCACACAATGCTACTGACTGTCTGGCATCCAACGTGGTGCATTTGAATGTCTTTTGTATGATGGAGCCAGAAAGACCACAGACAAGACCATAGCCTAAATTTAAAATGGGAACC
The DNA here is from genome assembly GCF_027744805.1 of Dunckerocampus dactyliophorus. NCBI lineage: Eukaryota > Metazoa > Chordata > Actinopteri > Syngnathiformes > Syngnathidae > Dunckerocampus > Dunckerocampus dactyliophorus. The sequence continues at coordinate 16,396,845 of NC_072831.1, forward strand.
CAAATGTAACTCATGGCAAGTCCAGCTGTCACATACACAAAGTATTTATAGGACGGCCGCTTCATTCCAAAGAGGAAAAAGGGAGCTATAAAGTCTGTCAGTGGTCAGTGGTTGGCAAGTGGGTGGATACCACTGATGGTTGCTACATGACTTTTATCTTTGTTCTAAATTTGCTGTACATGTTTTACCTCAAAGTGTCGGATACACAAAATAGCTTCCATTTCGGGGCATCCAGAATGCTAGCATATGCAAGGTATCGTAAACAATGAATGAAACATTAGTGGAGCGAGCGAGAGAGAGGAAGTTTATTGTCAGAGCTTGGTAAGGATCCAGCTAGAGCTTCCAACTAGTACTCAAACTCAAACAGATGCAATATATGGAGAAACGTATCAAGTCATACCTCTTAGTCTCTTGAATAAGTCTTAATTGCTTTGTAGACCTTTTTGTTGCCTACAAATTTGTGGAAAATTGTACGAAAGAACCTGAAAGCTCTGACGTCAATCCCATCAAAGACATTTGGGAAGAACTAGGACAGTGATTGTGCACCTCTGACCGCTGACCACACAAATGTTCTTCTGGATGAAGACACACTTCTTCTTCTTCCCAGAAGGGTGGCAGCTGTTTTAACTGCAAAGTGGGGACCATCTCCATATTCGTTCTCACTTTCTGAGCGGTGAACTGTCAGGCGGGGGGCTTGAGAGGCATGGAGTACAGTGTCAGTACAGACCTGCCAACATGTACACATTTATCACACTTAACATGCATTTTGACTCTTGAATCTGCTTGTATGCTTCACAGCTCATTTTGTTGCATTTTCTCTACAGTACAGATAAATAATTAAATATTATCAGTTTGCATCTATTTTCTATGCCACTTGTCCTCATTAGGGTCACGGGAGTATGCTATCCCAGCTGACTTTGGGCGAGAGGCGGGATACACCCTGGACGGGTCGCCAGCCAATCAATCGCAGGGCACATATAGACAAACAACCATTCACACTCACATTCATAACTATGGACAATTTAGAGTCACCAATTAACCTAACATGCATGTTTTTGGAATGTGGGAGGAAACCAGAGTACCCGGAGAAAACCCACGCACGCACGGGGAGAACATGCAAACTCCACACAGAAATGCCCGAGCAGAGATTCAAACCCAGGTCTTCCCCATCTCCTGAATGTGTGGCCAACATGCTAAGTACTCGGCCACTGCGCGGCCCAATATTATCAGTTTCTCAATAGTATTTCAAATCAGGGTGGTGTGAAAACATTTCTGTCCCCTACGGGGGGCGTGACAGAAAAAAAAAAGAGAACCACTGGTATAATGGTGAGGTTCATCCGTATCTGTTGCTGCACATCCTCGATGATTGACTTTGTGGTTGTGTCATTGGACTTGCGGCCATATGTTTTGGACACCCTTGCAGTTATTTATTCAGCTTCAGAGTGTGAGTGGTGGGACATTGGCTGGTAATCGAACCACTATCGTTACCAACCGCCTTCACAAGCTGTAAAATGACACAGCAGGATGAATTGATGAACGTATTCAATTCAAAGCGTCAATCAATTCACAATACAAACCTATGAAGGAATATACAGTAATCGCCACACTAAAAGGACTCAAATAATTACAAAATGATGAATTAATAATGTTACAAGAACAAGATAATAATGTTACAATTCTAAACTTGGTACGAGAAAAAGGTGCTAATAAGAATGATAATCCGAGAAACAAAAAGTTCTAAAGTAACAAGAATGAGGACTGAAAAAAGTTTTTCAGTGCAACTTAAAGTTCTCACTTTGACACAGAAGAGAAACCCCATATGGTCGTGCTTGTAACAAACTTTTAAAGAGATTGTATGCCACATACTCCAAATTATATTTTTTTACCACTGGCTAATATAAGAGTATATGTTACTAATAGTGGTTTAAAAGACCAGGCTATACAAAAAAGTCTATATTTTTCACAATTACAAATTAATCTGCATCAAATTTGTCGTAGGTTTTCCTTCAGCATGAATAAAATAACTGGCATTCATGGCTGTCTCTTATATTTGTCCCTGTCCATGGCGCGTGCATACACAAAAGTCTCAGAGAGAGGTGACATTCCACCTCCCAAGAGCTAGTAGCTTCTGGAGCTGAGGATCGGACCACCAAGGTTCCCGCCTTTGGCTGCCACGCAGCTCACGCTGCACCCGACCCCTGAGTGGGGAGCTCATTGGAAGGGGGATGCAAACTCCGTATTATTGTCATTTAATTATTATTCTTTTTTGTTTTCAATGTGGTCCTAATAATGACTAAATTTAGTTATCCTTCAGCTTCTCCATTCAGGGGTTGCCTCAGTGAGTGACTTGTATGATTTGTTTGGCTTAGTTTTTTACGCTGGATGCCCTTCCTGAAACAACCCTCCCATTTATCCGGGCTTCGGACCAGAACTGGAGATCTCCAGTGGCAGGGTGTTTGGGCCCTGGCCGGGAATCAAACCTAATAATGACTAAATAAGGAAGGAAAAATGTGAGTGTTCGGCAACTTGCTCTATCAGTGGACACCTACAGTATGAAATGTGCATGCTAGTGGGCCTTTTTCATCCTGACATAAGAGACAAAGCATGCCAAGGTATTCAAATTTGATATTTGAATTTATATCTGAGCCTGAAAGTCGACACTTCAAATCAATCCATCTGTTAACGAAAGCTTGGCGAGGAACTCCCCATGTAGGGGTACAAAGCTGCAGTATGTTCCAGCAGTTTGATGGACAGCGCGTTCCAGTCTAGACGACCGGTGACCTCAGGGGTCAGACTTTACGTAACTGCCGTGTTCTCGGAAAATTAAAGTTTGGCACGCAGAGCGGGATGACGAGCTGTTCAAATAACATCTGTAACGCATACATCTATAAATCACCTTACGATACCTGGTGTCGGCAGCATTTTTCTGAGACGACCAAAGTGTATAACAATGATAAATTGTTGCGTGTCAAAGTGACTTAAGTGGGGCATTACTATCGGTGAGCTTGTGTGTCAGACTGCAAACATGATGCATTTTTTGTTCAGTCTCAACAATCCTAATGTTTCTTGAGTGCTACCAAGCGTATGGAGGAGTGCAGCTGCTGGATCACATGACTCACCTTCATGTGTCAAGGATGAATCAAGATCTCAGGAAACATGAATCCAACCATTACTTTTGAGAGAGGGTCTGAGCCAACATCAATTTATCAAGACTTCATCTTGGACCAACAGAGCTATGTACAGTATTATCCATAGGGCGGGGCACATAGGCGATCATATTATAGTAGTGCTAGGAATAGAAACAGCAAGAAAGCATATGGATGAAGCAGACTTAGATATTCTACCCTACCATTTGTCTGAGGTGTCATTTGTAAGCTTCCCAGAATACGTATTATTCCTCTTGACAATCACAGCTGATGACTGTGATGCACTGTGCTATTTTGTGACAGGGAGAGGACTTGGGCATACACTTAAACATAGCATAACTGAAATATACAGTATAGTCCATCAAGAACCCTTACAAGTCAACTACCAATAATTACAACATTTCAGTAGACTTTGCTTAGACCAGTGATTCTCAACTGGTGGGTTGCTTTCAGTGGGTCGTGGGTCTTTGACTGGGCAAAAAAATTAGAATAAGGGAGGGAGATTTTTTAATGCAGCTCGATGTCGTAAGTGCATACTCCTCTAACTGGCGACAACGCTCTTCAGTGCCATTTGAAACGCGCTCTTATAGAAGAAGACCAATGTTTGTTAGTAGTCATCCGCCATTAAGATGTTGACTGTGTCAGTCTTGTATTTTGTTGAGCCTTAGAAAGTGTTGTGGTTGTTATAAATCAGCTGTTTAATTGGAATGTACATCTCGATTGTCTATTTAATTGTCCTAGTTCAATATGTTTGAAATTGCAATGTAAAACAGCTAATGAAAATCGCCAGTGGGTATTTGGGATTTTCAATGTACATTTGCAGCAAGCTAACGCATTTTTAAATGCATTTTCTTTACATTGAATGTTACAGAGAAATGATTTAAGTGATTTAAGTTCTAATTTGCATGTTTTATTTTTGTATGTTCAGTTTTTAGACTGCAAAATATAACAAAACTGGAATGTTTATTGACAACCTGTTATCACTCTGCTGAGCTACGAAGCCTTCGCAGGCACTGTTTGTTCAAATGGGTAAAAACCCATTGTTCCTGAAATGTTCATTAAACTTGTTTTGTGCGAGCACAATGTGTTAGTTTCACTATTGCAAATTCAAACTGCATCGTCTTTTCATTAAATATGTAATTGAAATTTGAGTTGAAAAATGTTGGCAGCTTGGGTCACTGCTTGTCATTAAGGGGTAACTGTCCTGCAGCCAAACCAGTTTGAGAGCCTCTGGCTTAAATAATATGTTAAAATTATTCCCAAGTGCTATACTGTAGTAAATATTGGTAGTGTAGTAGTTCACATTGCTAAATTTAGTGCAGCTAGCATGGGCTCAATACCCAATCAATGCTCATTCACTGTAAAAGAGCTGAGATAGACTTCAGCCTCTGGAGTGAACAGAAACTGGATAAGTGGTAAGCGGTTTCAAATAAAACAGGGAGCTCTGGCATTGAAATAAATTTCAAAATGGGATGGATGACTATGGGAAGTCTGGGCAGTGGAGTGCTTTACTTGATGAAGAGGTAGAGGGTAAAACATCTGGGCCACGGGCGTGCATATTTTTCCACTGCGAAAAAACTAAAAGGGACACTTTGATATATATTGTAATGCCCCTGGTTGTGGGGAAGGAGAGACTCGCATCGCCGATGCACTTCAGTCGCTTCATTAACAGCAGGGAACACTGCAGCAATTCACATTCACACAAGGGCTGCTGTAGGCCACAACCCACGCCAACGTCCACACATTTCCAAATCTCTCAACACTCTGCTAGCATTCAGCCAAACTCTCTTGCTCGTGATGTCGCACTGTCACTTTCCGAGCCCCGCCCCTTAAAGGTCCAGGCACACAAGTCACAGATATTACAATATTGTACATTATTGTACAAATGCTAAAACCAATCCAATGTAGGTCAATATCATATATGCCAAGCTATTTCAATAAAACATAGCTTTTGTGTTATATGTTACAAAACAAATAGGTATTGTTTTATATCTAATAATGTATTTTCTACATAATTAATTAATTTGATTTTCAGAATATGCCGACAGCCAATAAAAAAGAAAATGCAGGCCAAAAATCCCCCCTGGGCCACACTGGACAGCCCTGTTCACACCTGCAGTCTGTCATCATTGTTCCTCACTTCATTCGTTTCTTGTACTGCTTTTCCTGTTCATGGTCACGGAGAGCTGGAGCCTATCCCGGCTAACTTTGGGCAAAAGGCCGACTACACCCTGTGCCCAAACTCACTTACCCTACATTCAACTGGGCACACATAGAAACAGACAACCATTCACACTTATATGCACTAGTCACTGAATGGGAACCGATCCCATGCTGACTGCATGAAAGTGAACCACTATCCTATCGGTAAGTGGGGTTTTTTTGCCAAAAGTGGCAAGAAAGATCACCACAACTCACATTTTAAATCCAGTTTGAATGGCCTACCAAGCAATAAAGTGGAAAAGTCAGTGAGCTGCTATGAGCTTATCATGTCGCTGTACCTGTGGAAGCTGTAGTATTACAGTATACTCCACAGTCTCCACTTGGCTGCCGTCAGTCTCCTCTCAAATAAAATTTGTCTCCTGACAAACAGCCTCAATGTGAGAAGCACCCCAGGTAAGAACTATCTCCAGTAGCTAATTAGATAGCGCCTATTAGCACCTTGTTTACAAGTTAATAGTATTATACTCGGAAAGGGCTATTAAGAATCAGCTAGTAACGCTACATAACATAACATAATATAATTAATGTTATTATTATTATATTGAGCACCATGGAAGTGTGGATCGTCTCCACGTAGAGATGTCCAGCGTCATTTGGAAATCAGTCAGAATAAGATGGAAAATATCTAATCTCGAATATAGCTATAGTCTACTCACATCCACAGCTGTGGGTCCTGCATCAGCACTTCTCTGTCCTTCCTCACTCTCTGCCCGTTCTGACTCCATCTGACGAAGTTCGGCAGCATCCCTTCGGCTTTGTGCTGAACCGAATGTCGCCATTGTGTTTTTTGTAGTCGGAGATGTTTACATTCACTATCCCAGCAGTAAACTTTCCTCAACACCGAAAACCGAATGGGGGGGAAAGTCACCGTTGATGCACTACACTGCTGATGGGGATGTCATACAATTTAATGTAAAAAAAAATCCGAACTATCCCTTTAACATTGTTACGTTAGCAGCAATTATCAACTAATCCACTGTTGATAGCCAGCGTGCTCTGCCGCCTCACCATTCAGGATTAAACGATCTGGAGAAGATCTTCGGTTGCTATGGAGTTCAAGCATTTATTTTTATACCAAGTGAGTTATGAGTGCCAGTGATCTGTGAAACATCCAAATGTGTCTAAACTGCATTTTTGGAATTCAAGTCCAGGGGCTCTTATATGTCTAAGAGCTATGCATGTGTCAATGACAGCTGTTGCTGAGGCCCACCGGATTCAGAGAGTAGACGCCGGCTACTGGCCGTGACCAGCTCCCCCTCATTTTTCATGGTGTGCTTCAGCTTGGATTCCAAATGAAATCAGGACCAACAGTCAGTCTGATTCATTTATGACTTAGCAGTAATGAGTGCTCAATCAACATTGACATTTTCAAGTGGCCATTTAGGTATTTTTGCGCATTCAACACTTCTTTCAGGACGGAAATGAGTACACAACAATGTTAATGAGCAATAGGTTGCTGCTGGTTCTTGTGGCGAGAACATCACATCAGCTAAGGAGGGCGTGGGAGGCCACAAGAGCGCTAGGGTGAGGGCGAGAAAAGGGTGAGGTTGCACAGAGCTTCTGAAGAATCTTGAAGGGCATCTAATGCTACACTCGTGCTGGTATCCAATGCTGGGTGTGAGATACTTTTCAGGTTTTCTTTTTGGGATACTGTGGTGGTGTACGTGTTGACAAGTTGACAGTGGGTAGCGGCAACAGCCATGCGTCTTCGCCTACAGGTTGATGACTTCATGTGGATGAAATGGAATTCATTTTAACACCATTAAAGCACATATGCCGGATGAAATGTGTCATCCTGCTTCAGGATGCAGATGTTTTGGGGTTTTTTTTATGTTATGACATGGTATGTGACTCAACATGTCCTTGATTCCCCGTACACAACAATCTATTGATCAATATATAGTAATGTAGTTGAAGAAAAACAACTTTCAGCTTAATTATATGCATACCTGTCAACTTTTGCATTTGAAAAGAGGTCAAATTTGCCGGGACAATGATGACACATCATCATCGACATGCAGCTCGCCGGCCTTCCACCCCCGCATTACCATCATCACCTGCACTGATGTGGTGCAAGTTGCACAGTGCAACCAACTGCATTTTACTTGCCTACTTTTATTTTGAAGGCCTACATTTTTACCTGCTGCAGAATATGTGTTACAGTGTAGTCTACTGAGTGTTGCCGGGGCAGAGCGGACCGGAAACTGTTCTTGGAAGTTAAAAAATATGGGAAAAACACGGGAATGGGAGGACGCCAGGAAAGAAGGGCAAGGTATATGAACCAAGATAGCTGAATAAACAGGAAATGCTGGGAGTAGTCCGTACACCATCTTTATAAGTATCAACATACCAAAGGGTAAGATCCAAGTGTGTTACACGCAATAACCGAGGCAGAACCGAGGCACAATTTTGTCAAAGATTTTAATCAAAAACCAAAAACGGGTACTTTCAAAAACCGAGTTCCCACTGTACTATACAGTTATCCCTTGTCTATCGGGTGTCACAAGATCTTGTGAGATTAAAACATGACAGGATTTCTCATTCAGAAAAAAACGGTTTCGTGGGCAGTAGGCCTGGGACGATAATAAAATAATTAATCACACAATAAATGAAAACTTGATCATTTTGCCGGCCTCAATACATTGCCATGTACTTGGGTGTCTGTTTTCCTCGTCTCCTGCCTCCAAACAGGAAGCAAGAGGATTCACTCTGTGCATTGGTTTCAGTACCTTGGCACGTTTGCTTCACAGAGCAACGGCATGAACGGAGTGAGCCCTTTTGTCAGTCACACAGTCTGTTTGTCTTGGTGGGTGGAGGCAGGGCCGCTAGCATCTACACAGAGTGTAATGAAGAAGAGTGTAATGTAGTACAAAATTAGTAAATTGCATTGCATTTGTATATTTTTTCATTGTACTTTTCTTGAAAGTAATGCTAAAATCTTGTCTGGTCTTGTGAACTAAGTGCCTCGTGAACACCTCTACCCGTTTATCCTGAACGTGATAAGTGAATTTCCACAAAGTAGGATTCCTTCTTTATAAATGGAATATTTTTGTAGTTAGGGCATAGAAAACCTGTTCCTGTTCGAAAACCGATCCACTAAATCTGTTTTTTAACATTATTATGTAATGTACATAAAATATGTAACATTTGCTTCAATATGCATATTTTTGACTAATAATAGGTCGTATTCAACCACGACACAGCGTGATTTATTCATTGATATGCTTGAAAAAACCTGATATAGTGATGCCGCAAAATTCGAACCGTGATGCAATGAGGGACGACTGCATAATCAGAGGTTGACCAGTGTGCTGTTCAACCTTCTAAGTTCAGGGTTAGTTCTACTTTCCCGATGTGTGTCGGTCTAACTTCTTGTTCCTGCATTTATTACTTATACAAACAATCATGCTCCATTAATTCTGCGCAGTAACAGGTGGACTTACAAATGTGTGATGTGGAAATGTGTCTCACAGAAAATGTCAACATATGTCTGTCAGTCAGCCATTGATCTATAAATAGATACAGTTATAGACAATTGGAGGCAAGGGGGCAAAAAAGTTCAAAAAGCTGCCGTGCATGACGTCATGTGAGGCGCAGGCAAATCTCATGAGAGTTCAGTGCAGCAGGAATTAAGGACAAACTCAGTTCCTGTTTTGATTATTCTTTAGCTTTGTGTAGCTTTTTGCAGCACTTGTTCCAAAAGAAGGACCACCCTTAAACAAGGCTTATAAAAAGTACAGGTGAAAGTACAGCAACACTATCCAGTGCTTCTCACCTGCTTTCATCATAAGACAAAATTTTTTGATGTATTTATGCTATAATATTAACAGTGGTTAACTCATTGTTACACTTTTATCACAGTTAAAGATGGTTGTATCAAAGGCTGCACGTCCACAAAATGATTTCATAGATGACTCAGTGTGCCATCATCTTTGATTGTCTAATGGCTTTCTGCCCACGTGCCAACACTGTAAAGATAATGGTCACATTCATATGTCAAAATAAGATGCAATTCATTCAAACAGTCTCATTCATGCCTCTGCATTCTCTATAACAATGACAGAGCTTTAGTGTCATGAACACCAAAGTATTCAAAAGTCTCTTTGTGGATGAGTAATTCATGCAAAATGGATGGACAGGATTTAATTGAGGTGATCTGTATTGACGACACACAAGAGGACTTGTTTCATTCATATAGTGAAGAAGAGTGCTGGCTTGACTTACAGTAAATTAGCCCAAGATGCTAGTTGGTGGTTGTCTATCAATGCTGTTTAAATTGATGACAGCACAAGAGACTTTTCCCTCACTTTCCTGCGCACTCGATAGGAGTAAAACAACACAAATAAAGGGTGGACACTGTCAGTTTGGAAAAAAATTACCTGTTATGTTGTCCTCAGATTTGGTGGTGGTCGCCCCTTGTGGCTAATCCTGTAAATTAACGGCAGTGAAGCATCTACAAATATCCACTTAAAATGTCCTGCGGTGGTCCTTGCTACTAAGCAATGATAAGAGCCATCCTAATGCTCCTTCCGCTCTCTATAGAAGAAAGCAATAATGAAATGCTGGAACTTCCCACTCTCTCTTTTGCTCTCTTCCCCCCTCACTTGTTCACTCCCACTGCCTAGCCAGTCCTGTCCTGCTTGGCCTTGGTCTAATGCACAGCACAGCACACGCTTTTAGAAGTGTTGATATAAAGAGGAACAAATGGGAACTTTTTAAACTCATGAGAGAATGGGCTTGTTGCCCAGAAGAAGAAAGATAGAAATGCGGTTTGATGTCACAGACGTTGATCTTTTCCGCATCTTTCGCTCCCTCGCATTTCTTTTCGTCAGAGTCACAGAAGCTAAAAAAGTCCCGCTCTATATTTAACTCCTCCTCTCTTGCCAGCATGGGTGCTGTTGGCAGCTGAGGCTATCTGAATCTTAGACACTTTGGCTGGCCAGCAAGAGCACTAACTCTCCCCGCTGACCCTGGCTGACAGCTGAACCATGTCATCATGCTTGGAAAGTCCGGTGATAGCAGCCACCCGAACCCTGAAGTTGCTCCAAGCAACTACCAACTGCTGATGTAGGTGGGCCAGGAGTGAGAGTGTGGGCCAAAACTTCCAACACTTCTGGAGCTACACTTGCGTGCTGATCCAACTACAGTCTATAATGGGCCAGTGAGGTCAGTGTTATTGAGCTCTACTGTACACTACATCATTGATGCGATCCAAGAGAGGCGCTGTATCAAGAATTCAGACTTTATAAAGGCAACTACAATAGCCATGACTGGATGTCGGGCCTCTTGCCTCACTTGGCCCCAATGTATGTGGACCATAACAGCAAACAGTGCAAATAACAATTGTGTGTGCAACTTTATTTGAATCGTCACCATCACCGAATACCATCGTGTACGACAAATGTGCCACTCCTCGTGAAAAGTTTCATGATAAGCGATTGTGTAGTTTTGGCCTAACGCTGCTAACAGACATTGATGAAAACACTTGCCGAACGTGGTACGGCTCAAACTCGGGCAGAAAAGTATTAATTAAACTATATTTGTTCTTTCTATTGTGTTTGTAGAACTGGTACCCATCATTCTGAAGAGATGTTTCTAATGTTTTGACTCATGTAGTAAAAACAAGGTAATAGAATAGAACACCGCGCAATGATGTTAAGGTACTACAGGATGATAACGCTGCGTTGCGCGTCGCTCTTAAGGAAGATAAAGAAGCAAAGAAAAAAATCATTGTGCAAATGAAGAGTACAATTGATGAGATGGGTCAAAATGCATGAATGAATGATGTGATCGTGACGGGGAACAGAATTATACCCAGGTCAAGTGCAAAGGCAGTCAATAACAGACACCATCATTACATGCATTCCACTGTATGGCAGAAACGCCACATCCGTCATCAACGTTAAGTTCACCAACAAAAAATTCAGATCCACACTGCTGAAACAGGGAAAACAGCTGAAAGGTACAAACGTCTACATAAACGTGCACCTGACAAAACGCAACGCTGACATCGCCAAGAAGGCACGTGACTTGAGGAAGCAGATTGAAGGACCAGAAGAGGCCAGAGTGCTTGTTGTCAAAGACATCAAGGATCTGGGTAAGTATTAAAGACCGCTTCACCACGACAACAAGAAAAAAAGATGGAGGATAGAACTCACAAGAACTGAGGACTACTGGAATGAGGAACCCATTTATCTACATTCGATGACATTCGCAATAGATTGCAGGTACAGCAAGACCTGGAATTGGAATCCTTTTGCTGCCCAGACCACAAACAACTGGATTGGCGAATGATAAAGATCCAGTCACTTTTTTTTTTCAATATTAGAAACAACTGCTTTTACTACACGGAAGAACAATAAGACGATAACATCAAACCTGACAACAAATGATCAGTTATTCATATCAACAGCAGAAGTATGCATGCAAAATATAATAACATGAAGCATTGAAAGTTGAGTTCATCAAATTCATCCCAATCTCATAAACTTGGATTGATGCTGAGAAAGGCATGGATTTTGAGCTGGAAGGACATGAAGTGAACTACATCAACAGGAACAATAAGAGTGGAGGCAACGTTTGTGTAATTTATACTGATCCACAAGCCTTATCTCTACTGTAACACATTGTTATACATCCTTATCATTTTCTTCAGTTATTTCAGGATTGGTAAAATGTACATGTGGAATACAGGAAGTTAACAAATGCATTAGCAACTGATGTGAAATGGAGACGGAGTAGGATTAAATAAACTTTGCTTCTTCCTACTCCTTTTTGGGAATGTAGAATTGGGAATTGTAACATGTGAGGTATTCCAATGAAACTTGTATGCATGTTCAGAATAAATTAAAAGCATTTCCATGAGTGTTTATCACTGAGCCATTCCATTTATGCGTGTTACATTTGGCTGAGTGCCAAATTCAGAAGCACCGGTGGAAGTTACTAATGCTCGACGTTACTAGCAGAAATGAAAGTCAAGCATATCGGTGATAGCTTGTTTGAAGATGAAGGGTTAAGTGGGTGTTTTTTATTATTAATAATGGTATAGTAGCACCAGGCAGTTATGTACGGTATGTGTACCGGATTACGCAGTGGGTAACGATGCTGCCGTTTGGCATAAGGTACTAGGGTTTAAACCTCAGTTTTAGAGAATTAGAATTAGTAGTAGTATTATTAGTATTAGCTTTTTTTCTTCTTCTTCTTTATTTATTTATTTGCAATACTGGCCGTCACAATGTCTGCTGAGAAAAATTAAGTCCCCGCTGAAGGCCCAGGTTCCAAATGCTCTGCCCACACTCTCAAGTTTGAGACTTTGGAGACGAAGTGGACAACATTGTCGAGCAAATTTAACTGCTTGGATGGCTGGTTTCTCTCATCAGTGTTTGCTTCTTCTAACAAGATGTCAGAATACAATCAAGTATCCAAAAATATGGATGCTCAAGTAAAAATACAGTATATTGTTTTCTGAGTCTCTGAGTAAATGTGTTTTTTATGTTTTTGGTCTCAAAATTGACCCCTTCACATTTTTGACAACGAACTCCTTGCGTTCCCATGCAGGCGTTCCTGTTACTTATTTGTCCTAGCTTAAACGTTTTTTTCATTCTTTGCTAGATTGTTGTCTATTGATCACCCAGCTCTTCAGCCCTTACTTGCGACAAAAAAGTACCTCTGTTTTTTATTCCCGACTGCAGCTGCTTACTTTTTCCGCACTTAGTTCCACCTGCTTTCAGTCAACACTCCAATTGTGACACATGGTTTTGTTCAAATGATCTCACTGATCTGTAAAGTATAAGGGCCAACAATTATGTATTTGGATATTTCTTTGATTCTACAGAGAATATGCATCATTTCAGTTCTTTCTTGATGTGAGCCATATGTGTTAAATATGGGCTTGGTGTGCGCTGTGAAGACACCGGATACATCTTTCCAAATAGGATTAAGGATGCCATGTCAGACTGTTGCCGGCAGACCACATTCATTCAAATGTTGCTGCTTTCCAGTGCTAAGCATGTACTGCATCCCCCAAAATTTTCTTTTTATATCCAAAAAACTAAAGAAAAGTGTTTTTCAGCCATGGCGATACTTGCTTTTCAGTGGACAACAGTTTAATATTCATAAACAGTTATAAAAAGTTAACCATACAACTTAAACAAATCATTCGCCACTTTAATGATATACAGTGGAATCTTAGTTAGCGTCATTAATCCATTCCAGAAGGTCCGACTCTGACCGAAATGTACCCACCAGAAATAATGTAAAACCAATTAATCTGTCCTGAAAGCACATTTTTATAGTTTTACAATTATAGATTTACATGCAGAACACAATTGAAAATGCATATAAATACATACGAATGGTGAATGAAGGGATAAATGAACATTTAAGGTTACTTTTACCTTCACCGAAGACATGATTGTTGACAAAGACAGCAATGTAGCAGTGAGATCAACACGGACACCACCTTTGTGTTTTGACATGAGTTATTTCTTGAATATAATATAGTATAGTATATATAGTATATAATATAATATAGTGTTTAATATAGTGTATAATATAGTGTTTCTCACTTCAAGTCTCTGCTTTTCTTTTGATCAAATCTACAAAATAACCCAAAATGGAGCCAAAGAAAGTTGCAAGTGCCAGCATTTTCATAAAGAAGGTGACAAGGAAAAAGCATACATATTATAAACATATTGTGCCATTTTTTGTGCCAAGGTTTATTGGTGTCTTAGTTACATCTGTCAGTGACATGCTTCAGTCAAATACTCCAAGGATCAAAAATTAGAGCACTCCCTCTAAACAGCCCTGTCCAGAGCAGGCAGTTTTTGAGGAGGCTGTCCTGTTTCATGCAAATGTAGCAGCAGTCAGAAACCGGTGGGAAAGAAGTGATTAGCCCTGAAGTTAAGACATTACACTCCTCATCCCTGGAGCAGCAGACGGTGCTCCTTTGTGCTCTGGACCAAAGTCTGGAGCGCAACAGGAATGCCTAACAATCATAAATAGAATGAATCCACTATGCTCTGACATCCTTTATGGCTGGGAGGTGATGTCATGTGTGATGTGTGACAATATGTACGTACATCCAGCAACACTGTAACTGTTTAATTTACGGCTTTGGTGTTATAGTCCCTCATTTAACGTTATTAATTGGTAGACCTAACCGTGATACGTAGTCAGATTCAATATTAAAAATCTAATATTTTCATAGTTAGAGCATAGAAAACCTGATTATGACTTTCTTAAGTATAATTTTTTTGACCTTTGTTAGAGCTATGTAGACACGCAACAGCACCCCTATTAACACCTTTACACTTCTATTATTCTTTGTTTACATGTTCTTTGTTTACATTGCCCAAATGTAATGCGCAGGCTACGGGATCACTGCAGGGACACGAGATGGCCACCGCTTTAAACACAGCATGCAACTGAGCTAACGAGTTAGCCTTCAATTTGTTTATTCTAAACTTAAGGAAGGGTTTCAAACAGAGTGGGGAAGAAGGACAACGTAAGAAGCCAAAATCTTACCACTTCCACATGGAATGTGAGGAGAACTTTTCCCACTATGTCATGTCGGACATGCCATGTGAAGGTAATGTAATATGTCATGTCTCATCAATGTAACATTACTGACGCCTAGTGACCAGAATACTACATAGAACTTGTCTTTCAATATTTTTTATAATTATATATAAATTATATAATACATTAAATTATATATAATATTATATTATAAATTATATATAAATTACATAATAATTTATATATTTTTTGACTAATAAAAGGCCATAATCAACCACGAAATAGCTACCATTAATAATTAATACATTTTTAAAAATAACGCAATAGAGTGAACGATGTTCGAACTGCGATGTACAGAAGGATGAGCTCTGGTTCACGCTTCTGCCTTTCATGACAGAGAGCATGGGTTTGATTTATGGCCAGGGTTGTGTCAGGAAGGGCATCCGGTGTAAAAACAAAGCTAAAACTATTCATGCGATTGACTTGCTGTGGTGACCCCTGACAGTGAAAAGCTGAAAGTGAAGAAAAAAGAAAAGACAATGTTGGATTTTCACCAACAAGTCATGGGCGGAGAAATTGGGTGTAAGGGTGGTCTTATGTAAATGAGCTAGGTTGTTAATTCATGCACAGTCGGAATGGCTCGGGCACATTTTATAGGGAGCGAACATAAAAATAACTTATGTGTATAATTTCGCACTTGATCGTTGGGCAAGCCCTCTAGAGACCCAAATTATGACACACTGTGCAAGCAATATAAAAACAATAAGTCCCCTTTAATGACGCCCTCAGTGGTGCCACTTGTTGCTTACTTAAAATAGGCAAAACATTCCTATGGTGTAATACCACTTGTCTCTGTGCCATAGGCAGGTTTGTTCACAGCAGTGTGATTGGTTGTTGGTTTATACAACATTTTTGACCGAGGACACTGTCAAGGCTGAGCGTGGTTTAAAAAAGCGCAGGTCAGATGTCTTTGTCTTCCGGCTGACATTGGTATCTGTCTCTGGTTAGTGTTTGGCCTGTTAAGATCTCTTTTAGCCTCTTTGAGTTCTATACTGCTGGATCACTGGGTTCTAGTCCTGCTGTTTGATCGACCATATTCTATATGAAGCTCGCAAAAGTGTTGTTGGATACTTAAAGGGAAACACCTGGTGAACATAAAGCTGTTGGAAACCAAAGCAAACAAAGGAGACATCAAGCAGATCAAGTCACTGAGGAATTATATCAGATGGACATGACGAGTACATTCACTCTCTCCAGTGTGGATCTGACCCGAGAGCAGTATTGTTCTCATGTAGTCATTATCAAACTGGGCGGGTGTTGTGCTGATGTCATGCTGTTGATGAAGTGAAACCACACTTGAGCAGACGTACCGAACAGTTGATAAAGCCTGACGTTCCCTCAGCTATCATTTAAGACCTGTGAGCAAGTGTGTCAACATATCAGGAGATACTAAGGTCGCACGAGGTCAGGTAACCATCTCAAAAACTTCATGTAATACTGTTGTAATACCTTGTAAGTATCACTTGAACTTACTCGGAGCGTTACAGAGCAGCTCATTTTCCCCTTCACGTTCACTATGATGTCATCTTCCTACTTGTGGTATCAGAGAGGAAGGGTGAACCATACTGAGGTCATGAGAAGTGTATGTTGATTGAGGGCCATAATTCCCACACCCAAAGTGAAGTCATGTGTTGGGAAGCAGTGTGGAAGAGGCTTGTTATGAGTTCACTCTTTATGCACTGTATAATGCACCCATGACCTGTCTAGGCCCATGGGGACTCGGTTGTCATGGATCCCACAGGAAATGTGGGCAGGTTGAAGGAGCGACATTACCACACTAATGTGACTGGACTCAATAGTGATCATATTTGGTTAATACAACAATGACGACGTGGTCATGCAATTGCCTATTTGCGCTTCGTGCAACACTTTTATTTCTTTTCCTGAGGGGCTCAGCGACTGTGTCTGTCGTCAAAACACTGCTGCCGCTTTAGCAACCTACCTACTAATGCTTTTTTTGGTCTCATTCAAAGACGACAACGAGTCTGTGCCAAAGCTAGGGGCTTACAAACTAGGGCAATAATGTTATCACTGTAAATGGTCATGGAAATATAAAATATTGGTCGATTCTGTTCTTCTTCACTTTGACTCCTTTAGCTTGTACCAAGGCTGCAAACTGTGGACGAAACAAACACATTGTATTGAAATGTTTGTCTTAGATTTTTAGCTAAATTTATTCCGAACATTTTATGCTGAAGCATGTAGGCCAGACACTGTATCAGTCACAAAACTGACATATCACATTGTGGCTTAACTGGCAGGTTTGAAATAAATCATTTTCTTTATTTTTCTCAAGCTGACAAGCCTCTGCTGAAGTGTTTAGGTGGATCACACTGGAGGCCCACCTCACGCTTTGAAAAGCCCTGGACTAGAGAGAAGAATATTGAAAATAACACAGTTTTGAATCCTGAATGAACAGTTTTTTTTAACAATATGTTTGTTATTATGGTTGTAGTTTGCAGTGGTGTAGAATTACACTGCAGGTACACACGGGCCTCATGTAATGGCTGGTGTATTTGCACAGTATCAAAAAATAAATCAGTACTACGACAATACTTATGTAACATTAAAAAAATACACGAGTACTGTCTGTGTGTGATATATGAATATACTCATCAGTCGTCATTGCAGACTTCTTAAGACAAATGTATCAGCTGCATTCAAAATGGACCAACAAACAAACAAACAAATGCCTTTGATTCTATTTCAACATCCCAGTGATTCCTGACTGCTCGCACATACTGTAACCAGCACAGTGTGCAAATCTCTCAACAATATGTCACTGTCCAGACTATTTGAATGTTTTTAGCGACCACAGAGTCATTGTGCAGTTGAATATAGCGAGGTCTTAGTGAACACTTTTACCAAACATTTCTACATGTAAGTGTCAGTTTGTCTTTTTCAGTTTTATTTATAGCACCCACGAGACTTCCAGTAAAATAACATAGCATAAGACTGACCCAGGGGTTATTGTTGAACACACTGTAGACTTTACATTTCCTTTGGTTTCTGTGTTTATTTGTGTTATTTAAACACAACCCTGGAAATTACATACTCTTTGGTGTTTGTGTTTTCTTCTGATCTTCCACTTATAGTTATGACTTGATATCCCAGAAATGTTAATTACGTGTTAAATGTCATTACACTCATTACACATTTTATGTCAAAAGATGCTTTTATTGGGGTGCTGTATCTGTGCAGGTGATAACATTGTTGTATTTCTTCTTAGAATCTGTGCCCCAATTAAACAGATGGATCATTAATGTACAATACATTCATTTAATTTTAATTACATTATTTGTCAGGAAGTCACAAATAACAGATTCGCATTAACTTAACATGTCAGATGTTTTTAGGATATTAATACATTTATTTAAATGTATTATCTATGAAAGAACAAATGCTTGATCCTTGAAACATCGCCTTCTCCTGGCCTTTAACCAGCATTACATCAACAGCAAACGACTGTTGAAGGGCAAACCTAAACCGCACCTGCGATCATTGATTGGTCGAATTTACAATTCTCACAATTTCATTGGATACTGTGACGTCAACGCGATGACAAACCAGGAAGTGTGTGGAAGAACAGCAGCAGTCGGTGAACAACGTGGGTAATGTGTTTACTTTTATATGCATGGTATTTGTTTTCCTTCAACAGTCTGACATCTTCTGTCTGATGTTGAATTAATGTACAATGCCCGTGGTTATTTGCAACTTTGGCTATTGGCTATAGCTAATCGATTGAAGACTAAATCTTAGCGACATATCCCTAACGTTGACCGTGGCAGTGTCACAGCTCATAATGTGTACTGTATGTAGCCGTCTTTCATCATGCAGGACACACATCTAGCTACTAGCGCTTAAAATTAACGCACGCACCCAATCAATGGTACCTGTGATTACATTGTTTCATACTGTACATTTTCATTGACTAGATTGACTAGTTGGTTATAAAACAATGGCAGTACCTAAAAGTATCCATAGAATAACTGCATTTTATTTTTCTGAAGTTAAACTATTATGCTCTTATGCCGAAAATTATGTTAGCTGTTATTACGCCACGAGAGGGCGCCTTAGACCCTTAGTCTAAATGATTTATTTTCCAACCTCCAATCTCTAGAGATGAAAATGAATACGTTGTCGATGATGACGGTATTCCAGACATGAAATGTAATACTGCTGTGCTCCAAATACTGCTTGTGCTTGTTAAACCTATCACAATGAAAAAGTTGTACGGCTTAAATATCTCATAGTTATTCTAAACACTTTATGTGGTGTGTCTCCCAGTGGTCCTACCTCTGTGGTGTAAGTTTTTACATTTATGGCTCCCAGTTCCTTTAGTCATTTCCTTTTGTGTTTTATTTTATAGTGTATATT
This sequence comes from Dunckerocampus dactyliophorus, assembly GCF_027744805.1. NCBI lineage: Eukaryota > Metazoa > Chordata > Actinopteri > Syngnathiformes > Syngnathidae > Dunckerocampus > Dunckerocampus dactyliophorus. The sequence continues at coordinate 16,416,170 of NC_072831.1, forward strand.
TAAACAGAATGGCTGCGTCTTTCCGCTTGCCTCCCTTGCCCACTGTCAGTGAGCTGATAAAGCTGTACAACCTGCGAGCTGAGAGACAGCTTTCCCAGAACTTTCTGTTGGACTTGAGGCTCACAGGTTGGTCTGAGTGCTGCACACACTCTCCCGTCGTCTTGCTCTATCTGCATTGCACCAATACCTGCTCCCTCCTATTCCTCATTATTTTGTCTACACCAGTGCACTTCACTGCACAGCTCCACGTAGCCTTGTTTCCAGGCATTAAAAGAGACAAGCTTTTCTGTTTGGGTCATGTTGAGGAGGTCTCCTGCTAAAACGAATAAAGCAAGTCATCAGCCCCTATGGAGCTTAATGTAATTATCACTGATGCACTGCTGGTCTGATCTTCTCTTTTGTTATTGGGCAAGGTGACCGTTAGATTAATGCATCTCATCTCCATACCACACGTGCAGACAGGTATTGCTACATCACACACTATTCATCTACGTTTGGATACACTAGCCTGATGAAGTTGCTTGACTGGAGCATGTTGTGTAATTTACATGATGTATGAATTCTACTCGCTAATTAATAACGTTATTTGCTGATTGTGTGCAGAGGCCCGTAAAAAACAAGGCATTCTTGATCGTCCATCTCCATCTTTTCAGACAAAATAGTGCGCCAGGCAGGCAATTTGAAGAACGCCCATGTGTGTGAGGTTGGTCCAGGTCCGGGTGGCTTGACCCGCTCCATTCTGAACGCGGGGGCAACAGACCTGCTTGTGGTGGAGAAGGATTCGCGCTTCATCCCTGGATTAAAGGTAAATGAAGCGCTGCACTCAGATTGTGGAAATGCCATTGCACCAGCTTCTCAATGTCAGCGGTTCATGGTGGATAAATAGCTTCATCTGCCCTTTTAAGCCATGTGGATTCATCTCCTTACTGCTGCCGCATCATTAGTTACCTCGAGAGTGACCAAGGAGCCTGCGTGGTTTTAATCAAAGTACTTTCATGTTTCTAGCTGAATGTTGTTTCAATTGTGTTTTCACAGCTGCTCTCCGAGGCAGCACCGAACAGGCTGAGGATTGTCCATGGTGACATTCTTACCTACAGAATGGACAGAGGATTCCCACCAAGTATCTGTAAGCCGTGGGAGGAAGGTGAGGAGATTACACTAAACAAGCGGGTAAAATCCATTGAGATAAAATATGTGTGAATGTGCTTGCGTGTGTGTTTGTGTGTGCGTGGCAGAGGTTATAGTACCTTTTTCTGGCCCTTAGTCCTCTAGAATTTATTTTTTATCCTTTTGAAACACTGGTGACAATTGTGCAACAAAATGTCAAAATAAATCAAGCAGTGTTTCCCACAGGACTGTCATCTATGTGTGGTGGTAGGTTGTGGGGGTGGTCTGTGGTTGACGTCATCGTCTATTTTGCATAATTGGCCATGACGCATGTGTCATTTTTATGGACAAAATGGAAAAACATGAAAACAGGCGAATAAAAAGCAAAACAAATATGCTTAAAAATACAAATGAACTTGTTTCTTTTTAAAAAAATGTTTATCTCACAAGCAAGCTGGAGCGCCCTCTGCTAGTCGACGGGGCGGGGCCCCCAGCTGATTGTTGAGAAGAGCGATATGTGCTTTCATGTTAGAGTCTCGAAAAGTGTCCAAGAAGACCAGAAAAAGTTGCTAGATTTGTTGAAAACAGAATCTAGAGGGGTCTGAATACTTGCTAAATATAGCAGTGTCGCTAGGTTGGCAACACTGATCCCTCCCGCTCTGTCTTGTATTCCGTGGCAGACCAGGTGCGTATAAGGCCGGAAAGACAAGCTGCATTCATAGTGTTATTGTCGTGTGTTTAAGAGCGAGGGTGAACAGGTAGCTCCAAATCTATGTGGCAGGCCACCGCAATAAATGAATGTATGGGAAACACAATTATGTCAATTTTGTGAATGAATTCCACATTAAACACATGACTTAGTCAAATTCAGTCACAGACCAAATCACCAAATAACTTAATTTGAGATGTTATTATTGATTTATTTTATTGAAAACAAGAAAAACCTCCCACAATATGGTGATACAGCACGTTTTTCATTGGACGTTGATTTGTGTTTTTTTTTTTTTTTTTAAATAGAAGCATTTCAACAAAAAAAAAGTAAGAAACATACTACTGTCATGTCATATACTGGCGAGAAATTGTAGTATTGTAGCTTCCCACTGTTCTTTCTGAAGGTTTGCTGGACTTTGCGACAGACAGACCTACAGTACGTATTTTGGTATTTCTTCATCATTTAAGGCAACTACAGTTTCAGGGCATCTTGAGTCACATGTTTAGGTCATAGTTGTCCATATGCCTGATGACTAAAATGTCTGTAAATGTTACGAGCCACACTAGAACACTGCTATCTTCTTGCCTCCTCAGTTTTTGATTCAATTATACCAGTTGCTGTTAACCTGTTAACCCCTCCTCCCCAAACACAGAGCCGCCAAACCTGCACATCATAGGGAATTTACCCTTCAACGTGTCCACCCCTCTCATCATCAGCTGGCTAGAGAACATAGCTAACAGGACTGGTCCTTTCGCTTATGGGCGCACCCGACTCACACTCACCTTTCAGAAAGAGGTCGCAGAGGTGCGTGACTTACATATTGTTGGTGTGTCAGGAAGCTGCTATTCTCTCCAGACGAAAAGCCAGGCAGAAACATTTGTCTTAATGAAAAAGCATCAGTAATCAAATCCCATAAGGATTTGATTACTGTATATATGCGGTTTGTTTATGGTATTCACGCATACAGTATGTTTATTTTCTTAAATGTTTGGTTACTGTTGAAATGTGCTCACCCTGTGGCTGTGTTTTATCAAACGTGAATACTCAAATGCTGTGGTGCGGTCTTCTCCATCCAGAGGCTGATAGCCAGAACGAAGAGCAAACAGAGGAGCCGCCTGTCTATCATGGCTCAGTATCTCTGCACCGTCCACCACCGTTTCACCATCCCCGGAAGGGCCTTCGTTCCTAAACCAGAGGTAGGGGTTTGATAATACTTTTATTTTGCTCTTAATGCAGAGTGTCAAACTAAGCAGAACAGTTTTATATTTTGTTGCTGAGGCAGTTTTTTTTTTTTTTTTAATCTCCGTGGAGTCATTTGATTGCTGCCCCTTCAATAATCATCTTCTGATGTGTTTGCTTAAGCGTAGAAAATCCACACATGCCTCCTCAAGGGGGTGATGCTGAAATAGCATTTCATCTTTCAGCGCACATTTGATTTCTTTTCTTTTTTATCCAAAAGTTTGATGTTTATTTCAATCAGTTGTAAAATTGTAGCTTCGAGGCTGTCACTGCCAGATGGACGTGTTATTATTTCATGCTCCTTCCTGGAGGACAATTGTGGGACCTCAACCTCCTTATATCTGGACCCATATTCCCATCACAAGTCCCTCGTCATGTCACCATCACTCATCCCTCCCTCACTCCGATCGCTTCAAGGCTTCATTAAGACTGTGTTGAATCACTTTTGTCTCTGTTCTGTCTTTGGACCATTTCTGGGATGTAATGATGCCTGGTGGGTATTTGAGATGTGGCACCCTCGCGCTGCGCCTTGTAATGAGGCCCGGGTTCTTTTTTAGGCCCCATTTCTGCCTGTGTCTTTTAGCCTGTGTGGGGATCAGCGAAGGAAGAAAGGCAGTCGCACTTACATAACATGTGAATGCAAGATGTTTTCGCTTTATTTTCGGGGTGAGGATTTATAGTAGGACTAGAGGGCGTATTAAAGGAATAAAAGCTCTGCTGCAAAACTTGAAAATTCAAAATGTCAGAGCTGGCATACAGACAGCTCCACTGAGATGTGTATTTTGAGATAATACATGAGAGGCTTCCTTAAAGACTCAGGAGGTCCCTTACATCCTTGTATAAATGAAACCATGTTTTTCTCTGTCTCTGAATTAAAGGATAGGTGTAACGTTAATGTCAGAGATGGACTTTCAGTCCCTTGAAGATACAGTGGCGCTTTAGGACCCACTGAGGGTAAATAATTCATCCCCTGTGAGGAGTAAAACATGGCTGAGTGAATGGGACCAGGGCTGATTGTTCATTCTCTTAGAAGATATGGCTTCCGATGATTATTTCATCGCAGTCAGCTGCCAAACGGCACGGTACTTTTACTCCTCAGTATCTTATTTTTGGGTGTACCTCTCACTGTGGCTTAATGGATAACAGCGTGCTGTGCTGTAAATGTGAGCACATGTGTACACACACACACACACACACACACGCACACAATGCATGCAAACCTAATGAGAGCGGGATCGCTCCGCACTGCAGATGAATCAGCACCTCCTACATACCCACACAGGCCATCTTTCCCCCTCTAAATGTTTTAATGGGCACTTGGTGGAAATGATATCATTAGGAAAGATGATGGCGGTTTGATGAGCAGACCCCCTAGTGCTGGTGGCCTATAAAAGATCACGGAGCCCAGTGTGTGTTAGTGCTTGCGTGTGCTCTCCTCACATGCATGGGCGTGCTGTGGACTTAAGTATTAGGACAACCAGGCAGCTACGGGAGCGAAAAACATAAACTATGGAGTTTATCCCACTGTAGCAATAACTGCTTTCACTTTACTGGGAAGAATTTCTACAAGAATTCTGAGTGTTGTTTGTTGAGTGATTGATTGACTAAGGCTTTTGTCTGTAAGGTGATCTATTGACATGCATTATTTACCCATCGCCAAATTGTGGTTTAGCTCAAAAATCATGATACTGTGTTTTGAAATGATTGTATGTGTAGACTCGGTGTAGCTTTAAATATGTTTTTCTTTCATGGATGTTTAATCAATACATTCCCCCTCATCGCTTAACTGCGGCACTCATTGCTCGAAGGTTACTGTAGTTTGTCAGGTGATCTTGATGTTGTTACATATCGAGGAAAGTAAAGCTCTGAAGTGTAAAGACTTGAGCACAATGGGGTTTGTATGCAGCTAAAAAGTGTGTGTTAACCACCAGTGACTGACAAAAGACAACATTTTTAATTGAAATATTGTGGTTGATAGTTAGTTTAATAATGTTAGGTCTGAGCTGCGGTGCATTGTCGCTTGGTGTATAATGTCATGCTACATGTGCTCATTTGGCTCAGTAATAAGCCTCGTATTGAATTACCGTAATTTCCTGATTGATTTCTGTACATTATGTGCCTTTGTTTTCAGAATTATTCATAATTATTATGTTTACGTGTAACATTAGTTGCATTGTACCGATTATTTCCAACATTATACCATCAACTATGGACAGAAACATCCGTTTCACTTGTGAAGACATCAGAAAGAATGCATCGCCCTTTTTGGACTGCAAAGTGTGGGCAGGGGAGGATGGAATCCTCATTATTGGGGTCTACAGAATACCAACCCACACAGACAGATATCTGCTGTTTGACTCCCGCCTGTGGGCCTCTGCCAAATCCGCCAGAAGTGCGGCCTCGACAACCAAGCCTGAGGATAGAAGCAGGGTCGGAACGTGATGGTCCTTTTTATGTGGCTGGTTTGTCAGAGAAACTTCTCCAAACATAACATACCAATGATTTCCCAGGAAGGAAGCTAAGCAAAGCTGTTTATGCCGTGCAGTGTAGTGACGAGTGCAATGGCCTCTACATTGGCGAGACCAAGCAACCCTTATACAAGCGAATGGTGCAAAGGAGAGCATAGGAGAGCTTCTTTGAGAGTTTCTTTGGCCCATCGTCAGCAGCGCATTTGCATCTTGGAAAGAAGGGACATTCCTGTGAGGACATTGATGTCCAACTTCTGGATGGGGAGTTACTACTGGTTTGAAAGAGGTGCGAAAGAAGGCATTTACGTCGAACTAGAAATGCCATCTCTAAACAGAGGAGGGGGTTTGTGGCATCACTTATTGTCTGCTTACAGCAAAGTCCTAACATTTCTCCTCCAAAGATCTTATTCCACGGGAAGAGTGGCCACGAACCTAACAAGCTGGACATTCGTTCACTTACCACAACAACAACCCTGTTGTGACCTTCTCCATTGGGATCGGACACATTTATTTAGCATTACCAGAGTTTGCTCCAAAACCATTGGACACCCTGTTATCTTCGTATTACGACCGGCAAATAACGCCTGACACGCATTACACTCTGTGTTTGAGTGGCTGCCATCAGGTCAAAGGTTAAGATGTCCACGCTGTAGAACACAAAGGAGAGGGTCAATCTTTGTCTCCACAGCAGTCCCGCTTCTGAACGCCCTATTTAGCTTATACATTTTTTAATTACTTAGTGTCTTTTTATTGTGCGATGTTCCATTTGCTCTTGTCCTTTTTCTGTATGCTGCTCTTAGTGCCTTTTTAAATTGCCCCTCGGGGATAAATAAAGTGTTTGAAATAAAATAAAATGATCATCTCCAGGGGACACAACCACCGAAGAGGGAGACTCGCTTGAAAATGTACAACTGAAGAAGCTTTTTGGATTCAAGATGACGCATTTTTGACAAACAAGAAGAGATTCCACCGATTCGATTCAATCTTTGCGGATTGCCGTGACCTGGATGGCTGAGAATGTACACGGCCTTTTTGCATGGCCGTCTCGGACACAGCGTGGTTGGGACTATCACAACGAGAATACATCATCACTGGATAATGTCACATGTAAACCTGGCCTTGTCATCTGCTCTTAAACACAAAAATTCTCTTTTACTTGCGTGTGAGCGCGTGTGCGTGCCACATACGTATAGCCAATGAATTGCCTCACTGGTCTAATTGTTGGCATTATCTCGTTGGCTCTGAAGCTGTGGGCTCACTGATTGTGTTAATGAAGAGGGCTTGGCTCAAATTGATGGACTCATGCCTGAACTGAACCACCTGGTTCTGCTGTAGTCAAATGTGCCGTGGCCGTCCTTAATCTGGTCTGCTCAATAATTTACACAAAGTGGCCATCACAGTACTTTCACCCACACAGTTTAATGAGATCCAATACAGGAGCTGTATTGAAATTCTCGTAGTTCTAATTGTGTGAACAGTTGTGTGGAAAAAATGGCTTTAAATGCCCATTGCTCCCCTCTGCCACACTTGGTTGCCAATGGCGATTCTCAGCCAGTAGCAGGTACACATCTGGCAGTTAGTGAAGTATGACATTTTTTGCAGATGGTTTGACATCATGTACTCAAACAAACAAGCCTCATGAACTTCTCAGCATCCAATAAATGGAAGGAAACGTTGACTCGGCTTCCACATACATTACTTACCAGGTACTGTTGCCAGTATTGACGTGGGGGAGGGTCTGATAGTCATCCTTATTTTATCCGTCAGCCTTGTTCTCTTCGCCTGCGGCTCCACTTCTCTTGTGTCTTATTGAGTGACTGATTGCCCTTGTAGGTTTCGGAGAGTCGCGATTGGTCGCTTTGATGGCGTTCTGCCTGGCTCCACGCACCCGAGGCAGAGCACACCTGCCCCCCTTTTCCTTTTTAGTCACACTCCTTTGGATAATTCTCACTCAGACTGATGTTTAAATTTGCCTCTTGTCATCCAGTCATACGTGTATTTACCACGTGTGTCTGCATGTTTTATTGCCGCTGCTTTATGCCAGTCTAGTAATATCTCATTTATATTCTGGTCATGGGTCAAGGGGAACCCATCAAGCCATCTTTACCTTCCACATCCAGCCATCCAAATTCATCTCCATGCCATCTTTACATAGAAACGAGCTAATTCGCAAAGAGCGCATCTGTGTTCTCGAACGTAATGCGTTCGAAAGCCTGCTTCAGAGCGCATAAGTCACGCAGTCGATGCTCCCTCACGAGCGACATGCTGTCGTCTCGTATACAGCTGCGTAAGCGCCATCGAATACATCATTGATTAGAGCAGTGTTGGATCATTCGGAGATGGCACGATGAAAAGGGGTGTGTTTTGAAATACGCACTGATAAGGGTGAAAGAAAAAGGAATACTAGCTTAGGGACTACAGTCTCAATTCAGGGATGGCATACTTCAGAGGATGCAGTTGAAAGCGCATTAAGGCTCCTAAAATGGGGCCTTTTGAGTATACAGTACACTGCTAATATAATTTATGGCCTGACGTATTCCCCGATTATTTCCACGCCACTGGTCAGTCCTGAAAAATATGTTAAAATGACGTAGAGCTGCAAAGATTGATCAATTAAATACATGTAGATTCATTCGATTAGAAACAAGGCTACATTTCTAATCTAGAACTTTGATGATTTGTTTAATGAGTGTAACTCGTAAAAAAATGGATCAAATCCGGACAAGTCACGGAGTGACCGGAATTTACAATGCGAGGAAATTGTTTCGGAAATGGAGAGAGGTGTCTCACACGAAAACAGGAGGGGGAAAGAGAGGAATGAGCCCAAACGAAACAAGAGAAGCTGTCAAAAGTTTGGCATCATTTCAGACTGAAAAAGACAGTAAAAAGGGTGCAATGTTTGCACTGTCAGACGGATCTGTTGTTCCACAACAGTAATGTATCCATGCTGAAGTGCATTACCAGAAAGCGCCCTGCGTATTTACACAGCAAACCAGAAACGAGGTAGAAGTCCACTTTGGCAGCTACCTATTTATTTATTACCCGGTTTTAGGCTACACTCTGGATTTTTGTTTTGTTTTGTTTTGTTTTTCATTATTAATGCTGTCATGTTAGATGTGCAATTTCAATGTTGATGATGTGCATTTATAAGAAAAAAGTGGCAAGCAGAATTTTCTTCCCCTAACTATTTTCCCTGAAATACACAGTGAGGCTATGAATTAGTGGTCTTCAATAGGTGGCCCGGTTGAGTTTAACCTGAGAAGTGTGCGTTCATGCAGTACTTCCTCTTCTCTGCAGGGGGCAACAGCGAGGCGTACGCGTCACAATGAAGCACAATACTCATGGAACATGAGTCTAACACCAACAGTCTTTTTTTTCTTTTTTTTTTTGAAACAATGCTACACTAGGTCCCCAACTTACGAACACAATTGGTTCCAGACGGGCGTTTGCAAGTCGATTTGTTCGTAAGTCGAACAAAAGGTAATATTACCAATGATATAGGTACTACATGTATGTGTATGCATATACAGTATATGTGTATTTATGTAAATATGAGTTTGGATGCAGTAGTAATATTAAACGAGGATAATTAATGAAAAAAACAATAATAAAAATGATATAATAATACGTAATGATAAATGTTATTTACCTTTGAAGAGGAGTGGTCGAGCGTACGTCGTTGTGGTGGAGAAGGAGGAGGAGTTATTGAAAAAAAAAAAAGGACAAATGGTCGTCGTCGTTAGACTCTTCTAAAAGAGGTAGTGTTCTGTGGGTGGTGTAGAATTAAGCAGGCCTATTAACTCTTCATAAACTTTAATCACACGCTCTGTCCGGGTTGTATGGTACAGCGACAATGTAGCTTTCCATTTCTCCTTTGCACTCTCTCCCCACCGTCTTCCTCTACCTGTTGGTCCCATTAGCAGTGTCACAGTGCCCTCTACTGGTCAAGCATGTAGCAGTAGAAATATGGAGTTACTACAAGGCAAAACACATGAAAATATAGACCAGTCAGCTTGCGTTCGTATCTCCGAATGTTCATAAGTTGGGGACCTAGTGTATTTAGTCCTCACAGTGTCTGCCGAGAAAAATTGGACAAATGCAATTGAAGACCCCTGCTATAAAGTGTGTTTTTTATCCAGTTACCCGATTAATCGAACAAAATAATTGATAGCTGCAGCCCTAATATGACGCCAAAAAGTGGAGCGGAAGAGTGACTTTCATGAATTTGAATATGAATTTGATGTGAACAGAAGTTCTCATTTTCTGTGTCCCAATAGCAGACGAGTTGCAACCAGCCTTGGTTGTGCTGCAGACGCTCCCTCCTGCTTTTATGAGTATTGAGTTGTGCTGATGCACACCACGATGTCACCTATTGGACAGTTTGTGTGGCTACAGGTTTTACAGCTGCATGATTACAAGAAAGAGACATTGCTTGGGGAAAAAAATGATGTCTTCTAGTGAGTGGACATGATTAAGAGATTGAAACAAAAGCCAGAAAATGATGCACACAGCCAAGCCTTGTTGACAGCAGCAGAGTGGCAAAAGGTTGCTTCGTGACAGAGATGGATCAGAATGGAGAGTGAGGCGTACCTCCAGCAGATGGCCGTCTGTCTGGTCCGCTCGTCAGCCTGCTCTTGAGTAATGGCCGCATCGGGCTGCACCAGCCAGTTTCCTCAGCCTCGCAGGAGGAAAGCCCTACAGATGTTTGCCTTGTACATAGTCATCAGCTAAGACCACGGGCCAGATGAACTGAGCCTAAATTAAATTTGTTAATGCCGCATTGAACATCCATTTAGAGCTGGGGACTGTCCAGGGAGGATGCATTCAGCGCTGTTATTTTTTGGTTTTCCTCCAAGCTGTGCTATTTGCTTGTGTTCCAGGTATGAAAGTAGCTTTATATCTCAAATTTAAAGGAAAACTGCACTTTTTTTTTATTTTGGCCATCATCCATAATCCTTATGTGAAATATGAGCATGTCTTTCGCTTTTCTGTGCGTTCTAAAGAGAGAAAAACAGTTAGCATGAGGGAGCTAACAACGCATGTCATGGGACACACCTATTTGGACTATAAAGCCCTCTAAAAAACCTCCAACAATGTTTTATTGTTTTATTTACATGCTGTGACCATGTACTAACAAGTACATTCATGATAACATGCAGTATTTACAGTATTCTTGAGTATTGTGATCATTTGATACACTACCAGAGCTTCTTTCCTGGGTGCATTGATTTCAGATGTAGCCAGTCAACAACAGCGGCATGTGAAGCGCGTGCCTGTTTGCTACTACTAATCATGGCAAACTTTGTGAGAGCTGCTGCCGCCGACTACTTTTGGACAGATGAGCTCCAGAACCTTATCTTTTTGCGGCTGAGTATCCGGAGGATGAGCAACAGCCCGCAGAACGAGAGAGTGAAACTTTGTAGCAGATGGGGGGGCAAGTCATTACACCGGTATGACTTGGCGGTGTAAATGTGGAGCTTCTCCGAGCCATCCCGACAAAAATGGAGTGTTTCTGCTGCACTGAGTGGCGTACAGTGTTGCCATTGATGCAAAGGCTTTGTGTACATGGCGAGGAGGACGTTACTCCAAGAGATTGCATCATAATGAACGAATAATTGTTAGCGTTAACAAACCAAGCAATGGACCAGACGGACAATTGTCCGTGGAGTAAGTCACTGTGATATTGATTCTGATACATGGAGCACATCGCACATGATACCACAACACAGTCCGTCTGGCCGTGTACAAACAAAACATGGAATGTGGGCTAATAGTTTACAGATAATTTGGGTGTCTATTCGTAGTTGTTCGTATGCTTGTTGTTGTTTCCGAGCCAGTACAGATTGGTGTCCTACGCGAGCCGCTGTGTCACTATGCCAGAAAAATAGTTCTTCGTGTTAGCCGCTACAATAATAATGTTGTTGTGTCATTGTAGCTTGGTTTATATACAAGTCAGTTATGTAAATGGAACTTGGTTGCCGTTTTTTTTTTTTAAATAGTCAAAATAGGTGTGTTCCCGTTATGTGCATTGTTAGTTCCCACATGCTAGCTGTCTTTTTTGTGTTTAAAACGTGCAAAAAAGAGATGTGTGTGTGTGTGTGTGTGTGTGTGTGTGTGGTCATGCTTCACATAAGGATTGGGGATGGTGGGCAAAATTCCCCAAAAAGTGCAGTTTTCCTACCAGAAGGTGTTTGGGAGGCGAAATAATGCAGTGGCAGGCACAGTGATGGATACCTCCGCTGTGACCTGACGTGGCCTAGCGAGAGCCAGAATTTATTCAGCGGGTCCGCACAGTTTCCTCACCTCCTACTGAGCACACGCTGCATGGCCAACACAATTCATCCTGGCCTCCTCCTGCCTCATAAAGCGGGTCAAACGTGGTATCAAGAGGATCGGGGAAAGTTATTTTCAGGGACTCGTGCCAGCGCCATAAACGCCTCCGGCGTCAGACCTGATACAAGGTAAAGACCACCCGTCTCCTCGCACAGTATCGCCTTAAATAGAATGCAGGGGTTCATCGGGTTTAATGTTTGTGTTAGATTATCGTCTGCAGTTGTACAGCGCCAGAAAGGTCGACGTCCACACTCTGCTGTCCGTAGATGATTGACAGAGAATTGGCACCTCAATAGCAATGTAATGAGAAAAACAGAAAACGCATCGTGTGTGTTTAGATAATGTGAGCACGCAGCATTAAACCGAACTTAAATGTACTACAAAGTCCAGCAAATTCAGCTCTTTGTGGTTTGTGATTGTGTGTGTGTTCGTGTGTTCGATCATATGGAGGTGGGTTTTTGTGCCCATACACACAAAAAATGAGTATTATATTATATTATATTATATTATATTATACAGATAAGTACAGATAAGTAGGATGTAGCACATTTACACACCCTCTACAGTTCCATTTCATGTTCTGTACTATAATCAGAACGCATCGAGGGTGATGGAAAGAGAACAGCAACATTTCTCACCGCTTTGGCCTCACCTGGTCACCAAATCCTCCCGGCTACATGTCTCACCGCGCGGCTCAAGACTGAAATATGAAAACACGAACGCGTCTCCTTTTTGAATTGTCACCGTGTACTGTTTCGTTACGCGTCGTCCCTTTGTCATCCCTGTAGCTTTTACTGCCTTCCTCAGCAGTTTACAGCACAGCCAAGGTCGCCGATATGGTTCCCCAGCTTTGCATGTGCACTGGGATCGGGGAAAAGAGCAGCGCCAAACAAAGGAAGGTCATTCTCTCTCTCCCTCTCTCTCTCTCTCGGCACATTGATGAGAACATTACATCTTCAGTATGATCGTTCACGAGCGTAATGGCTGTCCAAAACAAAAAGCAGCGGATTAAGTGCAGTGGCACACAACGGCAGGGTAGATTTCCACTGCATTTTGGCAATCACCAAGATGGCAAATGGAGACCCGCGCTGATGTGCTTTTCTTTGCCAGCATGCTTTGTGGACTGAGCGGTGCTCGCCTCACTATCTTCCACGTTTTCTCTTTCTCCACATGATCTCTGGAAGGTCATTTGTATGTATATCAACACGGCAAACAAAGTGATCTGTAAATGTGGCGTGGAGGGCAAGTTCAAAAGAAAGGCCCCGTGCGAGATTAACCCCTGCCTGGAAGCGTCGATCACTCACCACCCCCTCGTCTAAGTTCACGTTCAGATCTGTCATAGCGGCAACTCGGGGTGGGAGTCTTTGATGGAGAATGTAGGTTAAATACACAGAGGAGCAGATCTTATTAGCGTCCCCCCCACGAGAGGAGCAGCTATTTGATGTGCACTCTTGTTGCATAACCAAAAGGAGCGGGAGCCGTGAATATTCCATGTTTGTTTCAGGAATTTCCTCTCAGCTTGATGCGGACCACGCTCCGATACAGGGGCGGATCTATCTTTTTTTAAAAATTAGACCTCATTTCCTGCAATCTGGTGTCATCTGAGGCCAATTTTATGTCCTTAATTTCAAGAGTTTGTTGTTATTTTTATCCTTGGAATATATCGTTTAAGCCAAAACATTCTATTTATAAAATTACCGGTACTAGGAGAAACCCATTTTAGCTCAATTTCCTGAAATGTTTTCCAATTTGAAGCGGCTGTAAATTCCGAGGATTTGAGTATAATTTTATGTCACTGGGGATCGCTTTTCTGGTTAATTTTCATTGAGAATAGACAACAGTTTTCCTTATAGTCATGATGCCAGAACCTTTGTTTTGCACCTGCACCTGCACCTGTATAGCCATGTACAGCACACGTTCAATGTCCAATGTCAATGATCAGCCTGACAGTGGGTTCAGGAAGAGCACGCGTCTCGGTTGCATTCTGGCACATGCATCCACCACGCGCCCATAATTCAGAACATGTACCTTCACTGGGACTGGGTGACTGGAATCCAGGATGGTTTAGCATTTTATTAGCTTTTATTGTGGCAAAAAAAAATCGAGGGTGCCTCAAAACACCCCCCTCTAAATCCGCGCCTGCGATCCGCACTAAATTAGCTAAAGCTTAGTGCTGTGGAATGAAATCTCGTGTCTTTTGTCGCTTTTTAAATCATAGGTCATTAAGAATGTTGGGAAGTTAATTTTAATGGACCTCTGCTATGCAAAATGTACTTTTTATTTATGTTATAACAGCAATTTGTGTCGGTTTATGTCCATAGAAAGTGAGAAAAATCCATAATCTCCTTCACAATTCATTCATGGTTAATTTTAACAAGAGTTTTTAGTTTAGTTTTAGTCATAGTTTTTCTAACTAAAATGAACTCTAGTTTTAGTCATACTTATGTCATGGAAATGTATTTAGTTTTAGTCAACTAAAATATAAAGTATAAATGATAAGGCATCTTTAAAAAGGTCATTATTTAGGCAAAGCATCTCAGTAATAAAAGTCTTAACAAAAAGGTGATAATAATAATAATAATAATAATAATAATAATAATATCTATAATATGACACAGTACAGCTACAGCAGGAAGTAATAAATCAGCTCTGCATAGCACACATCTATTATGAAACTCAGCTCTTCCTCAGCTACAAAAACTGCAGTCAACATAACATGACGCCGCTTCAAGTCAGTTGTGCATTAAGCGCTGATAATCGCTCACATGTTCTCCTGAGCGTTATACGTTCCATGTATATGTCTACTATCTCCCAGGCGTCCACCGGCAGCCGCTAGATCAATCGCCTTCAACCTCAAATGAGCATCACATGCACCTCTCCACCGTTCTCCGTGATGAGTAGTGATGTGCGGATCGATAATGAAGTATAGATACTGCTGATACCAGATCTTTAGGCTCCTAAATTGATTGTCAAATCAAAATATTGCTACTTTGATACTTGGGTCATTTGAGGTAATGTCTATCATTAACAGGAACACGGTTAAAAGTAACGAAATTGTTGAGACCTTGTCTAAATGTTATGCTGTTGTTTAAAATAAATGTGTTATATTATATTCTTCATTTTATAAGCTATGCTCTTGGTTCGGTATCACCGATACCAACCTGAATTTTACTCAGTATTGAATCGGAAACGAAGT
The DNA here is from genome assembly GCF_027744805.1 of Dunckerocampus dactyliophorus. Classification (NCBI taxonomy): domain Eukaryota; kingdom Metazoa; phylum Chordata; class Actinopteri; order Syngnathiformes; family Syngnathidae; genus Dunckerocampus; species Dunckerocampus dactyliophorus. The sequence goes on from NC_072831.1 coordinate 16,431,225, forward strand.
CAGTGGTATCACACATCAAGCGTAGCAGCAGATGTCACGACACCCCAACACAAATGAGCCTCGTCCCCGGATAAGCCGCACGGTTCAAAGCGTGAGAAAAAAGTAGTAGCTCACACACGGGAAATTACGGTACATATGACAGAAATGATTCGTCAACCAAAGGAACACCGTTTTCAATTAAAACCTCCTTTTTCACGGACACGATACCACCTCTGACCTGGCCCTAGCTAGATGAACCTGCTCCATGTGTATGCCCACCAATTAATCACATTTTTGTTCAAAATTCTGGAGCTTTGCCAACTGTCAGTCAGGTACAGGCGTTGATTGGTTTTCAGTGAAGAGACAAACTAGCATGATGTTGCTGTTAAAATGTTGTGAAAAATGCACTGTGGATCACATCACTAGTGTTGCCAACGTTTGTGTCCTCCTTCACTTCTTAATGTTACGTTGTGGTATGTGATATTTATGGCATCGATTACGTTTGACAATTGCACAATTAGAGTGTTGCATGTAAAAAGTGAATAAAGGGTACAATGACACTTGGAGCCATACACAATATCGCAATTATACTTGACCCTAGCATCTAACCATTAAAAAAACCAATTATAGTTATAATAAAGTAATTTTCAAGGTACTTCAAATGGCTTTACATGGGACAAATAAAAAATTCATCTCCTGAGTCCAGTTCCCTTTAACTCCCAGGAAGGTTATTATTCATGCTGTCATCTTGGTGAGGAATGGCTGGGTGAGCTTGGGCGCGACATTAGGAGAAGAATTCCTTCTTCAAAACCCATTTGCACATGGCGATGTTTTATGGATGCATACAGTCAAACCGATGCTACGTCTCCCCCGGGTGCTGCGTAATAGCAGCCTGGCTGGTCGGCTGCTCTCGGCACAGTTTGTACCGTCCCACAATCTGTACATTTGGCAGGAAAGGTAGCCGCCATCTTCCCACTTCTTGTACCCGCGTAACATACACCCAGCAGGCATGTTGCGTTCATAAAATAGTTTTATTGGTAAAAAATAGAACTACTCGCACAAGCACATTGAGACAACTGTATCAGAAGTTGTGAGCTGCTCCTCATCACAAATATGCTCTGGCAAAGTAAGAAGTGCTAAAGCATCCACAAAAATAAGCTGCAGTTTATCAAAAAGATAACATCTTGGTACAGTTTCTATGCACATTTGGAACTCTTTAAACTCTTAGGACCACTTTGCGCTCAGGCCGTTTCTAAGCGAATGAAACTGCGTGCTGATGTCAAGCTGCACAGACACAAAAGAGAGGAACCGCTAGCCAGGCTGGAGCGGTCGGACATTTCCTTTTTTTTTTCCCTTCCAGAGTGCCACTTGTGTTGTGTTTGTACTGGTGCAGGGAGCTTGAAATGCTCAACCATTTGAAACAAACTACTCTTAAAATAGTAACACAAAAAAGGTGCATTTGAGTACTCTTCTTATAAAGAAGATATGGCGTGGTCATGGTATTGTATCTTCGTTTGGAACATTGTGAGGAAACTCTTAAGTCCCTCAGCATAAACAAACACCTAGACACTTGTGTACAGTTGCCACAGAGCTTTGAATATTCCTGAAATAAATATATTCGTTTAGAAAATACCACCCTCAAGTACTCCCCACACTCAGGCTTAGTGAATCTCACTGTGCTTTGGGAAATCAGGAATAAAGAGGATTTGAAATAACCCTCGAAAGCCGCCTAGGACTGCACACAAGCATCTAGTTGACTTCCGACGTAGTCTAGCAGAACAAATCCATAAAACATTCGCTAATGTACAATTCATGTACAAACGATACGTTAAAAAAATAAAGATAAAGGAGTCAAAATAGTAATAAAGTGTGTCATCATGAGACTACAGTATTTGGCACATTCTTGAAACACAAAAATGCCAGTATTTGTCGATGACATGGCACATTCTTAGCGTTTTTGTTTATTGCATTGGTTCGGGTGCCTGGGCACTGAGTTCTTGTCAGCAGGCCAGCTCTGTCGGAGATGCTGGGGCAAGATGGTGTAGAAACCTGGCCCCTGAGGGCTGCCAGGACTGGAGATGATGCTCACAGTGATGCCTTGTGGTGTGCCGGCATCGGCCTGCAGGTGGCAAGCTGGGCTTAGCCATCTGCTCCCCCCACAGGAAGCTGTGTGTTTATGACAGAGAAGGAGGGAAGTGTGCGGTCCTTTGCGTCACAGCCAAAGCCTGTCTCAATCAAAATCCAACATTCCTCCCCTCCTTCTCCTCTAGAAAAGAGCAGACGCGCACTAGTAGGGGAACGTGTGAAAGCGCAACATTGCCCGTGACATTTGAGTGGGTGGGAGTTATGTGTGTATGTGGGGGTCATGCTTTCTACATGCATCAGCATTCTCCAGTCAGCGATCGCAGCTGTGTGACGTGTGACGGAAGCAGGAAGGAGGGAGTGGCGTGTGTGGTGGTGTATCGTGACAGGTAGGAAAGACAAGCAGCAGTCAAGTGGATCCTATTTAAGACATTGAGAGCTTCTGCACATGCAGACTCAACGCTGACGCGCTTGGAAAACCAGTCAGATATGGAGAATGACGCAAACCCTTTTTAGCTGTCTGCCGTATAACGAGCCAGTCGACCATGGTTGAAGAGGCTTCACGTTTGTGCCACTCAAGCCACTAAATGTGCTTGGGCATTCCTAAAAAATATCTAACTATTTAACATGGATGCTGCTTCTTCTCACTGGCTAATAAAGGGGATTAGGCTAAGTAGTGTGCACAGAGGTTCTGACTGAAGCTTATGGAACAATGGGAAGAGACAAAAAAAGATGTCCCACTATAAACAAATCACTTGGCTGACAAGCGCCAGCTCTCAGACAATAATTTGGTTTCCATGGTACTGTGGAGGAGGACGGCAGGCCAATAACACATGCAAAGCAAGCATTTGTGTTGACTGTGTCTTTAAGGACTCTCACAAAAGCATATGTAGGAGTGTGTGTGTGTGTGTGTGTGTGTGTGTGTGTGTGTGTGTGTGTGTGTGTGTGTGTGTGTGTGTGTGTGTGAGCCTGGAATGGTTAGATTGGCTGGAATGGGCATCTTACCGACAGGGTGTTTTTTGCCTGGATGGAAATATGAAAGCAGCCCACTCCCACATAGTCCACTTCACTCAAGGATTCAATTTCTTCGCTGTTTGTTTCTCTCCATCTCTCACACCTGCCGAGAGGAGAGCAGGTATCTGTTTGTCCGCATTTCCTCAAATCCTGCCCAACAGCCCTCGTCTCCTCGTCATCGAACACATACAGCACGCCAGTATCTCTACATCATGTGCAGGCACAGGCATATTGCGTGGCTATGTCTCGGGCATTCCGCTGTATTGATACACAAGACAAGCTCCACACAGCATGCTTAGAGGCAAGACATCAGCGTCACTGGAACAGCAAACAAAAATATGGCCATTTTTGAAAAGACATCAACCTACTGCGTTTGTTGTCAATTGAGACGGCTCCAAACGATTGTAAATAGCAGCTAAGTGATTGCTTTTTTTCAATTTCAACCTTTGGTGAGGGGAAAAAAAAATCTTATTTGCTTAATCCACTCCCCGGGGAACCCTCCCAGTGATTTACCGATGAAGGATGTCTTGCATTTGGTTGGCGGCTCCCTTCCATTGTGCAGCACCTCATCCGTGCTTCTGAAACCTTCACTCTGTTTATTCCAAGGTGCTGCTCAGGGATTACCTCCACTGCTTGTGCTTGCAAAAGAGGAAAAAAAAGACAGGAGCAGGGGCTGGTTACTCTTCCTTTCGTCTTTTCCCCCACCTGTGTGGAGCACAACCTACTCTTGTGGCATAAGCCGTGGTAGTCCACCCCTCCTGTCAGCTGGTGCATACATAACACTGCTTTCCTACACATAGTCCTGCAGGCTGTAGCCAGTCTTATTGTCTAACGGGGAGAGAGAGCAATACTGATGCTGGAGCTCTTGTTGTTGGAGCAGCTGTTGCTGCTGTTGCTGCAGCAGCAGTTTGTCAGGCGGTGGGAGGAGGACCAGGTCCTGTGGGCCATGCCGCTTCCCAGAGCAAGACATGCAGAAGATGGACCCCCCCATTAGGAGGAATCCCGCGGAGACAAAGGCCACATACACAGCCCCCCCAGGCTCAAACTTATTGCTCTCGGGCACAGTGGAGTCCAGGAAGTTGGTGATGACCTCGTTGGTAAACCAGGAAGCAGGCACCAGACACAGAAACCCGGCGGCAACGAAGCAGCCGCCGCTGGCAATGGCCGCATGCCGCTTGGAACGCCGCCCCCCTCCCCAGCGCGTGCACTTGAGTCCAAGCGATGCAAGGCAAAGGCCCATGGCCGCCAGTACGCAGCACAGCACCATGGTTGTGCGGGCAGTCTGCAAATATGCAGGAAGTGAAAGCACGGAATACTTGAGTGTGCAGCTGAACATTCCCGTGCTGTACCATGTGCAGTCCATCCACAGTCCCTGCATCTGGGAGATGGCTGTGATGATGTTGGAGCCCACATCGGCGCTGACCTTCCAGTTGGGCAGCAGAGTGGCCACCATGGCACCCATGATACCCAGCAGCGCTAGCACAAATCCAAATATCTGCATGCCTGTTGATGCCATGCTTGGTTTTCAAGCCTCAGCCGACGTCCTCGGCGGGTAGCATTCGCTGGCCCCTTCTCGTCCAACCACGTCTCTACCCTCTCCTGGCCCGTGTAGCAGTTTGGAGTCAAATCCTGGGCTCCTCAGCTCTTCGGCTGCAGCTCCACTGGACTGGAGGAGAGAGACACAAATGAGAAAAAGAACAGAGTGCCTGCTTTCTCCCCTCGTTCAGCTCACACAGACACACTTTACTGGCTGGAAACAAAGGGCGAGCAATAAGAGCTGACGGTGCCTGTCCCTAGGTAAGCAAAATAAAGGAGTTATTGTGCATGTGTGCATTTTCTGTGTTCTCTCCTGTGTCTTACAACAGCTCATACTGGAGAGGGAGAAATTATTTTGTGCTATTTGCAATGCTCAATCCTTATGGAGACTTAAGGCTGCAGTGCCCTAATGTAACGCTCATCAACTATCCATTCCACCCCAGGGGTTTCAGTGTGTTTTACCAAAAAAGTCAGTTTTTAACAGCTTTAAAACATCCCAGTCACATTTTTGAAAAAACACAAATAATGTAATAAGTCACTAGAATGTAACTTTGTCAGCCTGCTGATTCCAACATTAAATACATCTAATCTAATTAAGGTAATTCCCGTCAGCCCCCAATGGGGAAGTGCTTTCTTTTGTTTTTACGTCCCAATAAAACAATCGCTTACCCTGGCTGCTGCTGCTGCTGCTGCTGCTGCTGCAGAGCTGCCGCTGACGCGTCACGTTGTTCGCGATGATTCCGGTAAACACACACGCACACGCGCCGTTAGCACACAGAACAACGGCAGACTGTTGAGGGGGCGACGTGGACGATTCAGCCCGGTCCGCGGCTCCGTTCGAGCCATCCATCTCCTTAGCAACAGCGGAGGAGAGCACATCCCAACCCGACAGACCACACAGGCTGGACCGGAGCCTGCTGGGAGGAAGAGCCGCGGTGCACTTGCGCTCTCTCTATTCTCGATCGCCCACCTCACTCTCTCCACTCCCCGGTGTGTGCGTCTGTCAGTGTGTGTGTGTGTGTGTGTGTGTGTGTGTGTATATATATATATATATATATATATATATATATATATATTTGTATATGTGTGTGTGTGTGTGTGTGCCTGCCTGCCTCACAACCACTACTTGGAAAGAGACAGAACTCTCCCAACTGCGCGTGCTGCCTGTCAACAGCTGTCAACTAAACATGGACAGCTAAGTGTTTGTCAAGCTGCACTACATATACATTACATACATTGGACATCTTTAACCATATTATTGTGGTATTTAAAGAATATGCAGGTTATTTTAATATTCCAGCTAATGTAATGAAGTAAAATTGCCCGTTTTTACATAAATAAATGTCACTTCCATTGACACAATGACTAAATTTACCAAAAACAGAGACTTTAAGGTCCCCTATTATGTAAGATTGACTTTTTAATGATCGCATAACAGTAATATGTGCCCCTCGAGCCTGTTTATGAGCACCAAACCTGAAAAAAAATCTATCATCTCCATCACTTGTTAGCCACTTTTCTCAAAAATAGAGTGTCAGTTTGAAGTTGTTTTGTTTTGTTGGCATCATGAAGGAAAACCGTCCTTCCTCATGGACATGATACCGCCCCTATCTAGATGACCCCCCAGTGTATTCGCCCACAAAGACCAAACAGAAGGCTTTGCGACACATCTTAAAATAAAGCCTGGAGCTCTGCCACCGAGCCATCAGTCAGCTGTGGGAGCTGTAAGTTTTAACAATTCGTTTTTCTTCAGTACCTGCAATGTTAGCACTGTAGCTCAATAGCATTAAAGCTACAGACACACAAGTAGGGCCAACTAAAAGTATTTTTAAACTGTCTAAATTGCAGCTTTAAGGCTAGGTTTTGGGCAACACACTCGGAACAAACCAATGTTGGATCTATGAGGGTTATTTAAAATTGTTGAAAAAGACTATAAAATGGGACCTTTAACATCAGCCCAAAATATATGTATATACAGTATCAACTTATTTTTGTATTGCCATTCTGTCACTGGTCATAGCTACAATACCTTTGCCTTGACAAATATAACAACACTCAGCCTTTGTCGACAATGACAGAGAGGTATTCATTTAACAGTATGTTTTTATTTATTTATTGTGGTTGTAGTTTGGGGTAGAACCGCACTGGATCATACTCTGAGGGTGATACAGATATTTTGGTAACCACGTGAGGTCAAAAATTCCATCCATCCTGTCTATATTTTACTATAGTTCCATAACGCAACACAACTGGGAAGGGTAGGGACTAGCGTCATCACGATCTCATGACCTGGTCAGCTGTGTCCTAATGATCTTTGTTTATTTTTGTGGTAGAGCATGTGTACCTCACCACATACAAGCGGACCCTCCCTTGGGTGTTATCTTCATCAGGCATTCGTCAGTGGGGGACTTAACCTCCCAGCTGCTCCGCCGTATGCGCCTGCTTATCTCAGCCTTTCAGTAGAGGGCATACAACAGGAGGTCGTGACAAGGACATTGTGGCTTCATGAATGACAAACAGGACAAAATGAGAGTGGGGTTGCAAGGAGGCCGACCTGATACGTTTGGACACACACGTTTTGTTTGGCCATATCTACTGTGGGGATATGATTTTGCCAGCCCCCTTATGACAATCTAATGTGAAAAGCACTGACTCTACAGCAGTGGTTGCAAACATTTTACAGTCGTGCACCCCTTCAGACATACTGTATGACTGGAAGTCACGTAGCCCCTACTCCTGCACATTGAAAAAACGTAAACCACACAATGAAACATCTTTTATAAATTATTACATATATATTATGACCTTATATGTCTTATTTTTCAACTGCACACATAGGCTACTCATTTAAAAGTTAGAAGGTTAAAATATTTCCTGGCAGGTTTGTCTTCGGTTTGGTACATTTATTTGTATGTGTACTGTATGTGTTTTGAGTCTTTAAGTGGTGACAAGCTGTGGTAAGATGTGGTGAACTGTGATCTTTATGCTCTTTTGCTGTGCTTTGGTCTTCAACAACATGGAAATAATCAGTACGAGGCAACTAATGTTACACGTAAACATAATAATTATAAATAATTATGAAAACAAAGGCACATACTGCACAGAAATCAATTAGGAAATTAAAGACGAGGCTTATTACTGAGCCAAATGGACATATGAGCACGTATGGCATGAGATTACGAGCTAGCATTATTAATGCACGTCATAATCAAACGTACTTATTTGTTCATCTAACGCAGAACAATGAACAACTTCATGCTCTCACCTTTCTTCTGTGCTGTACTACCGGCTGTGGCTGTTCATATGAGGCATTGGAGTGCATTACGTAAATCTCAGTGTTCGGCGCTAATGTAGTACCCCTACCCATTGCTTTGAAATAGGTTGGGTGCAGTTGATTTGTTAAGCTATTGATCTGTTTATTTAAAGCGACTCAATACTTCCTCCAGCCCATCCATTGTTATTCTAGAAAAACTCCCCAGCGAAACTCAAAATTCAATCTGAGCATGCTGAGATGGGGCAACTTGCACTGCCTCAAATGTGTTGTTACTTCTGGTATTGGTACCACTGCTGCCAGAAAAGAATCTTTCCACTTTTCTGCAAGCACAGTGGAGTTTGTTGTGTGTGACCTGTCTCCTTGTAACTGATGAGATCCTAAGTGCTGATGCTGGTGTTGCACCAGAGGGAATATGATAAATAAATAAATAGATGATAAAAGGAAGGCGAAAGAAGGTGCAAATAGAGAAAAAGCAAAATGCAGTTAACATACGGTGGGGGAGTGCAGATGTATGACGCTGCGATGTGTGAAGATATCGCAGGCTATTAAAAGCGTGGTACCCCTCTTTCATTATCACCTCACAGGCAGAGCTCCCCAGTCTTTTCTGCAGCACTGCTGGACCAGTCACGCTATAGCATGACCCGCATGAGGGTCTTTTATCGTTTAATTAGCATTTTCCTACTTTATGTGTTCCCTGCTGAAATTGCTTTCCACGCTCGTCTTGCGAAGGCAGTTTGTTCACAGCTGAGATGCAGGGTGATGTGCGATAGCTGCTATGTCGCTGTCAGTGCAGTCATGTAGCACAGCGTGGCCTGGGTCCCGTTTCATCATGTGACAAGCTGTCCAAAGAATGTGGCATCTTGCAACATCGTCGGTTTGGGTAACAAGTCTGACTCTCAGTGGGTTTTAAATAGCCCATCTAAACTATTTACCTGCGTTTAACAACTCTGGGCAGAGTTTGAGCATTTGTACGAGGAAAGCGGCTCTCAAAGAAGCTGATCCAGTCTGATGTCCTGTGTGCATGCCTTGGGCGACTCCATGGGAAGTGCGCTGGGCTGCCTGCACAGGAAGCCAAAGCCCTTCCTCCTGAAAGCCCACAAGTTACATCAGCCTTGTGTATTCAGCCGCATTGACTGCTGCCGTCTCGTCTCCAGAGATCGCCTTTTTGCACTGGTGTGGGGGTTGTCTTCTCAAAGTATTGTCCTGATTAATGTAACTCTTCTTATTCTTCGGTTGCGACGTCTCTGTGAGCTATTCTCCCCTGTATTCCCTGGCTGTAGATCACTTTTCCAACCCCTCTTGCTTTTTCTCAGAAGCAGTCATTATGTAAGTGCAAGTGTTTCAGGTAGCAAGGTGGCTTGTGCCTCTGGGCCTCTGACATCCCATCTCAGTTTGAGGAACATGACAAATTACAGCTCACATACCTTTGGGTGAAAACTCACCATGAAAGAGGTGGTAATGGGAAAGAAGAGCTGTAGAACTAAAGGGCAATGTTTCAGTAATACAGGTCCCTACTGATCTTTGGGAAGGTCAAACATAGGAACTATGGTAAAGCCCAAGTGTGTTAATATGGATGTGGGACTTTTTAAAAAGGCCTCCAACTGCAGACAAAAACAGGCCATTGACTTTCAGATAGTGATCTTCATTCCTATTTTGCCCTTTTCAAACACCCCACCATCCGACCATCTACAATCCTTGCTGTCAGGCTGAGTTTTTACTGGAGCACTTGGTGGGGGTGTCAGTTTTCACCACATGTTTCAATGCACACAATATTGCATCAGCATATTTTTGTCCTTGCCGTATTTGGTAGTAGACTTGTGCACTTTTAGGGATTATTGTTTGACAGGGCAAGACATCTAACTGACAAAGAATGTTAGATTGTTTGTCTGCATCTGAAACTTGAGTTTGGCACTCTGGTGCCAACCCAGGCATTTGCTTCATTCAGTCATACATTTTGTCTGCAGGAGATCCAATCAGATTTGAAGCCCTACTGTCCATCATTTGCAAGTGACAGGATGGCATTGGTTGTAGCTACACAGCAGCACTGATCTATCTGCATGGATTGTTGTCGTAAGTACGTCAACACCTGCAAGTATGGAGAGGTGCAGCTTCTACACTGCACTACGCTGTGGTGCAGCAGACTTTGCTATATAGGTGGTCCTCGGGTTACAAACGAGTTCCGTTGTTAGACTGTGAGGTAAGTCGAGCTTTGGTGCAAGTTGGAACTTATACCGAAATAATACTTAAGTGAACACCACCCAAGTGAAATCACTCACACTGTGCACAGAACACATGGAGGGCATGAAACAGCAATGGAAAAAAGAGAGAATAATTGTGTAGCTTTTATTCCTGTGCCTTTTTGGGAGGAGAAAGTAGAAAAGGCAGGAGAACAAGTAAAACAATCTTTTAGTCTTTTCCTGAATCAACATGAGGCTCACTGAGACATTCAGTCTGGTTGAATTTCAGCAATTAGACCACTTCCATGATGATGGCTTTTTTTTGGTACATTCCCACTATAAGAGCCTGCCTTACACTTGGGTGTCATAACGAAGTCCAAAAAGCTAAATAATAAGCAAAGTTATCACCTCTGTGTAGCTTTGAATGAGGCATGCACCATTCACCCATGGCAGTGCCAATTTATCCGCTGCACGTGCTGTAGCTAGTTTTTGAGGGAGTCGTATTTATGGACCAAAATTACGGTTTGAATTAATTTGTAGGAGCCTGTTCGTAACCACGAAACACCTAACGCTGTAAACCGAGGACCACCTGTATAGTGAGAAGCTTGGCAACGTTGGCAAAGTAGTAACTGGAAAAAAAGACTGATGGTTGTGGTTTGTATCTTCCCTATTGATGGCAAAGTCGTTGTTGTTATTCATCCACTGGACTATTAGTTCCCCTGCATCTTAAGATGCTGTGTTATCATCGCACCAACGTTTTCCCAGCAGAAAGCCATGGAAAGTTTGTCGAATTACGTGACAAAACGTTTCCAAGCGATAGGGTGATCTGCTGGGTACATGCTTATGGGAGCCTTTCATGTAAAATACTCTTCCTTCAGCAACACAGACTAATAATATGGTGGAGTTTGTTTTTCAGGCCTGTGACCAAATGAGATGTCTGTGTCCTTTGGGATCGATCTATACAGAATAAACTCCTTTTCACGAGTCACTTGCTTTTGCCAATATTAAATAATTGTATTTTGACCCTTCTATATTTGGGAGGGGAGGTGTTCATAGCACCTTTACAATAAGGCCGGGTGACAGCATGTGATTTACAGCGGAGTTTCCATGCATGTTGAGGTTATGGGTGGGGAGGATTAATGGCAGGCTACAGTATATATTACAGTGCTGCTACCTAGTAAAGCTGTGCAGCAAGGCCATCCATAAATCATAATAGCAAAGTGACATGGACAAGCTGATGGCTGGAATGCCGCCACCCTTATAGTCCCAGTATCGACTTTTCCCTTCGGTCTTCTCTTAAATCATCAAGTGCAGAATATAAATGGCCTAATTATTCCGGCAGAGGGTGGAATTAAAGGCGTGGGTTTTTATTGCTTCTCTAGAACAGATGGTGGTCTGATGTTGCATCACCAGCACTGATAGAAGCATTTTGCAATTCAGATATATAGGCTCAAGCCAAATCCCTCCGTGTGGATATGACAGGTGGAAAAATGGATTCTTATAATGCTAACCGTTGTTCCAACTGAATGATGCAGCTATGCTTCTCGTCACCAACATCTGCTGCTCATCCTTTTGGATTCAAAATACTCCCTGAGAACTGAAAGAACAGGAAAAAGGAAGATGTAAGAATTAAAGGTCATTGCTGCTTTGGACTTGGTACACATTTAAAGAACTTGTATGGAGCGATCTCAGCATGCAGCTTGCCGGGTGGTCAGAAAATATGTTTCCACTTTTGTTGTCCCATTAATGTGCTCCACACAGTAGTGAGAAACTACACAGGCCTATCTGTAGATGTGATAAGATAGCACTGCAGTTTAGCAACACAGCTAAAACGCAGTCACAGGTGTTGGCTTGAAGAAGGCATCTTACCATCTCATTAAGAATGCCTCACAAATCCTTGGACTCCTTTTTTCCCTTCCCAACTCCTAGCACCACCCCAGGAATCTAACAGACAACTGAATGAGTAAGTCACCAAATCCACGAATATAAGCTTGAGGGGTGCACAAGGAGCTTCTCAGGGTACGCACCCCGTGTGGTTGTTTGCATGACGAATGGAGGCGGGGGGCCATTGTGGTTCTCAACTCTCTCTGCAAGTTCCTTTCAATCTAGGACGGATAAGTTAGAAATGTTTTTCCCCTATAATGGCTCTTAAAAAACGCCCAGAACCACAAAGCACTTAAGGGAATCAAATGTATTATTATAATGATGACTAATACCGCTGATGTTTGTGACGTGTGTGACTAGCCAGAGCGCAGCTAGCGGACCGACGACTGCTAAGCTCCTCTGTGCGCTGCCTTGCCAGGCCATTGGTTCACATTCATACACACACACGGTGGATTGTGTGCTAGCGCCCTCCATTAAGCTACAACATTAATGTCAAACACTGTTGACAAAGGAGCACCAAATGCCCACATGTGGGATTATGAAATTGTCTTCTGATGTAGTATGTTTCGTGTGATTCCATTCTGGTGTTCAGAAGATAAAGGAAGATGATCCTTTAGAGGAAAACAAACAATCAGGGGGAGGGTGAGGGAAACACGTTTGTGTGTGTGTGTGTGTGCGTGCGTGCTTGTCAGCTAAAGCGAAACAGATCCTAAAGCCATAGAGAGGGACTCTGCTGAGTCTGTCACGACTTCTTCAACGACATGTCACATCAGCTTAGGGCAAACACACGGGAAGGATCGAGATGCAACACCTCCACCAGGGAGGAACACACACATGTAGGGATGTGCACAACATTGCACGGAAACATATGCTTCAGAGTCTTTAAAGTCAACACCCCAGAGGTTGCACTACAATCCAGAGTTGTAAGAGCTCTCAATGTACTTTTCGGAATTGTGTTAAAAAAAAGTTCAACATTGGTTTTATCATACCATAGCATATTTTCCCACATGCTCCTTGAAGAGGGGATGCATTTGTTGTTGAACTTAGATGGGCCTGGATACTACTTTGGAAAGCTGGTGGGAAAAAATAAAAACACGACCACCTTGTTTTCCTTTCCTTACAGTTCCAAATGCAAATCCATTTTGGCCTGAAACCTTCATCTCTCAGCTAGAAGGCTGAAGCAGGACTGTACCTTTCAGCATGACAATGGCATCAATGAAACATCGAAATCAACAAAATAATGAAAAGCTTTGACCTAAATTGAATTGAAAATCTATGTTGTGCATAGAGATGCCTTCAAAATCTATTGCGAAGTCCACATGTGCCTTTCTGATAGACTCCAACCCACACGTTTAGGACATGAATTCATTCATATTCTGTGCCGCTTAGCCTCACTAGGGTCCTGGGGGTATGCTGGAGCTTATCCCATTTGACGTTTGGCGAGAGGTGGGGTACACCCTGGACTATGTGATCAGCCAATTGCAAGGCACCTATAGACAGACAGACAACCAAGATTTGCTTCAAAATGCATATTTTTTTTTACTACTAGGCCGTATTCAACCACACAACAGCATGATTTATTCATATATTTTTGAAAACACATGCTTTTATGAAGCGGCAAAATTTAAACTGCGTGTGGCGAGGATGACTGTACTTCAATAATATAAAATAAAATGATAAGTACTAAATTCACCAATGTGAAATAAAATCCACAACAAATTGTCAACATTTACACAGTAAAACCAGCAGCAATACAGAACACAGGAATGTGCAAAAAAACATCCTGCTTGTGATGTTCCTAATTCCTGTGTTCGTGAACGCACCTCGCTCACCGTGGCCGTGATTGGGTGATAACGAGGAAGTGTTGTGTCAATGTTGTGAAGAGCATTACAGCGAAATGTGGGTGCTGTGTTGGAAGTGAGCACTGTGAACTGATCTGTGTTCCTCTGTGGGGCTTTCCTTGCACGATATCATCTTCATGAACTTGTCATTTAGGACCGAAATGAGGTACCGATAGCTACTTTTAGATTTGGTCTGGCTCCTACTGTTAATGTTAGCACCGGCCCCAGTATGGAGTCAACTTTTGGTACCCATTCCTTGTCTTGAATGAATTCATGCAAAATGCAGCACACTACAGTACTCATCTGCAACCAGCGGAGATTCAGTCTGTTTAAAGAGCAACAACATGATGTCAGCTATATGAAGTTGAGCCACATCCATGTCAACACTTATTAGTGTTTCAGCCTTTTAAAAATAGGATTGTTGTTGTTACTTTGCAGCAAGCTTGATTTGTTTGCTCAGACTGGTTTCTTCCCAGGACAATCTGTGTTCCAAACGCTATTGTTGAACAATCCATGTGACGCGCCATGACGTCATGGTGTTTTCCTCCTCCAGACCTTTTAGGCGTGCTTTCTTCCTGCAGTGTTTCCAGCCCGGTTTTGGATTTTTGGTCACAGCCATGGTTTTATTTGTTTCAAACGTTCTTAAGAAGTTACGCTAAGGAACTTCACATGATCAACATACTGATGCATTCATGAGTGGAAGGAAGAAAAAAATAATTTGTCAAGGCAGTACATACATATACATAGTACATACATACATACATACATACATATGTATTTACGTATATGATGAAGAGAATATGGTAAGTCGGGCCTGTAGGCAACAAATTGAACACAAAATGATAACGCTGCCACAGAAAAGACATCTCAGTCCATTGCGTTTCTATGACGACTAGAAGCTTCCTCACCTGTCAGCCATGTCGTGTCATCTTTCCTTTTATCACTTTTGTCCGGCAACCTTTCTCCACTATTGTTTTTTTTTTTTAACTTCACCCACATGTTCTATCCCACCACTTTCCTCTTCATTCTCACCAGCACATGTTTTTGCTATTTATGTTGTAACCCTTGCTCTGTGCGCGCGCGTGTGTGTGTGTGTGTGTGTGTGTGTGTAGGTGGATGTTGGAGTTGTTCACTTCACCCCTCTGGTTCAGCCTCTCATACAGCAGCCCTTCAAACTGGTGGAGAAAGTTGTGAGGAATATTTTCCAGTTCCGCAGGAAGTTCTGCCACAAGGGGATTGGGTGAGTGCTGATGCTCCATATCATTCTCTCATATCTTTTTTTTGACATTATTTACACTTCCTCATATATTTGTCTCACATACTTGGAAAGTGTGTAAACATCCTGGGCGCCCAGAAAGACCAAATTGAGACGCCCACGTGGGGCTGACCGGTTGCCCCCGCACCCTGTGCCTGCGAGGAGTCTTCATGCAGGCCCAGATATCAACACAGCGCTGCTGGCTGTGTGAACGAGAGCAGCAATTCTTAGTCACCGAGGTGGCACAATAACGACGAGGCAGCAGATTTTATATAACTGCAGCGTGTTGGCGGAAACAGAACTCTACAGGCGATTATGCACCAGAGCTGTACAGTTTCTCACTGAAGGGGGTGGGCATTTGACTCAGTTAATTATTCAACATTTTGGGGTTGGGGAGGGGGTGGTGGGGGTGGAAGAGTCTCTCTGAATGTTCTGAACTCCTGTTTCCATGCCAGTGTGGTATTGAGCAGGGTAATGCTGCCAGGAGGAGTTTCGCCATCGTGGAGGTTGAAGTGGACGTAGCTTGGACTTCGCATAGCATGTCTTCAAACACACTGAATCAACAGCGCCTCTGCTGGTTGCAGCCTAATATTGCACTCCATTTTGTACAAACGCTGTGACTATAGTCGGGGCGTTTATTTCCCTAAACTGTGAAGAGGACAGGGCGGCAGGTGGAAGCAGGTGATAATAACAGAGAAGCTTTATTCAAATTCAAATTCATTGCAGTCATGGCCAACAATTTTGGGAGTGACTTAAATTTTGTGCTTCAATAACTTTTTCAAAAAATATCCTCCTCTTTCAGTATATAACAGACACGTGCATTTTTTTTGTAAAAAAAATACTGAGGCAGCAGAGATATGAACTCATTCAATCCCAACCATCTTTCAAAAGACAACCCCTTCAGTAGCGGCCATTTTACACCATTTTGACTGATCTTCCAAGGCACACAGAATATTGTGTTCTATGGTTATACTGTATAAACATGGAACCTACCAAAAGAAAGACTAGACTCCCGTCTTTCATCAGGAAAAAAAGCTTGTTTCTACCGCCTTCTGTTCTTGAGTAATCAGCAGTAGAACATACGTAAGTTTCACGAAAATATCAGTTCTTGACCAGAAAAGGGAGAAAACCAGCTTTTTGTGAAAAGACTCATTTCAAGCGTGACTTTCACTTTGATAATTGTTTTGTTTGCTTTTGTGAATATATCAAATATCTAAACAACTATACCAACATAAACAACACACAGGAGGGGTTGTTTTACATCCAAATACCAAAGTATTTACAAATATAACACCATGAATTAGTTACAGTTTTCACATTTGGAACGGAACTGTGTGTGTACGCGTGTGTGCGCGTGTGCATGCGTTCAATTTTCCCTACAATGCGTAACCTTCTGCACGCTACACTCCACCACGCTCTCCCACCTCCTCTTGATTTTTCCATCCCTGCTGAGCTCCCATCAAATGCACTTCTGCCGCCATGTGGCCGTTTTTATGGCTTAAAATTGCTTTGAAAGTGAAATGCATAAGCGGAGAGTTGTGTCATCACCTCTTTTTGCCGCTCGTGCTAAAAACCATAAAAGATGTATAAATACGTTGTTGGGATCGGGCATTCGGGTCCATCAAAATGTATAACTACCTCTTTGGGATTGAATGAGTTAAGTGCAAAAATTAAGTTCCTCCCCACATTTTTGACCATGATTGTAAATAACAACTTTACATTGTTTAACTTTGTTATTAACGGTTTGGAGTCCATGAGAAAGTGGAAACGAAAACGTAGCCCTCTTCAGTTATTTATTGTGTGTATATGTCAACACAGCAGTCACAGAACCAATGTTGTAATACTGGTAAAGGAGCATGGAACTCCACTTCTAGGTCACAACACAATCTACCATCCACTTTTAGCACCACATTTTTGGTATGTCAGCATATCGTCCAATGGCCATACACCTGCCAATCGCTCATTGTTAGTCACGGTTCACTGCATAACAGGTGACATCAGCACAGTAGGTGGCGGTATGCATCACAACCCCACTTCTTAACACATCTCATATGCACACAGGCGTGTGGTCAGCACAGCACCCATTACAATGACATGCACATGCATCATGGCCAGTTACGAAAATGAAATTATGACGTCAGTTAGCGACTTCTACCAACTTTTAGGAGCTACACCTGCAGTAAATCACATACACATACAGTAATCCCTCGTTTATCGACGTTAATTGGTTCCGTTGGTTTTAACATAATTAGAACCCTCTAGACATAAAATAACACCCCTCTGGTTACTTTTAGACTCATATTACCCAATATAGTAGATATAGCAATAGAAAATATGCCATTTTAGACATAAATAAGATTCGTACTCGCTTGGAGTGGATTATGGCTGCAACAGTAGCCTGTGTTATTAATGTGATGATTATGATGATGATTATGTTATTATTATTGTGCATGTTGTGACATAATTCCAACCTGCAGGTTTTGGTGCTTGTGTGTCTCAGCCAACATGACAGTAAAATTACCTAGTGACACCTAGTGACCAGTGTAGAATACTACATATCATCACATCTTTAAGCGGGTCTTTTGAGTGCCTTATATTTGTATTTCAGATCGTTTAGCCATTTTTATGTTTGAGAATACTTAATTTAGGCAAAACATATGTCAAATATTAACATTGCTAATTCCTACAAATAATAGGCCGTATTCAGCATGACTTACTCTGACTTATTTTTGAAAAGCTTTGACAAAGTGAAGCTGATTGCAAAAGTGTCTGATCGTCAAGACTGTTCGCAAGATGAAAACAAAACAGCATTTTTCTAAATATGTGTATATATTTTGACGGAAGTGTGTCATTTTGCAAACAATCTAGGAGTTATACAAATTGCGTTTGGATAATACGGGAATATTTGGAAAAGTTTTCAAATTGCGTGTATATAATTGAACCTTTTTCAGGTGATCAGTAAAGATGAATTTTTTTGTGCTGCAGATTAGAATTGATGAGCCCTCAGTCTGATTTCAGTGACGTGCACAGACTTAAAGTTAAATTGCTGAAGGTTCCCAATAGCATTAAACTTGTATGATCATTGAGATATCAAAGCGACCTGAATAGAACACTTTTCTTATCTCCACCCCCCCCGCCCCCCACAGAATGTTGTTCCCTGAGGCGTGTCGGGAAGCTCTCACAGAGGAGATGATGCACAAGGCAGACGTGGAGCCCACCCGGCGCCCCACCGAACTCACCATCCCCCACATAAAGGCGCTGGTGGACGTCTACGCTCACATGTGCATCCGGGATCCGCATCTGAGGGGCTACGAGTACCGGGAAGAGCTCAGACTGAAACACTTGGCCAAGCAGAGGGGAGCACAGACGGGCATGCCGAGCGGGACGCCAGAGAGCCCCGAGCAACCAGAGTGAAAGGACAAAGAGAGAGAAGAGCTCCTGTTAGCTGCCTTGACATTTCCACCTGGCGCTGACATGCATTTTTTAACACGGTTTTACACGCAACCAAGAGCAACAACTGTGTGTGTCTGCATGAAGGCAAGGGACAAGAAGCACATCGTGGATCTTTTTTTGGAAGAATAGCTGAAGTGTCTGCTGAAAGAGCTGATTGGGCATCTGTGTTTCACGCCTTGCTGAGTCCACCTCGCATATCAAATCTCACTATGATGTTGGTGTAAACAACATAGCGCCACCGTATCCAGGTCATTTATTTGCTTCCACTTTGTGCCACTGTCACTTGGGAGGTGGAGCCACAGGGGAGGACAAGCGATGGGGGAAACGTGTGCGAATGTGTCATGTGTTGTGGAAAACAACTCTGGATTTCAAAAGTTAACTTTTGGCTGAAGTCACGTCACGATTCTTCTTTAAACACACCTACCATCACTGTATCTTGGCTGTACCTGTATACTGTCATATTGGTTTTGAATAAAAAGTCACTTTATTTTTAGATTTTTATGCATCCGGTTTGGGGACTTTATCTTTGCTTTAATTTTAATCTCTATTTGCAGATGATGTGATCCTGATGGCTTCATGAGGCTGTGACCTTCAGCATTTACCGGGCCGGTTTGCCCTGAGGGTGAAGCTTCTGTGGTGAGACTCGCCTCACGCACCTCTTGGGGTTGGGAGTGAGGTCTTGCCCCAGATGTAGGGGTTCAAGTATCTCGAGATCTTGCTCACGGGTGAGGGAAGGGTGCAGCATCTGTAGTAATGTGGACGCTGTACCAGACCGTCATGGACAGAAGGCAAAGCTCTTGATTTACCGGTTGAGCTACGTTCTGCTACGTTCTCCATAACTCACCCTAAGGGATACGGAGAGAAGCTCAGAGTAGATGTTGAACAGCCACTGCTCCTTTGCATCAAGAGGCGCCAGTGGAGGTGGCTTGGGCATCTTGTGCGGATGCTGCCTGGACGCCTCCCCGGTGAGGCCTTGGGGCAGACCGAGAGGACACGCTGGAGGGATTATGTCTCACAGCTGTTTTCTAGTTGTAATAAAATACAGTAATCCCTCTCAAAGATGTAGAGACTAGCCCCCCCTCAAGCAATTGCATGCTAATGGTTATCAGCCAACAGTAGTAGGAAGTATTCCTGATTTATAAATGGAATATTTTCATATAATCAGAGAAAATAAGCCATTTAAGACATAAATGAGACTCGATCATGCTTGTGGGGAAGTGATGTCGGGGGTTCAGAGTTCAGTTTTAGCTTGGCGTATGTTAAGGCCCCAACGGTAGCTCATGTTAGGGATTATTGTGCCTGTTGTGATTATTCACAATAAAAGCCTGTTCCGACAATCAAGTCTGGTGCTTGTGTCTCTCAACCAACATGACAGTAACATTACTGACACCCAGTGACCAGTGTAGAACACTTTGCCTTATGAATGCTTTATATTTTGTGTTTAGTTCATTTTGCCATTTTTATGCTTGAAGCTGCCAAATTTGGGACAAAAAAATACAATTTGCATAAATATATATATATATATATTTTTTTTTTATTTATTTTTTTTTTTAACTAGTAGACCGTATTCAACTACGAAACAGCATGCTTTAATATATTTTTTTAAGTTTGAAAGTGGCGCGAAGTTACTGCGTAAAATCGTTACCAAAGTTGTTGATTAAAAACTGCATTGTACAAAGTGCTAAACATTGTTATACTTTAGTTATCCAATAATAAAGACTTCTTACCATTAATGTGGCATGTGGGGCTGCATGGTTTTGCACCATAGTCCGTATTTTTTTCGCCATCTTCGTCAAAAGGGTTAGCTGTGCAGATTTAGCTATTTGATTAAAGGATGGCAGTTTACTTTTCTCTCAATGACCCCGGTAGGCGACCGCATTATCCAATAACAGTTTCGGTGTCTGACCCGGAAGGACAGCTGGCTCTGGCCACCCGCATTGCGGTAGAAAATTGATGGATTAAAATGCTTAAGTTGATTTCTGTAATGTATTACTTTAAAATGTCAGGGGGAAAAAATGTCTCCCGGAGAATACAGTCGGGAGCAGCAAGTGAATGTATGACGTCGGTGGTTTGACATCTGATACTTTTGGGCTTCATCATAAGCCATGCATTGATGTCTTGGCTGCAGGGACAAACCAATAAAGTTGCTTCATCTGTCAATGCAGGTAAACACACACACCACACAAGACTGTTCTCCAGGCACCATTCACAGGTAAGTTTTATTTAGAAAACAAGTCCATCATTCACATTCATTGGTATGCTAGCGTTAAAGGCGAAGTAAGGTTAAAGCATGTCTTAGTGGTTTGCTTTTTAATAGTACCTCAACCCCAACTTGTTTAACCAAAAATATCAATGTATTGCTAATTGATTCCTGCCTTGTTTGGAAGCTGTACAGTATCAAGTTTGTGTAGAAAAAACACACAAGATAGAAAAAAGGCTCTGTCCACAAAACACAAACATAAAAAGAGGCTTTTAAAAAGTAAAGCAGTTCAGTATCATTAAGAAAAGCAGCCTGATTGCAAACCATTATGATTCCTTATCAACAAGAATCCTGAAGGCTATGTAGAGAAAAATACCAACCTGCTTCTTTTAGCAAAATAAATGATTCAGCCCTTAAAGCCAAAGCCTTGTTTAACATTTTATACACAATCTACACCAAGGTAATAAATAAAAAAAAATGCATTGTTACATTAAAACCTGTACAAAAAACAGTTGAATCATAAAGGCAAACAGTGTACTTTAGTGCAGGGGAAACATATTAGTGACTGCAGCAGGTCTTTGGGTTTTTGCTCACAGTGAACATGTGACTATGCGTGTGTATCACAAGTATCTCATTTCCTTTTTTGTTTTTTTTTTTAATCATCTCTCATCATTTCCTGTCATTCCATCTGCTTTTTAAATGTCTTGTCAGCTATTTTTAAACCTGTCAGGAAACTTAATAGAAAGTGAAACCAATTTCCTTCAAACCTGCCACTTTCATTAAAAATAAACGCAGTCAGCCCTTAGAATATATAATATAAATAGTTTGGCCCATTTTTATGGCATGCACCACGCTCTCACACCTGGCCATGTCACTCATATTGCTAGCATTTTTTTAGCTTAGCCTCTGTAGAAGCAAACAACCCCAGTGTGGATCTTCCAAAGGAAAAAATAATATTTTTATTACGTGGCTCCGCCCCCTCCTGCCTCAGCCGTAAGGTTGGAAGAAAGGGCTGGTTATTTCTTGAGGGAAAAGGTGAGAGGGTTGAATGGAAAAAATGCCAATGAGCTGGGAGTTGAATGTAGGTTGGTTGGAATGCACAGTTTGTGAGATTTATTGCTGCCGTGATTAGTGGCCACACATTCCAGAGTGTGTAAACCAATCAGATTGCATCATTTCCTGACCATTAGCAGGTAGGTGCGCCCAAAGGGACTAACTGGTGGTATCTTCCTGTGCTCTGGGGAGGCTTTCCAGGCCTGTGTCATAGAAAAAGTCCTCATTGACCACTGAGGTCAGACTTTGGACACTGAAGTCCCTCTCCAGGAGTGCATTGAGGTCCAATCCCAGTGGTGGTGACGCTGCATCATTATCCAATGACCTGCTTTGCTCGTTCATGCTCACCAGCGCCCCCCGGCTCCTCTTCAAACTGCCGCTTTTACTCTTTGCTGCACACAGGTGGCCTCTCGCCAGTCTGTGCTGGACCGCAGGCATGTCCCCCTCTGGTTGGACGCAGGGGGCTGGCATGTACGTCAGCACGGGCTCCTCTGAGATCTTGAGCTGAAAGAACCGAGCGTCGATGCCACTGTCTCTCCTCATTCCTGCCGTCTCGCTGAAGCCGTCGTCGTCTTCATCGCTGAGAATGTCCGACTCCTTCACAGAGCTGGAGGCCGGCCGGGAATCACTGCCCGGTGGCGCTCCAGACCAGCCTTCCTGGACAGGAAGAAGGTGTGGAGGAGCGCTGCCGGACACACTGTTGGTGCCGCTGCTCCGGCTGCCTTCATCAGAGTCTGGTGCACACTTCCCAGACTGGGTTGGGGAGTCTCCAAGGGGCTGCCGACACAACCAGGACGCCCTGGAGGAGCCTGGGAATGAAGGTGGAGATGCAAGTCACACATGGCACTCTTATCTGGGAAAAACACTTGTACCACAAGGCCCTCCAGCATTCTCATGACCTAAAAAGTAGAGATATGATCTTGAAAAGGTGCATGTGTACTTGAATTACACACTTGATTATTGTCAAAGCCAAATGACCTGAAGGGCTAAATACACAGCAACCTTGAAAGGTCTTCTCCTTTCCTGATGTGTCAATGCTTTTCAATACCTCACGAGAAACAATGACTGAATTATCAGGATTACAGTAAAACCGCCAAACCTGAATGCATCGCGTTTTAGTGAGAATCTCAATAAAGGAGCAAAAACGGGAACCTATTTCGTGGTTACTATGAAAGACAAGGTATATGTAGTATTCTGGCATCAGTAACGTCATGAGACATGACGTTAGAAAGTGGCTATTGAGCCAGCTGAGCCGAGCCAACATGCCATGGCTGAGACCGACATGCGGCTGAGATTGAGTGGGAAATAAAAGGTTCTCCTCTCATTCCGTGTGGAAGCGGTATGTTTTGGGCTTCTCTGTCCTTTTTCCCCACCACATTTGAAACACTTTCCCCAAAGTGGGGTACGCTAATTGTCATTGGGGGTACGTGAATAAAAATGAAAAACAATTAGCAAACAATTAACACTCACAATGACGGGTGCGCCTGAACGCCTCACAGCGCACAGTCAGAGCAGAAAGGAGACAGAGCATGAAGTTCTCCATTGCTGTGTGTGTGTTATATGAATACCTAAGTTTGATGATTAAAAGTGTTTAATCTTGAAGATTTCATGTCTATATTAGTGTTCCATTCCCCACACTGTGAAAACCTGTCAGTGTGTGTGCGTGTCAGGGAGAAAATGAGGCTTTATCGCTGGTTGTTAGGTATTTTTGTACCTTGGATACTGCTTTTTATCATGTTTAACTTCCCCTTCCAATTTGGTATCAAATTAATATGCGGACTTAAATCACTTAACATTTTGAGTTAATTAGTTAAAAAAAAGGTTTGTTTTTTAAGTATGGAGGGGTAGGGGGTACATAGCTTCAAATCAAATGTCTAAATGGGTACGCGACTGAAAAGTTTGGGAACCATTGGTGTAAACAAAGCCTAATAAAATATAGTAAAATAGTAAAAGTGACTATGGGGGGTGATTTCATGTCTACAGGCCTCTAATAATGTTAACCATATTTATAAACAGGTTTTCTCTGCTCCAACTACAAAAATATTCAGTTTATTAATATTGAATCCTACTTCGTGGAAATTCACCTATCGCCATTGAGTCAACCAATTAAAACGTATCTATTTAACTGTATTAGCATCTTTTTCTATACAAGTGAACCTCCACATATTGGATATATTTTTCCTGGATTGGGCATTTCCCTTGTATCTTGGGGGAAAGTCGTTTTAAGGTATATTGTCAAGTCTCACCCAGCCTGGCGGTGCAGGGCGCGTTGTTGCGCGTGGCAGCCAGACGCTCCTTGGAGCTGCGCTCCAAAGTGGCCTCGCCTCTGGTGTTCCTCCTGGTGTTTTCCCTGAGGATTGATCGGATCACCTTGATGACACTGACCTTGCTCTCCGGGGCACTAAGGAGAACAGAGACGACAAGGTTGCGTTTCAGTAGCTCAATGTATATTAGGATTGCTCTGAGAGTTCCAGTGTGTCCCCAGAGAAATGAGCGATGCCATTCATGCGGCCTGACCCCGAATTTTTCCTTGTGTTGTGGGACTTTCCATTTTGATCACATGCTTCACGCTCACCACTGAGCAAAGTTTATAGGAGAAACTGTTGTGGTTACAACATTACCACAAACCTGCAAAGTCTACAGTATTTTCTGTTTGTATTGCCCATCACATTTACAGTCAAGGGGTCTTATCCTGCTCATTTCAGAGGCTTTATACATGATATTGGATCAGTGGGAGACTATATTAACTTTCTTTTCATAAAATACTTCAGAAATATCAAGATGGGTCCAGGGTAAATCTGGATTCTTCTCCTTAGCTGACATGCTTGTATTGTACCTGCTGTCCCAATCGTGCCTACTGTATTGTGATTGGTCAAGGGTCGGCTCCAGCCACCCACCCTAACCCACCATTCAGAGCTGTACTGCATAGATGCACGCCTCCCACAAGCGATTATGGACTAATGGTTATCAGCAAACAATAAATATGATTTTGTTGTTGGATATAATTCAATGAATATTAGGAGAATCCGGCATCAAACAGTGTTTTGTTCACCAACAGGGACCAACAGCTGTCCCTGAAGTGACCGTGAGGTAGAGCTTGAACTCCACTGAAAACAGTATCTTCACACTGCTGCTCAGTCCGGTATAGATACACAATTCTTACATCTGAAAAAAATCTGTGCAGTGTACCAGGAAAGTTGCCATACATGGACTTCCAATAGTTGTGCCTTGAGAAAAGAAAAAAGATCTTTTGGAAATCTCGCAAAGCGCTCATACCCGACCCAAATGCAGGATTAACTTTAAAAAAAAACTTAAAAATTTGAAAAAAACAAACTAAACAAAACACCACCTCATGATGGCACTTCCACATCCTGTAGAACAAGAGCACAATATTTAAACATATGCAGTAATCCCTCGTTTATCGCAGTTAATTGGTTCCAGAACCGACCATGATCAGTAAATTTCCACGAAGACTATAAACTACAATATTTTTGTAGTTTGGGGCATAGAAAACCTGTTTACAGCCTTCTAAATACATTTTTTAACATTAGAGCTCTCTACACATGGAATAACACTCATGTAGTTACCTTTACATTCATATTACTCAATATGGTAGACATGCCATTCAGGACATAAGACTCATGCTCATGTGTGTTGCTATAAATGCCTTCCCACGGGAGCTGAGTGGCGGGCAGACAAGAAGTGACATCGGGGGTTCAGAGTTGAGTTTTAACTTGACATGGGTTACGGCCGCAACGTAACCTGAGCTTTTATTAGGAATTTTTATTAGGAATTATTGTGCCTGTTTTGAGATCATTCAAACCTGCAAAAAAAGCCTGCTGTTGCGCTGATCAAGTGTGACGTTTATGAGTCTCACAGAACAATACGGTAACATTACTGACACCTAGTCACCAGTGTAGAATACTACCTTTTTAATTCAGTGTCTTTGAATGCATCTTCTGAATGCCTTTTCGTTCATTTAGCCATTTGTTTGAATTCCGTACTATAAGCTGCTACTTTTGAACTCTGCAGCTTAAACAATGATGCGGCTAAAAGAACTGTAGTTCCCATGATGGTTATTAAAGTATAGGTTCAGGAAGCAGTGACTTCTCATGTGGACGCTAATATCACGTTTTTAAGTCATATGCAGGGATCGTGTTTTGTCTGACAAATTTTCAGTAAGTTTGATGAAGTGTAGAATTACTACAGCTTCTGCTTCTGCTACCGCGGCAGCTGTTTAACGGCGATGAAAAAAAGTGTCTCACGTCTCGCTCATTGAAGCTAACGAGTGACTGTGGGAACATCGAGTGTATGTAGGCTTGCAAGGTTTATAGTCTGTCTTTCTTTGTAAATATCCAACGTTACAACATGGACACCTGAGGCATCTAGAGAAGTGCGGCCTAGGTAAGTAAAAACAAAAATGTTTCTCTTTAAATTTGGTGGGTGCAGCTTATAATTTAGGTGCTTAATAATAGGCCATTTTCAACCACGAAACTTTACTAATATATTTTTGAAAAACCGTGATAAGAGTGAGGCCGTGAGGGACGAGTGGCGAGGGACGACTGTAGTAGTAATAGTAGTAATAATAGTGTCAAGTTTAATGTCTGACCTGCTACACAACTGGAAGACTGTCTGTGGTCTCCCTTCCACTTCAGACCTGGAGTGAATCAGCTCCCAGATGCAGCTGCCTTCTGTTCCTGGTCCTGTGAGAAAGCAGGCAAAAAATGATTTTTAATCCTGCAATCCAAATATGGTTTATCACTTTAGAGGGAGCTCTGTGTGTGCGTGTGCGTGTGCGTGTGTGTGTGTGTGTGTGTGTGTGTGTGAGCGAGTGTGTGAGAGGGCAAGGAGAATGAGCTTAGGGGTGTGTTCAGGGAGAAGATGAGAAAAGAACAAACAGATTTAGTGGATTTTCTTTGTGAGTGGTTTAGTCAGGGTACCGCAGCGGTAGGCCAGCCTCTTACCTGCTGTATTTCCCAGCCTGACCTGAAGCGCTGAGAAAGGGATGAGCCAACGGAACTTGAATGGGTCGGGCTCGCCATGAGAAAGTGCCGAACAAGGGTTGGTCTGGTGACCAAAAAAATAAATAGAAAAAAAAAAAGGAGAAACGTTACATTTTATGCCAAGATACCATTAGCATGTGAAAGCAAATGAGCGCAGACTCTCACCATCTTCTTCTTCAGCTTGTTGTTTTCCCTGTAGACCAATATCACGGCTTTCTTGAAGACTGGCAAGAGAGAAAACACATCTCAGCATCTTTATTACGGCATGTGAGTGCCTCATGGGGGAAGCTAACTGAGGGGTACAAACCTCAGAAGCATTTTAGATGCAAGCTTTGGAGTCTAAAAAGCTACAGCTATGCATATTGAAGTTTCACTGCCAACTATTTCACATCCCCACTGTGATTCCACCACAAACCCATGTTGTTTAAAAAGGATTAAGACCAGACCAGACATGAAACTGAACAAATAATGGGATTATTTAGTGCTCCATTAATATGCAAGTTGAGGAGAGGCTCCACGTGTAGAATGAAAGCAGCCATGTCTTCTCATGCAAGAGCTGAATCAAAACATCAAGCAAGGAATTGATGAATGTATTACTACGTGACGTTTGGTTGCTAATGTTGTTATATCATTTCACAAAATTAGAAAGGAATAAATGATGTATGACATACAATACAGGCCAAAAGTTTGGACACACAACTGATGGTCCCAACCCCATCAATAAGACAAGACATTCCACTAAGTAACCCTGACAAGGCACACCTGTGAAGTGATAACCATTACATGAAGCTCACTGAGAGAACACCAAGGGTTTGCAGCGTTATCAAAAAAGCAAAGGGTGGCTACTTTGACGAATGTAAAATATAAGACATTTACTTTTTTGTTAAGTGCATAATTCTACATGTGTTCATTCATAGTTTTGAGAATCTTCAATGTAAATAGGCACCAAAATAAAGAAAACGCATTGAATGAGAAGGTGTGTCCAAACTTTTGGCCTCACCTGTATGGTAATAAAAAAATGTAAAGAAAAATTCCATTTACATTTTTAAATTACATTTCTTCCAGGGTATCTTTTTAGAAGTGGCTGGTGAGTATTTTTAACCCGAATGCAATAGCAAAGGAGGCAGACATACCAAATACAGTCATTTCAGGGTCTTTCCTCATGCGGCCCAATGACGGGTGTGGGTTGAGCCAGACTGCAGTGGAATGTAGGAGAAACTCTCCCATAGAGATTTCAGTGACCTGTGTGACACACACACACACACACACACACACACACACACAAACACAAACACACATATACGCGCGCGCACACACACAGTGCCACGTACTGATTTAATCTGTGGACATTGTGGAGATAATAATGTAAAGCTGTAACAGGTTTGGCTGAGAAGTGCAAATACAGCAGCAGTTCTGTCGCTAAGAATAAACACTGGCTTTTAGTTGTTCTTTGTACGTCTCACTGTGTGATCTGATACCTATTTAAGCACAAGTGTCGTTTATTTAACATTCACTTTGAATATTTATAGCAGCTAAATATTCTATCAATTTGTAAATGTATTCATTCCCCAAAGGCAAAAGCAGAGAAGATGGCATAAACAGCACAAGCAGCACACCAGTTCTTATGATGTGTCGCAAGTACTTCTAACTGACGGTGAATATTAGATTTTTACTTAATTTCTGGAACAGTAACAGTCATTCCTATTGGGGAGCCATTTGACTTGTAAAGTATGTGCTTACCTCTCTGTCGTGGCCGGCCTGCTCGGCGACAAGTTGATCAAAGACGAAGCCGTAATCCTCGTAGATTTTCTGCATCTCATTGATGTGGCTGGCCACCTTCTCCATGGCCTTGAGCGCCTCTGCTCGGTGATGAACAAAACAAAGTATTAGCAGGGATCAATTCTTTGACACAGCCCAACTGGGACACCATAATATCAAATGACTTACAGCCTTGCCTCTTGTGTGTGTGTGTTTATACACTATATATATATTTTGGTCTAAGCCTACCTGTGAGATGGTAGTGTTCTTCACTGTTGGCGTCAGTGAGGGAGACCAGCTCCCTGAGCAGCAGAGGGTACTTGAGAACTCTTTGCACTGGTTTAATCAGGTAGGACTCTAGGGTGGATGAGTGCTGCTTGGTGGGGTTCCTTGCGTCCAAGAATTCCTTAAAGGCCCGATCTGTCTTGGCTGCAAAACAAATACACTGAATTATTACTGATTAAGGGTGGGATTAAGTCATTTACATTACAGCACTGTCACAGTATTGCCCCATAACGCAGTTGTGCTAAAATAAATGCATGGCAACTGCATCTGTGTAACTCAAGATGGAAAAAATTACATTCATAATTTACAAATAATAAAAGGCTTTCTTTTGTGCATATTAAGCTTACGACAAACCTCCATCCATCCATTTTGTACACCAATTATCCCCACTCATGGGTGAGCTGGAGCCTATCCCAGCTGACTTTGGGCAAGAGAGATTGATGGGTCGCCAGTCAATCACAGGGCACATACAGACATACAACCATTACGCGTCATGAAAAAAATACAACTGACTCATAATTATCTCATATTATTAACATAATCTCCTTTGTGGAGTCTGCATGTTCTCCCTGTGCGTGTGTGGGTTTTTTTTCCGGGTACTCCGGTTTCCTGAGTGTGACAGCGTACAAGCACTGCAGTCCAGTGCAGATTTATGGTGCAATAAGATATCTCCAGCAGGGGGTAGTGTAGGCTTCTCCTCAACCTACCATGATGGTTTTTGCAGTTGTTTTAGTGAAAAGGCAAAAGATTGCAGCACAACTATGCCTCTGCTTTTTACATTAATCATAATTCGTAGCAAAAAAACGCTTTATTTAAGCAAAGCCAGCAGCAGAGAGGGTAATTTATAATACGGGACAAATATCGTGTAAAAATGAGGACATTTTCTTTGAGCAGCATGTTTGCATGATGATGACTGAGGGGTGCCATTAAAGTATTAATTATAGAACTCCCAGCTGCAGACAGGCAGCCCAATCGACACCTCCCAGAGTAATTGGCAGGCAATTAACAAGTCGACAAATAAACAACAAAGCTAAGGCAGCCCAAAGCCTGTGGCATGATGTACAAAGAAGGGGAGTGATGAAGATGGCATGATGGGCATCTAATTACTTATATAGACTTGACATACGCCCACAGATTTCTGGGGTGTCCTTGGATCAGCTGGATGTGGTCAGGCTGTGCCATGTTCTGTAGCACGATGAGTCTCAACTACACTTACATGTCATCGGTTTACTTAGGCAGTGTAATGGTCTTCATTGCTTGGCTGTTACTTAAATTATTCTATGTGTTATTCTAATACCGTACTGGGTCACACTGCCCAACTGCAACATACACATCACTATTTAAGAATAAATATATTAATGTATATACATATTTTAAAAGCCAGATGGTGGCATATTATTTCATTCACCATTTGTGTTCCTCTGTGCATTATGCTGCACGTGTTCATTTCAATACCTTGCACCTTATAAAAAGCACGCCATTCTCCTCTAGGTAATGCTGGCCTATCAGAGAGTTTTGTATTGCCTAATCCTATTAAACATCCATCCTGCAGCGTACTCGGAGAAATATCCCACACAATTCTGATAATGGGGCAAAATTACCCCTTCCCGCCTCCAACCGTGGTGGCAGAAGCAAACCATCTTTTATTTATCTGTTGTTTTTTTTTTTTTTTTTTAAATCTGTCCAGGACAGAGAGAGAAAGGCCTGAGTGATCTTCTGCATAAATCGTCTTTGAAATGTCTTTCACACTGGGGGAGATATATGGATATAGCAGAGGTTATCAAGGTCATTCTGCATTTGATTTAAACTACCAAGGTTATTAAATTATTCAACCCTCATCTGTTTGTAAAAGAGGTATTATGTAGGAATGTCTTGTAACCATGAATAGTCAAATGACCATGGTCGCACATCTTGCATCTCAAACAGGCTGGGCCCTCCACCTTCGACTGCTGAGTGCAATGAGGTGCGACTGATGCAACACAGATGTAAGGGTGCTACGTTCAGCAGGGTGGATGGATGGATGGATGGATGGATGGATGGATGGATGGATGGATATTTGGGATTACAAGACTTGTGTCTGCACGTATATAGTCACTGGCCAAGTACACCCACTGAATCTAATATATAGTACCTCTCTCCAGGACTTTCTGGACCTTGATGTGGTTAGCACAGAAGCCACTGTACAGCTTAAAGTGGTCAGCGTAGTACAGGAAGGAGCCCCCAAGCGAAAACAGAAGCTTCTGTGGATAGACAAATATTGGAAGTGAGTGCTGTTCACAGATGGGAAGCTGCACATTGCATAATAGAAAACGTGGGAACATGTGAAGCCGTGCACAGGACAGTCCAACCTCCCTCTCTTGGGAGATGATTCAGTCTGTCCTCTCCCTCTCACCTAACCTCTTGAGTACAGCAGCTTTCAGCACCTCACAATCCAACCAGTGAACCACCACGTCGATCAATAGACCACACGCCTTGTCATGTCAAGCCAATAAATCGGCTTGCAAGTCTCCTGCCACAACACCTAAATTATTTATGAACCTCAATCTCTCAGTGTTGACACCTTTGTTTGAGCAGTGGCTAAATATAAGTCGAACTACGCGAGATCTAAATGAACCCTCGTCCATTTGTTCAATAATGTGTGTGTGTCTAACCTTGAACTGCGAAGGCGTTTCAAGGGTGCTGAAGTCAGGGTAGGAGGTGATCATCTCTTCTAGCGTCTGCAGGAAGACCCTCTGGAAGTCTAACATCTCTGGCAAGCTGCCAAACAGACTCTCCATCTGAGGGAGAGAGGGGGAAAGGACCGTCAGGTCAAGAAAAGAATTGTGGGTAAAGGAGAGGGACAGAGTGAGGGAATGTGAGGTGGGGAGGGGGCCTAGATAGCTTGTAATTCATAACAGTGAATCAGACAGGCACCCCGGAGTGTTGTAAAACCTCCACTCTGACGGCTTCATCACTTATAAAGGCACTTAGGAACAAGCAATGGCTCTGCTATAAATGTAACGCACAAACACACATTTAAGCAGGCTCCCTCTCTAACACACGCACTCCTGGGGTCAGTGCTTCTCTTCATTAAAAGCTGTTTAAGGGCTAACGCGACCTTGTCCATTTTGTGTCTGGAAACGTCTGACTGTCCCATAATGTTTTTTTAATTTGCCCCAGTGCTTGGTGGTCTATCGACCAGTGCATCTTGGAAAAACTACTCTGGGTTTGAGGTCAAGCCTGACACAGCACAGCGAGTCCTGGAAGCAACAATGCTAATGGCATGCTGCAGAAATACTATATTGTAAGTAGTCATGAAAATATGCAATGATAATAAAAATCATCAAATTAAATTAAAAGACAGATTTTATGTTAATTTACACATCATACTAATTAGAAAACAACCTCGTAAGAGTCTCATAGCTGAAAACACCCACTAAGAAGAAAACCATGAAGATACAAATATGCTAATATAAGTAGATATGCCAATATAGCACATCTACTTTACTATGTTTTATTATCTTGTTTCCCACACCCCCTTATATTTATTAATAGTCTTTTGTTAGTATACTGTACAGCCCACTTCGCATTCTGTCAAATCTCTTGACATCGCAGAAAACCTCCCTTCCATTTGTTACCTGTCCTATGTCTTGTGTAATGAGTTTTATAACTTCCACACGTATGTTATATATGCACTCTATATGTCTATCCCTGTTGTAAATACACACTCAATGTTTGCAAACTAAAAAAATAAAAAAGATACAAATATGCTGAAATGCCAAGTTGGGGAATAGTGCTCCATTTCTTTTCCACTAGTCTTTGTTGTCAGTAGAGGTGTAATGGTATGCCATAACCACGGTTCGGTACATACCTCGGTTTTACAGTCACGGTTTGGTTCATTTTCAGTACAATAAGAGAACAAAATGCAAAACACTGACCTGCTTATTTAAAAAAAAAAACTATATATAAAGCATATACAAAAATGTAAAAGATGCTTCACCTTTTCATACGCTTTTAGGCACACTACCCGGTATTATATCAATGCAAAATGTACACTTCCTGTCCCTCACTTTTAATGTCTACTGCGTGGGAAATGGGTACGCAGCTGTACTGAACTGATGGTTCCATACTGAAAAATCTGAATCATATACCAATTTGGTACCCCTACTAAATTTTACCTGACTTAAACTTTATTCACCCTGTTTGGCCAATCAACTAGTGAGGTTTTAAGATTTGTGCCCTCTGCTGGTTGCTAATCCACTATTCCTCCATTGCATCAGGAGAGAAATAATAGGATACAGAAATAATCACAACCAACCATTTTATGTGATCAACAATGGAGGGTAAATCCCATTTCCCCTTTGGGGAACAATTAGGGTTTTTCTTCTTCTTCCTATACTGCGGTATATAAGAGGTTAGTTGAAAAGGTGGCCTTCACAGGCATGTCCCTCTGGGAAGGTCATAGTGTGGGGGGATGCTAATTTGTCCTCTAGGCACTAAGGGTGGTAATGAGAAAGATATGGCCTGACAGGGTTCATCTACATCACCGCTGGGTAATAAACACTCAATGAATTTCATGTCTCATTTCACCTCAACACCTGCCACGGGACATGCCTTTACTCTCACCACTCGCTAAAGTCCCCCAATGCCAACACTCGGGTTCTTGCTGCGTACCTCATCCAGTGTGAGGAACGTTTCGTTCTGCAGGGGTTTCAGGTAGATCTCAAACACGCATTCCAGGTCCTGCACGGAAAAGCCGAAAAAAGGTTAGTGGAGAGAATTAACTATTTGTCTCGACTTGCTTGTCATTTAAAGGCTCCTTCATCTTCACATCAATTCTCATTTTCAATTTATGACCTCCAAGACTCCCACAGTCCCTCACCTCAAGCTTCCATCTAACTGTCTCATCACTGCCCTCCCCCCAACTGCTTTAATGTGGTTGTAGCTTGTCTTGGTATCAGTGGAGATATTCTCATTAGGTTGGATTTATGAGTGCCCTTCTCCTCTACGCCTGCTCTTAAAGCTACATGAGGTAACGTACCACGCACCCTCCGGTGCACAGATCTGAGCCATCAGGTCTACGCCGAAGCACGCAAGAAATGCTATCACCTCAGTTACAAAATCAAACTCAAGAGGAGGGATTCACGAGGGACAGGACTTAATGAAAAATTAGAAGATGAAGAAGGCAGGGCCATAACAGCCGTCAGGCACAACAAGCATTGCTGAGACAAAAAGATCATGAATGTGGCTGTCAGAGAGGAAAAGGTCATACTAGGAAACCAAAAATGATGGGGTGGGAGGAAGATGAATAAGGCTTGCCAAAGGGGACGAGTAGGAGGTGCTCTGTGCAAGAACACATGTGATGTACAATACTGTAGCTTGTTTTCAATCAAAGGCTGAATTTCAAGGGCATTCATTTGTCACTTTATTCGTTGTTGATGGTGATGTCAGATAACTGTAATCAGTTCTCACCTTCACATAGGACTTCTCTGTGTCCACCAGCTCCTGGATGACCTTGCTTAACCTCTCAGTGCCACTCATATGCTTTGGACAGGACCTGACAAGAGCGCCTTCACTCCTGGAGCTTGTCCCTAACTCACCACCCTGCCTCATCAGTGGCTCCTTGGTGTCTGCCATTGGGCCTCCAGTGGCTAAACCTTCTCCCTCCTGGAAGGACTGGTATAGATTGCACACAGTGTCCACGCTCTGTAGGGGGCAACATAGTACAATTCAGTTATTAAGCATTCATACAGACATGCCTATGAAAACAAATACACATTAGGGTACAATGTGAGGAGCTTCAAAACAAGAGCTGTATCAGCAATTCATTATTAAGTGGAATCTTGGTTAGCGTCAATTTGTTCCAGAAGGTCCAACTCTAACTGAAACGGTCGCTAACTGGACCAATTTTGCCCCATGAGAAATAATGCAAATCTAATTAATCTGTTCCAGAAAGCCAAAAAACATTTTACAGTTTTACATGCAGAAAACAATTTGAAATTAATATAATTTAGAATATAGTTTGGTTTAAACGGGCAACGGAACACAGCTGACTTCTGTTTCCGTTGCAAATGGGATGCTAACAAGGAAGGATGTTTTCTGATTTTAAAAAATAACATTAAAAATACAGATGGACTCATACTGTGTATTAATGAAACGACAAGATGTGCGCCATATTGTACACCAACCGGATAATGTATGCAAACCAAGGCAAAATTGTGGCATAAATTTTCAACGTAAACCGAAGAACATGCTAACCGAGGTGCCACTGCATATTCAGCAGGATGTCATTCCCCAAACGTGACTCCATAGTTTGAAATAAAAATGTCTACACTGCACATGGCCAGTGAATCCTACGGGTCTGCTAGAAGCAGTATGGAGATCTACTTATTCACTGCCTCGCATGAAAGACTTGGCTGAGTATGAAAGATATAACTGGATATCCTTGCAGAACATTACAGCATAACATGATTTTTGTTTTTTAAATCCATAATGGACTGTTATGCAGCTTTGTGTCACATCAATTCCTGAGAAGTGCACATGGTGGGGGATTCACAGTGGTCTTGCATTATTAACTTGTAACAAGAGTAAGCGCTTCTCTATACTAATTCCCACATGGATAATTCACTGATGTTAACTTGGTTGCAGATAATTATGCATGACTTAATATTGCACTGTACTGCACGAGGTAGAGTAATTATAATCTGGCATCAGAACTACACAGGGAGGTCTTGCCTGCAGTGTGGAAAACTTTTAGTTTGTAAGCAACTAGCAGAAAATGAGCTTATCAGAGTCTCTTTTTTTTCCCTTGAAACCTAAGAAAAATAATTATGATTAAACTTACACAGTAGCTGGCACTGCATGCATTTCAAGTTATTTGTCAATTCTGAGTATATTTCACACTCAAAATCTTAATTTCTTAGGAGAAACCAAAACATTTCATCATTAGCACCAGGCTTGACTGCGGCATTGCCAACAATTATGGTCTGTTTTGAGCTAAAAATAGCATTAGCAATAAGCAGTCACAATGCAGAATACATTTGAAGCACATCCTACACCAGAAGGTGATTCCCATGGTTAGACCTCTTTCAGTTCCACAGAACACAGGTTGGAGTGGTGATCAAGGTTCCAGTCTGCTGCACAATGACAAGAATGTTTGAGCAACTGTGCTCAGCACTCTTTGCCTTCCTGTGTGTAGGTGCGGATATTTCAGATATTGCATATGTAAGCGTTCAGGTGGAAGCTCCCTACTGAAGGCTGCAGTCACACGCACAGACTGACACTGCAGATGTCAACGCACTGAAACACATACCTCAGTAAGTGTATGTGAAAGCTTGTTCGAGTCATTCAGCACTTGTGAGACCATATAGCGGTGTCAGCTTTAAACGCAACACCCCCGCCTTTCAATCCTTTCCCAAATAACCACCAGAGAAGCCAATTAACGAGTCTGCATTCATCAGCTGGGGCATTGTAGCATAGCCACCCCAGAGATGGCCCTAAATGTGGCTGTGCTCAGAATGAAAACCTAAGCAGAGGGTGGTACGTCTCCATGTGTTCTGTTTCATTATTATGATGGAGTGTGGGGGACCTCACATGTCCTTCTCCATCTCTCTGAGACACAGCAAAAGATGGGCATGCCACCTCACAATGATCAAGCAATAACCATAAATCTGTATTATACTCTGAGACTATTAAACTACTGCACCTGGGACAACATGCTCACAAAGCGTCTGTAATGTTTAACACAGCCACACTTGGAAGATATGTAGATTGGATCTGAAAGCAGGTAAAGCTTTGTGATGAGGGTGTAAGTACACGCTGTTTAAAATGGCATCTCTGCATGCATACTGAGCTTTTTAGAAGGATCATTAATATGTCACGTAACAACACAAAATGTTACGTTACTGTTGTGCATTAACTATGGTAGATGTAAATACCTGCCTTATTTTTTTGCATATTTCTGTTTTTATGATATTTAATAGGCTTGGGATTGTGCATAGAAATAGATATATTGAGCATGGGCCTATGCGGGTGGCTTGTGGTGAGTGCAGCCCAGCACTGCACAGTATAAATGGTAGTGATCTGCTACGACAGCTGTATTCACGCCACTGTGAATCCATTAGCAGAAACGTTTGACAACCAGGAACAAATATAAATGATGTTTACTATAAATGCACGGTTATAGTAATTAACAACGACCTATTTTTGCATCAAAGTTCTGCAAAACTAACCCAAGATTGAGTCTACATAAACAATGTGTGCCTCATTCAAGTCAGCCCTCCACATTTGTCAGGAATTCTGGACGTACAAAAATTTCCGATAAAGATATACATACGTAACAATCACCCTATGCTGACAACAATGCAGTAGCAGCACACAATGCCACACACAAACTCAATATTCAGTACGGTGGGAGGATGGACGGACTGCCTGAAGAAAATACATGAGGTTGAAGGATATCAGAGCGACATATTTATCAAGACACCCAGTTGCTATAGATGGTTGAATGCTACCTTGGAGATTGGTAACAGTCACAGCCTTTTTTTTGTGAGCCACAAGGAACACACAACATTGGTGGCCTAATAGAAATTATGTGTATACGCCCACTAGCACACCTTCTCACAAACACTGGAAGAATATACACTCATGTTCAACGCACACACACACACCACACACACACACACACACACACACACACACACACACACACACACACCCACACACACAAATGGGCTAATGGAGACACCGCAGGGCTGGGAGAAATGAATACTAAGCTTGACTTGAAGGTTGGGAACGTGCCTACAGGAAGGCAACTTCTCCAGCTTCTTTGGAGCATGGTGAACAGAGTGAGTCGGGTGGGCGAGGTCCCCTCCACACCAACACGACTCGAGAATTGTGATTGCCTCACAGCAATTGTACCAAAACCCTGACACTGACAGCTCGCCCAAATAACCCGTCAAGTACAGTGGCCAAGGAGGCGGCAGAGATCGCCTGGCAGCAGTACTGAGAATTCCTTTTGACGTTTTCTCTCTGACAGTTGACAGCCCCATCATGTTTCTGCCTCTTCTTCGGTGCTTGTGTCCAGAATTCATTTGGAAAGGACTTCATCAATCTTACAAGTCAAAATTGAATATGACAAACATGTCACATTACTTGTTTTCCCTACGTCACACATAGAGTACATTCAAGGTACTATAATATCTTAAGAGTCATCCACTACAGCATTAGAACATGTCAAGAAAATTAATTACAGTGATGGTGTCTATCAAAACAAAGCCTTATAATCATTGAAAATTTGGATACATCTCTTTCATTGGATGCATTAAGATTGTGTAAGTAACCAAATGCTGTGGAATGTCCACTTGTTAGACAAGTCAACACTCTTCACGCCAAGTTATACTTAGGCCCCTGACACATTGCTACCACTACTTAGTGCATAATGTGCATGTTACTCATCTGTACACATTTTCCCTAGTCTCCGCTCACCATGAAGAGCAGCCGGTAAAGCAGTCTCCATGCTGCTGTGGCCTGCCGCTGCGTTCTTCTGGCCAGGGAGCATCCTTTCCTACGTAGCCTGCTTCCCCTGGATGTAGGCATGGTGCCTCCACGACAGAGCAGTCAGAAACCCACACAAAGAAAGTTTGACATCCGTTTCTACTTTGCTCACCCTCACTGCTTGGCCATGTGTACATGTCCTTAGCACGGAGGCTTGCTAACCATCAGTGGTGTACTTGCCGTCATGTTTTCTGCATATGAATCAGGAGTGGACCTCACTTGGCTTCTTACCCCCGTGCGCTCTATTCCAGCATCTCTGCCCATTTGTTTCTCATGTGTCCCTAATCCTCAGTCCTCTTCTTCCCCTCAATTAGACATGTGACGTGTATGTATAATTTCCAGAGAGCTGAATAACGAAGCAGCGTGCAGCATCAGTGCTTGGTCTCAATAGAGGCAGTACAATGCAGACTGTTCTGGCTTGTTACATCCAAACACAGAGGAATGGCTGACTCAAAAATGGGAAGTTGTGAGCCCATTGGGGAAACAGGGCAGGAACGTAAACAACTGCCATCATACACAAGGTACAATTAATCAACAAATTAGCGTAATGGTTTTGTACGAAGTTTTTAAATTTCCTTCACTGGACATATATTACTGAGAAGAATATTTCTGAGGTCAGAGGACGTTGATGTTAAGCCTTTCTCACAATGGTATTGATTCATCCAAGTGTTCAACCTAAGTCATGAGGTCAGAGATGGTTGATGTTAAGCCTTTCTCATAATCGTTTTGATTCATCCCAAAGTTTCAAATTCCTTTACTCCAAAGTCATCCAACCCTCTGTAAATCAACAGTATCTGAAGTCAAAACAATGGCAGACAAGCCAAGCAAGTAACTCTAAAGAACAGTCAGATCTTGGGAAATTAGGTATGCCACATGCAAATGCACAAGAGTTGTCAAATTCTATAAACTTGTCAGAAAAATTATTCTGTCTATTGGTTTAATGTGTCAATATTTCTCTTCTAAGTGTTTTACTCAACACTGCAAAAGAGGAAAACTAAGATAACACAACTCAATGCTGTCAAAGACGTCCTCCATTGCTGTCAAGACTCTGATGAAGACATTGTGCATAGTCCTGTCTGCTTAGCAGATGAAACACTGCCATCATCTAATGAGCGCTTCAGCAGTTGAGATACCCTATCTCTGAGCCAAAGTAAACAAACAAACATAGGGAGAATTAAAAATGGAGGATGAACAACAAACAGCCGAGCTTTGGGAACTGCTTTTCGCTTTGCTCGCAGGAAAAAAACAGTTAAGGAACTGCGACCTGTCAGCCATGATTCATTAGTACAATACCCTGCCCAATGTCAAATTTTCAAAGCTAAAAAAAAAAAGAAATCATCATAAACAGAGTAGAGGGGAGACGAAAAGGAGGCCAGCCCATTTATGCCTTTTATTATTCATCCTAAACAAATATTATTCTACAAAGTCTCTGGGGACTTGGGGAGAAAAAGTGATTTCATAATGAAGCCAGCTTCAGATTAAAGCACCCATTCTATTGAGTCCCTAGGCTCTTCATAGCCACTCCACTGCATGAAAGCTGCTACACAAGCATAGTAACGCTAGCGCCATGTTATCCATTGCTGAATGAACGCTTAAGGTAAAATGATTGTTGAAGACATTTACCAAAGTTTGATGGAAAACAAGTTGGGATTTCTAGGTCAGAAAGGTTTTCCATCCCCCAGAGATAACATTGGTAAAACAATTAAAGCAAAAGAATATGACCTGCTGCTACCCCCATCTCCATTGTTAACTACAAGAACAGTTGAGGTACAGTGCAGTATAGTGTGCGCTTAATGTCCCAGGACAGTAAAAACACACTGAATAATTCACTGTAAATACAATTCACACAGCCCACACTTACTGTCCTTATTACCTCACTCTGACATGACAAGCTGTCCGCCATGTCCTGTGCCAAGCAGGCCAGCTTGTCCTTAAGAAAGCGTCCAAGGCTGAGCAACACAGAGGCCAGGAACAGGTCCTTCTCCTCCGCTTCACAGCTGGGAGGCCAGAACCAGCACATGGTCAGCAGGGAGCACAGAGCTTGAGCCGGGGACTGGTCCTGCATGAAGAGCTCAGCTAAGGTGGTGAGGTACAGACTTTGGTCAGGATCCTCACTGTTCACTGCTGGGGCCAAAACCAGTACACCAACAGTCATGGCGGTACCAGACACCCCTGATGGGGTCATTCCGACTGGATCTGGGTCATGCTTCTTTCTTGTGGCTCTGTCCGTTTCTCCTTTGTTTAATTTCTACCTCAAATGCTGGTTTCTGGCAACTAGGACTGACAAGAGCAGACAGGCATTAACTGCGTTGCCGACAGTAAACCCAGATTATTAGCCTGCTCACAGCCAGATGGCTGGCGGCTGATGGGCTTAGTCATAACACACACCTCCCTGAGTTGCAGCTCCACCAAAAACAGACCCACATAAGCATTCAAAGCAGATTCTCTAAAGTTAAGAGAAGGGACGGCTGTAGCTGCAAGCTAGAGTGGATCATGTTTTTGGAAAATGATACTGCCTAATATCTTAAGGCATCAACTACGACAAACTTTTTCAAGTTCAATACCTAGGAGGAAAACTAAAAATGAATATTTCACTTTTCCCAGTCATTTTTTAAAAGTTTAGCCCCCGCCCGAAATGAGTGAGCTGAAGACTAAGACCAGAAATAAGTACATGGACACAACAGACAATGAGGCAAAGTCCAGCATTGTTACTTATTAAACAGTCAGAATCCAGTCATTTCTCATGAAGCTATTTAAATGCTCTTAGAGAAATGCCTGCCTGGACAAAGAGGCTTAATATGTCTGTCTGCTGTTTAATCTTTAGTTTAATACAAGACATAACACGCAACTATATAGCATGGCTATATACAATAGATGTAGGAATGAATGAAACAATAGAATTCAATTCAGCAAATACAATTGAATGGATGCTTAATAAACATGGCAGCAGTCCAACAGCAAGCCATGACCTCTTGCAATATAATAAACAAAAGGATTGGTATGTTTTATTGAATTCTAACCATCCATCCATTATGTATCTTGGGAAGCCATCCATGTTGGGAAGAAGGTAAAATATTTTTTTTATTCTACGCTCTTACTGGTATTACTGGTATTTGTCTTGTATACTTTTATTAAAGTATTAAGTTGCTGTGTGATGATTTTAGCCTTTTTTCTTAGATGACACCGTGAGTCAAGACTGTTATATTGAGTAATGACCTCCTGCAATTTCCAATTGACAAGCTTGTCATGAGTTGCCTCCTTGTAACTTGCCATGTTAACTCCTACCTAATAAAGACATACCTGTTCCTCATGGACTCCAACACGCCACAATATGCCATTTTATGATGTGGACATTGCTTTTATATGTACAAATCAGTTTTTCACTCTAACTTTAGTGGGTGCGGTTTAGACACCAGTGCATCTTATATTCCGGAAGTTACGGTAAACTCGTGTAAAGCCTTCGTTATGCTCCAGCGTCACACCATCTGACTGCTCCCCCTCCTAACACTCTGGTGGAGCTTGACATGGACCTTCAAAAAACTAGCCTCAGTAGCTAAGCGGACCACATACTTTTTTAGGACATAATTTCCGTTTTTTTCTCCCCCGCAGAAGCACCATTTTTAAATCTGCGAAAACAAGTCCTCTGCCTCGACTCGTTCAGGGGTCACACAGCCAATGTCTTCTCTTCCAGTTTTGGCGTAACATGTGCAATAACAGTGGCTAACGTTTAAAAAAAGAATAGTTCCAGCTCAAACAACAATGTGGATGTCACTTTAAAAGTCGCGCTTGTTCACTAGTACAACACAGGAAGCTGAAGAGCTTGTCAATGTGAGTTGTATTCGCACACTCTCATAACAGAACACTGCCCCTAGTATGTTGGCAGGGAATTGCACGTCACATAAAGAGCCTAACAGGATCAAGCAATCGTCAAGAGGACCGGCTACACTGAAGCATAATACTTTCCACCGCACTTCGTCCCATAAACAGAGTTCTGGTCGGTTCTCGGTGTTGAGGAAAGAAGTTCCGGCTAGTTGGTGAGTTCACTTAAGCGTTTTGCTTCTCAAAACAATATGTGC
Source organism: Dunckerocampus dactyliophorus (assembly GCF_027744805.1). Lineage (NCBI taxonomy): Eukaryota > Metazoa > Chordata > Actinopteri > Syngnathiformes > Syngnathidae > Dunckerocampus > Dunckerocampus dactyliophorus. The sequence continues at coordinate 16,473,629 of NC_072831.1, forward strand.
TCAAAAGAGTAATATATTTGCATCACAAAACAGTTTTCCATGAAAACCTCACCATCAAGAGTCGATTCATTCATATCACTGTGCGCTGCAGCCTGCAGCATGAATTGCCCTATATATTCCATTGTTTTCCTGTCATAGACAATGCCATTAGACAACTGCCTTCTTGCCAAATTTGCTATAAGATGAAACAGCTTCATGTGCCTAGTACACACTTCACGAGGAGGATTATGTTCGTACGTGCCCAAGACAGAGGAAGAAACATGTTCTGAAGAGGTCTGCTGTTCTAGCACCCGGGTAGCTATACCAGCTAATTAGATGGCGTCTATTAGCGCCTCGTTTCCAAGTTAACGGCATTATACTCGGAACAGGATATCAAGAATCAGCTAGTAAAGTGTGTGCAGCAAATCACCAAATATCTTATCACCAGTGAAATATAAACATACAAGTCACCATTTAGGTTTATTCAATTAATCCACACCCATAATACATCTAGATTATGTTTTTCCCTGACAGTGTGGCACTTAAGTATAAAATAAATGCAGTTTCTTGCGTCGTTTCTCTTGTATTCTCTGCTGCAGCCGAATGAGTGAGGCAGAAAGAGCGGCATCTCGCTGCTCTGTCTGTGTGTGTGTAGGGGGGAGGGCCAGGTACTTGGGCAGGGAGCAGCACAAACAGGCTTATATATCGGTTACATATTCACCGATATAGATTAGTCGGTGATACATCAATCGGCCCGATTAATTGGTCGGGCACTTGTGGTAACACTCCACCAGATTATTTCACGTCCCTCCATCTGTCTGCTAGGATCTTCATGCATGCGTATGTGTGTTCAGTCATGTGAGTGCTGTTGTTGGCTCCTTATTTCAGTTCCTTAACTAGTACAGATTAGTTGCATCTGGAACAAATGTGGCAGCCACAATTCAAATTGTGTTGAATCACATCCTTGCGGCTCCAGTAAAAAAAAAAAAAAAAAAAAAAAAAAAAAAAAAAAAAACGCAATGCATATCAAATCCAATTTGAGATGTCTTGTGGCAGTTATTCAGGGCAAATTTTGTTGAGTCCTGCAATCGATTGGTTAAGCTCATAATGGCACCACAACATTTGCATTAAACAGATTAATATTGCCTTCTAGGGCCAAATATTTTGATGGGTAACTCATGGGCACAAGAATTACAGTCAGTTCTGATGGTAAACAACGCTTAACTCTTGCCTCGTAAGCACTTCACCTCGAACACACACACACACACACACACACACACACACACTCACACACACAAACATCTCTCTCTAGTGTAATGAGAGTAAATTGGAATGCAGCAGAGCAATTAATCAAAGGTAGCCAGTCTAGCAAGGCGGCTGATTACAAGTTGTGACAAGAGGCTTGAAATTGGTCCTTCCTTTTCCATCCATCTTTATTGACTTACACAACACCATCTACACACATGTATTATTGCTCATACGTGTGTGACTACTGCAAGGTAACACAAATTTCTTCTCCTGAGAAAACAAATTTTCTTCTTTGTAAGAAAGGAATCTTATTTAATATATCAATTTTTCAACCTGTTATTTGTAGTGGATTCACAATAGCTGACTCTCTGTGAAGGAGTAGATATCTTTTTACTCTGCATCAGGTGACATACCATCTCATTCACATTCAGCACATTCAAAAACCCTTTTGCACGCAGACAGACAGACACACACGCACGCACACACACACACGCCTTTCTTCCATTCATTCATCCACAATAGACAAATGCCTGAGCCTGAGCGGCAGTGGTGCAGTGCAGAGGGACTGACTCATGTTGCCACCAGGAAGGAAGAAATCACGCTACAGAAGAGAGAAGATGACGTTATTCTCCACCTCCATTACATGACTTTGGGTCAACTTTAGTCAAGTCATGGCAGCCACTACAATTACAAGTGGCTTAAAAGTGGTTTCCAGATATTTGGTTATAATGTACTTTCAGTGAAAATGAACAGACCACCACAGATCATTTACTCTTTCAGCCTATAGTTGGTCAGTAGACAAGTGCCACCCTCAGTGTGTACTATTTTGCAATAAAGAAAATGTTATGAGCCACGCTGATGCAAGATCATGTATGAATATGCATGAACACACATGCTGGCTGGGATGCTTCCAGAAAGGTCTACATCATTAACACGTTGCTTTTCATAACCATACATACACAGTACTGCTCTCAATAAACATCTGCATACTCATTCCCCCAATACATTACAGCACTGAGGCATAGCTCCCCTATGGCCCAGGCTCACACTCATTTTAATGACTTCATTAAAGTTGGTTTAGATATCAAAATATCTAACCAGCGCTTTAACAACCAGAGACAGAAATGTGACAATTCATAAGGGGCAACCATTTGGCATATTTATAGAAGAGATATTATTTTAAATGAGCCAAGGAGGAGAAGCAGGATGGTGTTAAAACCAGCACCAAGCAAAACACAGTGTTGTAAAGATAATGCCTGTCATTGCAGCTGATAAGATGATATTTGAGTGAATGTCAGGATAACGGGAGTAACTGACAACTGTTTATTTGGCCCTAAGCAGCATGCACATCTGTTTGTGCGCGCAATAAGTAGTACAGCTAGCCGTTAGCTGTTGTGCTATGTTGGGTAAGGGGCTGCTGAATCGATGCCAGCGAGGATCCTCCCAGCTACAGAAAAGCAGAAAGTGTGTATCTGCCTGACTGTGTGGATTTCTTCCCTCAGTGCTCATCCTGCATGACAGTAATAAGCTGTGTTTGTAACCAGTGGCTATGATGGAGTATTCTAATTATGGTAATCTGGGGAATAGGTGCCAGTCTGGTTTCACAAAGCCACACATCCACCTATTGTGACTGGACAGACACAGGCGGACAGACACACACACACACACACACGGACAGGCATCCTGGAATGATACAGACATAGTGTACATGTGAGCGTCTGTATGACATGGAAATACTCTCTTCCAGGCACATACACACAAGCTCCACCCACCTTGCTGAGCTGAACAGGCCTATGTGCACAGTGGGAGTGACTCTCCAGCCCCGTGCACAGGTGCTCGCTACCCTCCGCTGCGGCGCACAAATCTAGAGAGAGACCGAAAGAGGCAGGTTAGATTGAAAGTCCGCCTTTCTTTACAGCTCTGCCTCATTGAAAAGTAGGCTTGTTGAAGGACGCCACTTAAGTGGCAACATAACACAAACAACAGTGCCTGAAAGCTATCACAGTCTCCTGCTAGGTCCATATGGTCCTTGTCTTAAAATGACAATGGCATCTTATGTATGTCCTTTAAAAACAGATGCCTATGTGACGGTGAAATTTCTTAAATGTGAGGAGCTGGTCCGACTCAAGATATTTTTAGATTCCGTTCTGATAACATATTTTTGATATGGTGTACAGCTCATTAAATTCAAGGTTCCCCTTCCAAACTGCAGCAGTTGGCACATGAAAATACTTTATCCTTGATTGTAGACTGGGAGGTAAGCCAATGGAACAGCAGGAAACAAAAGAAAAGTTGTGGACCTCCTATGGTGCTCAACTTGTCCTTTCTAAACCGGCAATCATCAGTAACAAAAAGCAGACAGTAAGAGGATATTCAGTCTGAATTTGATTGTCTTTTCTTACACATTTCTCCATCCAGAAAACAACAGCTTCTGCCGAGAAATGTCTTCATTAAATCATTTGTGTAATTTGTATTATTTGACAACTGCCAATTCAGTGCTATGAGCATTTACCTCCCTGCCTCCTCAAACAGCCTGGGATCACATGCCCTCTAGAGACGGAGAAGAAAACTGCAGGCACTTTGATCACGCCATTTACTGTAATGAGGCATTCAAAGTCATTAATCCCTTTGAGTTTAATTAAAGATACACCAAGGAAAGGCAATGCTAATGAATTACAACCATCAAGATAACGAAAAGTGTTCGGACTGTTTTTGGGAATAAAAGCATTAAAAATATCTTCGCCTGCTGAGGGAAAATAATGAGTTGTACCATGTGGTACATTTAATTTAAAGCAGGCTTCTGATTGTTATTCTCGTTATTGTGGAATGAGCATTTGTCAAAAAAAAAATGCATACATTCATTTTGAACATCCTGCTTCTCCATTCACATATTTGGATATTTGAATGGTTTTATGATACTACTAAAAAGGTACATGCTTAAAGTCGCATTCTAAGCAAAAATGTCAGGTAAGAATTATTTTATAGCTATTTAACCAGCTGAGTATATAAAATATGTAATTATTTTTTCATAGCTAAATTGAATAGGCTGTGTATATTAAATAAGTATTAGCTGCAGCCTAATGTAGAAAAACGTACTGACCTGTCACACAAGTAAAGCCAACAATTGTAAATAAAAGTCGCCACACCTTAAAATGAGGGTTTTTTTTTTTTTATTTTACTTGAAAATAAAAAAATAAAGTAAAATTATATATTGTAAGAATGGATATACTGTATATGCTATATAGATACATGAATAACTTATTATTTACGCACGTATTGACCACAATTAGTTTGAAATGGATTTAAAATGACGTAAAAATGTTTCACTGCACTTAATTTTGCTAAGCATACACCGGAATCGCCAGTCTGCCTTGCTGGCACTTGCGTATGTATGACCAGATACGCGACACGTCTTGCATTGACTTTCACTTTGTTTCTTATTATCGGGAGAATGAACAATAGCCCGTAAAATGTGTAGTCAATTCATGACATCTTGTCGCTAAGCCTATCTATGCCAGCACGTGTAATTGCTTACGTTTCAATACCATTTGAATTTCTGGCATTTTTGTTTACATGCCTGCCTGGCGGCATCTAGCACGCTCGTTTTCAATCATCAGTCATCATCACAACTTGCTTTTTAACGCGTCACTTAACAATCTTGCTCTCTTGCTATCATTATAATACTTGTGGCTTGTCTTCAAAAACACTAGTTTTGTGTCGAAGTTGTGTACCTGAAACACATGGTGGATGCAGCTTTAGACAGTGACGCTTACAACAGGTAGCTCGTATGCTCGTATGCTAGCAGCAGCTCACCAGCTGATGTTGAGTAGTTCACCATAGAATATTTGCTTCACCTCTTAGTATCTATTCAAACATGACACCTGTATTTAAGGACAAAGGGGCACACTGAGTGGAGATGTGCTTTGTAAATAAAAGTGCCATTTAAATGTTGGCAGTCTCATAAAACACAAATAGCTCACCTCTACTTTATTTTTGTCAAAGTAGTTTTTATCATAACCCCGGACTATGAATGTATACCGTTTATACTAGACACATTTCTATAACAAACATATTTAAATTATTTTGTTATTTGTTTCACTTTGAACTATATATATTAATGAACAATTCATTTCCCACGTATTCGTATTACTCTAAAACAGGCATCAAATTAAATTTAGGTTTGTGTCAAATAGTGGAAAATGTTGTACTTTTGTACTAGTTACATAGCACTATTGGATTAAATAGGTCAGGTAACAAAAGAAGGCTCGACATTCTAGGCTCTCAGCAACTTTGCCATTAAACCAACAGTTTGTAATGTTCTCGCTTCATGTCCTGCTAGTTGTTGAAAAACATTAAGTAAGTCATACAAAATTGCTATTTGTCATATTAAAAAAATGCAGACGCAGCAGAGGCATGACACAGCGGCAGCAGTCCGCCCTCTCATGCAGCCCACCACCACAGCTTAAAAAAAAAAAAAATCCTAGGGGAAAACCTGCGGCTATATACATGGTACATTTGTCCAGGTACCTCAGGTTGGTTTAAACCAAGCTGACATACTGCTTAGGTGACATAACTCACTCCTTCCTATTTCTGATGCCACTAACAATTCTGACAATTGTGTAGAACACTGACAATTCCAAATCATTTTCTTTATAAGATTACAGACTCAAGATTAAAACTCACTGGGCACTTTATTAAGTACAAGTCAATGTAACGAGACGTAATACGAGACCCATTCTTTTTTTACATTTTTGATTTGATACTTTGGTGTGCATGTATTATGTATGGAGCCTTTTTAGTGAGTACATTCGTACCTGAGGAGGACTTGGCCCTGAGCTTGCATGCTGGGGGAGATAGGTGGTTGACTGCGCTGTTTTGAGGGAAGGTTCTGTCCCGCCTTAGGCACAAGTCAAGGGTTTCCCCGGCAAACAGGGTCTGAATCAGTGTAAGGTCTAGGCCTGACACATAGCGGCCATTCAGCATCAAAACCTCATCACCTGGACGCAAACCTGGAACGCAAACAAAATGTGTTGCAACAGAGGCACCAGTCGCATGCAACACAAATGTCATTGTTGTTGGCACCTTCAGTGAAGCCCAATCCATCAGCAAGCACCTCACTGACAAAGATCCGACTGTTGTTCTGACAGTCTATATTCCCTGTTACTGCAAATCCTGGAAGGAGGAAGACAACCAGAATGATAGGATAAAGATGAATCTGCAAAGGGGGTTTTACACATCAAAATCTCTTGAGGCTGACTCACCAAAATCACCAATGCCGCTCATTCTGCTCATACTCAGAGTAAACACATTAACTGGGACCACCTCCAAATGGCCACCGACCTACAAGGTAGTTTCAGACAGATTATTATAATTACATAAATATGTGGATAATAAAGATGCACACTTGGTTTGTCCTCACCAAATTGCAAACCAGCTCGCCGGGAGCCACAGATCGAATGTCTGTGTCCTGTCCTGCCTGCCTGCGCAGACGCAGTCGATGCAGGTCTGGGTCCAGCTGTTTCGCCTGTTCACACAAGAGATTTTAATGCTCAGCAGCTTGTGTGCGCAGACTCATCAGACATATTTCATGCGCCAACGCTTGGTTCGACAGCTGCGCTATGGTAGAGGCGTGAATTATTCACAGACTTTACAGTCAGCAATGAGAGATTTGCGGTCAACAAAATTGTCACCCTGGGGATTACAGCCTATCTGTCAGCCTTATGGGACCTTGTAAGTTGACATTGGATGAATAGGTTTGTTGCTTTAAGTCCCCATGGGAGGGTACAATAACAGTATCTGCTCCAACAATGCGTAAACTTTTTTGAGCAATCAACAAACCATGTAGTATGTAAAGTACGTAAATCATTCTGTACAAATTTTATGGGGTACCGCATTTGCGAAAAACATCAGGCATATTGTTCTCTTGTTCTCAACCTCACCTTGCAGGCTTCAGAGAGGATTTCCGCGGCTGTCTGCTCCCGTCCAACATTAATTCTGGTTGTCAAGCCATCTGGCATGTGGACACAGGTTAGCACGTCTGTACCACAGCTGATGGTGTCCCACACTCTGCCCTCAGGGGGCGACATGGAGTAGATACTGGTGAGCATGTCCATCCTCTGCAGCATGATTGGAAAGACAATAAGGGATGGAGACTATCAGCATGAGATAAGGCAGGGTTAAAAGCAAAAGAGGAAGAAAGGGAGTTGAACATGGGTTTGGGAGAGAGGAGCAGGCTCTTAGTAACAGCCCGCAAATCAGCGCAGCTCCATTCATCTAAAAGGCTCAACTGTGGATCAAACATTTCATACAAAAACCCTTTTCCAGAAAGTTATTTGACATTGACGGTCGCGCTGTGTAATCATCATTGTAATGATTGTGTGTACAAGAACATTGTTATGCATCAACTGGCAGGCATTGGCACCAAGATAGATATATTGTAGATATAACAAAGAATATATAATATATAATAAAGAAGTTTCAGCCGGGTATTAATGCAGAGCCTTTTAGCCCTCATCTTTGCCTCCTAGGCAGCAGGGAGGGGGGTTGCCTCAGACTGAGTGTCTCTGGAAGGAAAACTGCCACTGTGGCGTTACGGGTCTGTGGGAGAAACTAAATTACAGCCTGTGACCACAATTGTTAAGGCACTGGATTTGGAGGAAGCAGTCATATCAAATGAACCAAACCTCACTGAATGAGGCAGTTTAGTGATTCAGCACTTCTGGAAAAAGATGACATGATGCTGCGGTTTAGACAAGAGGAATAAGTGCCTTAGCGACTGCAATGATATGAGCATATGCCGAACTTTAAAATACAACTAGAGTTAGTTACAACGCAGAGTGGTGTGTGGCAGCGTGTGTCTGGGGCTTTTATTGATGTGCGGGTGACTTAGTGTTTCAGAAACTGTGGACAAATACCTTCAGCCACCCAGACAAACAGCCTAGTGCAGTGGTCCCCAATCTACGGGCCGTGGGTCATTTGGTACCAGGCCGCACAGAAAGAAAAAATACTTTCCATTATTTCTTTTTTTTTTATTTTTTATTTTGAAAAGTGGCCAGATTCTCTATGTTACATTCGTCTCACTTGACGCATGTCCATTGTGCGTGTGCCAACTTTATCTCATGCCGCACAGATAGACTACATTTTTCTTTCACCTCATATTTGGTGTCAAATGCTGATACTATGTGGGAATGCATAAAGGTAAGATTTGATGACTTATTGAGTGCTAATGTGCACATTTGTCTCAACTTAATTCATGCTAGCACACTGCCTTTTACCACACACAGCAAACAGCGCTGTAATAATCTTTGTGGAAAACCTTGGCTGGAACTTGAACTGGTTGATGGTGGGTCGGCATTCATTTTGTCCTTTTAATTTGGTGTTATTCATGTCTTAGTTTTACACAATACATAATAAATAAGAAATTAAATCGCTATAATGTACGAATGTCTACAATACTGGGTAATCCCAGTGTAACGGTGACTATATGGGTGTTGCTTCAAGTCTACAATAGAGAGCTCCAATACTGTTAAATGTTAAAACCCATATTTAGAAGGTGGTAACAGGTTTTCTAAGCTCTAACTACGAATATATTCCATTTATAATAAAAAAATCCTACTTCTCGGTAATTCACTCATCACGGTTGGGTCTGGAACCAATTAACCAATTAGGATTACTGTACTCACTTTTTTTTAAATCCATTTAGGGATGTGAGGTCAGTGCTTACTAACCAAGGATGGGGCAACACGGCAACTGGTTACATAACCACCCCATTTGTGACCCAGCACGATGGCGTGACTGTAAAACTAAGATTTTGTTGCCTCTGCTGACCTTAGCAGCAGCTGATTTACCACTGTACACCCATTCATGGGCAGAGGGTTAGAACAAGCTGGCGGTTGCCTGGTCAACCTTCCATGAACATGTGCAAGGACTGCAGAGAAGGCATGCGTTTTAGCATCAACAAGTGCCCTCTTTGGTCTGTCTGTGTACGCTATTCATGTTTGCATTCAAACTGAAAGTTCAGTCTTTCCACTTAAAAGCGGAACACTTTCTAAAACCAGAAATGAGAAGCAACTGACAGTGGCAACTGGATAAATACACCCTTTCAGCTTCACTTAGCAACCGAGGAACACAAATACTATGGCCAAAAATAGATTGGTTGACCTTGAAAAAGAAACAGCCGAGTAGTTGCTGACAATTTGGGACAATTTTCCTCAATTATGTCTATTAAATCAGCATTACTCTCAGTTTCCCTAAAGCTCCACCTATAATACTTCTATACACAATGGAACAGTGACGTATCCATAAGAGGGACCCAGTGCCTGAAAAATAGCATAATTTATCTTACAATAAAAGTAATTTACACTTGGAAACAAAAAAATATTGTATAATTGATTCCAGGTATAATCATCCCTCGTTGATCGCAGTTATTTGGTTTCAGACCCAACCTCGGTAAATCAATTTCCGCAATTCTTAATTAATACAGAAAATATTCGTAGTTAGAGCATAGAAAACCTGTTTCTGACTTTCTAAAATACGGTGTTTACCTTTATTAGAGCCCTGTAGACATGAAATAACACCCCTATAGACACCTTTACACTCCTATTGCTCTTTGTTTACACCACATTGCTCAACACTAATGCCTAGGCTACGGGATCTCTGCAAGGACATGAGACGGCCGCCGCTCATAGCATATAGCAACCGAGCTAAATAGTTAGCCTGTTCTAAACTTAAAGGGTTTCTAATGGAGTGGGGAAGAAGGACAAGTAAGAAGCCAAAAACATACCACTTCCACACAGAATGGGAGGAGAACTTTTTTCATTACTGACATGCCATTACTGACTCCATGTAGTGTCAAGGAAATGTAATGTCTCATCAACGTAAGATTACTGACGTCTATTAACTAGTATACTACATATGACTAATCTTTCTATATTTGACTAATGATAGGCCATCATAGTCAACCACTTAATTTTTTACAAACCACGATGGAGCGAGGGAGCGATGTTCGAACCACGATCTAGTGAGGGATATACTGTATTTATATATTCAATTGAATTCACTGAATAAGAATATGGCCTTCATTTCTTTCTAGCAACTCTCTTTTTGAGAAAGCTACTTATCAAATGACTAATAGTAAATGCACTTTTCATGGGCATGTCATGTTATGAAACAGCAGTAATCCATGCTGCAATGTGATGACAAATTGATGAATAAATAAATTCTACATGGCGGAAACAGCTCTATTAATCAAAAAGGCAATAATAGTGATTTCTGGGCATCAATCTTTATTGATTTATTGATTTTAAAATTTATCTATGCATAACAGTTAGGGGTATATCATCTCTCAGTAACTATAGCTGATGGAAAAACCTTGATGGAATATTTAGAATCAGCGACCACAATTTACATAAAGGTCCAACTTCTCATGCCCCAAATTCTGAATAAACTACAATAGCCTCCAAAAAATCTTGTCTTCCAGAAGAGTGGAAGTTAATGTACTCTATCTGCATGGGGTGTCACTACCATTTTCTTTAGTTTCGGATAATGAGTGTAATTAATGGCCATGCATCCTCATGTTTCAGTACCAGTGTTGCTCTCCATACGTTGCTCAATAGAGGCAGCCACGCAGTGTACCAACTAAAGAACACAGTTACAGACAATAATACAAATGAGGTAGTACAGTACAAATACACCCTTCACTTGACTTCATCTCACAGGATTAGTGGAAAATGGTTGTTTGATAGAATCGTTCAGGGGATTTATGACTCAAATGGGTGCCAAGTCATTAAGATGGGAGGAAAACTGTGTAAACAAAAATCAATAGTCAGGCTAACCTCTACCTCACTGCCTTCCTGCATTACCCTTGCTGTGAAATCTTACTCCCCACATCAAAACAACCTGAATCCAGGAAGATTGAAACATTCAACCCAGGGGAAGCACCCACATTAGAAGCAACATTAAAGCATTTACCAATGAAAAACCGTACTGTTTCCCTACCCGCTTCCGCTCCGTTTCTAGGCCTTTGATAGGGGTACCTTTTGACATTTGTCACCTTAACCACAGACTATGAATCACTGTGGAACTCCTTAACACTCAAGCACAACAGACACTTTTAAATTGAGCTTTGTATTTGTTAGCACCCAGGCAAGCTCTCAATCTTTTAATTAAAAAAAAAGGTTACCATCTTTAGTTGTCTCATTAACAAAGCTTGACAAGTACATGTGAAATCAGGGGAATTTAGAACCCTTAATATTGTATGATTGTCAACTCAAATGGAATGATCCAGCAATTCACCAGCGTCCTTTTGCCAGATTCTAACCAAACATGATTATTTTCATTTATGGCGATTGCGTAGTAAAGTACGAGTACCATTGTTGTTTCAGGACAGTTATTTCTGGATCTGAACGTTTGGAGAAATAAATCTCTCTACTTTGATGTCGGCATTTACGAATGCAAATGCAATGAGGGCTAAACTGCCCAAACGTCCTAAGTTCACACTGCTCAATCAGTCGACAATTTCAACACACTTTCAGGCTCTTCTCGTCAACACTTAAAACTCAATCATGCTGTAAACTGGACCCTGCCCATACTGTATAACTGTTTTAACACTTTATGAAAAGATGCTAAATATGCTGTTTTTGCATTAGCTTGACACTATTGAAGGAATGTTTACTCTAATCTTAGACAAGAAATTGACCCACACAGGTTACCATGATTGGGTGGCTAAGGCGGTAGTGTGTTCCTGCCCCAGCTCCTTCACGCTGATCAGTGAGTACATAAAACGGTTCAGTGGGACGGATGTGCTGGGACATGAGCTCAATGGAGGTTTTAAATCATAAATCTACGCTCCACAAACTACACTGGACAAAGGGAGGGAAAGGCAATGACTCACCTCTGTGTTCTTCGGAGGCGCAACATGCACTTGACCTCCACCGTCTCCCTCGAAGATCTGAGATCAAGAGACAGGCCGTTAAGACCAGAGACAGTGGGGAAGCACTCTGAGTCATGAGTGATTATGTGTCTGGCCACTTCAGCAATACTGGTCCTTGGCCCTCTGTGTTTCGAGCTATGACGTTCAATAGTTATGTACACACTGCCATTAATATTATACAAAAAGAAAATGACCTAGTTCCGTACACATGCCGAAGAAACACTAAGAGTATGTGGATTAATACATTGGCGGAGGACCACCTATACACTCACAGTTCTACTATGTTGTTATTAAGAACTACGTGTGGATGGTGCAGAGAAAATATAATAGCTGCATTCTATATGCTTCTCACAAGAGAAAGAGGAGGAAGTGACATTTCGAGAACCCTCCTACTGCCAAGTTCTCATTTACTATAATGGTTTCTGAATTCTTGTGGTGCAGTTTTGGATGAATTCTTGTTTGCTATATACTTTTTATATTATGCTCGCTTGTTGTGTGGAAGGCTTTTGCTCCAGCACTCGAGGAGACAGAGTAAGTTGTCACATTTCCAAAAGATGCTATTCGCAGCGTCAGATGCTCCGTTATTTCTGCACAATTTGAGGAAAATTGTTTTGATACTGTGCCTCAGATAAAGGACAGTCGGGACTGAGTGTGTATTACTGGAGAGCGTATCTACCGTCAGCTGTCCCGATTATGTTTCGACTGAGGCCGAGGGAAGTACAAGCACTGAAACAGATGGAAATACAAAGTCAAAAACCACAAGACGTTCGACCGTGGAAAGCATGTCAAAGTGGTAGTAAGTCAATCCACATATTTTGTTCTAATATTTTCTAAAAATCTTAGAATAATATGGGTTTTCATGCAAAATTGCTAACTAAATAGCAATCGCTGCTCACTGCCAGTAAAAACAATATACTTATGGCCGAGTTTTTGTGCGTTATCATACTCATCACAACACAATCAGTGAATGTTGTTGTGTTATTGATGTATGTCACTTTCTTCACTTTGCCTCTCATCCATGGCTGTGTTTGTTTGAACCTGGTTGCCGAAAAGTGTTCTCGACATGAATTGCAGTGGCGGTGTTACAAGATCTTGCGAGAGTAAAACGTGACAAGATTTCTCGTTCAGAAAAAAAATGTCTTGTGGGCACTGGGCCTGGGACGATAACAAATTTTGCTGTGTTTGTTCCAACAGCATGAACGGAGTAAGTCCTTTTGTCATTCATACAGTCTCGGTGGGGGGAGGAGGGGCCGGTAGCAAACACAGCGTGCAGAAGAGTGTAAAATAGTAGAAAATAACTAGATTGCAATATATTGTCATATAGTTTTGATAATTTTTCACTGTACTTTCCTCAAATGTTAAAATCTTGTCTCGTCCTTGCAGACCAAATCTCATGCCTCCTGACACCACTACTAAGTGATTTCTGTCACTTGTCTTCTAGCCTTGCAATTATTCCGTCAGTTTCAGTAAGTAAATCCATTTTTTTTTGCTAGATCTATTCTGCAAATCTTACCATAATAGTATGGAGTTTCATGCCAGGGCTAGCTAGGCACGATCACTGCTCACTGGTCTTGTACCTTGCAATCTGCATAGATCTGTTAGTTTCAATCACTGCCAGTCAAACAACATACCGTAAATTCCGGTGTATAAGCCGCACCCACTACATTTAGAGGAAACAGGTTTGTGTATAAGCCGTAGGTGTGCACGTCATAAAATGGGATATTTAGTGCACAGAAAGATTATTTTAACTTTTAATAAAATAAATGCTTTTTTCCCCCAAACAGTGTGTGCCAGACCAACTTCATTTTGCTCGTATTTTATAGTTGCTAATTGGTGAATGACAGAAGTATGACAAAAATGTTTTATTATGTGAGTACTTTCATTTTGTTAATGTTGTTTTCAATCTTTTTTTGGTGTCATGAGCACTTTCTTTTGTACCATTGACGCTACATTTTTGCAGCTTGGAAACTTGTCTGTAAATTAGAAGCCCTGGAAAAGTTACAAGTAGTCATGTTCAAGTCCAACAGGTAGCACTAATAAAGCACTTCAGTGTAGACTGGACCACGAAGAACAGAAATGGACTCTTGACTTTTCCTATTGTTCCTGACACTGCAGCAGCATTGCAGATGGTTGGAAGAACCCTCATCTGAGCCCTGATAATGTTAGAGTAACTCTCCCGTCCCTACAGGAGTACATCTATTAAGTGGATGTAAACATTACTGCTCTTCTGTAAACCGACTAATTTTAGAACGCATTAACCAACTCTCCCACAAATCCTTAGACCGTTCTGGCCTACTTCCCCCAGTCGGGTGTGAGCCAGCATCTTACTTGTATACATAAAGCTCTGCTAAAGGGGATGAGAGAGAAACAAGGGGGAGGTGAAAACGGGGAGAGCATGACTCTGGGACAACATTGTTAAGTGCAGGGTTAAATGGGCTCAGTCAGCAAAGATGAGTCAGGGTGGAAGCCGTGGGAGACAGCTCTGAGAAGATTCATGCTTCAGGAAAACATAGCAGAAATAAAGACAAACCAAGAGTGAAATTGAGAAAGAAGATAAAAAATGAGGGAAAGCAAGCACAGGAAACAGATCAAGTGAAAATATTTTATGCTTTAATTTGAAAGACCAAAACAAGTGAAGGGGTTTTCAGTCCGGCTGTCCAAATCCTTCGACAAATGTCAGTAACACAGTAAGGACACTGATGAGGTAATCCAAGACAATTCCCAGAGCGGTTTTCCCACAAGTCAGAATAGACAAGAAAAAACTTGAGCACTACAAAACAGATCGCTTAAACTAACGCCATTAAACATCTCCCTTCTTAATCGCAGCTCTGATGCCAAGTGCCAAAAAAGAGGTTCTAAGAGAATGTGGACCTTGGGGGGAAAAAAAATGAACGACCATCTAATATTTAGCATCTTTACAGCAACCATCTGCTGATGCCTGCGGGGCGCAGGAAAGAATGGGGAATGCCATCTACCACATATGGTTATTCATAATTGATGTTTGTGCTGCAGCGACACCTCAGTCTCCTGCATTGCGCAATGCTAACTGGGCCTCATTAGAGTGGCCGGCTGGAGTGTCACAAGAAAGCTAAAGTAACAGACAGGCGTTAATGCTCAAACACTAATATGACAGAACAGGTGGTGAGATAATGGCAGCGCAAAATGGCAATGTTTTGTAGCAGGAGTCAGGAGTCAGGAGTCAATGGTTCACATCATGAAGAACTTGATTTGAGGCATAACTCAAGAAGCCAAGATGACCTCATAGCATAATGATGGTAGACTCCAGATGAAACGCCACTTCTCATTTCCTATAAGTTACAACTAATGAGCAGAGGTCCATAAAAAAACAAGTAAGACATTGTTTCCTGTAGTGTTTCTCAAAATAGGTCACCTTATAGAGCGTATACACACTTAGTGGGGGATCCCTGGATCAATAAACAAGTGTGCTTGAGTGCTTGACTAAATGCGAACCTGAGAAGTCTTAAATTTGGCCCCTGGGGACATGGTTTAAGAAAGCTCTTCTGTGTTTTTCTCGATGGTATGTGAATATACGGGAAAGGAGGCTGGGCCATGAGATTATGTGCTTCCAATTAAAATCTCCTTTGAGGGTGGTGATTAGAGAGTGAAGCATGACTGTAAAACATCTCTTGTTTTCTTTCATATCAGAACTAGCAGGGTGGATTTTTAGGAAGCAACCACAACAGTATGTCCGAAGATTGCTGGGCAATTAAGATGCACCATGTGTTCTATCAAGGGAGATGGTTTCCCTGTGCTGGCTGGAGATCCAGCGAGTGTATGCAGCGTACACATACTGTGCGTACAAGCACCTCCATGTTGTGAGAACTATGAATTTGAACACGGGCACATTATATGAACGTGTGCTTGGTTCCTTGTCACAGCTGTGTTAAAACCCTGCTAATCTAGACCCCCACAACATTTATTACTCTTGGCTTTCATGGGAGATTATTTTGTGTCATTTCAGGGCAACGTTTCCGTCAGCACACAGCATGAAGCCAAAATCTTGACTTTGTGCGGGTCATCTTTTTCCACCAATAATCATAGATTACCATGTAGCTCCCGTCATGCCACACACAACTCTTTAGACACAGTTCCAACTTAAGGCGCGACAGCTGCAGTGAATCTGACCACAGGAAAACAGCAATTACAATGCATTTTTAATCTACCTGCATTATAGATATCTCAGAAAATTGTGGGTACTTGATCATCTTTCCAAATCCAAATGTTGAAGATAATGAATATTTTAACTGCTCTAAGCCATTAAATGTGACACTTTCAATTTGTTCTCATACTATGTTTATCATAAATAATCAACACTTTAATGCTTTTCCTGAACTTTTAACAGATGGTGGACTTCGTAATTTTGCTGCTGCTCTTGCTTACAAGAACTAAACAATGTCGCTATGGTCTTTGGTGTTATATTGAGGATTTTGTTCCTATGTGTGTGTCTGTAAGGTTTTGAATTTTGCGTTTAGCCATACCTGTGATGCAGAAACCCTTTTGCCCTTCTTTGTCAAGTTGTCAAGGCCTTTGAGGGAGGAAAAGAGGCCTCGCTTGTGCTTTCGAAAAGTTCGTGACAATGAGCGCCTCCGCAGTGTAGCCTCGTCTCTGGAACAAATCTGAACAGAAGACCTAAATTAGGACTTTGATAAATGAGCTCAACTTTTTTACTATATTCCATTACAAACAGTTGCGTTTTTAACATCAGCACATTTCAAGATGTTTTAGATGATTAAAAAAAAAAATTTGGTGTCACGAGATCTTGCAAGATTAAAACGTGATGAGACTTTTCAAGCCAATTTGACTGAACTATGGCATTGCTACTATGAATGATAATACACGTATATGGGACTGGCAGTGTGCTTTGCGCGCACTTTAAACCTTGTAATCCAACCTACCTTGGTGTTCCCAGAATCGAGGCTGGCAAAATTGTCGAGTTCGTTTTTATGCCGCTTATCCTCACTAGCGTCGTGGGTGTGCTGGAGCCTATCCCAGCTGACTCTGGGCAAGAGCCGGGGTACACCCTGGACTGGTCGCCAGCCAAATCGCAGGTTGTTTTTTACTTATCATGCAGTTAATTGATTTATTGATTATCGTGACAGGCCTACACATGGGTGTCCGAAGTGGGGTCGGGGGTCATCTGTGGAACGTGGCTCATTGCAGAAATAAATAAAACAACAAAAGTGGAAAAATTGAGCAAAAAGGCATACGGTAATCTAACTTTTAAAAAGCTAAAATGTTGATACTAATAACTAATAAAAAGACAGATTTGTCTTTAAATATATGTGTAATGTTTTATTACATCTATTTTCTATGCCGCTTATCCTCACTAGGGTCGCAGGTGTATGCTGGAGCTTATCCAAGTTGACTTCGGGCAAGAAGCGGGGTATGTTTTATTACCATTTTTAAAATTATAAATATCAAAAGGAGACAGCTGGACAGCCCTGATGTAAATAGACAAAGTAGACCAGACAAACGGTGAGCTGGCGTTGTTCAACTATAAGCTGGAACTATTAATACGTGTTGGACACCCCTATTGAAAAGAAATGCTGAAAGCGTTTGACAGACAGTATGAATTGCCTGAGAAAAGACATGTCACACAACACCAATACTGCAATTTTATAGACAAAGATGACATATTAAACGAAATATTGAATTATTGTCATATATTATTATTTAGTATTATATTATTTATATAATAATAACAGTGATTTCTTTGCTCTCAGAAAATGTTGACAATAATATCATTTAGCATCCATTTATGGGGCAATAACCATTTCACGCATTGTTTTGTGACTTTAAAAAAGTTAGTCTAGTCATATTCATTGTGCTTTTCTTGAAATTAATGTTAAAATCTCGTCTCATCTTGTGGACCCAATCTCGTGCATCATCTTGCCTCGTGAGTTGGGTGTCTCGTGACACACCTAATAAGCGATTTTCAAGACTGGTTCTGGACAGGACAACAGAGGTTAATTAACATCAAAAGGAATGCCAAGATGATCTATTAGTCATTCCCTGTGCCTCGCCTCTTGTCTCACCAGTGCATGGAAGGAGGAGACCGAGAATATCCCCAGGCGGCCCAGGATGGTTTTGGTGGGACGACTAGCAATAGCCAGCAGGCTCTTTGGGTTTGGTAGTTCTCCACCCTGAAGACTGGCCAGGTAGCAGCGCATCCTAAAGAGATCCAAATTAAACCTCTCTAGGTTCTGCTCCCACTGCTGGATCTAAAGGGGCGAGAGAGGAAAAATGTTAGTTTGGTGTTAGGGTTACGTTAAGTTTTTGCGTGATGACGTAAAGGTGGAGGGAAGGGGGAGGTGAGGACAAGGGGAAAGAAGGGAAAGTCAAGAGGGAGTAAGGGTCAGCAAAGTGCTTTTCATCAAGCTGCGATTGCTTGCAGATGTTGGTGGAGGCTGAGGGCATAAATTGTAGGGATATCTAGCAGAGCAGTGAGGGCGTGTGGGCAGTAAATGCAAGTTTAATTTTAACGCAAGTCAAGGAGCAATGGTGATGCTGCACAGACCAGCCGTTAACCCCCACTATTTACAGTTGCTTCCCCCATTCCTCTTTGCCCTACAGAAACTCGTAGAAGTGCTCATTTTGTTGGAGGGAGACTCGTTTTAACGACAACACTCCCACAAAACAACCCTCTACAGCAAATGACTTAATAGGTCTCACCTGCACTGTGAGTTCATTTACAATAACCGATGCCTCGGCGTTGTCCCATTAGGGCGCCTTCACTATCATGGCATTCTTTAGAACTACAAATATACAGAGGTGGGATCGAAGTGGTGTTTTATGAACCAGTGACTTGTCAAACATCTTGAACAAAGAACCTCTGCAAAAATCACCATGAGACAATCCAGTAAAATGTAGAAAAGGACTACCGGTATGTAGAGAGGTGGCCTTGTAACAAGCCTTGATTTCATGACACTGACTCAATGATTCCCAGGACGTCAGGAAATTGCAGAATTCTTGGAAAGAGCTTAGACAATGCATTTAACACACTATCTGTGTGATTGTTAACAAATATTACTAACTTTACTAACTTCAATTGAATGATGAAAGCATTTGGATCCAATCAAACTTAAGGCTTTTGTTTCTTCCACAGATTCAAAGGGCTCTTGCACTTCTAACAAAAGCCCACTTTCAAAACAAGCATCTTATTAAAATAACGCCTTTCTGAGTGCAAAGGTACACTTTTTGTTGCAGCTTATGGAGCACAGTAATCCCCCAAGAGTGGTTGGATGGCTTGTTGATGGGGAGGAAGGAACCCTCAAGCTTGTTTGCTACAGTTGAAAATCAGCATCTCAAGTTATGTTAAAAATAGCCCTGTGCATAAAATTGGGATTAATGATTCGTCAATTAGCAGATTTCGGGGGGATAAAGGCTGCTGATGCAGAATTAGTCAGCTGCTCAAATAACGTGAGTGGAAAAACAATGCAAGTCCGACAGAAATAAGCTCCCATCTTGTCTTATTTGGGTTTTTGACATGTGACCCCAGAATAAGCATAAAAACCATAAGCCCAGTTAACTGTTTCAATGCAACAAGATCATAGTGAAAGACAGAGCAAGAGAAGGGGGCAAAGGCAAACTTCAAAAGAAGTCTGTTGGCACTGGTTTCAGCAGACATGGTTGGGGGTAGAAGGGTAGATCAAAGTTGTACCCTGTTTGTTCTGGGTAACCCCAACAGAACCTTAAATCTATCATCAGCCTCTGGGTGCCCGCATCAGAGTGCCTTATCCCTCTGACCCTGTCATTGACTCCAAACCTACCTGTCTCTGACCCTACGCTGATGTGGTGCATAGGCTAATCGGAAACATATGAGCACATGATCACAATGACATCTTTACTTGAGACAGACGGGGGCACTTGGCAAGACTCCCCAAAAGAACATGTTTTTTTTTAATGAAACATTAAAATTCTGAATAAAAAGGTTGACAAACACACCAAGTATGTTGTCCTTCATAGGCTACAAGGGGTACCAGAATGGTTGGATGAATTATACAATACATGCTCATAAATAACACCATGTTGTCTGTCAACAACATCCAAACACCAAAGGAGGTAATATTGTTCAAAGTTGTACTGTATTTTCTACCCATCTATAATTTGTCCTACATCATGTCAGCTGCAGCACAGTCCTGGGTGCCTGGGATCCCCCCCTGGCTATAAGGTGGAGCAGTATAAAAATGCATGTTGAGAGCCCATTACCAGGAAACATCTGGAATCCTAATCTGATGCTTGGGGAGAAAGATGTTCCCATGGGCCCCTCGTGATGCATTTGGGGATTGATGCATTTAGACCATTTATCCCACAAAAATAAAAATCCAGGCTACTAACCACAACCGTAAAAATCAGTCTAATACAGCAGAGAACATCATGAGGTTGGCAAAAACAACATGCATGCAAACATACGGAGTCTAAAATTAAAAATGTTACCCCTCTAGGAAATCAGTCTTGTGGTACAAGCTGTACAATTCAATTGAGGCCTCCATATATTCAGCAGTGTCGACAGATTTCTACCTAATTCTACAAATACCACAAGATCAATAATTGTCATCAGCTCACCTGATTTTCAATGGCCTTGCGGTTTTTGGGATCACTGACAACAGTCAGCTGAAGCTCAGCCATTTTCTTCATTTTTCCATCCATATCAATCTTCTGCAACAGGCCACGAACCTGGCTGCGCAGCAGGCGGACTGTATCCTCCTTTCCCTGGCGCTTGGCCAGCAACGAGGCACTGGCTGAGTGGATGGCTGTCACCCAGTTCTCTAGGTCGGTCTGGTTGCTGGCCTGTGAGGAGAAGGTTAACATAAGCTCAGTTTGATGAATTGGCAAGGAAAATATGCCTGCTAACTATAAAATTCATCCTAATGAATCACAAAGAATTTCTCATTGCCATCAATCGCAATAAGAACATTCATTCAACAAGCCGTATTTGCTGCATGCAAACTTGATTAATTTAGGATTAAAAAGCAGCAGCCAAGAACATTGCCTAAATCAAGCCTACATTTCCTTATTGTGTTGTGTTATTTCACAATTATTTGAACAATAACTTGTGTTTAACAAGCCGTGTAAAAATTGGAGGGGATAAACCTGATGTGATTCCCTTGTTTTTCCTCTGGGGCCATTAAAGCTCCTCACTTTATTAAGGCGCACAGTAGGTTTGAACACCATAATGCAGTCTGGCAAGCTTTTAATGTTGAGTGGTGGGGGCTACGTGATTAAAGATTAGGCGGCGATATGTAGGTCAGTAAGCACAAGTGGCAAACGTAATCACGGACCTCTTTAGCTGCCAACTTTGGGCAATCTGTGTGCATACCTTCATCGGGCTGGCATTGTTCATGTCATACGCAACTAACTTGAAGTAGGCCTCTGCTACTACAATTGCACAACAATCGTTTTTCACCTGAAAGAGGTAGATATTGCCATATGAGTTGCTGAGGCAGAAGACGTTCTCCTTTTTCGGGTGCTCAGGAACAGCTTGGACGATGCTGTCCTCGGCCAAAAGAGAGTAACGAGGTGAGAGCTCCTGCTCTTGAGAGCCTTTACTGTATGTCTCATAGAAGAGCAATGTGCATCCTGAGAGAAGATGAAAGGTACCAAGATTAGTGAGATAAGTAGATAAACATGTATCCTTCAGGCTGTTTGGCTTTTTGCTGCAGTCAACATATAAACTTCAATGTCTCAGCCAAGAGTAGCTAAACAGCAAATACATACTATACAGTACATACACCATTTGGACAACGATATTGGGACACCTGACCACTCCACTTGACGGAATTAGTAATAGAAGCCTATTTAGGTTGTTCCTTTTGCAGCTTTAACAACAAAATTTAAGATTGCATCTGTTGGGACTACTGCCCATTTATCCAGAAGACTGTGAGGTTGAGGTTTGTGAGGTCAAATGCCATTGATAATGAAAAAGAGAGCCTGGCTCACAATCTTTGGTGTAGCTTTGTGATGGTGTTGAAGTCAAGGGGCTCTGTGTTGTTACTAGGGGTGTCACGAGACGATGCGATGCACAAGATCGAGAATGAGACGAAAAGAGATGTTAACATTAAAAGTACAATAAAAAAAACATGAGTGGACAAACAATTTAACTGAGTGACAAAAGAAAGCAGGTGCATTTTGAAATGTTTATTGTCCCACAAATTGACAACAATACTAATGTCAACCATTTTTTAGACCAAATCAACAACTGGCATCATATCAGAGTAATGCAATATTCCTTTTAATACATATGTGCCAAACTCAGGCCCAGGGCAATTTCATCTGACCCGCGGAAGTGTTTGGAAAATAGCGTGGAGTTGGCCGGCCTTGCGGACCTCTATCCTGACTAGTCTTCAGTTCCTGTTGTTGCAAAACATCCCCACAGCATGATGCTGCCACCACCATGCGTCACTGTAGCGATGGTCTTGGCTCGGTCATGAGCAGTGTCTGGTTTTCTCTAAACGTAATGCCTGACATTCACTATAAACACTTCAATTTCTGTCTCATCAGACCAGAGAATTTTGTTTCTCGTGGTCTGAGAGTCCATCAGGTTGGCAAACTCCAGGCAGTCTGCCATGTGCCTTCCCCAGCCTTGTACCTCGAGACAATCCTGTCTCGGAGGTCTACAGACAATAGCTTTGTCCTCATGCTTGGTTTGTGCTTTGACATGCGCGGTCAACCCTGGGACCTTATATAGATTGGTGTGTGCCTTTCCAAATCATGTCCAAGCTACTGAAATAACCATAAGTGGACTCCAATTAAGCTGCTGAAACATCAAGGATGATCAGTGGAAACAGAATGCACTTGAACTCAATTTTTAGCTTCACGGCAAAGGCTTTGAATACTTATGTGCATGGGATCTTTGGGATGTTTGAGTTTTTATTTTTAATAGTTACCATTTCAAAAAACTTTTTTTCACATTGTCCTTATGGGTGTTGTGTGTAGTATTTTTGAGGGGAAAAAAAGAATGTAATACATTTTGGAATAAGGCAATGACATACTGTATGTTCAGTTCAGCTCACAACCAAAGTAGGCTTTGCGTTTTGGCCTGCTCTACGATTCAGTTTTGACACCCCCGATTTAATTTGTCACCTTTCAGGCTGTCAAGTTATACACACACACACGCACGAGCAGCGCTCTCCCTCTGCCACTCTGTCTCAGTCCGCATTAAGAAGAGAGAACAGAAAACTGCAACACCATTGTAAGCTGCGACTTTGTAAAACTAACTACACTTTAGTGCTCCCTGTCAGGTCTGGTCAAGGAGAACACTGTAGTTTTCATGCAAGTTTTAGAGCGCGTATTAGTGTTTTAACGTCGTGTAAGTTGCATGTCTGAGATAAACAAAGATAGATGCAACTGTTAATTCACATGTCCACTATTATCTAAGACTATTGTACAACGTTTTAAAGTGAAATAAAGATATATGCAGATATACACAGCGTCCCATTTCACTTCATACTTCCATGTAGGATTTCCGGGGGCTCATACATTCACAAGTTAATGTCTTCATGCAAATTATTTTGAAAATGCTCCAAGTAGTTGTCATTTGATATAGTGCATGTTTTGTATATATATTGCAAGTTTAGTCACTTGTATCAAGTCTACTATGTGATGCATGTTTCGATTATTTCTTATTTTGTTTGTAGTCAACTGTTTTTTTTTTTTTTTTTTAGTTTTTAATGTTTGCTTCAGCATTTGTTTTTCAGCTGTTTGCAAATAGTCAGTGGCTGCAGATGGAACTTTTCAATAGCTAGTAAATATTACTCATTGATATTGGTAAGATGTTTTTGTGAATATCCATCTATCCATCCATTTTGTATGCACTACGTCTTTTATAAACACATCATGTATTTGTTGAATAACACCTCACATTAGCCTGTGTATTATCACTTCCAGCTGAATACAGCTACTTGCCTTTATTTTAAAATGCTCAACCATAGTATCAAATTCTAGGCTAATTACGAAAATGCACTAATCGTATATATTTTCCTTTGACAGGCAAAAGGTAAGAGTAAGTGTGGAGGTGTCGCGTTATATGCAACATGTGCAGTGTGCAAGTTAACCAGGGAACCAGCAAAGCAAAGCACATTACAAATGTGTGGCAAAACCTAAACGTAAATTACAAAAAGGCATGTCCTTATGTTGACAGTGTTACTAATTAAACTTACTTATTTTAATTTGGCAGTCTTCTGCTTATTTGCATTGAATGGTATTTTGGGTATCACACAAATTTATGTTCATGTACAGTATATATCAATGCTCGTTTTTCTTCCTGCCAGTTTGGAGGCAAGAGATAAGGAAAACAGACATGCATGCACATGGCAATATTATGGAGGTTGGCAAAATTATTATCCCTAGTTGTTACACATCACTCAACTCATCCAACCATGCCTCTGTGGACCC
This sequence comes from Dunckerocampus dactyliophorus, assembly GCF_027744805.1. NCBI lineage: Eukaryota > Metazoa > Chordata > Actinopteri > Syngnathiformes > Syngnathidae > Dunckerocampus > Dunckerocampus dactyliophorus. Next base: position 16,498,200 of record NC_072831.1, read on the forward strand.
TTCCGTGTCATGATGAAATAGAAATGGTTTATTTGCATGCTGACAAATTCAGACTCATGGAGAATTGAATGATTAATTAAAAGGTGAACCCAAGATGGATTTTGTCCATAGTTTATATGTACACAAAGTTTACATGGAAGTTAAGAATATTCGCACCTTTCAGGGTGATCCAGTACTGTTTCCACTTGCGCCTTGCCACCAGTTCCAGCTTCCTGTCCTTCTGCAGAGTCACAAGAGGTTTAAAAGAAAGCCACCCGGCCCGTCTGACTACCCCCTGCTCCTTTTCAAACAGCAGGTCTAGCTGCTCCAGGGAGCCTTCAGCAGACTCACTGCTCGTCTCCCCTTCGTCTTCACCTGTGGAAGGGTCTCTCCTCTCACTTCCTCCCTGTCCACTGCCCATATCCAAATCCTTCATGAAGTTCTCATAAATGTTCTGGCGGAGGGCGTCATTGGTTGTTTGGGGAATAGCTCCTGATGACTGGTTACTAGGTGCTCCTGGGTACCAGAGGAGACTTGAGGCCTGGGAAGGGGAGCTAGTGTCTGCAGTGAGGCCGTCAACGCCACTGTCACAAACGTCGCTCAGGTCCTTGTGTCTGGTCTCCTGATAGGACAAACAATGCAAAGGTGAGCTGTGTGAGCAGACTAACAGGCATATGAGACGAAAACAAGCAAGATTCACAGGTTCATTTCTCCTTACAATTTTTTTTAAATGACACCTTGTTAGCCCCGGGGCATACACACTTCCCTATGTATGTCAGGCCTTGTGAGCTTAAAAATGGAACAAAACTCAATCTATGCTCTTTTCAATTAGCCGTGAGGCACTGCAAAGTTGAAGAGGAACTTTTGCAAACACCTACTCAAACCACTCAAACCTACTTCAAAGTCTGAAATACAGTTGCTTGATATTTCGGTAGGCAGGGAAAGTGGGGCACATTTTCTGTGACAGTACCTGGGGAGGTTAGAACCCTCTAGGCTCAGACAATTTCACATCATTTAAGGCCTGGAGTGGCTTCCCAATTCCACAAATGAACACTTGATGGAATTGCACTCTTCTAGTCTAATGGAGCCTTCATATACTTGACTATATTGCTGCATCATTGGAGCGCTGTCAACATGTACAATCAGTATGTGACTCCATGTTGATTCTCTTATGGGAACAATGGCAAGATAAGTGGATTTCGCCTATTCTTTTATATCTTGTCACCAGAAATATTAGAGATTAGGTTTACTCAGGTATTAGTATACTATATTTGGAAGAGAACACAAGCACATCTTCCAGCTGACCTTCATTCCATCTAGGCTGTGCAGCATCTACAGTATCTCACATGCGTTTCTAACCAAGAACAAGCTCACAATGTGACATTTAAACCCACAAACAGAATTAGTGAAGAGAATCTGGAAGAGACAAGCACTGAAGGTAAATTTAGAGACATCGTTAATGAAGTGATAGATGCATACAGTATTTGTCACTACAGAGTAAAGCATGCACGGTCAAGCCAAAAACATTTCACTTCACGCATCATGTGTCATTAAATAAAAACGGAAAAATCTTTATTCCAGCGGAGGTGGAATATTGTATGTACACAATATGTTGTAGTTATTTAATTCTTACACCAAAATGACACCAATCCCGCTTATCGAGATTTCCTTTCTCAATGCACCAAAACAAAACCAGAGAATCTGCATCGGGTAATAGCCACAACAACCTTAAGTCGTTAACTCTTCACCTTGGATTCCATCGAGCCTCTTACATGCTTAAAGCTATTTGCTTGGTGCTGCCTAAAAAAAGCTTGTTAAAAACATTCAGAAGTTCAGGCTGAGCGAATAAACATCCAGACAGCTACTCTCAAAGACAGAAAGACATGAGGCTCAGTTAAAACAATGCACTAAAATGATTCAATTGAAAAGACACTACAAGCAGTTGATGTTTAGAAAATATAAGGACGAAGAATCATGAACCACACAGATATTATGCTAAGCCATATGACACCTGTACTTTGTGAGATTTGCAGGAGTTTGTCCAGGCAGATTTACAAACCTGCCCTTCATTGTAACACATTGTTATATTGCTTTACCATGTTCTCATGCTACTCAGAACTAGTGAAGTGACCATAATGAATGGGAAATGAACAAATGTGTCAGCACTTAATGTGAAATGTATTAATAATTGTGACATGTATTAGCTATTGGATGTGAAACAAAGAGGGGGTAGGTTCGAATGAGCTCTGCTTCTTCCTGCTCCTTTAGGACATTTGGAATTGTGATATGACAGGTATACTGATGTCGAAAGAATGTGAGAAAAAATGTTCAAATAAATAAATCAACATGATCATGATCATCAAATGTTTGATATAAAAAAAAAACTGTGGTGCATGTTGAACAACAGTCACAAACCTTTGGGGAGTCAAGCAGACAAGCTTTCTTCCTGACTATTATTTTAAACAGAGAAAACACACACGGTCTGTGTTAGCAGCACGCTGGTGCTTGAACACTGAAAAATATTTAATAAATTAGAATGCTTTGTTTAGATTTTAATAAACTACAAAACCTGTGTCACACATTCCATCCTTACATTCTACATAAGATACTGTCAACTGTACACTTGCATCACCCATGATTATTCTCAATCTCATCACCTAGAAATCATCATCATGGAAACTTAACATCTGCACTTCATTGTATCAATAAGCACTACTAATCTTCTATGCCCAGTCTGACGTCTGGTGTTATGATGCTAAGGATCTCAGGAATGTGCCGAGGCAACTTTTACCCTTGCCATACACTGTGCATGGGCTTTGTGCTGACCTCTCTTATTTAATCCTGTTTAAACCATCACCCTGCAACTAGTTGTGATAGAAATGGAGAGGAAAACATCAAAAAGAAAAAATTTAAGTCACAATTACCTGAAATTTCCTTTTCTTGTGGCTGAGGCTGCCAGTCCAGTCACTGAAGCGTCGAATGTGGTTTTTAATCGAAGCTTTCTTGTGGAAGCCAAACTCTGATCCAGCCCGCTCTCGATGTTGTTCACGGTTGGGGTACTGGTCCAAACCGTCGCTCATGGTGTGAGCTTTGGGCCTTCTACAGGGCAGGGTGTATGACGAATACTGGCGAGCATCAAGGCATTCCTCCTCCAAGGGAACATCCAAGACTGATGCAAGGGAGGCTCGATGTGGCTGCTGGCCAACTGGAGCTTCCTGTAAATGGGAGGGCAGGTCTTTGGCTGTAGTAAAGGTAGCAGCCATTGTGGAGTCCTTGTAGAGGCCTCCGATGGACAAAGGGGATGACTGCTCAGTGTGACAGTCATGTTGGTTGATAGGGGAGTGCACTTGTGTACTGATAGCACAGCAAGGTTGATCCTGCTCACAGAGTTCTGTGCTGGCACCCCAAGGGGAATCATACCAAGAACCATCCGAGCTCAAAGAGCTTCCTTTACTGGTTCTGGCAGTGGAGGAGGTAGAGGCTGGCGGGGGACCGCTGCGGAGACCATCAGGCTCACTACTGCCAGAGCCAGGCAGGCTACAAGTGGAGGGGGATTCCAAATTAGAGAACTTGAGGAGCTGTACAGGGCCAGAGACCTCATCCAGGAGGAGCCCACTGTTTGCGTTGTTGGTAAATTCCACCCTCAGACTGCCATCATTCTTGATCACAACTCGCGGGCTACTCTGTTTCACTAAAACCTGCTCTTTGTCTCTTTGCCCATTCAGAGTGTGGCCATTGAGGTCTGCACCATACGGGTTATCTTCATAGTCAGACACTTGCCGCCTGCGTATCCCACATCCTGTCGAGCGATGCCAGCGATTCTCATTCGGGCTGGCCCTCGCTCCCCTTGAGGAGTAGTCACTGTGACGGGCAGAGTAAGGCTGTCGGCTTTTTGGAGGGGAGAGACAACCTCGGCTGACACATTTTGCCTTGTACCCTGAGCTCACTGGTGCACTTTTCCACCATTCGTGAGGTGACAGAGGGTCATCTGTGGCTGACCCGACCTTCAGCGAGTATGGCTTCTGTGTCCCAGAGAAGCCAAAGTTGGTGGCTTTGAGGCCCTGGATGCTGTATTGGCTCTCAGAATTTCCCATTGCTGCCTCTGCCTGGAAACAACAATTAATATGAAAAAAGTGAGATTATACAAGTGGAAGAATAACGGCACCCACTGTATATGACATCATTCTAGCTGATCCCCCTCCATACAATTACTGAATAATGGAGACATTCCTGCAAACCGTGCAAAGCAGTTTAATGTATCTCTTTCCAGATTACAATGGAAGCAGTTATAATATATTCCAACTGTCCTGCCATCATACCTTCTCAGTCTGTAGATGTTTTCCATTTTATGCCATTAACTCTAGAAAAAAGTATGATGAACAAGCTCAAGCTGTCATGGTTGTTGTGTGTGACGGAGTGCAGGACAATAAGAAAGATAAATTCCTGACTGTCCAAAACACTACATTAGTGACGGTGCACTGTGACCGACCAGCCTTTATTCTACTGGAGGTGTGACTTTGCTTCAACATGACTTTAGTCAAAAGCACACCATTTTGATTATGTATTACAAGCCAACATCATCTACCAGATGTGTCAAACAATTTCATTTAAAATATGTAACTCAAGACAAAGGCAACAGAATGAAAACTTTACGGAAGAAGGAAAATGAGTGTTTGCCTATTCTAAGTAGTATGAATGAAAGACACCAGAGGAAAACGTGTGCCACATGTGCTTTGCAAATACCGGAATTTCCGGTGTATCAGCTTCTATTTTTTTCTTAAACTTTGAACCCTGCGGTTTATACAGCGTTTCGGCAATTGGAACCCTGCGGCTTATACAGCGGTTCGGATAATTTATGGCGATGTTCTAATCTTGTGACATTTCCTTTGCTTCGGAACTACTAATTATTTAAATACTGTGCACTCGCAAGTCAGTGAGGTAACGGTTGCTCTCTCTCTGGCAGGAGCCAATCATGAGCTATAAGGGAACTCACAATGAGCTTGTCAATCCATCGGAAATTGCAGGAGGTCATTACTCAACTCACGGTGTCATCTTAGAAAGAACACTACAATCATCTCAGACAGCACCTTAAAGTGATAGTTTGGATTATTTCACATGAAGTCGTATGACATCCCCATCAGCAGTGTAGTCCAGCAACAGCGACTTACCCCTCCACTTGGTCTCCTAAGTCCACTTAGTTTGGCTTCTCAAAACAATGCGTTCAGAAGAATAAGACATTCCCATCACAAAAACAGGATTACCGCGGGTGTGTTTGTCACATACACATGAATGCACAGGCGACTGTGTGTGGGAGACAAATATGATGCAGAGCGTTTTGTCAGGTCAGATTTTTTTGAGAAAGCATTTTTGTGATGCAAATGTACTACTCTTTTTGAATGCATATTGTTTAGAGAAGCCAAACTCTACTTAAATGTCCCCAGCAACTACGCGGAACTAAGTTCTTCATCACCAAAAATCCAATCAGAACTGACTTAGGAGACCAAGTGCGGGGGTGGGGTAAGTCTCTGTTGCTGGACTACACTGCTGATGGGGATGTCATACAATTTAATTAAAAAAAATCAGAACTATCCCATTAACACGCAAAAGTTAGGTAAGAAATATACGTAATGACTTCTGTCCACCAGATGTACACAGACAGCTGAATGAACCTATGATGAATTTAGCATTCTAAGACGACACCGCGAGTCAGACTGTTATATGGAGTAATGACCTCCTGCAATTTCCAACGGGTTGACAAGCTCATCGAGAGTTTTCTCATAGCTCATGATTGGCTCCTGTCAAAGAACTGCCTGGTCCTCACGGACTCGTGCGCACCACAATGTGCAATTTGATGATGTAGACGTGTGCGGCTTATAGTTCGGTGCGGCTTTATATATGTACAAGTCATCTAAACTTAGTGGGTGCGGCTTAAACACCGGTGCATTTATACACTGGAAATGACAGTATTTATTGACTTCTAATATATAATCTAATAGTCTAATTCAGCTTGTCCCCACACAAGATGATGCCCTCAGACTCACCTGTATCAAACTCTCAAACTAGGGCTCCTAAGTGACGGATCCTTCCACCTCATGTCTCAAAGTGATCCATTTGCTTTGTAGCCTTGCTCACCTGAAACAGATAGAGGGAGAGGCTTCAGTACCTTTACTCAACACTGTAATCTAATTTGTAAAATAACATTTGCACACATTAAAAATGCTAATCTCCAACATTTGATGGAGGAATTTGTAAATATGTGTTTCTACCAGTGATTTTAGAACAAAGCCACTAAAAGAAGAAATACGGCTCCTCCAGAAGATGTGCGTTATTTTTTAAAGTCACAAGATTTTCTCCATCTGGAGGAAAAAATGGCTATTACTGGCGCATTTACAAAAATTTATCAAATTTTCAGAGTTGAAAAAGTCTCCTTTAGACTTTAGCATAAAGTCACTCTGTGCTAAAGCACAGCAAGTTTAAAATTCTCTCCACCCACAGGCTTTTCAATGAGCCAATGTAACTAAATACTGGAAGCATGTTTCCACCTCCCAAAAAAATGTGGTCCTCTTTGCTCACGGTTGGAAATATTTTGAATACTGGCTGCAGCTTACTTATCTGTTTATTTTTAAACATTGGAATCAACTTGTTCTGTTTTTTTTTTTACTGGCCATTGCCAAATTTGTTCAGGGGCAAGAACTAAAACCAGAAACGGATGAGGAGTGCTCTTTGAGGAGGCGTGGGGCATCTTTGGTGAAGCAGTGTGACTTTTGTGTGTACGTAATACAACCCTCTTACATGAGGGTTTTGCAAGAAGTGCTAACTCCGTTAAGCCTTTACAGCACATGTATAGTGTTAAAGAGCAAGAGTGACGCTAACAAAAGCCTTACCCTTCGGGATTAAGTGATGTGCCGTATTAAGAGTTTTATCTGCTCCAGCTTGAATGCACCTTGACCGTGAGGTGAGATTAAACCGTGTGGTTGAGTAAACCGAGTGCTCGCAAAAGATTGCAAAATTCTGAACGACTTCAGAAATTTGAGTACTATGCAAAAATTTGAACGTCTCCAAACTCAAGAGACACACACTTGGGAGGTAGAGTGCACTTGGGGGCGGGGGCAAACAAACATCTTAGTGAGACGTCAGGCCAAAAAAATCACGACAATGTCTCACACATATGCTTCGCGCATGTGGAAATTAATTTCGGAAAAAGTTATTACAGTTTCTTAGGACTTCATAAAGGGAAAAAAGTTTTAAGAACTGCATATAGGTGGCTGCTAAACCAGTCGGTCTTGTTGAGTACAGCCAATTCTGAAACACGCTTGAGTTTATTGACCATCAACAATTCAAAGTTAAAATATTGTGGAAACTCCAAAATGCTTATGAATATGAGATGAATATTATTTAGGAGTGTCCCGAAACAACTTTTTCACTTCCGATGATACTGATAATGCAGCCTCGAATATCAGGTACTGTATTACTCAGAATAGTTAGCAAATGTGGGTATGACAAAAACAAACCCATTTTCTTCTTGATGCAGGTGGGGTATAGTAGTTTTATTCACAGTAAGTGGCAGCTAGGCATAACGTAGCGAGGGTCGCGGTGCTCACAATCGACAGGGGCTGGCTCTTTTCTATCATAGATAACGACTTGTTGCCGTCCTGTGGGAGGGTCCCATGTGATGCTGCTTCAAATGCACAGTCAGTGTGACCGTAAACTTCCTCGCTTCTGTGCCACCACGAGAAACCATGACAAGTTTTGCACTCAGCTGCAGCGTCCTTTTTGGACTTTAACAAAAAATACATCACCCACTGCTTGCTTCTTTGTTCGCATGTTAGCACATCCACATCCACAATTAAGTCCAACAGAGTCTTTCATGCAAAGAAATTGTGTGCCTGCATACTTTTGTTGTTGTGCAGCCAGTGGAAACTGAAAGCCATTGAAATGTTTGCACCCCAAATGAAAACCGGGCGTGAGGTAGCCTGTCTGTAGGTGGCATGGTTGTAACCCAGCAATTCTAAACTGAGCAGATTATCCATCAGGCCAACAAACTGTATTGATAAAGAATTCTGTTGATCATGAGTAACTGAAGGCAAAATGGAGTTCACTATTTGGCTGTAACTAGCAGAAGGAGTTGTTGAGTCAATGTCAAGTTTGTAGTTTGCGGACTAAAGTTCAAAACATTCAGAGGAGATTCTCCCATTCCTCTCTATAAATATTCAACAGCAATTTACTATCAATACAAACGTAGTCAAATGCCCAACTTGTGTTTTCTTCAGTGCGCTACTTAAGCTACTAAAGCCAACAAATTTCAACAAGGGGCTAACGCACTATTTCTGATACAACTACTCCAGACTCCCAGTATCACCAAGCAACCATGTCATGTGGCGTGTGCGTGTGTGTGTGTGTGTGTGTAGTGTAGTTCATCCAGTTTAAATACGTTTAACACAAAATTATTTCAATGAGGACTAACTGAACCAAAGTGCTTTTGAAAATGAAGACATCGAAAGCAGCTGCCAACAAGAAGCTTCTTTCTTTTCCTACCGCCACTGACACTTTCCTTGCCAAGTTTATTCAGGCAGAGCAAGGATGTGAGTGAAAGGCTTTAAGGCGTGCCAGCAGAGAAACCTAAAAGGCACACACATTTGCCTTCTGCTGTGACTTCAACTGGACTATTGTGCCACTTTTCAGGCAAACAAGACAAGTCTGCCTTTCAGCTGCAGCCACAGTTGAGTCTGAACCCTCCCTCTTTCCATCTACCATCTCTCCTCAATAGATTTCCTACACGCCATCTGCTCAGGGGCCAAGGGACCCCGGTGCTCTTCGACACACCCAGTGACCTGGCATTCTTCTCCCGCTGCCCTTGAATGACTCCCACGTAAGCTCCATGTTTAGTCTGGCAGTGTGTGTTGGGTCTGGACTTGGGGAGTGGGCCATACCTTAACATGGTACAAACATTGGTTTCGGAAGCCAGTTTTCCTTCAAAGAAGCCACTGTACATCTGGAGAGCTTCAAAAAGACACACACTCAAATCTGAGCCTTTTTGTCATCTAATCTGACCTTGTGGAGGAAAAGTGGAGCAGCAAACTAGTGACATAGCAGCTTGGCAAGCAAGGCAATCCCCCCCAAGGTGCCAAGACACACAGTGATATCATCTTGCAGTTTTTAAATCAACATCACTGCAGTGCCGTGGAAAAAAAGCTTGGTATACTTTCAGAGGCTTATTTCATTTCAAAATGAGATAAATAATTTACTAACATTTGTTAACATCAAATGACAACTAAATTGACCAAAGTCCTCACATTCTAAAAGAAAGACCCATCAAGGCCTTGTTCTTTTTGGGTGAAATATGCTGTGAACAAGGAACAATTAGGTCATTTGTTATTGCTACTGGCTGTTCACACAGTCGCAATGCTTTCTTCCTGTCAAATCGCAGACTGTGGGACCTGCCTCTTACCACTTTCTCTCAAGTACGCTCCTGGAGAAGCAGAATGCTTTATAGCTTTTGGACACAGCTTCAATTCAAACTTGTGCAATGTTTTTTTTTTCTTCAGAAAAACAATAGGACGCAAACAAGAAAAGAAGACTTTATAGGTGCCAATGAGCAGACCGTTTCTTGCTCATTTTCCGTAATTTGAGCCACATAATGGTGAGCACTGCCATTGCATAAATCATTCACTGAAAAGCCTACATTACTGTGCGGTGGACACAGCTAGACCAACCAAAAGTCCATCAAAGTGCTTGTTAAGTGTCTTGTATTATAAATATAGCTCAGCACATGGCTCCTGCAAAAGTGACATGGCGGCCTTCTTAAAGTATTATACTTCTTATAAGCATTTCACACACTTTAATACAACGCCAACACAGCCCAAGCATTCGCCCATAACAAGTATGATAACCTTGGCATGACCAGTATCAGAAGTGATGTCAAGACTATGAAAGGGCATTTGTTATCTACACTTACAAGGCAACTAAATGAAGGCCCCACCTCTGTATACAAAAGTGGAAACACACTTCAGATATGAAGTACAGCAATTGGCTGTCTATTTAATAGTTTGGTTTTGGATTCAATGACTCACACGTGCAAACGCATGGCAACACCTGTGCATATCAACAAGAGGATCTAAATGGCAACCTCATCACCCCGACCACCTCTTAATCCAGTAAGTAGGACAAACACAAGGGAGAGAGACAAAACAAGAGCCCATAACATAACTTACCTCTGCTGCACCGGCCTTTAATCTAAAAGCTCTTTAGGTGAAATCTAGCTGCTGTTGTGTCACCTCAAAGTGGATTCTCCCAGCGAAGCCTTATTGACTCTTAAAGCAACAGACACAAGGCTGCATCTGACACACACGCACGCACACTGGAAGACACGTGGAAACTCCCTCCCAGCTCAGAAGCAGCGGCGAATCACAGTCCTCCTGGGGTAACCCTGGGTAACGAAGCACCGAGGGGGAAAGCATCAGAGCAGGGAGGAAAAACTTCAACAGAAGCTCTTTCTCAGAAAGAGAGGGAAAAATGTTTTACAGCTTCCATCAATTAAGAGCCTCTACTACTGCCAGTTGTTTTTCCTATACTATATTAGAACCTCTGCTTTTCCGTTGGCTTGGATTGGAGAAGGATGCAGGACTTGCTAAAGCCAAGGCAATTTTCCATAGCTGCCTGAGACAATTGGGCGAGACAAGCACGAGTGCAATTGCTGCAGTGTTGCCTTAGAGGCACTGGGGAGGGCGTGATGACTGGAACCCTTGTCTGATCCGAAATAGCACACTGACCCCAGGAGGAGGCCAGGGTGGCCAGCTACTGGGGAGGCGGTGTGTGTGTGGTTCAGCCAGCCAGATATTGCAATACGGTTAAATCTGCTGTATGTCATGGACAGGTAGCTGCCTATGTACTGCAAGCCTTACAGCCCACCCTCATCCTGCTTTGAGCACATGAACTACACTATACAGTATACATACTATACAGTTATGAGTTATGTTTTTATCAGCGAATGATGACGATTTGACAAAGTTTAGCTATTAACGTTAGCTATCATAGAATATATAGCCTCTTGTAAGAACAGCATCACTGAAAATTGGTCACTTCTCAGAGGCTGCCTTTGTGTTTGTGTACACACTGACATGTACGGAAATATCCGACAGTGGTGAGTGGCCTGCAATCTTATTTGGGCCGTTTAATTCAACATTTTCAAAAAGATACTTTTTTGGTCAATCCATTCTATTAGCCGTTATTGATAAGTTGTTAACTGGTGGTGCTCTTATGTGTAATCTTGAGCCGTTGACATAAAGCAGCTTTGAACTACTTCTTTCGAGGCCAGGGCAGAAAAACGCCCAAGACAAAAGGACTTCATAAATTCTCTGGTAGTGGAATTCGAGAGATGCTTTTTGAAATCTTATGACTAAGCCGTAGCCCAGCATAGAAGCACTCAAGACCGCCAGTGGTTTAAACCCCACGCATGCCTCCATTTGTGTATGGATCACATAACTGTGGTCACATAGTCAAGAAGGGCTTATTTAGAAGGTCACAGCAGTAGGCTCAGCAGTGGGCAATGGTTGCTAGACTGTTTGCGAAAGCTACTAAAGACACACTCAGAGGAGTTGGGTGGCTGCTAATTAAGCCCCATTTCCACCAAGAAGTACTGTTCAGTTCATGGCATACAATGATAATGCCGTTCCATTGTGTTTAATTCATTTTGGGGATCATTTCAAACTAATTGTGGCAAACTTAAATGTACATCTTGGTGGAAACGTGGCATTATAGAACAAAGGGCAATACTGAGTTCCAATGCCGGTACGCTATCCTAACCTTAATCTTTGTCTTAAACATCTTTTTTAAAGTCATGCCCCTGTATGAGCATCTGTGTAATAGGCATTCATCAGCCTGCTGCCTGGCTTGGAAACATCAGGCCCAGGAGGACTCACCAAGGCTAAACAACATTGTTAACGCTACAATAGATGTTGTGGAGTAGTCTGGGCTGCTCTCAAAGCCCTTTGTCTGCAGAAGCTCAAAACACGCATGGAGCGAGTGAGGGGCATGAAAAGAGAAGGAAAGAAAGCAAAGAGTGCCACAGTGATGCATATTCATCAAGAGCAGGTGCTGAGCTTTCATTCTGCTCAAGTCAAATGTTAAGACCCTTAATTAAGATCAATTATGAGCCCCTACAACGACGAATCAAATCCGTTCGGTAGCCAACCAAACAAAAAAAGTGATTATCATGTCAAAATGAAAAGCAATTGGCATGTTACAGCCCCTGAATGGGAATCATTTTAACATCATCTTGTGAATTTAAGACCTTTTGCTATTAAGCACACAGCTAATATTTTAGAATGTCCCAGTGCAATATAAGATTTGTTTCAGATTTTATTAAGTAGATACCTTACAATATACAGTATTACACGCCTGCTACTAATAGAGAAAAAGCTGTAGAGGCAGGTTGATCAAATGTAGTAAAAAATGGTAAAGCTAATTATCTAATTTAAAAGGTTTTCATACTATAAATCAAACAAAATAACTCTGCAAAGCAAGTCTGCAGTTATTCTGATGGATTCACGTGTTAACTGTGAGGGCATGTAAACTTCCATGTAAATGTTTTTCCAGCACGCAAATTATGTCACATTTAGTTATAGATTACTTTCAATAATCCGTACTTCCCACTGGGGCGAGTGAAGCTCATGGGACTGGGCTGACAAATGAAGGAGAGCTAGTGGAAGAGTCACGGGAAGACATATGAGAATTGTTTTCCGTAGCATGCTCATACTTTTTCAGCTCCCTGCTAAAGAACAGAGCCCCCCCCCCCCACTACTGGCTGAGGCTGTTTATGATCTACTGAGCGGGACTGCAGTCATACGTAATTTGTGAAAGACATCAGTCTAGAGGCCATAAACTGACTCTAATTGGTCATGTTAGCAAAGATTACTACACTGCCACACCCACAAACAAGGATTCAAATCTCTGGAGTCCAGAAAAGCTTTAGGATTAATAGATAGCATGTCAGCGGAAATGGGGGTGTGAGAATTGATGGAACTCACTCGAAACATCACAGTTTAAATCAGGGTCAAAGGTCAAGTCTTTGTTTAGTGGTTGTACTTCAACCTCAAAAACGTTTACCATTTTTTTCCAATTAGGCTCCATGGTGCATTATAACAATAGCTACATATTTAAAATAAAACATACAAAATACATGAAGTGATGACATTCAGTGCCAATAGATTTACTATATACTGTGTGCGCGTGCGTGTGCATACAAGTGGACACCAGAGGGTTTGCTCCCAGCTGACAGTGTTGAAGTCTAAAATGGAAGAAAAGTGCTACAAACATCCTTTGATGCTGTGTTTAGAGCAGAGTGTGACGTGCCTCCAGGGGCTGTGAGCATCCATCCAGCTGCAGACTTGTGCATTTGTGTGTGCATTTACACACACGGCATGTTGTGAGGGGCAATGGGAGGGGATAGGTTAACACTACTAAAACGATTGAGTGTGATATCTCAAACAGCTGGAAGGCGTAAAGAAAAGTTGCGTCATGTTTTCCACGCAAAATAAAATGGAATTGTGGGCCTCGATAGACCACTTTTTTTTTGTTTTGCCACAGTTCGCCCTGCTCCATTCACACAGATGACAGCATACGTGCTCCCACTCAATCTTCATTTTATTCGTTATGCCACTGCTGTGTCCTCCAAATACACTTTTTCCTGCATTTCCACCTCCATTTCCGTGAAAGTTCACTTCTTTGTCCTCGCTGGCTTCCCACCAGCTGTGATTCAGAATGACAGCGGCCACCGTAACAATGCAATCGAGGCTCTTTAAATATGGACGCCACACTCATGAGTCACTTTGCACTGACCTATGGTCAAGTGGAGGCGTGGAAAGGGCGTAACTTGAGGCAGAGTAGCATACGCACATTTCTACTCTAAGTGGGATCTTTTACACCACAAATTGCGTGAATGTGTGCGTAAATCACTTTTTATAACTTAATATTTTTGTACGTACCTGGGCTCCAGACTACAGTAACCTTTTTTTACTAGGAGCACAGTGACCCTGAACGTAAAATTTTAGGAGCACAAGCACAACATTTAGGGACACACACCGAAATGGACTTGCAAAGTAAACATTCACATTTCCTCTCATTTTCACTGTATTGATGATGACTTCTACTCCAACACCCCCTCTTTTCACACACATCGGCCCGCCTTCTTTGGTGTTTGTCTCCTTTCGCCCTCTTTAGGACTTCATGGGGGTTGGCAAACTATCTCATTTGCGCATTACTGTCAACTACTGGGCTGAAGTGTGGAGCACAAGTTTGACAGCAATAAAAAATTTTCAATAATAAAATATCGCAAATTAACTGATAAGGTTGCCAACCTTGTTGGCAATGCCAACCAAACTGCCTGTTTTGGGGGTTTTTGCCATTGGAATTTGATGCCTATTTTAGAGTGAAACTAATACATGTGAAATTAATCGTTCAACAATATATTTTTTGTTAAAAATAACACAATATAACACAGATTAAAATAACTTTAAACATCTTTCTCATAGAAATCTGTCCAATCTGAACAGTGCAGGTTTATGATGTGCAGGCCCGACTGATATCGGTGAAAATGTAGCCGATATTAAACTTTTGTTTTTTTGTTGCGCTGAGATTCAGTCGCTCCCTCCAAGTGTGTGTCTGTCTGTCTGCTTCCTCCCCTCTTCCGCCCGCTTTTCTTTTTTTTTTTTACACCATGGTAACCTGTGGCATTGTACACTACACTTTAGTGCCACGCAATCACGGCCCGTCTTTTTCATGCAAGTTTTACAGAGCGTATTAGCACTTTAACGTCATATACATTGCATCTCTGAGATAAACATACTATTACACAGCGTTTTAAAGTGCAATAAAGACATACACAGTGTCCCAATTCACTTAATACTTCCATGTAGGATTTCCAGGGGCTCATACATTGTAACACAAAATGTAGTTTAGTCCCTTGCATTAAGTCTAGTAACGTGATGCATGTTTTGATTATTTCTTTGTTTGTGGTCAACTTTTTCTCTTTAACGTTTTGCTTCAACATTTGTTTTTGAGCTGTTTGCAAATACCAGTGGCTGCAGATAAAACTTTTCAATAGTTCCTAAATATGACTAATTGATATTGGTAAGATGTTTTTGTGAGCATGTCTTTTATGAACTCATAATGTATTAGTTAAAAAACTATTAGCACTTTCAGCCAAATGCAGCCACTTGTTTTTATGTTAAAATTAATGAATGAAATTCTCTGCTAATAACCACAATGCACTAAATGTATTTATTTTCATTTGACACACAAGGTGTGGAGCTACTTGAGAAAAGACTAGACAGGCGTTAGTTACGTTAGATGCAACATGTGCAGTGTGCAAGTCAGCCAGGGAACCAGCCAAGCAAAGAACACTACAATTTTTTTGGCAACACCTAAAAGTAAAGACGCATGTTCTTATGTTGACAGTGTTACTAATTAAACATACTTATTTTCATTTAGTAGTCTTCTGCTTCTTTGTGTTGAATCATATTTTGGGTATTAAGAATTTATGTCCAGTATATATAACCTGTGTACATCAATGCTCTTATTTTATATATTGGCCCCCCCACATAATGGTTGTCGGTCGGGCTCCAGTGCAGGTATATCCAACTCGCAGCACTATTAAAGCTACTTTGACAAAAAGAAAAAAGAGGTGAGCTATTTGTGTTTTATGTGACTGCCAACATTTACATTGTACTTTATTTACAAAGCGCATCTTCCGCTCAAGACAGTTTGCTCATTATCTTTATACTATTTTGTGTTCACTTGTCATTAAATACAGGCATCATGTCTGAATTGAACACAAAATACTAAGCTGACACAAATATTCTTTGGTAAGCTACTCAACATCAGAGTAACATCAGAGTGGAGAAATCAAGAGCAGAGAGCAAGGTTGAAACTTTCAAAAAGAAAGTCAGCACGTCAACGTGATAGCCACTTTTAGCTTCCCTATGGGACAAAAATAAGCTCTGAACGAACCGCATTGCTTTTTTGTTTTAATGACAAAATGTCACTGTGGTAAAAAAAATAAAAATAAATAAAAGTTACATTTGCAGACTGGGGACCAGAGGCTAGGTGGATAACTCTAGCTGCACGCGTGAGCCAGGAAAAATGTGGAAACAAAGATGTTAGAAACGTTGATGGAATGCGATTGAAACGTGAGCGATCACACATTCTACTGTAGTCTGTGACAAGCTGTGGTCAATTGACTACACAGTTTACAAACTTGTTCATTCTCACGGTAATAAGGCCCTTTTATCTGGTCGCACACGCACGCAGTAGATAAAAAAAAAAAAAAACTCGCGTAGTCTCATATTTAAGTCGCAAAATGCGACCATTTAGTCGCAGTCTGGAACCCTGCGTCGGGACATTTTGAGTTTCTGGAGTACGGAGACTTAGTCAGAATTCCACGCATTTTTCCACGCTGATCAGTAACAGTGCCATGTAAGTGGCAAAGAGCGATCATATGATACTGTGACTATATGTAACTGGCAAAGAGCGATCATATAATAGTGTATGACTCGGCTAGGCTGCACGCAGGTGTTTGTCAAAATACGATTCTTCTGTGTCTGATGCTGCAGAGCACCCAAATTATTTGTTCAATGTCACGGCATTGTCATTGTCCATTTGAGAGTGAAACTACAGCAAAAGCAAGTGCCTGCTTTGAAGAAGTTATGGAGAAAACGATAGGAATGAAGGTGGCGGGTAAAGTAATAGAATGAATGACAGATCATGCATATGAAATGTGTGAAAAGCACAGGGTCAGATAACACTGTGATGCAGCATTGAAAACATGCCAACACCAAGCTCAAAGACAGATGAGGCATCTACATACTGTATCTTCTGACTGATAAAGAGATAGGGATTTTAAAAAATGTGCATGTGGCAGAGTGAAGTGAAAAGAACATTAACTGTTAACCTTCAGAGAGGACAATTTCATCCATCCATCAATTAACACAAAACCTTTTCATCCTCCTTACTGTTATGACTTGTTTCTGCTCATGTGACAATGTGTGCTTCTGCTGGAATTGGCCGAGGCTGTGCTTTGTGAGCATCATCTATCACACACAGCACTGTGAGCTCCAGTGATTAATAAGATTCACTCACTCATTAGCAACGCCACCGTAGTACGCTGCGGTGAGACTCACTCCGGGCTCCCTTAGGATGATCCATCAGAGATCATTGACCACTGCAGCACAATGAGTCAGCTGCTGGGGGGGACCAACCCACTCACCACAGGTTTTAAGGCAACAATGGAGTAGTGATAGATTTGGAAGCAAGAGCGACACGTGCATGAACAGTAATCAATGTTCACATTCAATTTTTCTCTTCACTTTTTGGTGCTCCACCACAGTGGTCCAGTGTATAAATGAGGGTGCCAGATGCACTCCCGTCAGACAGAGGAAATATCTCGTACTTCTCAAGACAAGTTTTTCTTGAGAATAGAAGAAACAATACAAAATGCTGGATGTCATCTATTATTGTCATTTTGTTCGCACTGTGGTTTTATTTATTTAATTGTTTAATTTATTTCTAACATGCATACAGTTTACATTGAAATGCTTCATGCTACAATTCACAACTCCACATGTCCGAAAAAGTGTAGGAAGAAGCAAAACTTATTTAATCTTACCCCTCTCAATTTCACATCAATTGTGAATACATTTGTTCACTTCCTGTATTGCACATGGACCAATTCACTGTAGAATAAAAGCAGTTGTTTGTAAAAAATATATATATATATATTTTTCCCCCTTTTCCTTGTTATCCGGATGTATACCATTCTCCGATCTATTCATTTGTCGTCTCGATAGCTAAAGGTTTCCACTTCCAGGTCTTCCTGTCCTTCCGTCTTTCGTGCTGTACTGTGAATGTCATCGAATGTAGATACAAGAGTGGCACATACCTACTCTCTTGTTTTATTTACTGGCAGGCTACAACGGTTGCACTGCAATTATGTCACACTAACCATCTCCAGATTGGAGTTTACCTCAAAATCGCAGCAAGCTGAACTAAAATGTACTGCCAAGTGGAAACATGGCAATACATGATATTCAATAAAAATCATGGAAAAAACAACATACTAAAAAGGACCATAAATGAATTCAAGGATGAAGCAAATCATTCAAACTGTCCCAGCCAAAATGACACGTGGCTGATGTATGCAGCAGTATCTGGGGTAGTAGGGCAAACAAACCAAGCATGTCTTTATCCCAGAATACACACACACACACACCTGCTACACTAGCAAGCTATTGCACTTGGAAGGGCCATTCGTCTGAATTCGTCTGAATCCAGATGCTTAGAGGGCATGTGTCTTTGTGTGAGGAGGCGGTACCATCAATCACTGCAGCAGACACACATTAATCCCTTCCTGCATTCTTGAGAATGTGACGCCCCCCCCTTTATCCAGAAATGCGGCGCCACTGCGGAAGCTGATGGATTACTGACACGTGATGTGGAAATGGAAGACCAGAGGGCAGGTAATGGATATGGTCAAGACAAGACGTGTTCATGGTGAACTGGCAATGGTGCTCCTTTTAAGGCCTATTAACAAGGACCAATGTGCAGATCACAGCCATGCCAAGCAACATGAATCGGTCAGATCAGAATTAATAAGCACATATATCCTGAGGGTCTCTTCTAAATGAAAATTACTAGTAGATTAATATAAGCAAAGGCATCCGGCAGGTCAGAGTAATTGTTGCTAGCTCAGCACTTTCACCAGTCACTTGTGCCAAAGTATTAAAGCCAAGATGACGCTATAAAACTATTAAAAGGAAAACTGCACTTTTTTGGAATTTTGCCCATCATCCACAATCCTTATGTGAGACATAACACACGTCTTTCTGTTTTCTGTGAGTTCTAAAGATATAAAAACAGTTTTAAAAATAAATTTAAAAAAAACAGCTAACACACACTTATGCTGGCTACAAATACCGCTACTAAAAACTCCTCCAAAAACATCCAATAAAGTTTTCTGGTCTCATATACATGCTGTAACAGGTACATTCATGATAATATGTAATGCATTATTTTTGCCGTATTTCCGTCCTTTTAAGCATTACCAGAACTTCCTTCCTGGGCGCACTGATTTCAAATACAGTACAGTACAAAAGTTTGGACACACAACACAACTAATGGTCCCAACCCCATTTAAGGCAAGAAATTCCACTCAGTAACCCTGACAAGTAGACAAGTTGATACTATTCCAATACCAGTGCTGTGTTTTCATTAGTATTATTATTGGAGCATCTACCGACACTATAAGAATGACAAAAAGGTTGTCGCTCAACAATTGCTGTTCTGAACAAAACAGGTTATTGTCAGTCGCAACCATGCCAAAAGAATATAAAAAAAGATATAGCCATATATGCTGACCTACAAAACTATTCCATTAATAAATACGGAATCTTACTTCAGGGAAATTCACTTATGACTGTTGGGTAAGTAACCAATTAACCACGATAAAAGAGGGACGACTTTATACATCTTGCACTATGTCAGATCTAAGTGCAGCCAGCTAAGCAAACGGCAATACATGGCAGGATAAAGCAGCAGGTTGCCGTCACGTCTTGTGGACCTACACCAGAAACTTATAAACATAGCCAAAGTCTGGACTGTTACCTAACTTCCATCAGGTGAGAGAACATCTTGGGCTACCTGGAAACATGTATGGGTGTTTCACACAGTAATTAAATGTCCTTAATGCAGTCTCTAATAAGGAAGTACCCGACTTAAGAGGACAGCTCTGGGCCGGGATCTGGAAATCCTCACATAAAAGTAGCCATCTTCTGACGTCAACAGCTTCCTCTTGGAGAGTAATTGTGAAGACTGCTCATCAAACAGTGGGCAAATGCCCAAAGCAATAACTGCTTATGAAATAAAATAAGCCTATGTCAATCTGGAAAGCAGCTACAATATTGCTCCTGTGATCAAACAATGTGTCTTTATTGCATCTTCAAGCTTGACTCAACATATTATATACACCATGATTCATCAAGGCTGTCAATAGCAGCATTATAAATCTGCGCTGCTTGGCACCCTGGTGCAGCTGACAGGTGAGACACTCTAGGCCACCCTGGGTGTGGTCATCAACACATAGCAGCAGTTCTGAAGTGAACCCAACTGTCCGATTATTTGGGCCGATCATGACGTTTCACCAATTGATCGATATCAGTGTATATATAACCGATATTTTAACCTTCTTTGCTGCACTGAGATTGTGTCGCTCCCTGTCTCTCTCTCTGCTGCCTGCTCGCTGCCAGAGTACCTGGCTCCTCCCCCTCACACAGCAGCGCTCTCACTCTGCCGCTCTCTCTCTCAGTCCACACCATGGTAGGTAAGATGTGACTTGGTAAAACATAACACTACACTTTAGTGCCCCACTGTCAGGGCCCGTGAAGAGAACATTCTATTTTTTTTCACCACGTTTTAGAGAGTATTAAAGCGCTTTAACGTCTTATACGTTGCACCTCTGTGAGATAAACATACAGTAGATGCAATTGTTAATACCCATGTCCACCATTATCTAAGACATTATACAGCGTTTTAAAGTGAAATAAAGATATACGCAGATATACACAGCGTCCCACTTCACTTAATACTTCCATGCAGGATTTCCAGGGGCTCATGGATTCACAAGTTATGTTTTCATTCAAATCATTTTGAAAATGTTCCAAGTAATGTATTTAGTTGTCATTTGATATATTGCATGTTTTGAAAGCAGCTACACTGCAACATAAAATGTAGTTTAGTCTCCTGTATTAAATCTAGTAACATGATGCATGTTTTTATTATTCCTTATTTTGTTTGTAGTCATTTTTTTTCCACTTTTTGTTTGCTTCAGCATTAGCCTAAGTATTATCACTTTCAGCCCAATGCAGCCACTTGCTTTTATTTTAAAATGCTCAACTATATAGTATCAAATTTTGGCCAATTACTAATTAAGAATTTATGTTCATGTACAGTATATATCGGACGGTATTGGTCGGGCTCTAGTTCTGAATAAAAGCCTCTCTAAATATAAGCAATTCTAGGCTAATTACTAATTAAGAAATTATGTTCATGTACAGTATATATCGGACGGTATTGGTCAGGCTCTAGTTCTGAATAAAAGCCTCTCTAAATATAAGCAATTTTGAGCCATCCCTATATGAGGTATACCATTTTTTATTAGCTTGGATTAAGCTATGTCAACACTGGAAGACTAGAGGTTGTGTGTACAATGTGTCTAATTGAGATTTAAGATGACATCATGTGTAATATTTTACAATGCAACGCATGTTTAAATTAGCCTATTGATGCATGTGCACCAGCGTATTTAAAGTGTGAATATGTGGTGTTTGTCCGAGACGCAGTTAATCTTTCTTTCCCACAAGAGGAAACAGATTTGAATTTCAACATTGTGGCTGGTACTTTACAACTCAAGTCTGAATAGCAGTCAAGATGGCTGAACAGAGTTCAGATTAGGTTTCACCGTGGATTAGCACAAGAAATTAGCTGGGAGCCGCCATCGACCTCTAATCCGAAGCAGGTGCTCCACAAGACGCCCTCTGTTTAACCACCAGCGTTAAAAGTGGAGTGACAAAGGTTGACCTGTGCCAGCTGCAGTTTTCTCACCTAAACCTGTTTTTCAACTTGTGAGCGCAGCGGCACATGAGCTTGCTGCAGAAGGGTCACAGATAAATCTTTGCAAAACAATCTTATTCATTCACTCCAGTGGCGCTTTGTCGGAGAAATGTAGTCCATAAAGACTGATAACAACAAGCCAACATGGGCACCAAGTGGCAACCTTTTTCCAGTGTGTGACATGACTAAGCTAAGCACCAGCAATTAACCATATGTGAGGCACTTTTACAGATGTGATTAAATTAAGGTCTATGCCAACCTCATTATTGTAACATCTATACAGAAATTTGTTGACTCGGTAAACTTTCAAACAGCTAAAATTATGCATAAAGCAAAAAATAACCTGCTGCTCAAACATGTAATTCAATTATTCTCATTAAGAGAGAAATATGACCTTGGGAAACATTTAACTTCAAACACAAACAACGCTAAAAACCTTCAGCATATCAGTGTGTGGAATCAAATTATGGAACGGATTGAGTAAAGAACTCAAACAATGCACTAAAATGACCCATTTCAACAAACAGTACCCACACTTCATGTTTACAAAGTATCCTGTAAGGAAGAAGAGTCCTGACCCACAAGGAAATACCTGTACAATGTTATGTCCTACTACAACTGCACTTACTCCTTATATCCCATTTCTTATAGGACTATCTGAACTTTTACATCGTTTGTACTCACTCACCATCCAACAATATGTGTCAACTATTAATATTTTAATCGTTTATTATTGTATATACTTTTTTTATGAGTGTTATACAACTTATTTATATTGTTACTTCAATGTAACACATCATTCTATTTTATCATTTTCGTATGTTGTTTCGGAACTGGACAGGGGCACATGTTGAATAGGAAGTGAATAAATGTATTAGCAATTGATGGGAAACAAAGAGGGGTACGATTGAATAAGCTCCGCTTCTTCCTACTCATTTTGGATATGTGGAATTGCCAATTGTAATGTGCTGGACACCAGGGTAACATGTCTGTATGTCCAAATAAAATGAAACCATTAATCCATTACAGGAAGGGACCACAATGTCAGAGTCCCGATGCACACCAGAGAGACAAAAACAAAAGTCAACACCAAATCAGCACCTGTGTTTGTGACACTGGAAATTATTGCGCACCTCTTAATTCGTAATGAGTCACATAAATTCCAGAGATTGAATTAGTAGTCGGACGCAGATGTGCTAGCCTGGTGATGTCCCAAAGGACCAGACGGGTGGGATTTGACAGGCAGATGCGCTACCAGCAGGGGTCATGAAAGGTCAAGCTGTTCCATTATGAGAGGACAAGGGTGGTATTTATTCACAGCCTTCCCCTCCTAAACAGGGGTGGGCTTAGAACGGGAATGGAGATGGATACTTAACCCTTGAGGGACACTGCTGATTACAAACCAGCCTCTGTTTCTCTCATATGCTGGTGGAGAAGAAGCACACCCAAAGATACAGCAAGAAAGTTGCTGGAGAAAGTCAGACATGCACACATTGTCTGACTCATGATCAGGAAAATTGTTCCCACTAAAGTTGAGGAGGAGGAAACGGGCAGAGACTGCACTTAAAAAAAACCCATGCAATTTCTATTGTGTGAGACTGTATCAAATTGGTTGTGACACCCCTGCATTAAAAAGATTATTTAAACGTTTGGTATTTTTCATGTTGTGTATGTATTTTGGCCCTTGTCCCTCGGTGGCAAGCCAAAGTGTATCACATCACGTGCCAAAAGCTACAGCATAAAGCATGATGGTGAAGAAGATCAGAAAGAAGGGAGGTTTTCCAGCTAGTGAAAATATTCACTGGTTGGATAACCAAAAGCATCAAGACAACACCTCCTGTTAACATTCAGAACTGATGCTTAATGCCACTTTAATTAAAGACAAAATAACACTGCACTGTCCGTTCATCCGTCCGTCCGTCCGTCTTCTATGTCGCTTATCCTCACTGAAGGAAAAAAAAAAAAGCATAAACGCCATGAATATGACATGACTGCATAAGTACAGCTTTCACTCGGGCCCTTGACCCATAACAACCGTCTCAGCTGACAGAAAAACCCAGATCCTGGCATTTCTCTACATTGTTATTATTAGCTGAAGCCCATGCACGCCAGCGTGGATGTGTGTGCCGTATATTATTAGTGCACAGGAAGGCAACCACAAGTTTCCAAGTGGAGGTGATCTCTCCACGAGAGCAGACCGCAGGGTTTGCTGCTGGAGCCTCACACCAACACACAAAATCACTACAGAGGAGCGCCTTCACAGATGACGGCAACTTCTAGGAAAATATTAGCCATCAGTCATTCTTTTGCATTAGACATTATATAACTGCCTACAATAACGTGGCAGCCAGGAAGAAAAGGTGACAATAAGGTCAGTGTTTTTGACTGTATTGATATTGCAATTTCCTTCACTTCATCCAAGTGAATGTCAGTGGGTTGATCAGCCAGCCGTTAGTCAACATTCATGGTGCCCTCCTTATAGCAATGATCTTAAAAGGTGCCGTCTGTCATAGCTGGGTGCTGCAATGGGGGCGCGAGCAATCAAGCGTATAGTATCCCGCCCTCTTCCTGCTCAGCGCAACAAGCCACACCCCACGTACGACTCACATGCAGGATAAGGTGATGTGAGCTTCTTTGAGACTGTCTATGTACACGCACACGATGGGCATGTGTCTGTGCACCAGCTATGAGTGAGAGCCATTAACGCTACTCCACCTTTTCGGGATGAACAACAAATTTCATTGAGTTTAATTCGTAATTGTGAACAATAAACATGTTTTTGTCAAATCTGTTCTCTGAAACCACGATTGGTAACAGATGCTCGCCAGTGGTGGTGTTTTTATATTTTTTCATGAAATGTAAATTGTAATTTGGAGCCCAGGAGAGATTGCATCTTTAAAAGAGGGAACAGTCATCACTCGCTACATTGCAGTTCAAATTGCACATCTTCACTCTTGTCACGTTTTTTCAAAAATATATTAATGCTAGTAAAAAAAATACACATATTTAACCAAATTGTACATATCTTGAGCTACAATACAAATACAAGGAATTAAGACATTTCAAATTGTGAATGTGGTATTGTACATTGGTCACTAGGTTTTTAGTAATTGTTCAGTGAGACAAGCACCAGGCTTGCTTGCCGGAACAAGAGGCTCTTTTATTGCAGGTTTAAAAGAGGTATGATAATAATAATAATCATAACAATGGCTACTGTTGCGGCCATAACACACGGCAAGCTACAATTCAACTCTGAACCCCGACATCACTTCCTGTCTGCCACCCATTCTGCTCCCCTACTAGGTAAACTGTTCTTAAATGGCTCATTTTCTGATTATATCTACTATATTTGGTAACACAAGTGTAAATGGTGATCGCACGGTGGTCTAGTGGTTAGCACGTTGACCACACAGTCACAGTCTGGAGATCGGGAAGACCTGGGTTCGATTCTCCCCTGGGGCATTTCTGTGTGGAGTTTGCATGTTCTCCCTGTGCGTGGGTTTTCTCCGGGTACTCCGGTTTCCTCCCACATTCCAAATACATGCATGTCAGGTTCATTGGCGACTCTAAATTGTCCATAGGTATGAATGTGAGTGTGAATGGTTGTTTGTCTATATGTGCCCAGCCAGTGGCTGGCGACCAGACAAGGGTGTACCCCGCCTCTCGCCCGAAGTCAGCTGAGATAGGCCCCGCGACCCTAAACAGGAGAAGCGGCATAGAAAACGGATGGGTGGAAGTGTAAAGGTGGCCAGAGGGGTATCATTTCATGTCTAGAGGGCTCTAATAATGTTAAAAATTGTATTTAAAAGACCATAAACAGGTTTCTATGCTCTGACTACAAAAAAAATAATTTAAGTGATGCTAGGGAGGGTAAGACATAGAAAATGGATGGACGGATGATTTCTAACTTCTCATACTGCAGTTTTTGCTACTTGAAACTGTTCAAGATCATTGAATGATTTTGCCTTTAAATTTGTTAAGCATGATAATGAGAATATAACAGAGCAACAACATTTATATCAATACACTTATTTGAGAACAATTGAAGAATGTACACAATTATTTTATTGTTCAAATTATTCCCTTATTCACTTTTATTACATATAATTGTTTGCGCATAATAAATAAAAGCAAAAATTACTATTGCCTCTTATTGTCTTATTTCTTGCGTATATATATATATATATATATATTATATATAGTGTGTGGGAAAAAAATATATATCCTCCTGCTTATCCTCATTAGGGTCACGGGTATGCTGGAGCCTATCCCAGCTGACTTCGGGCGAGATACGGGGTACACCCTGGACTGGTCGCCAGCCAATCGGAGGGCACCTATAGACAAACAACCATTCCCACTCACATTCATACCTATGGACAATTTAGAGTCGAGATAAATACCATGCAGATATACCACCATATCAACAATGAAACAATATGAAGTCACAAATTGGATCGATCTACTCACCTACCCTAATTCTATCCTAATTTCAAGGTGGTTGTTGATTTGATGAAAGCCTACACCTACCATGAACACCAAATCCGCAATGCTGCGTTGCAGTTCCACTGATAAAAGTTGAAATGTCTGAGTCCCAAGTTGGATAAAGACTACAACGTTGTTTGAACGAATACCAAACTCCTTCAAAGGAAACCCGCAACGAGTGGCAAATACGTCAGCACTCAAATGCATTACGTTCATTATTACCGTCTTTAACGATCAAAGGTTGTTCAGCCTGTTGCACTGTCCACATTACAACAGCGGAGACGTTATATTCGTGTTTTAAAGCTTAGAACACGCAATTATCGTGTATTAACAAGGGCTACATCTGGCAGCTAATAATTTGGCCAGAACAACACAGTAGAAGGTACAAAAGCCACATACCTGAATTGGTTAGCGTCAAGTGGTCCGCGGGGCGAATGTGTGCCGCAGCCTTTGTTTGTTTCCTCTTTTTGCCTGCCGGTGTTGTGTTAAACAGTTTACATGCATCGTTACGCAACTCTTTGAGGTACGCAACTCTTTGAGGTGGTGAAGTGCACTCGACGTTTGTCTGTCGTTCGTTGTGTTTGAAGTCGTGGTGGGCGGATCGAGCCTAATATCGATGGTATCGATACCAAGGGCGGTATTAATAATGATTGATACCAGCGTGTTTTTGTGTGTGTTTGTATTGTACGTTTGCTGATATGATATATTATATTATAATATAATAGTCATTGGACACCGGAGGGCTTTGAGGGCAAAGAGCCAAAAGGATCTGAATAAAAGCCAACAGTTTTTGCTTTTTTAAAGTGATTTTGCACCATTTACATTATTTTGCCCAAACAATTGTGTAATAAAAGGGAATGGCCGTATTATTTTGATGTATTTATAAATTGGTATATTGATCACAAATAAGTGTGTTAATATTTTATGTGCCTCAAAATTTAATCCTGTGTTTTTTTGTGATTATGATAAACAAATTAAAAGGCAAAATCACAAAAACAGTCAATGACCTTGAAAATATTTCCACTAAAAAGTATCAGTATCAGCAATACTGGCTGCATTTACTTGGTATGGTATCTGAGCGATACCAAACTTTGCAGTATCGGCCAGCCCACCCCGGGTGTGTTTGGGAATCTGAAAAAAAAGTCAAATTCCTAGTCATTTATTTAAAAACATGCCGTTGATCCATGTTTGATAAAGCATATGTATAGTCGCTGAGACTGTGTTACGAAATAAATTTTCCCCTCTGGGTTTACAACACGGGTGTGATATCATATCCTTCTCAAAGTTCCGAGGGGCATGAAACACAGCACAAGTGAGCCACAGCAGCAGTCATTCATCCACGCAGTGATTTTCCCAAATGCACACACACTAGTTGTGAGACACACTGATTTTGCACATCCCTTGTAGTTGTGAGTCATTTGTTCCACTTCTACCACACAGTCAGTCTAAACTGTGGATACTACACACCATCCACATGCAGGGAGAAACATCTGGAAAAGCCACCAACTTATTTTTTCCCCTCTTCTAGTTCCCGACTTCCATATTAAACATAGTCGGAGACATTTTTATTCAATGCATTTATGGAAATGCTCTCTATAAAACAAAGAAAGTTGGTTGCTTTTGGACAGAAGCAACAGGGCTGGATCACTACACAAACAAAGCAGTTCACTTTCTGGGCTACAGGACCTTTAATAACATTAGCATAGAGCTGCTGGCAAATTACAAGTCAGCTTCTCCAATGACCGTTGAATGTCAAGTGCCATAAATAGCCTCTGGTACATACATGCATGTGTGTTGGATTTGCCAAGGCTTCAAGAGATGCTTCCTGGCCATCCACTTATTAACAATCACAACATGTGAGTTTCCGCAAGCTGTTTGAGGTTTGATTGATCACCTGACAGACCTGTAAATCTGATTTGATAACTTTGAGTATTCATTTTCTTGTCAGGAAAACTGAAAAGCACCTTATTTTTGCCAACTTTAACAATGACTATCATTCACCTGTACTGTTGAGCAAGGCAGTGAGCAAGCAGGGCACTGAGCAAGATGGCCACCTCCCAGGGCAGACAGAGCATGCCGTGGGTTAAACACCTCTTATGCAATAGCAGAGAGGAGATTATGTCTTGGCAGTGACAGTGGAATAGTGGAGGTGGATGTCTGTATTAGATAAGAAACCTAAGACACCCTTTGGGCATCATCATATAAAGGCATAAAAGGCACACACATAGGTTGCTTGCATAACATTACTGCTTTGTGATTGTGACGCATTTTATAGTCATTTATCCTTCAAGGCTGCAAAAACAGATCACAGTTGTTATCGTAACATTTTTTGCAGTGAGCTTACATATCTTCTTCCGTCTGACAGCTGAGGCTTGGCGATTATATCGCTCCAGGAAACACGTTCTTTGGTTACAGTTTCCTCTTTTTTTTGGAGTTAATTGAGCATGCTGTGTGAGTCAATACAGGATTGCTAGGGACATAAAGCAACCAGAATGTGTTGACTCTGGCCGCCCGCCAAATGACTGAACCAACATGACAAAGCTTGAGGAGTAAAACAAGTAAATAAATAAATCAAGACATGAGAGTTACCTGGCTCAAGCCATCTACTGCTCAAGTGGAGAAGGATGGGCCACCAGAGGAGTGCTAATAAGCCACGTCAACATCATAGTGAAACAACTGCTTCCACAGACCACAGAACTATGGGTCTGTCACAAAATGTGCAAATCAGTATGTTAATGCAAATGGTGTGTTGTAGTGATAATATGCAGCTACTAATGTTCTCAGCGAGCACAAACCTCCAAATTGTTAAAAAAAAGATGACATTTTTTAATCTATGCAAAAGTACACAAACTTAACCAATTTGTGGCTAGGGCACAGGTGAAGGCATATGCATGTGAATTCAACAGATGTATAATTTAGTGGTGCTAATAAACATTTAGATTATTCAGTTGCTTCAGGTCTGCATGTTACTCCGCAGCAGTACAATAACTGGTTGTTAGCATGATTAGCACTGCCAAGGCCAAACTTTGAACAACAATGGGGAAAATAAATCAGTAATCCGTACTTTTCCGGATCAACGCCTTATGCAATTGGATTTGTTCTTGATCCATCTTCCACCCCTCCACAAAATTGATACAGTGGAGCCTCAGTTAACGCGTATTTTGGTTGTAAGTCAAAAATTGACACCACAATTTTCCCTCACATGCGTTGTGTGTTAACAGACTGCGTGAGTCCATCTGTATTCTTAATGTAATTTTTATCAAAAAAAGTGTCCATCCTTGTTAGCAAAATATTAGCTAGCAAACAAAATAGCATCATCTAGAGACTTCTAGGACAGCCAATAGCTACTTTTCTTACTGAGGAGTTGGCAACAGCACCCTGAACAGCATAAGATGTGGAGGAAATGGGCAGATGTAAGGTGATCAAAGTTGGACAAAGCACCATCATTCATTCCATTTGGTTTAAGAGGTTATGTAAATTCAGAGGTCAAGGTGCTACACAACAGATGAAGCGCCGACTTACTCATTTTTAAGACGGAAAGTCCATCTATCCATCTCCACCCACAGATGAGCAGGTGGGACATGTTGGAGTAAATGTGAATTTGTACCATCCATCACAGGGGACAATACAAGAGACATGGTGCCAAGTGAAAACCCTCACAGCAAGCACTTCGGCCATCGCGCCAGCTGTGTTTGCCTTTCCAATAGGATAGTAAGTGACACCTGATGGCCAGTGGATCAAGGAAGCACAGATCAATCATGGTTTCCATTGTCACCGCGATCGACCTGTGAGCATCTCACCCACAGGCTTAAAGCCAGGGGGCAGGGGGCTTAGATGGCATATTTCCATACAAACAAGACTGGTGATTGCACATAAAGAGTGTGCAAACATGTTTTAAAGGAAGAGCCATCAGAAGCACCAATGCGCTTGAGCATTAAACATCACGTTAACAAGGTTCGCCATCACTGTCAATATATAAACTCATTAAATTCTATCAGTACACCAGAATGTTGTTCCTCTTTCCGTATAATTGCTCATACATTTCCATAATCACAGTATAGATTACACAACATGTAAATCATTTGGCTGAGGCAGCACCCTTTGAACATTGAAGCGCCGTATTTTGAATGATGCTTTAATATTGCTTGTAAAGTTAATTGAGTGAAGATGACCACTATTAAAAGAATGGTAAGAGTATATTTTGCGCCATCTTCTTGAAGATTATTTCATTGACAAAACCCACACTTACCAGCCTATTTATTAAGTACCCCTGCAAAATCAAGCACACTATTTAACAAGATGTAATCAAAAGCTACAGTGGAATCTTGGTTTATGTAAAAAATGTATGCAAAAATTTTACCTCGTTCGCATTCGTTGTCTCGGTCGTAAAATATAGCGCTCGTCTTATGTTACTAATACACTGCGTGAGTCCAATTGTGTTCGTAACGCATCTTTATCACAAGATGTGCCTGTTATGCTCAACTGAAAACTGGAACCAAAAGTCAGTATGATGTCATCAGCGGTTGACTTCGCAGTTCTTTGCCAACTAACACAGTTAGGCCGCAAATCTCTTATTGATCACGGCTGCAAAATAACCCACAATGGAGCCAAACAAAGTTGCAACTACCAGCACTTTGACAAACACGGTGAGAAATATTACTGAATTCATCAAATAACTCCAAAGGTGTCCTGCGTGTGGATCTCTCCTCATTCCTCGCCGCTGCCTCAGCCCTCTTTGTCAGCAATCAAGTCTTCAATGAAGGCAAAAGGGACATTAAATGCTTTATTTGTGTTACATTTATCACTTTCATTTGTCATTTATGTGTATTTCCAATTGTTTTCTGCATGTAAAACTAGGCCTGTCAAGATAATCAATAAATTAATTAAATAAAATAAACTTCCGGCATGGATTAAGGACGCTGTATATCCAAAAATGTGCCTTTTTTCAGAGACCTAAAGCACTCTACACTAAAACCCATTTTTCACTGACTTCACAGTCACACGCTGGCTTACGTGAGAGCGGTATCTACTTAACATGTTTATTATTTTGGTACCATATCCAACAACAAATGAATCGAAAGAGCTGCAGTTCACTTCTGTACTACGACAAGCACAATCATAAATATTTTGTCAGATGTTGTGGCGAGTGAGTCATTGCAAAAGGCTACCTCCCTCCTATTTTTTTCCACCAACTTCAGCTCCAATCATCCACATAGAACCTTTTAATCCTGCACCTTGTGAGAAATCGTTAAAGCCAGTGCCCTCCTTTAATCTTCATTTTCTTTGCACAGCTTACAGGCCATCCTTTTTTGCAGGTGACCCTGAAGGGTGCCACTGAATTTAAACTGACGCGTTAATCTCCACCCTCAGGCTTAATCTCCACCCTCAGGCTTGAAGCTGTTAAGAGGGCACGACTGGTCGCACCTTGTTCAGCTGGATGAGACCTCACTGCTCTGGTGAGCTTGGACAGAAGGTTTCTGTTTGCGCAGGGTTAGGTACACAGAGTAAAGTTAATGGCATGTGTGCGTGTAGGGCCAAGAAACGGTTGCAACCAACTTTTTCCAAAAAGTTTCACAGTCACTGACCTATGCAGCAAGAAAAGTATGAAGGCACTGAAAGCCATGCCACTATTATCAAGGTTGTGGAGCTCGTCATGTGTCTAAATGACAAGTCCCGGGCCTCTAGTTAAGTTTCTTTTTATAGCAACCTCTCCAGATGCTGCTGCATGAACACAAATATAATCCAAACCACAGCAGCAGAAAATAGAAACATACAAGTCACCATCGCGCCGGCCTGACTCGACCATGCACGCTGCAAAAAAAGAACCTGGAAGCCATAAAAGGACATTTCATGATAACAATTCAGTTAACAGTTAGTGTAGTGAGGTGTATGTAAATATATAAAAGGTGGCCACCATGTGACACTAGCACAGATGTTAGCCATACCTGTCACATGTACACCTCACCATATATGGAGAAAAATGCAGAGGGGAGACGACATGAAACACTGTCAACCTTAGAATTAACAACAGCTCAAACTTCCTAATAGGCTGCAGCAGAAGTGAAATGATTCCAAAAAGCTTGCTGGCCACATAGACCATCAAAAGAGAAGAAAAGCGATTTTCCATTATCCATTTGCCTGCACCGCGATGCATAATTCACACTAAATCAACTGACATCAAAACAAAAGTGTTTGCATGAGGGAAGCTCTTGTGGTCATGAAGTCACTGCTCCCTAATGTCCTCGCGCCACCCACGGAGGAAGAGGCCGGCCATTAAATCCTTCCTTTTTGGTCACTCGTCAACACATTTGACAGCAGGACTCCTCCTCCTGTCATAAAAAGAGAACTACCAGAAACATCACATGCTCTCCGCTAGAAGGAAATTACGGGTCACACTCAATCGCCGTCACACAACCACGGAAAAAATGAAATAATACAAACATCATGTCGCGTGTGGCAGACAAAATTTTCCTCGCCTCAAATATGTGAACCGCATAAGACAAAAATAGGAATGTGGTGCCACAACTCCTGACTCACTAAGTTTAGTTTCCCCACTTAAAACACTGCAGACACACACACACACAATAACAATTATAGAAGTTGATTACCAATTCTTCACGGTCCATAAAGCAGCTAAACCAATCAGGCTTGTCTCTCCTGCCAGACTTACTTTGGTGCTTTTGTCAGCTTGGTCTAATTCCAGTACAAACGAGGTAAACGGTATTTCCACTACTTCAACACCTCATTGAATAATCACTAATGATGCTAATTAGGATGTAAATATCCCAAGAGAGTTAATCAGCAAACATAGTGTCGGATGGCAACTAAGCGGAACCTTAAAGGAGATTACTCCCAACTATTAGCCAGTGAGTTTACTTTTACATCCTAGCTGTTCACGCTTTAAAGTGTAGGAGAACCAGACACTTCCATGTTGCCATGACGCCAAGGGCCAAAAATGCCCAAAGGGAGTCCTTCCTCGTTGTCTTTGCTCTGGGTCAAGCCCCCTTCTGCCCCTCCCGGGGGGGGGGGGGGGGGGGGTGCAGTGCCCTTTTGCTCGCTCAGTATGGGGCTTGAGTGCCCTTTTCAAGTAGCACACAGCCAAACAACAATAGATCTAAACATGTAAATACAACTAATGGTCATGTTCTACGAGGCCAGCGCTCCCAGAAGACAGACAGCTACACGCAGTGAGCCAAAGTTTAAATGGATGAACAATCAAAACACACTTCCTGTAGGTCTTTTACAGAACGATCATGTTTATTCAACATGCCACGCATACTCCGATGAACAGGGTGAAAGCACACAGACGTTTAATAACTATTTCCTCTAGCTGCGTGGAACAATGCACTTGTTGGATCAACATCACGTTTTGCAGAGCAATTTTTAACTAAACAACGCGTATAATTCAAAATTGGATTGAATTTTGAAAATGAGAAGACAGTTTAATTAAAAGGCGCCAGGTTGTAAAATAAGTTGCAAACTCACCGGTGTTTTTCCTCCATTCAAACATACTCTTAAGAGTATTTTTTTTCCTCCTCACGGCAAGCAAATGTGACTCTTTGCTGTATTTTGAAGCAACAAAAACAGGCGAGTGAGTTCGAGGTTGTTACTACGCGGTTCGTGATGTTTCCACACAGGACCGAGGAGGAGCGCCGAGAGAGAGCCGACTCCTCCCAGACATTGTGGGGTTAAACTCCTCCTTCCCCCTGGCCAACAGAGGAGGGGAGCGGCCAAGATAGTCGCTTCTTTTCTCCCACATAACAAACGTGTTCCCTAAAGCATGAATTGTATTTATTTTTATAAATTAGACTTACGGACCGGAGTTTAAACAGCTGTCTTGTGCTGCCGCCAGCAAATCATAGAAAGTAGCATACATCCAGGTGTTAGCAATAATATTAATTGGGTCATTCCTACGGTGGTCGAGAGGGGCAAACAAACGCGTAGCAACAACCAAACGCTCCAAACACAGAAACACTATAACTCAAATGTAATAAGCTACAATGGCCAAAACACACACAATCCTCAAAAACAACTGCATGAGACAAATGCTGCAAATTCACAGACCAGCGTTAGCAACCAAAGGAGCCACACTGACATACTATTTTACAGTACAGTGGAACCACGGTTAGCGTCACCAATTTGTTCCAGAAGGTCCGACTTTAAACACAAAGGACGCTAACTGAATACATTTTTCCCATAAGAAATAATGTAAATCCGTCCCAGAAAGCCAAACATGTTAACACAAAACACATTTTTATAGTTTTACAAATATATTTTTACATGTAGTTGACAATTCCAAAGGTGTATACAGTAAATACATACAAATGATGAACAAAAGCGATAAATGAACATTTAAGAATACAACCCCTGGCAAACATGATGGAATCACCAGTCTCGAAGGGTGTTCATTCAGTTGTTTTAATTTTGTAGAATAAAAGAAGACCACAGACATGACACAAAACTAAAGTCATTTCAAATGGCTTTAAGAAACACTAAAATAAATTAAGAAAAAAAAATGTGGCAGTCAATAGCAGTTACTTTTTTAGACCAAGCAGAGGGAAAAAATTATGGGATCACTCAATTCTGAGGAAAAATTATGGAATCACCCTGTAAATTTTCAACAGATAAGATCTGTGCGTTAATCTGCAGTTAAAAAGGAGTGATCACACCTTGGAGCGCTTGTTGCACCAAGTGGACTGACATGTATCATGGCTCCAGCACGAGAGATGTCAATTCAAACAAAGGAGAAGATGATGAAACTTCTTAAAGAAGGTAAATCATCACGCAATGTTGCAAAAGATCTTCACAGACAACGTGGGAAGGCTTTTAAAGGCAAGCAGAGTGGTAGACCAAGGAAGACATCGAAGCATCAAGACAGAAAATGGAAAGCAATGTGTCTTGAAAACAGAAAATGCACAGCAAAACAAATGAGGAACA
Source organism: Dunckerocampus dactyliophorus (assembly GCF_027744805.1). Lineage (NCBI taxonomy): Eukaryota > Metazoa > Chordata > Actinopteri > Syngnathiformes > Syngnathidae > Dunckerocampus > Dunckerocampus dactyliophorus. The sequence goes on from NC_072831.1 coordinate 16,533,255, forward strand.
AATGGGAGGAAACAGGAGTCAAAGTCTGTGACCGAACTGTAAGAAAGCACCTGAAGGAAATGGGATTTACATACTGAAAAGCTAAACCAAAGCCGTCATTAACACCTAAAGAGAAACAAATAAGGTTGCAATGGGCTAAGGAAAAACAATGGTGGACTGTGGATGACTGGATGAAAGTCATATTCAGCGATTAATTGGGAATCTGCATTGGGCAAGGTGATGATGCTGGGATTTTTGTTTGGTGCCCTTCCAATGAGATTTATGAAGACGACTGCCTGAAGAAAACATGCACATTTCCACAGTGACTGATGATAAAGGCACTGGTGACATGGCTGTCATCACGTCGTCAATAAATGCAAAAGTTACGTTGACATTTGAGACACTTTTCTCTTCTTTCTTATCCCATCAATTGAAAGGATGTTTGGGGATGATGAAATATTTTTTTCAAGATGCCATAGAGCAAAAAAAGACACATAAGGTCGAGGTCATGGCCTGCAAATAGGCCTGATCTCAATCCAATTGAAAATGGTGGAAGTTGAAGAAAATGGTCCATGAGAAGGTTCCAACCTGCAAACATGATCTGGCAACAGCAATCAGACAAAGATTGTTTGTTGTTCATGATTTCATAATTTTTTCCTCAGAGTTGAGTGGTTCCATATTTTTTTCCCCCTCGGGTTGGTCTAAAAAAGTAACTGTTACTGATTACCTTTTTTTTTTTTTTGCCATTTCAAATGACTTCAGTTTTGTCATGTCTGTGATCTGCTTTTTTTCTACAATATTAAACAATTGAATGAATATCCTCAAAGACACTTAAGACATGGTTCTTCATGTGACTGTTCCCAAAGACTGCAGCGAGACGCCATACGGAAACTACCTTCCTGTTTTGCCATGAGTTATTTCTTCAGTTTCTCACCTCTGTAACCCAAAATGGAGCCAAAGAAAGTTTCAAGTGCCAGTATTTTAATAAAGAAAGTGAAAAACAGTATTGAATTCAAGAAATACATAAATCAAATAAATGACAAAACAGGAAGATGATGTCCGTGTTGTGTCTCACTGCCACATAGTGTCTTTAGGAACAGAATCACATCTTCATTGAAGGTAAAAGTAACCTTAAAAGTTCATTTATCCCTTTCATTCGTCATTTATATGCATTAAAAATAGTTTTATGCAATTAAAACTATGAAAACCTATTTTTGAGAGTCAACCGCTGATGACATCATAGACAGCTATGTAGCTGACTTCCGGTTCCGGCTGTCATTTTGTAATTTAGCATGCTAGCTTCTTTGTTAGGATGTGTTGTGATAAAAATACATTAAGAGGACAGTTAAACTCACGCAGTGTGTTAATAATACAACAAGACACGCGTCGTACTGTATGCTAACCATAAAAAACGTAAACCAAAGCAAAATTCTGGTGTACATTTTCGACGTTAACTGAAAAACATGCTGACTGGGGCAGATGCTAGCCAACGTTCCACTGTATTACAGAGCAACCGATTTTTACAAAGTGTTTAACGAAGACATAAAAATGCCCGCTGTGGTTGAAAACGTGCTACTTAGCTTCTTCCTACTCCTTTTTGGACATGTGGAACTGTCAATTGGAATATGTGATGTATTCTAATGTAACCCGTATGCATGTTTAAAATACAATTTTACCATTACCATGACCAAAAGGCAGAACAGGATGAAATGGAATGCAATGTACATGTATGGATGTTATTAGATTGTGACTATGTACCTTATAATAGCATTGAACGATACATTTGTTTCATTAAATGTAATTATAATATTTTAGTTTTAATTGCTGGGAGTTGTTCAAGTGTCCTATTGCTTTATGAAATATAGTCCCTTGCTCTGTAAAGTATTCTGTATTATTTTTAAGCATGTTGTCGTGCTTTATTTCCATATCAACTGTGATTTCCTGCCTTCTTGTTCTCCATAAGTAACATTCCGATGTGTCGCATGGCCCAATGAGCTGATAAGAAACAGGTTTGGTCTACTCAGACAATCTATCAGTATGCATCTATGAACGGTGTTCATTGTCATTCATGCAGCAAATGTATGAGAAGCATTCTTCTGCTTTCATTTTCCCTCAAACCAGCCATACTTTTGAATACCTGCACCCCCTGGCTCATCAAATAGCCAGAACATCCTTCATGGTGATCATAAACTCAGTGTTGTTACATGCGGGGGTTTTTGGCGAGGCGTGGCAGGCCACTGGATATCAGCACTGTTACAGGCAATCCGGTGGGAGGCCGAGCAGCCATGCCTATCCGTGCTGGCCATTGTACAGCAGCGGATACGAAAATGATGTGCAGCTTTCATGCTCTTTTTGCCCTTCTCTAGATCTGGTTAGCCAAGCGTATCTTCTCAGTATCTTATGCATATGCAGCAGTGTCAAAAGATTTTGCTGACAACGCCACGAGAAAAGGTGAGTCGCTACATGCTGAAGCAGGACATCTGGTACTGACAGGCCCTCATTGATTAAATGTGATTTTTAATAGTCAAATTTAAATACAGGGTTTGACATATAATTTCATTACTAAATGTGCAAAATAGGGAAAAAAAAAAACATGTTCATGCATACACCCCCCCATCCCCATACACACACCTATTAGCACCTTGGCGTTGGCTCATTCTTCCTTCACTATCTCTCCAAATTGCGTTCTCTCACACCACTTTGTTCTGCCTTTGTGAGCGCTGTAATAGGGTGGTAATTGTGTGTGCGAGTTGGGTGGGGATGCTGAGTGATTTTCTCATATCATTCTTCCTATTGTTCACTATGATCCTGTTCTAAGTGGTGAACATGTGGATTTTAATGATGACGGGGGTCTTGAGGGCGTAGGATAGTTGTTGGGCAAGTTGGGATAGTGGGTGTGTGTGTGATTACAATCAGACACGCACAAGGCACACCCTGCGACAGCTCTTTGCTTCTCTTGTGTCTAAATACAGCAGACGACATGAAAGAGGCGACTTGCAGCAGCTCACACGGAAAGACAAAGGAAGTCCGTATACACAGGAGAGGTGAAGGAAGGGCGGGAGAGAGATAAGGCATGGGAACAAAAAACACCAGGGCTTTTAATCGAACACGATGGTTCTGATCCGGGTGAAATCTCAGGCAGCCTCTCACGGTCTTAACTAATGAGAAATCAATAACGACATCGTGTGACCCGACAACCTCTCGCAGCAATGTTAGTGGGTTAAGACAGAGCACTCACCGCACCGGATTTAACTTCACTTACAATTTACACATGAGGAAGACCATTAAGACACACCTGTTATTCAGTAAGGAGTACGGATAGATTCTTTACTGAATCTTCATTTTTTGGGGACAATTGGAGTTTTTGGGAACAAGTTGGCCCTCACGCCCAACATTGACCACACAAATGTCGGTTATTGTACAATACTGGGTATAACAAACAAGGCCGTTTGCCCTGTACTGGATCATTCTGCGGAATCGATTGCCCAAACAAAGCACCCTACGCATTGCTGACTCACTGTCTGTACATTTTTCATTGAGTGCGACTGCTAAATAACCCAGCATGAGGCCAAATAAAGTTGCGAGTGCCAGGAATTTAATGAAGAAGGTGAGAAAAACTATTAATTTCGACCCATCGCGAAGTACAAAGATGATGTCCGCGTGGCCGATCTCGCCAGGATGCATGGGAAGTCCGCATCAACAATAAGTTGCATCCTGGTGAAGAAAGAAGAAATCAAGGAAGCTAATGTTGCAAAAGGGGTAAAGGTGTTAACAAAACAGAGAACACAAACAATTAGAGATGTTGACAAGTTGCTGTCGGTGTGGAGCCCTCCTCTCTCTCCCCGGCCCTCCTCCCTCTCCGCACCTCGCCGCCGTCTTTACCAACAGTCATTTATAATTATTTTGCATTATTTTCTGCATGAGAAACGATAATTATGCTCTATAAAATGTGTGTTTTTTTTAAATATGTTTGGGTGTCTGGAGCAGATTAATTGGATTTACATTATTTCCTAAGGGGAAAATTGCTTCAGTATTCGTCAGACCTTTGGGAATGAAGTAATAACCAAAAGCGAGGTATAAATATATAAATATGTATTGTTTTATGTATTTTCTATTTTCACTTCATGTGTCCCTATGCTTTTGTCCATACGGTGTCCAAAAGATTCCACCAGCATGAACCTTAAGTTCCTTGTTGTCATGTGCGCTGGCTGACCATTACTCAGCACAAACTTGACCAAGATTGCGTGCTAAAATAAACGGAACTGTTATACGCGACGTCGAATGCACAGGTGCACCTGCTACAAATGATACACACGATTTGGTGTGATGAAACAGCACACGTGATGATTTGTCTCTCGTTGTGTTGCAACATCTATTTTAACTGCTTGGCTGCTGCACACATTTGTCACAATGGAGGCCTGACTGCTGATTTCTTCACTGGCTACTGAGTGAAAGGATTAGTACAACACAACACACAACAAATGCATTTTTGTATTGTTGGATGCGTTTTCACACACTCCCATACTGTATCATGTTCACTTCTCTGAGATATCACAAGTGTACCTACAGTACCTATGTCATCTTAGTTATACATGAGCATCTGTCATGTGAGGATGGGAAATCTGTTCTGTAGTTTCCACACAGATCATTCATATGAGCAGCAGCTTCTTTCTTAACCCTTTAGTCTGTCAAGATACTATTTACAGTAGACTACATGTTGATTTCTTGGCATGGTAGGGTAGCGATTACCGGCTGTAGTCCCGATGGCCTTCGGGCTGTGACCTTCAGTGTTTACTGGGGTGGTTTGCATCTGAGTGTGAAGCTTCTGGGACAAGACTCAGCACCTCCAAATCTGAGGCCATGGTTGTCAGTCGGAAAAGGGTGGATGGCTCCCTCCGGGCTGGGAATGAGGTCCTGCCCCAGGTGGAGGAGTTCAAGTATCTCTGGGTCTTGTTCACGAGTGAGGAAAGGTTGGAGCGTGAGGTCGATAGGCGGATCGGAGCAGCGTCTGTAGTAATGCGGTCACTGTACCGGACCGTCGTGTTGAGGCAGAGGCAGAAGGCAAAGCTCTCAATTTACCGTTTGATCTATGTTCCCTCCCTCACCTATGGTCATGAGCTTTGGGTTGTGACCGAAAGAATCGGTCGTTTCGTGGATACAAGCGGCTGAAATGAGTCTCTTCTTAGGGCGGCTGGACTCACCCTAAGAGATAGAGTGAGGAGTTCAGTCATCTGGGAGGAGCTCAGAGTAGAGATGCTGCTCCTTCACATCGAGAGGAGCCAATCGAGGTGGCTCGGGCATCTAGTCCAGATGCCCTTAGGACGCCTCCCTGGTGAGGTGTTCCAGGCATGCCCAGCCGGGAAAAGGCCCTGGGGCAGACCTAGGACACGCTGGAGGGATTATGTCTTACAGCTGGCCTGGGAACGCCTTGGTGTCCTCCCGGTGGAGCTGGAGGAAGTGACCGGGGACCGGGAAGTCTGGACTTCCCTACGGAGACTGCTGCCCCGCGACCTGGACCCGGATAAGCGGAGGAAAATGGATGGATGGTTGGATGGATGGACATTCCAAATGGTCAATGATCAATGTTTGTGCAATGATTCTGATTGATTTTCAACCTTCTCTCAGGTTCACAATTGCCTGTCTTTCAACAATAGACTGCTATCTGGTTTTCATTTGTTTTGACCACTAAATACAGTATAAACAGGCCACACCTATCACAGCAAATCTGAAACTGAGCGTAGACATTTCGTGCTATTTATTGATTTCAATGATCAAAAGTTTCTACCAAAATTTTTCCTCGGTTTGTGTACATTTTCCAGTAAAGTACAATGTTGCACACGTCTTGTTGTGTTGATAATACTGTGTTCTTAATGTATTTCTATCACAAAATGTCCTGTTAGCATCCTTAGCCTGCTAATAAAATGGCAGCTGGAACCGAAAGTCAGCTGTGTCGCATGTCTATGATGTCATCAGTGGTTGACTCTCAAAAACACATTTTTATACTTTTACAATTCTAGTTTTACATGCATAAAACAATTCTAAATGCATAGAAATGACAAATGACTGGAATAAACAAACATTTAAGGTTACTTTTACCTTCATTGAAAACGTGACCGTTCCCAAAGATCTTCTCAAAAGACTACCACTTGCAACTTTCTTTGAGAAACACTATTGAATTCAAGAAATAACTCATGGCAAAAACAGGATGGTGGTGTTGGAGAGGAAGACGTTGATCTCTCTGCCACGTCGTGTCTTTGGGAAAAGTCACATCAGGGCCCACATCTTCAATTAAGGTAAAGGTAACCTTATTTATCCCTTTCATTCATCATTTGTGTTTATATGCACTTTGAATTGTTTTCTGCATGTCAAACTATAATTGTAAAACTATAAAAATGTGTTTTGTGTTCAAATGTATGGCTTTCTGGAACGGAATCATTGGATTTACATTATTTCTTGTGGGAAAGATTTATTCTGTTGGCGCCCGTTTCGGTTAGGAACAAATTAATGACGTTAAGCAAGGGTCCACTGTAGTGTTGTGTACCGCTACTGGATCTCATTAAAGTTGGGGTACGTACATTTGTAAGTAGAACCTCAGGATTTCAAACTATTCTATTAAATGTTCCCAGTCGGAAAGATAACATTTCCTATTTACCAGTTTTGTGGAGTGCAGCTTAAATGAAATCAAAATGCACAAAGTACCAAACGATGGAAATGAAAGCAAACACGAGGTCACTTGATTGAATTACAGCATGACGGCAGGTCAACCAGCAAACGACAATGGAAAACTCAGTAAAGAAAATGGTGACCGCTGAGTCCAATGAGTCAAATGCAATCAGTCACTCGAGTTTAATTTGATTTGGGTTGTGTTCTGCTCACGTTTAATTGAATAAAAGTCTTACGTTTAAGACGTAAACAACTTCGAGTGGAAGGTTGACGTTTTAGAATCAGATTTCTTCAAAATGTATCTAAAATCACACCGTTATGAGCCCGCTAGGTCTTTTATGGGGCTGTAGTTTAATGCACAATTAGCAGTATGACCCTTTTCACCGAGGTTGCTAACATTCCCGAACACATTACCTCCTGACTCCCTGGAGAAGCACTTTCACACCCCTGTTGAGGGAGCACTTAAAATTATACACCCCTGTTAAAATCAGCTCATTTCACTTTCCTAATTGGAAAAACTCACACTACACTGGATCGTTCCCGCTAAAGAATCACCTGACCTGCCAAAACAATGCAGCGTGACAGGAAGGCCCTCTTGTCTGTCTGGCTGGTAGTTCGGGTTTTAGACAAAATGAGAAATAGCTACCAGGGGCCGGTAATGGAAAGCTGAGCTCCTGTGCAATAAAGTGTTTGGATTGGTTGGCTATGTTCTGTTTCGAAGCGCTAAGGAGGACTTCAACAATGGATTAGGATGTGTTTAGTCCATGGTGCTTTGAGTCGGGGAAGAAATGAAATCCATTTTGGCACCAAGTTTTCATATCCTTCCTTGGGAGAGGATGAAATACGCATTTTCAGGTCCATTTCACAAGAGGGCACCTGCTCTTTTTGGATTCCACTCCAGTCCTCTGTGTGGGTGTGCTTACTACTGGAGCAGAATATTCTGGTAGTAACACACAATGCACACTTTTCATTTGGGCTGTGGAATTACTCTAGCTCTCTCTCAACCAGTCCAGGGTCAAAGACAAAATAATCCTTGAACTAATTTAAAAACCATAAATCCATTCAGGACTGAGTCATGCACATGCAGAGTAGAAAATCCAGAAATCGACTAAATGACCATAAAATCTGGTTGTTTTCACCAGAATTCTCAATCAAGGTATTGTTTCAACTACATTTAAGTTCCCTACTAAAAAAAAACCTGCAATTCTGTACTGTATGGTCATGGTCATTCTGTATTTCCTGTTTATTCCAGTTTCCGTTACTGCTCTGGCAGTGAAGTGGTACACATTGCCGCCTTTAAGCTGCTAGTGCAGGTATAACAATAATATGTATTAGCCTGGCCAGATGCAAGGGAGTCAGGTAGGAGAGTAAGATATATTTTGTTTTTTAAATTATGACTACTACAGTTTAGGTCGAGATCCCTTGGATTGGCAGACTCACATCGACATAAACAGTTGTCAATATAACCAAAAAGCCAGGGACATAAAGAGAATTGGGAATAATAAAGGATTTTTTGGTCTACAGCAGTTTGTTGACGTGTTTTTTTCCCCGTAGGTGCATAATTTCAATGGTGCATTTTATTAGTTGAGGATTGCAGGATGAAAGAACAGCTGAGAAGTCGAAAAAATTAAGAGGAAAGCTGAGGACCCCCACTCTTTTTCGGTTGTTTTTGTTGATTTTGATAGAACCACAAACCTGGTTTAACAAAAACACAAGCAATAAAGTTAACAATACAACACATGAAGACAGAAACTGGCCCATTTTTCATAGAACTCTCAAATTTTTAAAAAGCGGTCAACTATGTATGTCGACCAGCACTTGGTGAATTGGTTGACTAAAGTCACTACGCCAGCCCTTCTGATGGCGTCTTTATCCATTTCCACGAATCCCTCGTTCATTGTGGTTAATAGGTTGCCGACCAGACTGTGATAAGTGAATTTCTGCGAAGTAGGATTCCTTATTTATAACCACAATACTTTTATAGTAAAGCATACGACCTTCTAAATATGCTTTTTAACATTATTAGAGCCCTCTACACATGAAATCACAGCCCTATAAGTTACCCATTAAAGTAGACATAATAATTAGTGCTGTCAAATGATTACAATTTTTAATCAGATTAATCATGGGTTTCAAATGAATGAATTATTAATCAACATTTGAAATGATGTCTGAAATATGCCCATTTTTACTGTATTTTATTGAAAGAAAGATAAATGGGTTATATATATTTGCATGTATTAACAGCTCCAAATGAACTGAAAATTTCAATCAAGCTAAAAGATACCACACGTCTTTAAAAATCTATTTACCTCACACTAGTTTCTTTAATAGTAGCAGAACATTTGAATCTCACTGGAACCGTGTCACCATGAGCAAGGAGGGGTTGCGGTCGTGTAGTGACAATGAGGACGTGATGTTCCGACGGCGAAGGGACAAAATACGCGTTTGTGAGTTAGAAATACACGTGTTGTTGGAATTGCACCGCTGTTGACGTGTTCAGGTTACATTAAAGTCCTAAAAGAGCGTCAGACTGTGTGACTCTGTGGGGAACTACGATGTGCTGCCGTCTGTCGTCGTAACGGTGAAATGTGGCTTGCCATAAGGCGTATCCGTTAATTAGGCAAAAAAGAAATTAACGTCATTAATGAAATAAATTAGTTACCGCTGTTAACGCGCTATTTTTGACAGCCCTAATAATAATATAAAATAGGACATAATATAGACTCACACTTTATCACTGGGGGAGTTTGTTGTTGTTGTTCCGGTTTCTGGACGTAGTACTGTGATGCTATTGTCTCGTCAATGTGACATAATGTAACATGACTGACACCTAGTGACCAGTGTAGGATACCACATAGCACATCGTGTCTTTTCTGAATGTTTTATATTTATATTTTAGTTCATTTAGCCATTTTTATGCTTGAAGATGCTTAATTTAGGTCAAAAGTATGTAAAATTTGCTTAAATAGGCATATTTATAAGCAAGAAACAGCGTTTCTGCAAAAGTCCAAGCGCAATTCCAAGCGCAATGTGGCGAGGGTAAACTCTTCTCAGGGCTGAGCGCTTGACATGCAATTCTCCACCAAAACGCTAGGGGCAGTGTTTTCCTGAGAGTGAGCAACCACAACTCTCTTTTCTCTTTGACCAGCTATTAAGCTACCGGTGTAGCAGAAAACAATGGCGACAGAAGCGACATCCACCTAAAACTAACGTATTATCAAGGTGTTAATACTTCAATTGTTGTTGTTCAATTGTTTTCTTATGGTGGACTTTTTGGCACTCCCGCGAGAGGGAAGACCCAGAGATGATGTACGAAGAAAAGACAACCAATCACAGCTCTGCAATCCGCATCAACGTGGACGCAAAGTTAGACATTTTCATGTCTAGCTCCGCTGAAGAGATTTAGAGGGGACACAACCAGCCGGGGTTGCTTTCGCTGGCTCTGTGGCGCTCGAGCCTCATTCAGGCTTTAGACGGCTTAAACTGCCTCCACTCTACTAATGGTTATTACTATTAGCTAAGTAGAACACAGGAATCTAACAGCTACAGATGTGATTTTTTTAGCATTTTAGAACAAAAAGGGTCTAAAAGAGAGCATAGTGCCACCTACGGTAGTGAAGGCTGCTTCTGCCAATAATGACCTATTCACCCCATGCATGTACTGGGACAGCATAAGAATGCCATCTTGCTCAGATGGCATATAAATTGCTAGCATCTGTGGACCACATGCACCTGAAAGCTGAAATTAACCTTTGAGTTCATCTGAGATCACATTTTGCTTGCCCTTGGAAGCAGGCAGACGTCCCATTGGTAGGCCCAGTTACCGGGGAAGATTCTTATTAGGATGTGTTACAAAGAGTTATGAGAGGCTGGATTAGCCAAAGGAACTATGGAGCAGTTCATACAACACTGACAACATGACAGCAGGGTTTGGAGCCTGAAAACACCAACTTTTGAAGAGGAATCTCAGGAGCATTATTTTTAATGATACACACATATGTCACACTTTCAACTAACATACACAATCTGTATACAGTATGTGTATGTATACACAGTACACTGCCTAGCCAAAAAATGTCACGACCTGGATTGTACCAAGCAAAGAGGTAAGCGTCTCCCATTGAATAATTGCTGCATGGGTGATTTTGTCAATGGACACATCCTGTGCTTGTGGAAAATATGTCCATCTTTTTCAGAAGGGTCAAATTATCAGAATGCATCAAACATGAGAAAACGGAGCTGAAACGGAGCTAAAGGAGCTGAAAATGCTAAAATTTGCTTTAGACCTGTCCAGTGTTTTATTAAAAAGCGGAAGGCAAAAAATGTATGCATCTCTGATCAGAAATAAATGTTGTGATATCGCAGAAGCTTGTGGGAAAGAGGCCACGTGCGAATGCGTGCCGGAATCAAAGCTAATATTAGCGTGCGTGCGACCCTTGTTTTGGCCAGGCAGTGTATCTACAGGTGGTCCTTGGTTACGATGTTTCATGGTGACAAGCATACTCCCATAAATTACCCTAATTTCCAGTGTATAAGCCGCTACTTTGTTCTCATGCTTTGAACCCTGTCGCTTGTACAGCTAATTTATGGCTAAAAATGACATTTCCCATCATGCTTAGAGTGCAGCTTCAGGAAGTAGTGATGTGGACGACTGAAGTGGAAGCTAATCGCAGCAACCTCTGACACATCTTAAGTAAGATTGATCAAGTGTAGTATTACTACAGCTTCTGTTTGGACTACTCGGACCGCCAACCGTCCAATACCACCAATGGGTTTCGAAAGAAATTTTCCAAACTACTGCGTGATGAAGAGCTTTAGCTCAAGCTTAATGGCTAATGGCTCGAGACAAAAATGACACCAAGAGTGACAACCAAGGAGAGCGACAGAGAGACTGACAAAGTGTGTGACGAAGGAATTATGAGGCTGTTCAACTGTGATGCTGAAGAAGACGAGAAGCCGACTTGAGTGGTTTTAGTTCCCAGGAGGAGGAGGAGGACGGCGATGAATGAGTTTTCTGGTAGGCTACTGTTTAAGTAGCTACGCTACAGGCACTGTTTAACTTAACTATTAACCACACTGTTCTGTTTATTTAATCAAAAATGTAAAAACATATTTAAGCGTACTAAACATCCCATCTTGGGATGTGGACACCTGCGGCATGTACAAATACTATTTTCTCTTTAAATTTTGTGGGCGCAGTTTACATACCGCTGCGCTCTATAGTCCGGAAATTATGGTAATTTTGCTCTTTAACCACCAGACTCGCTCGAAAACTACCGTAGTTTCATCGCGCGTGGCAGCAGAATACAGCAGAAGGATAACATCGCTTAGTAGTTAACTTTTTGTGCTTCATTATGTCTCCCAAGCGGCAGTGTGCCAAAGAAAAGGAAAGTCATTGCCATGGAAGTGAAAACGAGAGGATATTACCTGCTCTATTGGTCTCATCTGCTACCATCACTACCATCATGAAAATGCTAATGAATGCTAGAGGGGTCATGGATTCTGTGTGCTGTTACAAGGACATCTGGGAGGAGAAGAGGTTATCCTTCCAGACTAGCCTGGGATTTTAAGAAGGTAGGACAACCACTTTTAATGTTTTATTCCTGTATTTTACATGTCCTTCATATGTTCTGTGTACAATGGGAGCAGCTTTGGAATTAATGTAGGTACAAGTTCCGATTTAGACTAAAACTCAACTTTAAGTCTTGGGACGGAACTGGTTCGTAACCTGAGGGCCACTTCATTCCCATGCAGAACAGGTTGTGTTCAATGTCAAAATCGACAGTAGTGTCACCAATAAATGTACAGGTTATAAACGAGGCGTGTCAGAAAAGTTCCTCGTGATGACGATCGCGTTCTTCAGCGTGAGGGTCATCGTGTTACTACGAGTTCCTGCCAGGGCCAGATGATCAAACAGCACATCTCCAAAGAGATCCTGCAGCGTTTTCTTTGTTCCGTGGGGAGAAGTGGATGGATGGATGGACATTGTGGATTAAAACTGTAGGTTGAACGGAGGCAACTGGACTCTTCCTTCTTTGTTGGACGTTTCACTTTTAATCCAAAGCAATTCCTCTTCAGCTCTAAAATGTAAGTGTGGAATCTCCTTTTATTTATGTCTCGAGTGGGCGTGTCCCCTCGGAGTGGTCACAATAGATTTGTTGTTTTTATTGTCAGGTGTGGCTGGTGAGTGACGGCCCTGTATAACAATACTGTAGGTCGTTCGCCTGCCTGGTGGTGAAACACTACATTAGTCCAGTGGAACAGGACAGCCTTTGATATAAGCCGACGATCGGTGTGTTTAGAGAGGGCCTTTCTAGTTTGAAGTCATTTCACACGTCTGTTACACTAGCGGTCCTCCCTATCCAGAATTTAGACATCGTTGTCGTGAAAGGAAGCAGTTCATTTGCAAAGAAGGGACATTCCTTTGAGGACATTGACGTCTATATTCGGAATAGAGAGGACCACTAATTTTAAAGAGGTGTGAAAGAAGCCAAATTACAAAGCCCCTCTTAAACAGAGGAGGTCTGCTCCATAATCTTCACCATCTGCTTACAACGATGTCCTGACATCTCTCATCCAAAGATTGTCTCATTCCACGAGAGGCGTGGCCACTGACAAGCCGTTTTGCCACCAGGCAGGCGAACCACCTATGCTAATGCATGATGGTCGCTCAGCAGCCACGCCTGGCAACAACCCTGTTGTCCCCCAAGGGACACCAGAGACGTAAATAGGGAGACTCCTCACCTAAAATATGTGGAACTGAAAAAGTCTTTTGGATTAAAGGTGAAACATCTTCAACAAACAAGAAGAGTCCCGTTGCCTCCATTCAGTCTTTGTGGATTACGGTGACCTGGATCAGTGGTCCCACGGACCGGTTTGTGTTCCCACAAATCTCCCCAAATATTCAATATTATTTATTATCAGAATATTAGAACTTTTACCCAACCTAATGTTTCTGAAATTACAACTTATTTTCTGTTTTGTTTGTTTCTCAACAACTTTGTTTCTCATCCAATTATTTTAATTACATTTTTTAGCCCTTTGTGTTTCATCTTTATCCTATTTTTTGTCTTTATATTATGACCTAATTGCACTAATATTTTGTCTTGTAAAAATGACTGTCCTTTTTGAGTTGGTCGACTAAATGCAGCAAAGTCACTACGCTGACCCTTCTGACATTTACAGTAATCCCTCGTTTATCACAGTTAATCAGTTGCAGACCCGACCGTGATAAGTTAATTTCCGCGAAATAATAGCTAACCTGTTTACGGCCATCTGAATACATTTTTTAACATTATTAGAGCCCTCTAGACATGAAATAACACCCCTATAGTCACATTTACACTTTTATTACCCAATATAGTTGACATAATAATAGAAAGTAAGACATACCACATAGCACAACGTGTCTTTCAATGCGTTTTCTGGCTATCTTATATTTATATTTTAATTCATTTTGCCATCTTTATGCATGAAAATGCTTAATTTAGGCCAAAAATACGTACAGTTTGCTTAAATAGGCATACTTATATTTATAACCAACAGACAGCGATGATTTATTAATGAATATATATTTTGACAAACCGTGATAGAGTGAACTTGCGGGATTGGAAGCACGATGTGGCGAGGGACGACTGAACAGCTCTTCTAAGGGGTGAGCGCTCGACATGCAATTCACCACCAAAACGCTAGGGGTTTTCCTGAAAGTGGCCACACACAACTCTCTTTTGCAACATGCTCTTTTTTTGCATCTATGGTGTTTTTTAACTGTAGAGTGTGTTTAACTGAGAATGTGCTGAGGGCTGATGAAACGCATCAACACTTCGGACACCCCTGCTTTAAGTCATGCACGCACACACACATGCACTCTGATGTGACATCTGCTGTGGATAGACCATGTCACACTGCAAAGGGGACACCCGTCACAGATGTTCTCAGCCAGCTCCTTCCCCTCCCTCATCCTTTGGGAGAGTTCAGAGTGACAGACCACAGACACAAGGAAACAGCAAGTGTGTTTCTGTTTACGAGGCCAGCCAATATCCACAGTCTCTCTCACATTTTACAAATGTATTTGGACAGTGTACTTTTCAGCCCCTGAAAATGGAGGTACCCAACATAGAATGACTGTAAATGCTCAATACTATGTCGTATCCGAAAGTGGCTGTATGACTGAAATAGAAAAAAGGTCGACACACACACACAAAACCACACGAGGGAGATGTATTAAATGTGCCTGCGATTGAAAGAAAGAGACAGATTTGTAGTTAGGGTGGGACTGTGTGTGTGTGCACGTGTAGTATTTTGTACGCACAATATGAACAAAAAAGGGAGAAAAGTGTGCCCGCATCAACTTTGTGTGTGTCTCAGATTAAGCCTGGGTTGTGAGGAGGGGAGGTGGCGTGGTTTAAAAGTCAAATGTGTGCACGTGTAGCAGAGCCCACAGAGGCCAGCTGCCTGGTCATTAATAAACATGATCATGAATGCTTAATTGCCATCAGTGGTGTGGCAGAGGGACCGTTGTGGGTGATATTGATGATTGGAAGACACACACACACACACACACACACACACACACACACACACACACACACAACAGATTGGAGGAGCGGCAGGAGGGAAGTGTGTCTGTTTGTGAGCAACAGCGGAAGTGTCAAGTGTGTTAACTGGCGTAGGAAGATGCTACTTTTCTCTACATGTTTAACACCTCAAGCATGAACAAAGGATGTACTGTGTATACATTTACTGTTGGAATGAACCACAATGGTTGGTTTTGCTTCAGAAACCTTGGCCAATAAAGGTTCCGTGAAACCTGATATAATGTAAGTTTTGTTAAAAACAAAGCATTGGAGAGGAAAACTGTTCTCGCGCTATTTCATTCTGGAAATGTACTTGAAAGCGATGCCACGTTTGCTGTATGTTTCGCTTGTCGAAATAAAACATGAAAAACAAAAACAACCTTCCGGCCCCTTCGGCATCACTCGCGCAAACTCTGTAACACTTCCTGTATTCGGTTAGTCCGGCCATCAAAATAAAAGCATGCCCCGGTACCACATGCACAATTAAGCCACTCATTTAGTCCACACTCGTCACTCAGAAAAATTGTTCAGAGCAACGCTTTCTCATTCAAAAAAGAAAAAAATGTCAGCAATATTCAGCTCTTGTTTTTCTGTTCCCACATACTCTGACAGCCAGCCCAGCTTAAAAGCCATAATACGGGTTAGCAAGCAGCATTTAGCTCCCCTGCACCAGTAGCTACATGCTGAGCTGCAAAACAGCAGCATTACTACGTAACGCGCTGTTCATGAACTACCTGGCTGCGCAAGTAAATACGTACCGACAGGATGTCATCATTGGCTGGACAGTGTTCGTCATTGTGTTGTTAGTACTTGTTGGCGCCTGTCAATCACTGACTTGCATCGCAAAACGGTACAGAATAAATTGTTATGTGTTTATTTTATTTACAGTTCAGGTTAGAGTTCACCTTGTTGCGCTGCAAGGATTTGCAGTGCGCAGAGAACACAAGATCGGTGAGCGATGGCGCACACGCGCAGCTTGGAGGGAAGCACCAGACTCGATCAGCGGAACAACAGGCTTTTATTGCAGGTTTAAATGATCTCATAACAGCCACAATAACAATACCGTAATAACAATAATAATAATAACAACAACACGAGCTACTGTTGCGACTGTAAACCACGCCAAGCTACAACTCAACTCTGAACCACCGGCCTCATTTCCTGTCCATGCCACCGAAACACAATTACAACAGCACACACGAGTCTTATTCATGTCTTAAATGGCTTATTTTCTCTGATTATGGCTACTTTATTAGGTAATATGAATGTAAATATGACTATAGGGGTGTTATTTCATGTCTAGAGGGCTCTAATAATGTTAAAAACTATATTCAGAAGGTGGTAAACAGGTTTTCTATGATATAACTACAAAAATATTCCATTTATAAATCAGAAATCCTACTTCGTGGAAATTCACGGTGAGGTCTGGAACCGATTAACTGTGATAAACGAGGGATTACTGTACAGTATTGTACAGTTACACATCATCGCATCTTGTCTAATCATCTTCCTGCTGGAAAATGTGAAGTGAAAGGACTTGTGAGACTCGTGCCCTCTGCTGGATTCATAACTACAGCACTCTTCCCCTCCCCCGATAGTGCCATCAAACCACTTTCTATTTAAGGTGCCCTAATTAACCCAAATCGCTGCAACAATCTGTACCTCTATGGACACTTTTATCCTGATTTGCACCACATTTATACGGTACCACTCACAAAGTCTCTCATGGTTTTCTGATTCTTCAAAATCCTGCGAACAAACCAAACCATTCAACAAGTGGCGATGAAGGTAAAAATAGGACGTTGTTTGGCAGTTCTTTAAGGGCTAGCGAGTCGTGCTCAAGGACATCCTGCACCGACGAGCACTCACAAATACCCTTCTTGCACATGCAGCATCTTTGCCAGCTTCTAATGTGTGTTTAAAACATTTTCTAAATTGATGGATCAGATGGTTTGGCAGCTGCTGCCAAGTCAGTACGACATACAAATCATTTCAAGGCTGTTATTTTATTTTAGAGGGAAAAGAACTTGCAGTGTCACTTTAATTTCTGCTGCTTTTTTTTGTTTGTTTTTAAATGGGAGACTAAAAACAGAATGAGGAATCTCTCCCGTGTGATTAAATTGCTGCTACCATTTTGCAACCAGTCTGGCACCTCACTCCTGTTCTTGTTTGTCGGAGTATTTTTCCCGCCAGCTAGTTGCTACCCATTGTAGCTTAAACTTACCTGCTCTTTTACTCGCTCTCCTGCAAGTTCGCTAGCCGGTAAGCGTGTTTTTGTGTTAGTCTTACTCTTGCTATTAGTATTTTCCTGCTCATGGTCTCGTCCCAGCACCGCTTTTGTTTGTACTTTTGTATTTTTGGTTTTGCTTTGCTGCCTTCCTGTTTGTTTGTCTTCGCTGTGCTCTTTTTGTTTCTAGTTTTTCCCCTCATACACCCTAGAACGCCAAATAAATGTGCGGGGATCCGCTGTCATCCTCATCGGCCAACTTTCCTTTTTTTTTTTTAATTTGAATAGCTTTGCAAGAGGAGTAATACGTGCCGACTGAGTTCATGGAAATCCCAGCAGGACACTCACACAAAGCAGACTGTTACTGACATTATGGTCGCTATAATAGTTACTGTAATTACGTTATTTTTGCAACGGGGCGGCACGGCTCAGGTGGCACAGTGGTTGTCTCTCAACCTGACGGTTGCGGGTTCGAACTACGTCCTCCCGTGATTGTGTCGAAGTCTCCCTGGGCAAGATATCGAACCCCCAGTTGGTCCTGATGCTGCGCCATCAGAAGGTAAATATGCTAACAGTGTCAAAGCGCCTTGAGTGCCTTGGAGGGGGGAAAAGCGCGATACGAGTCGAAGACCATTTAACGCGTTACTCCCGACACTGGTGCTAAAAAGACATTTGTCTGAGGTTTTAAACGGGTTACTAACAAATTCCAAAAGTACAGTACTGAAAGACCATTTGATGATAGATGAGGGTGGCACAGACTGACTTTGTCCTTGTATGTGTTTATATTTAATACAGAGCGGTGATCAATGTGTATGTAGACGAACATGTGTTGTTTTGGATCATAGATGCCTTTCCAACAGCCTAGTGGACATCAGTGCAGCTTGATTTTAGCCTGATCATTGTGCCACACAAAATTCTGTCTAGCAACCCGTGGAAAAATAAACCAAGCCAACTGTTTGTTTGTTGTTGTCCGTGCCATTGTGTTTGTCAAATGATTGGATTATTGACAAACCGCCACTTGATTTGGTGCTATGGTTCCAATTGATGTACGTCTGTTATGTGCCCTTCAGATGGTGACTCTCAGGGGGCAATCTGCAGAATCTTAGCATCGTAAACAAGTCCGCGGCGACGAGGCCTGAAGGGCTAATTAGCAGCTAGCTGCTTGAACCGTGCTGTCATGTGGCGAGTGGGAGGATGAAACAGACGCGCCGTCATTGCACTACACGGAAACAATGACTGTGTTGGGTTTTTTTTTTTTTTTTTTTTTTGGGAAGTTGATCAAACAGGTGTCACATTTGCAGGAAGACGCTGAGTCAGCTTTAATAAGCAGCTTTTTACGAGGTAAACGGTGACAGACTTATGAATGGAGCCTGCTTAAGAATAAAGGGAGGGCGGGGATATGTCTGCTTTATTATTGACGCTTTGCGAAAACCTCTTGAAGCTACGGAAAACAAAACATACCTCACATTCATGGAGTCTTATTCCCTTCTTATATATTTGCATACACAATGAGATGTGCTGTGACTTGCTCAGCATCCCTACAAACACCTCCTCCCCCAACACACACACACACTCCTCCTTTAATAAGCTCCCCTGCTACTCACATAAACACAAAGACTCTCCAGCCAAAATCAGCATTTTCTTGCTTGATGGCATCTCCTTGACAACCACCCTACGTCTACTTTCCCAGTATTATCCCTACGTCTCCTATTGGCCGCGACCTTTCACCTCCAACACCACCTCCTTGACCCCCTCCTTGCTCACCCTGAGATGATAATCAGGAGCGCCACAGAGCTTAATTACAGTGAGACCACACGGTGAGTAAACAAACGGTACAAACATTTAAAACAAATGAATTAAAAACATTTTTTTTAAATGTCCCCTTTTTCCTCCATTAATATCCATTAAAGTTGTCCCTCGCCACTTCGTGGTTCGAATTTCGCAGCTCCATCTATCATAGTTTTTCCACAAAGATATGAAATCACCTTGTGGTTGAATAGCCTTAGAGTCAAAACATATGCATATTGAAGTAAATGTTGTGTATTTTTTGCCAAAAAGAAGCATTTTAAAGCATAAAAACGTCTAAATACAAATACAAGGCATTCAGAAGACTCATTCAAAGACGCTGCGCATGGTATGTACTTGTAGTATTCCACGCTGGTGAGAAGGTGTGAGTAACATTACCGACACACAAACACCAGACTCGATCGACAGAACAGGGTTGCAATGATCTCACGGCAGGCACGATAATCCCGAATAAAAACACAGCCTACTGTTGCGGCCACAACAAGCTCAAATTCAACTCGGAATCCACAATGTCACTTCCTGTCCGCCAACCACTCAGCTCCCCTAGGGAACACATTTATAGGAAAACACACAAGCACAAGTCTTACTGTATGTCTTAAATGGCTTGTTTACGCTTATGTCTATTATGTTGGGTAATACAGTGGAAAGGTGACTATAGACATGTTGTTTCATGTTTAGAGGGCTCTAATAATGTTAAAAACATATTTAGAGGGTCGGAAACTGGTTTTCTATGCGCTAAATATGAAAATATTTCATTTATAAATAAGGAATCCTACATCGCAGAAATTCACTTATCACGGTCGGGTCTGGAACCAAATGGTAGTCAATGAGGGATGAGTGTATGACCATTTACAGTCCTGCATTAGCTCAAACAAACAAACATGACCTTAATATAGAATTGTGTGTACCAGGCCGTTAAGTGTTTATTGTCAATTACGGTATTTGTTATCTGCCATTGGCTGGTGACCAGTCCAGGCTGTACCCCGCCTCTCGCCCCAAGTCAGCTAGGATAGGCTCCAGGACTAGTGAGGACCCTAGTGAGGATAAGCGGCATTGAAAATGGATGGATGGACGTATGCGTTATTTGAGGGATTTCATCGTTTAATCTTGGAATCCGGGTTTCACTTCTTGGCAACAACCAGCAGTGGGCGCAATAACACTTTGCACATTTTGAAACCTAAAAATGAAAAGACAGAAGAACTCAAATAAATGATTAAAATATGTACATAAATGTACAAAAACGTCTCACCTTAAACAATCCCATGACTAACTACAACACTGCAGTGTTTCCCATACATTTAGTTATTAGTGACATCTGTTCATCAATGTAGTGACATATTAGATGTACAATGATGTGTACGTCATCACTTATCACACTTATATGGACATCATGCGGGTTTTTTACCTGCCCGTGCTTGTTAAAAGGTGCACGGTCTACAGCTGCAAGATACGCAACCAACGGCCATAAGTCAATACAACAATCCTTCGTTTGTCGCGGTTAATTGGTTCAAGACCAGACCATGATAAGTGAATTTGCGCAAACCAGGATTCCTTATTTATAAAAGAAATATTTTTGTAGTTAGAGCATTAAAAAAAACTGTTTCCGACCTTCTAAATACAGTTTTTAACATTATTAGAGCCCTCTAGACATGAAATAACACCCATATAGTTACCTTTACACTCGTATTACACAATATAGTAGATATAATAACAGTAAATAAGACATTTAAGACATAAATAAGACTCAAAAGGGCGATCACACGCCTCAGCCTCCCTTGGAAAGTGTATTCCAGGGTGCTGGAGAGAAGGGTACAACCAGGAGGTGCAATGTGGTTTTTGTCCCGGTCGCAGAACACTGGACCAACTCTACACCCTTGCGAGGGGACTGAGGGTACATGGGAGTTTGCCCAACCGGTCTACATGTGCTTTGTGGACTTGGGAAAAGGCACTCGACCGTGTCCCTCGCGGTGTGCTCCGGGAGTACGGGATTGGAGGCACACTACTACGTGCCATTCAGTCCTTGTACAACCGAAGCAGGAGCCTGGTTCGCATTGCCAGCAGTAAGTCCAGCCGGTTTCTGGTGAACGTTGGCCTCCACCAGGGCCTCCCTTTGTCACCGATCCTGTTCATAATTTTCACGAACAGAATCTCTTGCGTCGAGGGAGTCCAGTTCGGGGGCCTTAGCATCCCGTCTCTGCTAATTGCAGACGATGTGGTCCTGATGGCCTCATCGGGCTGTGACCTTCAGTTTACTGGAGCGGTTTGCACCTGAGTGTGAAGCTTGTGGGATGAGATTATCATGTTATTATTACTGTGCCTGTTATGAGATAACTCAAACCTGCAACAAAAGCCTGCTGTCTGTTGCTCGTCTCACTGAACACTAAAGTAACATTACTGACACCTAGTGGCCCATGTGGAATCCTGCATTCACAATTTCAACGTGTCGTCTTAATGCCTTGTATTTGTATTTCAGTTCATTTTGCTATTTTTATGCCTGAAAATGCTCAATTTAGGCAAAAAATTGCTTAAATATCCATATTTTGTTTTACAAATAGACCGTATTCAATGACAAAGCGTCATCATTTATTAATTCATTTTTGAAAAATCGGGATAGAGTGAAGCCGCGGTTCACTCTAGGTACATTATCAGGTTTAAAAACACAAAAATGTACATTTCTCTCAACAAAAAGCTCCGGTTTACGCTTCCACACACAAACACCGAGCCGAAGCGTGATGGATGATTATGTAAATTAGAGCATTACGTCAACTAGCCAAGTAAGAACGCTGCAGAGCAAATCCACTTTGCATTTGACTTTTGTTTTTATGTCAAACTGGTTGCGATTGTGATTGATTTATTTACTTGTTGTGGAAGGCTAGAATAAAGACGTAGTCAAAGGCTTTATTGTTGTGTTTATGCTAATAGTCTTATTCATGTTGCATTATGACAACACTAACACACTGCCAATGCACACACGGTAACAAGCGTGGGGTGAGGTATTTTGTGACAAGCATATAAACCACTGATAAAACACACACACACACCACACTAGCCAGTGTGTAAATACACAGCGGCATGGCAAACACATGCCGCTCGTATCACGGAGTTAAAAACCTCACAACGCGCCCCAGAAGAGCATTGAATGAGGGGATTGAAATAAAGGTTGAGGGTATAATTACATCAAATTTGAGCGGAGCGACTCCTCAAGTGCGATTCAGTCAGAAGATGTAGTCGTTGGCATGCTGCTCGGTGGGCCAACATGCAAAGTCCTCACGGTCTTTATTGCCTGTACCGCATGCCGCGAGTGGACTTTTCTGCACAATTTGACGTTCAAGCTAATCAACTGAAATGTGCGGATGTCTATTTCTTTTTAATCCAAACCCAAACAGCCTCAAGAGCGTTTTACAATAAGCTGGTAATTACAGTAGAAATAGTCCAAAAAAGTGAGGCAAAATGGAGTGCAGTGCTTGCTGCAACCAATAGAGGCGCTGTTGTTTCAGTCTCAACTAGCTTGCTTCCAAAAAGTACATTGGTTACATTTGAAAAAAAAAAAAATTCTATAAATAAAGATATCTATGTAACTAAATGTATTTTTTAAAGTCTAAAATCAAATAAAAATACAGTTTTCCCTCGTTTATCGCAGTTGTTGGTTCCAGACGTGACTGTGACAAGTGAATGTCCACAAAGTACAATTCCTTATTTATAAATGGAATATTATCATAGTTACAGCATAGAAAACCAGTTTACAACCTTCTAAAGGAGGTTTTTAACATCAGAGGCCTCTGGACATCCAATCCATACCAACATATCAATTCCCATACTGGTATCGATTCTCGTATTACAATAATGATATTTAGACACTGGTGTGTTTGACAGAAGCAGTTAGAATTAATCCCATGACAAAGCATTTTTAAGAATGATGTGTGGTTAAGAAGTAGCACTTTGAAATGTCTTGATGACATTGGTGAACTATTTTTCCCTTCCACCTGTCTGAGGAAGTATCCGGGTTCTTTTTTCAAGCCCGCTTTTCAGTTTATAGTAACGCAGCAACCGACAGTTGGTTACCTTCTGCTACATTCTACATATCCTCATCATAGTTAAGAAAGAGAACACAATTTATACGACACGTCTTTCTTTTACACGCGTGACAGTTAAAAGAAACCAAACTTACTTTACGTTACTTAAGAGTGGATTTCTGAGACCCAGCAATGAATTTTTGGCATCTGCAGGGGCCAACATTCCCACTTTCCATGAGGAATTGGTTTTCCTAATAGTCTCTCACATGAAGTGTCAGCTATATTATTTTTATTCGGCCACAATGCCAAGGTCAAAGGTTTAGACCACAGTGCTGGAGTGCCCTGGAGCAAACCACCAAACCCTCTGCATCTGCCATGAGGCCTCCTGCAGGGCCGGACACCAATGAGCTTGAAGCTGTAGCCTGCAGCATGGACAAGCTGGAGATGAGATCCAGCTTCCAAAGAGCCTGCAGGGTCTGATAAGAGGAACTGAGCCCAGCAAAGACTCCTTGAACACAGCGGGAAGTTCCAAACACAATTTGATGGGAATCATTACTCGAGTTGCTGCGTTTGGGATGAGATAAGGACATTCCTCTCTCCTGTGTGCGGAGGTGGATGCTCTGCAAGTGTCTCCACATCAGGAGTGGAGACGAGGCTGCTGTTACTCATCTAATTAGCTTCCATCAATTAAGGATGAAGCAATAAGGAGGTTGCAGAAAGTTTTTTTTTCTTCCTTCATCAAAGTGAGTCACGCATGAAAAGAGGTAAGCTAAATGTTGTTTCTATGCTGTTTTCCATTCTCTTATCAGATCACTGCTGTTTCAAATTGAAATATTGCTATGCGCAGAGGCTATTTCTTTGAGATGAACGCTGGGCTATAATGACTCCTGTGGTACCACGCTGCCCTCTAACGGTCAGAGCCGGTACTGACACAGGACGCACCAGTCCAGGCCTATTTCAGAGATATTCAGCTATAGAACTTTGTCATCATTCTTCCATGTTAACGTGTAGCTTTAATTGACTGGATCACAGGAGTCTAAACCACCATTGCTATCACCTTGTCACGGACAGTGAATTATTTCTCTCCCTTTACGTGCGCTCATCACATCAATAGCGAGTAACAGATTGTGTGCATTGATGAATGAACACTAAAAATAGGACTACATTCACTAGAGCTAAAGCTTGCTGTTTGGCATTAGAGTTTAACATATGCAAATATCCCAAATCCCCCAAGCTCATCAATTTAACAGGTAATTTTGCTAATTTGCTGCAAATTGACCTGGTGTCATGAGGCGCTAAAGTGTATGGAAGAATTATGGACGTGGTTCATCTTTTAGGCTGTGATGCAGTGTTCAGGTTTGTTCTAATCTGCCCAGACTCCATTTAAACAAATCCCCTGGTGCTAGTGAATGCTGTGGCAAGCACTCCTGCTGCACAAGCGAAGGTGATTAAGCTAGCCACCATCTGCACCTTTATGGCTATTTTGTTCTGTTAAGTCAAATTGGTCCTTTTTGGTTTTTATTTGCCATCTAAAATTGTGTAAATTGCGTAATTTACATCGTTTTGCATACGTGTTTTGCTTTAGTGTTATGTGTGGTAATGATCATCAAAAGTGAGTTTGCTATCATTTGCATCCTGCAATAAATATGTTGCCTAAATCAGGGTTGAGGACAATAATAAAAAAATGTAGGAATATCTGATGCACCTTCAACTTTTATTTAACATCACATCTCCTGTAGTGGAACATCATAGCCCCTAATGGTATGCCTCAGCAGAAAAACACTACAAGCATGAAATGAACACGACAGGAGGGTTCAAACATGGCTACAAGCCTGCATGCACACAACAATGAGTATATAGTGTCTTTTCTAGGTTGAGTGCTGTACAAACTCTTCAGCTACCACGATACACACGCATGGCAGGCCTGTCAATCGTGTCAGGTAGCGTTTTCTTTAAAAAGCGCACACCGTCTGGTGTACAGTATATCGCAAATTAGCGTCGGGGAGCATCATGAAAGAGTCCGTACAATAAAAGGCACAATCCCATCATCTGCAACAGTCACCAAGCAAAAGCTCAGGGTAATGCACACAGGCTGATGTCATCCATAATTAAGCACTACACGTCCCTGGTTTCCATCCACCAGAGTGCTCTGTGAATGGATGGTATTGAAGCAATTTGAGTTCCAAGAACATCAAATTGTCTGAAGTGACAGTAAAGCATGTAAAGAAGTGTTTCCACTGGTCCTGGGTCAGAAAGCAGTCCTAAAGCATGTGTTTATAGGAGACAAATCATGTTTATTTCACACTAAAACAATATGCACCTGACATCCAGCAGATCCCTCTGTCCATTTACCTAATATTCCTTCACAAAGCTATGTTCCTGTTTGCTTGGCTTCACTGTGTACTTAGAAACAGATTACATACATTGATTTGGGGGATACAACATGTTCATGGTTTTATTTCAAGTGGCTCCAATTCTAAGAGCAGTAATGGAATTGCTGTCTGTGCAGGCTAAGACTCCCAAGCATTGACTAAAACTTTGCGGCAGCGTTTAAAAGAGGAGGCAGAAATGAGTCAGCAACTGCTATTTTCAAGTACTGTGTGCAACTAAATTAAATTCTTTGTTGAACAGCCATGGTGTCCTCCTCGCTTCCATAGGAAGGTCAAAGCTCATTTCCCCTCAGACAATTGAAACATTTTGATAGTTAATTTGATAAAATTCACCAAGCTGTGATTCATAAAATCAGATGTGGTGGTCGTACAACTTAAAAAAGGAAATAAAATACAAATTGAATGTTCTATTGGTAAGACAGCTAAGGAACTATTTGTGAGGAATTTCATCGTTTCTTATCGGGTTGTCAGTGTCCCGTGTGGTGGTGGTGGTGGTGGTGCTTTGCTGACATGAGTACAGAGAAGAAGAGACAACTTTACAAAATGATCTGTTACCTACTGAGTGATGATTATGTCCCCTCAGTGTCTGTGTCAGTGTCTAGCACTGGCTCACTCGCAGCTTCCTCCATGGCCTCACTCTGTTCAATGTCTACGTCCTTAGGAGGGGCAGCTTGCTGCTGCTCCACTTCACTTTCAGGAAGCAGAGAATCGAAGGGCCCTGAGGTGAGCTCTGGAGATGCATCCGGTGTGGGCTCAATCACAGTGCTTTTGTCCATCTCACCTCCACTGACCCACTGGGCTTGATGTGAGGGAGCATTCACTTGTAAGTCTTCCTCATTCTCCCCCTGTGGACTTTGCTGCTCCTCCAGAGAGTACCTTGTCCCTTCAGAGGGGCTGGCAGGCCGCATGAAGGCCACAGCAGAGGCCTGGCCTGGAGTGTCATCTGAAGACGACTTAGGACAAGCCTGCTCTGCGGGTGGGAGTAGTGATTCACTGAGTAGAGGGGTCTCGGGCTGCAGTGATAACTGGGTGTCAGAGGGTGAGCCTGCAAATACACTCTGAGTTTTGTCAGGCGCTGCTTGAGCTGAGGGTGGTGACTGGTCTTGAGGGGTCTCAGGGAAAGTACTGACGTCTTGCTGCGGTTCAGCCTCAGCTTGGTTGGCCTTGTTTGGCTCTGGTGATAGGACAGCTGGCTGATTCTGACCTAACAGAGGCGGTTTAGTCTGAGGTTGAGAGAGCAGGGGGGACTGGAATCGAGAGTGACTCAGGGTGTTAAATTTGAGTGGGGAGAGCAGCTTCCCTTGGTTCAGGGCCAGTTTGGGGTTAAGTGGCGGGGTTGGAAGCAGAGGCGTTGGTAGAGGGAGAACGGGTGTCCAATTGCCACGCTCTCTGTCTTTGTCGCGGTCGTGTTCTCTGGAACGATCTCGCCCTCTGTCCCGTTCACGGTTGTGACGGTTTCCATTCATTTCCCTCCTAAAGTCAAACTCTCGTTCATCTCTATCTCTCTGCCTGTCCCATTGGGATCTTCGCTCATCTAAGTCACTTTCAAAATTTCCTGCGGCACCACCACTACGGTTCCAGGGCTGTGGGCCACCTACATTTTTTGCCATGTTTCCAGAACGGCTGTCAAAGCGATTTGGGA
The DNA here is from genome assembly GCF_027744805.1 of Dunckerocampus dactyliophorus. NCBI lineage: Eukaryota > Metazoa > Chordata > Actinopteri > Syngnathiformes > Syngnathidae > Dunckerocampus > Dunckerocampus dactyliophorus. The sequence continues at coordinate 16,560,554 of NC_072831.1, forward strand.
AGTTCTGCCCTGGGGAGGGGCGATCTTCCTGAGGACCACCTCGTATGCCATCTCGTTCATCAAAGTCCCCCCTAGACTGGTTCCAGGGATTATCAGGCGTAAAGCCAGCAAGGGCCTGCAGACGTCCGAGCAGACTGTTCCTGGCAGGCTGAGTCCCTGGGGTTTGCAGCAATGCAGGCCTGCCTCCTCCGCTGCCGCCGCCACCACCAAGCGGTGCACGATGCTCGGGTGGTGGGGTTCTCAGCAAACCTGTACTCTGCTTTTCAACTGGGGGGAAGCGGTAGTCCTGGTCTTTTCCCTCATCCGCCCCTGAAGAGGACTCTTCTGCCTTAGATACATTATTATTGGCCTGGTGAGGCAGCCTGTTAAAAGGATCCAACTGAGAAAAGGGGGGCCTGACGTGGGCTTGAGCTTGCAGGGAACCGTCAAGGAGGCCACCAGGCTGCTGGCCAGGTCCCTGATGCAGCAGGAGAGGAAAGCGAGCGCCATGCCCAGGCTGAAGGAGGTTAGGGCGCACATCAAGAGGAAGCATTCCAGGCATTCTTTGTCCTGCCATTCCAGGCGGCTGGTGAAGTGGGTGAGTGATGGAGCCAGTGGGGTGCATGCCTAAAAGGCCCATTCCACTGCGAACTGCATTCTGCATGCCTACAAAGGAGAAAATAGGTTAACGTCACCTTCCACACTTAATGACTAACCTATCCCATCATCGGTTAGCGTTACTCCACCTTGAAGTGTGAGCTCCGATGTTCCATCCAAACCCTTAGCAGAATGTGGCAGTTTGTCTTGCTGACTTTGAACTCCAACTGCATTAAACACACTGGCTCCAGGCATATTTGAGGACATGAAGCTGCCAGGGATGGAGCTAGTTGTCGGGATCATTGTGCCGAATGGTGATTCCTTAACTGTTTCTTGGCTGGTTGCTACTGAGGGCTGCACGAGGGCTACAAGAGGGTGAACGGTCAAAGAGACATTCAGGTACACTCCAAATGATTGTTATAATCACACGAGTCTAACACTAACAGCATATACATAACACTTACAAGCTGGTGCCGAGGCCATGCCTGCTGTCTGTGCTGCTTGCAAAAAACCTGTACAACAGAAAATAATTGGAGTAAAACTAGGAACTATTGTACATACAGTATGCCTTATGATTAAATGACAAGTATATTTACCCGGAGGTGGCTGTGAGGCACTGAAGCCAGGCCTTATGAATGGTGGTGGCGGCCCATATCCTGGTGGGGGTATGCTCATAGTGACAGGATAAGTAGGAGGCACCAAGCCTACTGCACCAGGAACAGCCTGTGGCACTGGTAGCTAGATAAGAGAGGAGAGGAAACACTTGCTTGGGTTGTATTACCAGCAAATTATTTTAAAACTATTACATTGAGGCCAAATTCTGTGAGAAATTAAGCTTTTTTTGGTTTATTTTGTATGTTCATTGTGATTTATGTGGACAATATAAATCACAAATAAATGAGGACTGTATATTACTCGGGATGCACCGATCCACATTTTTTCACTTCCAATCCAATTCCAATACTTGAATTTGGATATCTGCCGATACAGATACTGTTCAGATACAAGAGCTCCGTCTGCTTTAATATTATTGTTATTGTAGCGTCTACAGACACTATCAGTATAACAAAGTAGTGGTCAATCAAGAATCGCTTTATTGAACAAAACAGGCTACTGTTGGTTGCAACAACGCCAAAAGAATTATTAGCGAATGCAGCTAGACAAATATCAGAAGTCTGACATCACAGAACTCTTTAATATTGTACATAACTTCCAGGTTGCTACCTTATCATCATTATCATTATTGCTATTAATTTCATATGAGGCTGCAATAAACTCGTCTCTACAAGTAAATATGATATTGTAGACCTGCAAGTTTTGTGTAAAGAGTTTGTGATGCATTTGCGTGTGTGTGCGGCGCAAGTGAGGACGGCTGCAGTGCATGTGTGGAGACAGCTATGTTCACTGATAGCTGATACTCTTCTGGCTACGTTTGCTGACAAGAAGCTGACAATACCTAAGCACAGACGTGGCTTATGGATAGCGTTGGGCATCGAGTCTCGAGCATCGATGGAAACCGGGACTAACATTCCGATTCTGTTTACTTGTAACTAAGAGTGTCATAAAAAATAGCTTACACCAACAGTGAGGCAGCAAACAAAGTACGATACACTCGATATCGCAACTCAAATACCCAGCTAACGTTAGCCCGTGTACTTTTCATAGACAAACCTTTTACAAGTTGTTTGATGTTCTGCACCCAGGTTAGTGCATGTTTAAGTGGCTGCAGCATCACACACCCGCTAACACATGAACAACAGCATATGTGGAAATGTTTGTTCACAAGCTTTTCAAAAGGAACCATCTTTTGTTAAAGTGTACTCTTGTGGAAATAAACTTCATAACATTTATATTCAAGATGAATGGTTTGATATTTATATACTGGTTCTCTATAAAAATTCTTCGTATAGTTGGTAAGTTCATATAATAAAAAAAATGAATGGATAAGTTCAGACATTTCATCCAAAAATAACTCTGGTTTGTGTCCTCATTTAAAACATGCAAACTTTTGTGACTCTGCCATCGCGAATTGTTAGGAACTGGTATCGAAACGATGAATTGGAATCGTTCAAATTCAAACGATGCCCAACGCTACTTATGGATCGGAAAACTCCACATGCGGTATCAGAAGTTTACGATACATGAATTACTTTGATATTGGAAGCCAATACCAATAATCGATCAGATCTGCCCCATCCTTTTACAGTATATTGCAGAATATTTTTTAAAAGTCAACAGGTAATTAGGGTTTCAATGACATCAATGCAAACGAATGTAAAAAAGCCTAACTAATGAGATGAACCATCTTTATTACCTGCACAGGCATCATGGTGACCTGCCGGTTGTAGCCTTCACTCTGGTTGTTAGATGCTGACGTTGTCTCACTGCTAAGTGTTTGGCCCATAACATCCTTGGTTGGCTCACAAGTCTTAGCCGTGTCCCATTCTAAACAAACAGGCAAAATGGCAGAAAGTATTTAAAAACATAATAATCACTTGGGTGAACATAACAAATGTGTTTGAGTAGCATTGAATCAACCCATAGGGTAAGTCCATCAATTGTTTATGATAAATAAATAAATGAATAGAATTTCACCTTCATTGACGGTCTCCTGATCAATGATTCCTCCTTCAGCAAAGCCATTCAAGTCATCTACTTTAACTTTCTCCCAAGGAATGTAGGTGACTCCAAGGTCCACATCCCAAAATTGCTTGTACTCTTGTCTCACCCCCTTGTTTAAGGCCCAAGCAATCTGCATTAAAAATACACTGATGATGGTAAGAGAAAAAGTACCCTACAAGAGCAGTATCTATAAAAGGCATCAATGTACACAGAAAGCCAGGTCACTGCTAGGTCAATGGATAATTCAATTACAAGATACTGCTGGGGAAATGACATTGCATTCAATCAAATTTAAGTATAAAAGCAAAATGCACCTTGATGATTTTGGAGCCAATCTTGAAGGAACCTGTGCTGAGCTTCTGCCGTGCACGATAGGCGTCCTGTCTGTGGACCATACAAATGTACGCACAGCCTCTTGGAGGAATCATCTGTAAAGGACACATTTAACAACATTAAGACATGACCAGAGTTAAAATGACCAATATGCACGCATATACAGTACATGTAACAACCCAAAAGACAAATAATATTCTTTAACAGATTAAAATAGTCATGTGCAACGTTGCATGACCGATGACACACTTATCATAATGTAAATAGGAGTTGATCTCTTCTTACATTTATAGACTCGATTTGGCCAAACTCTTCAAACAAGTTCGTGAGGTCTTGTTGAGTAGCCTTTTTGTCCACCTGGCCGACCCACAGTGTTGTGCTGCATACTAGATTAGGGTAGAGAGAAACAATTAATATGATTAAAAACAAAACAGTTGCGACAATTGATAAATAAAATGAATGATGTCTAATTACCACTCAGAGTTTTGGATCGTATAGGAGGCAATCCTTTCTTCTGACGCTCCTTCTCCCGCTCTCGGGCACGTCTTTCACTTGAGTACGATCGTGACGTCTTCCTCTTACGATCTCTGGAGCGCGAGCGTGACCGCTTCCGATGTTTGCGCTTCCGAGAGCCAGAGCGGGACCTGGACCTTCGCCTTTTGGGAGACCTGTAGAGAAAGTACAACAAAGCCAAATGTAATTTTTCCACATATTTTTAGTTTGTGTTATTTATGAACTGCCTGACTGTGTAAAAACATCAAAATGTGTTTTTACAGAAACAATTGTTATCGTCTCCATAAAATGTCAAACATTAATATAGCTATTTAATTTATTATGTCATGACTGACCTGGACCGTGACCGGGACCGTGTTCTGGAACGTGTCCCAGCAGTCTTTTTCTCTTCTGCCTCAAAGTTATCTTCTTCCATTCCATCCGGCCCTTCATCAAGATCCATGTCCTACAGTATAAATTCAACATATTTAAAAATGCAATTCAAGTTGCCACAACACTTTTGTTTTTGTTTTGCTTCTATCTGAACTACTACTTTGCTGCTGACTTAAAGGTATGTTTATCGATCAATCAACCCATTTATGTGTGTATATGCATTAGAAGACACTGTTTGGTCTATATAATAAAATTATATTAACGGAATTAATTAGAAGCATAGCAGGCATACCTCTTGCTGGTTGTCCATGGAGTCGTCCAACTTGCTGTCAGTCTCAGGAAGCTGTGGCTGACTGTTACTCTGTGCAGTTGCAACAGAGTTCTCTTGTCCAAAGATACTATCCTGCCCTTCAATGCTCATAGCCTGTAATAATACAGAAGTGGTGTATATATTTGGGTCAGTTATATTATGCCAAGTGGACAATATATACTACAGTCAGAAAGACTATGCAGAAAGACTATGGGGGCTTCTATATTTGAGGAAATGTGCTGTAACTACCTTTTGCTGGTGCTCAAGCAGTTGCTTCTGAAACTGCTCAAGGTTCTGCTGCTGTAGTTGCTCAGCAAGCTGGTGGAACAACGAGCTGTTGATGGGCTCAGACACCATGGGCCTGTAAGTAGTCAACAACTTAGATCCAAATCTCCTGTAGCACAAACTGTGAGGAAATAGAACTAAGATAAAACACAGTAAACCCACAGTTGAGAGGAGGAAGTTTCCTTCTTAGATTCTTCACTACGCTCAGAATCATTTCCAAAGTCAAACTGCCCCAAGAGTTTCTGAAAAAAGGGCACAAGGCACTTTCATCAATAGGCCCTATAAGTAAAATGGAGTGAGAAATTTAGGGTTGATGAGCTAGTAGTACCTTGTTAAAAGAAGAGACTCTCTGTTCGAGGGGATTGAGGCTGTTGGCAGTAGCAGCTGCAGTGAGTTGAGCAGTCAGCGCTTGGAGCTGTACAACCAGACCAGCATCCAAGGCCTGTAGCAGTGATGGTTGGGGCTTTTGCTGCTGCATTTGGAGACTCTGGACAAGCTGTTGAAGCTGATGACAGAAAAAAAAAATTGGATACTTTGATACAAATACAAAAATACTTTCATACCTAAACAGTACTGCCTTTGTATGTAGAAATTCTACAGTACATATTAAAACAAGAAACCATAACCAACGAAATGATTACCTGTTGCCCCTGAGGACTTTGTAATATCTGTGCCACAGCCGCCACCGTGTCTGTGTTAGTAATCTGTGAAGCCCAGTCTGGAAGTCCCTGGACTATGTTAGCTGGGGTGGCTGGAGTGGCTGGAGTGCCTTGATACAAAAGCCGAAACACACAGGATCAATACAGGCCTGAATGGACCTCAACCGGGTTGTGTTGATAAAAGACCTCAACATATGACATTTTCACAGAACACATTCTCTTAACTGACCAGGTGTGGCGTTATTGACGGTGGCAACGCTGCTGGGCATGATGGGAGTAACGCTTGGAGGAGGAATCCCTGCGGCCATGTCCAACAAGGGCTGGATGATGTCACTCTTGAAGACAGCATTCTTTTGCCACAGGTTTAAAACCCGCACTATCTTACTCTGGAAATATATAAACATTTGGAAGAGCCAAAGTTCAGATTAGCTTTGAAATGTAGTCAAGTCATACAGGAACTACATGACCATCAGACCTTGTCATCTGAAGGGCAACGGTAGAGGTGCTGGAATGTAACGATAATATTCTTGCTGAAGCGTGGAGCAAAAACATCCTTCTCTGTGCCAAACTGGTGACGTGACTGTCTCACAATTGAGTCGATGACATACAACCCAGGGACCTTGTATTCTGGTTTGCACTGTAAAGGCAAGAACAAGAAGCTTCAAATCAGTGATTCCTTTATGCTATGGTTTTGGGGTGCATTGTAATACTTGTAATATCTAAAGGTATCATACATTACAGTAGTACAGTATATCCATCTCATTTGTGATTTATTAGGCATTTGGTTTCATTCTTCTCACATTTAATGTGAGCTGGTTTCTATCACGATTGCTGAATGTGGGATAGTCACCTTTTGGATGAACTTCTCCACACTTTGGACAACATGCTTGTAGAACTGAAAAGAGAAGAGAACAAAATGTGTTCAGAGCAATAACTAAAAACAGCATTAAACAGCTAAAACGTCAGTTATTAAAATAAAAAAGCTGAAGAGGCAGATGCTCCCATCCACACAATGGCAGCAAAACATTCTGGGCTTTGGTCCAACAATTTCTGCTTTCAAAGTATTCAAAATCTTCAGACACAATGCCTTCATATTTAACAATGCAAAATAATGAATGTGCTCAACTACACAGTGTGTTTAGTCCATATATGTTCTAGGCGCTTTTATGTAACTACTTTCATATTTGTGATCATTCCCATTTTAACATGTTTGTCATGTCAACTGACAATACAGCTAATTGGAGGCCAATTAAAAACCAATAGCTCACAAAAAGCTCATGTCATTATGTTACTGATTAAACACGCAAAACAAAACACAGAAAAGTACTGCTGATGGTACATTCTCTCGATGCAGGCTCCTTAATTTGCAAGAATATCTCCACTCCCAAAATAAAACAATTTAGGTCTCATTGCCAGGCAGACCAGTACAACCAATAATCATCACGGACTACAGCAATTCTGACCAAATTACAAAATTAATGGACTGGTTATGTCATAAATATTAAAAACGTCTTCCAGTAGTGATTTTTTATTTTAATTGCACTTTTAGTCATGGATAAATCTCTTTAGTCATATTTCTTAGTGGAGTACTACAACAAGACTACACTTATTCAGACAAGCAATGACAACAGGAAGAAAAACGTAACGGCAAGCGTTCTGTGAGGTCTGGTTTTCTTGAGTAGGCATTTTTGTGATGCAAATGTATTACTCTTTTCAACGCATATTGTTTTGAGAAGTTTTGAATTAACTCTTTACTTGAATGGCCCCAGCAACTATGCGGAACTACGTTCCTCATCACGGATCTCCGACCAGAACTGGACTCATAATTTGGGTCTGTTGGCGTAGTACACTGCTGATGGGGATGTCATACAACTTGATGTCAAAAAATCCAAACTATCCCTTTAAAGCTGCTTTGACCAAAAGAAAAGAGAGGTGATCTATTTGTGTTTCATGTGACAGCTAATATTTAAATTGTACTTTATTTACATTTGACCATCTTTTCATTAATTATATGCCATAATAATGAGAGTACAATGTATTAAAAGCTAAAAACTATAATTAGTATTTAAGCAAATGTATTTAACATGTATCATATGTATCAAGAGCTTTTAAATAAACAAATGAAAAAAACCCTCCAAATTGACTCTTAAGAAAAAAAAAATCCAATATATGTATTTATATTGCATATATATAATTCATACAATATATTACTTAAAATTGGTTTCAAGTTAAAAAAAAAACAACTTTTTAAGGTGTGGTGGCTTTTACTGTATTTTGTTGTGGTGCTGCGCCACAATCAATTACATGTAGCTGAATATAAAATAGTTCTATGCTGTGCGTACACTGCAGAAATATGACCGACATGTCGATGTCAATAAAAACCTGACCAGCAGTATGAAAGCAACCTTTTCCTTCTTTATTTTACTTTCTTCCTTCCTTACAGTGTTACCAACGCTTAATCAACATAAAAAATAATTATATTATATGAATAATTAAGTGTGAGTATTTACACAATGCCATATTAATTTCAATAATGGCACTGTTAATACATTTGATAGACTATAAGCTAAATTATCATGATCACTGACTTGTCATGAATTCAACTAATCACCCAGAGAAACAAATTTGCTTTAAGCTACAGTATATTGTGTGGGAGTTCCCAACCAATATATACTTTGTGAGTCTTGTCCACTGTCCTGTTTATTTGCAACAACCAGTGTTGTAAATCTACACATTTTTATCACACATACCTTTCTTTGTTTTTGGGGAACTTGGAAAAATGACAAATCTGGGGCCTCACTTATAAAACTGTGCATGGAAATCTGACTAAAAGTCTGCGTACACCAGAAACCCCAAATTTTCAGACCTTAGAAAAAGTGGCCTACGCACACATTCTGAGCTGCAGGCCCATAAAAACATAATATTTGGATTATAATATTTAAAATATTATATATATGTAAACATAATATTTGACACAGCAGTGGCAAGAGGAAGATGAGCGTGTGGCAGTAAGTAGCGTCCGCTGTGAACAGCGTCAGTGGAACGGGGCGCACCGTGACAGAATTTTTAAAAAAGTGGTGGGATACATTTCCATTTTTAGTAAGCATGTTTCTCCATGTTTCCTAATTGATACCACATTTTAGATATGATTCTTTCATTGCATGTTTATTTCTAACTTAACACTTAAAATGTGCGCCTTTTTGCCGTGTCTCACAAAAAGTGTGTACGCCATCTATAAAGGGGGTGTCACAGTGAGCACATTCTCACGTCAAGCGCGTGCATATGTGTGCAGCACGAGTGAGGAAGACAGCTGCAGTTCATGAGTGAAGAAAGCCAAGTTCGTTGATACTTTTTTGGGCTAGATGTGGCTCATGGATCTTAAATCTCCGCAGGTGGTATCACCAATTTCTAATTCGTGAATTATGCAGTTATCGAAACCCAATACCATACCGGTTCATCCCCATCCTGACATCATTAAGACATACATTAAGCCGCTCTAAATTTGCATAACAATAAACATAAAATAAAGTCAAATAAAATCTATGTAACAGGGGAAGAGTATCTTACACTTTTCCCTGGTAGACCAAATCTGTTTCGCATGTAAGACCATTTAGATCAACAATACTATATGCCCCAATGGCTGGACAGAACAAAATAAAGAAGCATGTATGACTAAATAGTTATTGCAATTAATACAAACCTCGACTGAACACTCGAAGAAAAAATGACAGTATGGGTAAGAATCACCAGCAACTTGTAATACTACTATCTCAACTTTGCCAACAATATCAAGATACAGCGATTATGCTAAAATTAATACACTGGAAAAAGGTTTGCATCGATACATCACAATATTTAAGTGAAGAAGCTGAAATATGTAGAAACACATTAAACATACAAATAGGCCTGTCACAATAAATTCTGCCGGTCGATAATTGTGGTACAATTTATCGTCGATGATCACAAATTCACATTCACATTTTAACCACTAAATGGTATTCAAGTATAGTGTACCTGTGTGAGCCACATTAGCTTGACACAGAAGTTGCCTTTCCTTCTATCACTGCGCATTGTCACCTGTCAATTTTTGTGTATGTGATGAAGATGACTGCGACGCTCGCATCTTTGCATCAGTGGTTTTGAACTGCTTTGGTTTTCCAGTAACCAAAACTGAACAAGTGGCTGCTTTTTTTCTGTATTTTACTGCTGTATTGGACTGCTTTTAGTTTTACTCATTGGCTTGCTTTCAAATGCCTTTGAGTTTTTAGAAAAGCATTTCTAAATAAATTGTCTTATTATTACAGCTGTAATGTTAACATGTCATTCAAAAGTACTATAGAATACAGGTGTCACACTCGAGGCCCGAGGGCCAGACTTGGCCCACCATATCTTTTTTTTGTGGCTCGCCAAAGCCAGGAAATTACATGTCAAAAAGACACTTTAAAAAACAAACCAAAAAAAGTATATATATATATATATATATATATATATATTCTATTGTTCAACTGTTTTATACATAAAATATATAAATGTTACATAAAAAGGTATATGCCGTATATTATTACATAAAAAATAATTTATACTATATATTTTATTAGATTACACACAATCTTTCTTGCTAAATGTATTTCAATTTTGACAGAACATTTGTTCAGCATGCAATTGGAGTTTCTTACTTTTCTGTTGTCGAACCATATTCAGCGGAATTATTGTATACTTGAATTTCTGCTTGGCACCCTGCCTTCTGATTTCAATGTAAGCAAGTAAATAAATAAATAATGTAAGTAAATAATAATCGAATGTGTAGTAATATCATGAGACGATTATACATTTATATGGTTTAACCGTTACAGGCGCCCTCTGAGGGCAATCTTAACTGCAATGTACCCACAGTGGAAAAGAGTTTGCTGCCCCTGGTATAGATCATAAAAATGTAATGAAATGAAATTACACAAGCAATATATGCGATTAGGTAAATACACATGCAGGCCCACTGATAACAAGCTATATATTAAGATTGTGATCGATAAACCGGGTTTGACAAGCGAACGCTTCAGCTGCGCCGGTAGCAGCCTCCTGTATCAATAAGAATCGGCTATAAATCTTTAGATGCAGGTTGCCAATCCGACCACGTTCAAAAAGAGAAAGCTTCTTAGCTTTAGCCATCAGGAGGGCATGACAGTGTGAATGCCTGACAGAAATTGAAAATTTTGAGCAGATGTAGGCTTTTATAGGCTGTGGTCTTTTGATCAGCTGATAAACAGCCTATTTCAGTTTTTTTTGTTTTTTTTCAGTTCCAAATGTTTTTTTGTCTCAATCCCCCTTCTTGCTTTTGCATATTGCAGCTCTACTTAAAACCTCATTAAGATCCAAATGTGCAAAATCCAAATTCTAGCAATTTTTCAACTGGTCTTAAGATTTTGATCAGGTCTGTATATATATAGAAAATACCTATAATGCAATAATGGAAAATGCCGATTGTGCAAAACTGTAAAACCTTGCAAGTATCCATCCCCTGGATGCAGATCTTAACAGCTTTACAGTTGCTTCTGCATTATTGCAGGGTTTCCTCTACATGTAATTGATTATTGTGGTGCGCCACTACAAAATAAAAGCCGCCGCACTTAATTTTATTTTTAACTTGAAAACAATTTTAAGTAATATATTGTATGAATGGATATATATGCTATATAGATACATACTTGTATATAGCTTGTTATTTACACACATATTGACCAGAGTTAGTTTGCAAACAAGCATGTGTGACCAGATACGCAACATGTCTCTGTGTTGACTTTCACTTTGTTTCTTTTGTTTATCGGGAGAATGAACAATAGCCCGTGAAATGTGTAGTTACAGTAAATGACGACAGCGTGTCACATGCTAAGCCTATCTATGCCATCGTGTGTGATCGCTCACGTTTCAATCTCATTACACTTTCTGGCCTTTTTGTTTACATGCCTGGCTAGCGTAATCAAGCTAGCTCATTTTTGTCCCACGGGCAAGCTACGAGCTACGATCATCATCACAACTTACTTTTTCAAAGTGTCACTAAACAATCTTGCTCTCTTGTTACCATAATATTTATGACTCGTCTTCAAAACACAAGTTGTGTGTCAAAGTTGTGCAACAGAAACATGTTGTGTGTGTACAGCTTTAGACAGTGATGCTATCACAGTGGTCTCCAACAGGTAGCTCACCATCTGTTGAGTAGTTCACCAAAGAATATTTGATTCACCTCTCAGTATTTTTATAAGTGTTCTTTTCAAACATGACACCTGTATTTAATGACAAATGAGCACACTGTGTGGAGATGTGCTTTGTAAATAAAGTGCAATTTAAATGTTGGCAGTGCTCTCAGCAACTTTGCCATTAAATTAACAGTTTTGGAATAGCACAAATAGGAGGCAATATGTGATGCTAGGAGAATATACATCTGTGAGCTTAAATATATCATGCGGTGTATCCCAGGGGTCAATACTGGGACCAAAACTGTTTAATTTATATATAAATGATATCTATGAAGTCACAAAAGACCTAAAGCTAGTACTATTTGCAGACAATACAACTGCCTTCTGTTCTGGAGATAGCACACAAGAGCTACTAAGAAAAAAAAAAATCACAGATGAATGAACTATACTAAAAGGATGGTTTGATAAAAACAGACTGTCCCTAAATCCAAGTAAAACAAAATTAATGCTATTTGGTAAGAGCAAAAAGGATATGTATGCGCAAATACAAATTGATGACGTGGAAATTGACAGGGTGAACGAAAATTTCTCGAGGTCATAATGGATGAGAATACGAACGGGAAATCTCACATTAAAAATATAGAACATATAGTGGCAAGAAATACATAATTACTGAATAAAGCAAAATTTGTTGTAGGCCAAAAATCACTACATACGCTGTATTGTTCACAGATTTGACCATATCTAACTTATTGTGTGGAGATATGGGGTAACAACTATAAAAGTACACTTCACTCACTAAATGTGCTACAAAAAAGGTCACTTAGGATAATCCATAACACCGCTTACAGAGAACACACAAATCCATTATTACTAAAATTACAATTATTAAAATTTGCTGATCTGGTAAACTTTCAAACAGCTAAAATTATGCATAAAGCAAACAATTACCTTCTGCCCAAAAACGTAAAACAATCCTTATCAACAAGAGAGGAGAAATATGATCTTAGGGAAAAATTTAATGCAAGGACAACACTAAAAACCTTCAGTATTTCTGTACGTAGAATCAAGTTGTGGAGCAGATTGAGTAAGGAACTCAAACAATGCACTAAAATAAGTGATTTCAAGCAGTTGATGTTTACAAAATACAAAGAAGAAGAGACCTGAACCACTGTGTATATAAAATATTATGTCCAACAACTACTACACTATTAAGTCTTCATTCTGGTGAGTACTCATTATCACGTTATGATTCTGTCAACTATTTTATCAGTTATTATCAGTTTATTACTATCATTAAGTCTGTCATTTACTTAAAGTAAGCATAAACCTAGACTATCATTGCACTATATTGTTATACTGCCTTAATACTTTCCTAGGTATTTACAAAAGGCAAAAGTACATTTGGAAAACAGGAGGTGAACAAATGTACTGCAACTGATGTGAAACTGATGAGAGGAAGGATTAAATCAACTTTGCTTCTTCCTACTCCTTTTTGGACATGTGAAATTGTAAATTGTGCTATGTGATGTGCTGTGCTCCAGTGTAAGTTGTGTGCATGTTCAAGATGAATTAAACCATTACCAATAAGTAAATAAGTCATGAAAATTACTATTTGTCATTAAAAAAAAAACAACAAAAAACTGCAGATGCAGCAGCAGCATGACACAGTGGCAGCCGTCTGCCCTCCCATGCAGCCCACCACCAAATCTTCAAAAAATCCTAGGAAAAACCCTGTAATGCTTGGGCAAAAAAAATAACATTTAGTCAATATAGCCTTGGCAGAAAGTTGACACACCAGAAAATACTGCCCCTTTGCGTTTCAGTAGAGAATGTCACGTGCTCAAATATACAAATAGACAGAGTGGATATTGAAATAGTGAAAGAAAATAACTTTCTGGGGATCATAATAGACAAAAAAATGAGTTGGAAATGTCATATCAAAAATATACAACAAAAGGTGGCAAGAAATACTTCAATATTAAATAAAGCAAAAATTTGTTCTTGATCAAAAATCACTCCACACTCTTTACTGTTTTTTGGTATTACCATATCTAACTTATTGTGTGGAGATATGGGGCAATAATTATAAAAGCAATCTTCACTCCCTCAATGTACTGCAAAAAAGATGAGTGAGGATTATTCATAATGCCGCGTATAGAGAACATACAAAGCCTTTATTTTTGAAATCACAAATATTTGAAAAATTAGCTGATTCAGTACATTTTCAAACTGCTAAAATAATGCATAAAGTTAACAATAACTTGTTACCCAAATGGTCATACAGTATTTCTCTATAAAAGAGGAGAAATATAATCTTAGAGGAAAATTTTACTTAAAACATTTATATGCTAGAACAACACTGGGGGGGCGGGGGTAGGATTAAATAAGCTTTGCTTCTTCCTACTCCTTTTGGACATGTGGAACTGTGAAATGATTCATGAGATGTATTCCATTGTAACGTGCATGCATTCTCAAATAAAATTAAACCAAACCAAACCAAACCCCACTGAAAAGCTATAAAATAATCAAGACTGCATCGGCGGAGATGACGTAAAGCCTGTGCAAAATCATAAGCCAGGCTTAAATGTGCTGCATGTTACTGGCTCAAAATGTCTTTTTTTAAAAAACAAAAATATAACACCACGCCCACCGGCTAATTTCCACGCTAACAGAATCACAGAATTGGCCAATAAAAACTGAAACTACTGTTAAACACGCAAATTGAATTTAAATTATGTCAATGCCATAAACGGGTAGGAAATGCTGTCATCATGAGAAGGAACACTTGTGTGAAATATTTCCCCAGTGGACCGCTCATTCGAGGCGCATCTCCCCACAAACGAAATAAACAAACATGTCCAAGCTGACACCTGGAAAAAAAACGCTTAAGTTGGCGGAAAAAACTTTGAAATTCATCTCTTACTCGTCAGCACGCATGAGTGGATGATGGCTGGGTTAGCTTAGTTTAGCAGAGCATGCTAGCGCAGCTGTGTGTGTGCGCCTCAGGCTGTATAAGTGTCATGTTTTACTGCTTGGTAATGTAAGCGAGCGATTTAAGATGCCTACTAACGTCGTGCAAGTTCTGAGAGAAATAAGAACTAGAGCTGCAACTGTCGGAGGCACCCAGCTTGTCTTCACATTGCAACAATCAACAGAAACTCTCAACACACACAACACACTAAAGGCCTTCAAAATAAGAGCACTGTGCATCACATCCTGTCTAACTGTGCAAACAAGATAAGGGTGTCATTAAAAATAGATTACATTAACAGTGATTGGAATTGCGTTGCAACTACATCTTCCTTAACCATAAGCACGGGCATTATAGTTTGTTGAGGATTTTGTAGCAATATGTGCAGAGGCTGACATCCCATTAGAAAAGTTAGCAAAGCTACATCTGTTTCTGAAATGCTGGGAGAAAATGTCCAATTTGCTATACGTATTCCATCGATAAATGTAAGAATTTTTGCATTTAATTAACAGACATTTTATTCACCGGCACAAAAAAGCACACACTATAGGATGGTAAAATAAGACTAAAAAATGTTTAATTTAAATAAATAAATAAATAAATAAAACAGAATTTAGGGAAAAAATCAAATGGGCCCTACATATGTTAACAGTAGGAGTTTAAAGGAAAACTGCGCTTTTTTTTTGTTTTTATTTTGCCCATCATCCACAATCCTTATGTGAGGCATGAACAAATGGCTTTCTCTTTTCTGTGTGTTCTAAAGATATAAAAACATATAAAAAGAGACAGCTCATTACTGCACGTATGGGAACCACTTATTCTGCCTATAAGGCCTTCTGAAAAAAGACTCCAAAAAGTGCTCCATTTACATATAATGTGAAGCGCATATTAACCAAGCTACAGCAACATTGTTATTATTATTAACATTGTTACGCTGATCGAACTACATTACTGGCGCATTGACACCAGAATACACCAGCTAGCTGCTAGCAATTAGCTTTACCACAGGACTCGCCTGCAGCTCGAGCTGTCTCTTTTAATATCTTTAGAACTCACAGAAAATAAAAATACGTACAGTATATGGCTCACAAAAGGATTGTGGATGATGGGTAAAATTCTCCAAAAAGTGCAATTTTCCTTTAAATGGACAGATTGAAAAAAAACAAAACGCAAGTACATAGTCAATTGAATAAACATTCAATGTTCGGCCCAAATACGACGACTGGCGTTTATTGTTGTCACTCACTGATGCAAATAAACAAAACCAGAGAAGAATCTACAATTTGCAGTCCTGCCGTTGATACAATAGGGTGTACATACAATAGCTAACAGCTAACATTATTAGCTAAACTTTACCACATCATTAACGTAAAACGTAAGCTGACAACAAACAGAACTAATGCACGCATTACGTGGGGTGTAGCTTCCATGTTCGAAGCAGGGAGACGGGACATAATGCTTACAAGCATATCCTAAAGTTAGTGATGGCTAGGCAGTCACGTAACTGTGGCAAACAGTCATTTTAAAGCTGCTGTATGTCAAGAGTGGCTGCCAAGAGAGCACTAACTTTCAAACGTACTGCACCCACCTTCTTATTGCTTTGAGTACTGTAAATGCTGGTGTATAAGCCGCACACACTAAATTTTGAGGAAAAATCTGATTTGTACGTATATAAGCCGCACCAGTGTATAAGCCACTTGTGTCCACGTCATAAAAAGCTGTATTGTGGCGTGCACAAGTCTATGAGGAGCTTAGAGATTAGAACTGAGCCGCACTGTTGCACAGGTATAAGCCCCAGGGTTCAAAGTTTGAGAAAAACGTAGTGGCTAATACACAAGAATTTATGGTATGTAACCTACGCCAAATGTAACACGCGTATGCACATTAGTTATGTTTGCTGTCAGCTAATGATTGCAATACCAGGCAGCAATCATGTGACCAATCATCTCATTTGTGCCGAACAAAATGTACCATTTTTATGCAGTTTACTACCTAATTGTGAATTGTTTTTTTATTCAATATGTTCTAGCTAGCTAGTTCGGACAGCACATTATAACATGTTAGCCGGTGGTGGTGGTCTTAGAACTTTTTGGTTGACCAAAATGTAATCTTGAGTCGGTGACATACAGCAGCTTTAAGGGATTTCCGCAACGCCATAAGGGGTGTGAGGTTTTATATTCATTTTTATTAAAGCTGCCTTTTTCTAAAATCAGTTTATATGCATTGGGCTTCTTGTGCTTGATTGATTTTGGGGGTGGAAAATGATGGTCAGTCACACCTTGAAGTGTACATTGACTGGCTGTCATTGTGTTTGGTCTTGTTTAGCATAAGATGATAGGCTCCCATTGTAGTTGGGAGTGCAAGGTGAGGAGCGGCGAGTGGACAAGAAAATGGAGGAGCATGTGAGAGTTGTCCGTCCAAAAAATTGGAAATGTACATTTCAAAAATGATTTGTCAGATGGTACCATTGATAAAGAAAATGCCTTCTTTGCTTGCTTCGCGAGTGTAGCCACAGCTAACTTTAGCTGCAAAGACGTCAGCAATTTAGCGAGTCATAGCAAAGCACTTTGACAAACTAAGCTCGAACACCCTGCATGTGAGCTAGTCTGCAACAACAGGCTGACAAATGTTCTTGCCAAGGGGATAGCGATTAACTGCAAGCCGATAAACATAGCGGAAGATGAGGGGTTAACAGATGTTGCACATGGCGTCCAGTGATGCCTCATACACGCCACCTGTTGACTACAGCGCCGACCAAAATCAGCAATATGTATGACGGCGGGATTTGGGGGGATTGGCAAAACAGTGTTGTTATAACCAATCACAGGACCTCAGCTGCTTCAGTGGTCAATACTTGCATTGCTTAGAAAAGTGTTTTTTGATGCGTTAAGTTCAGCGCTTTATATGGACTTGACTATTTTATTTTATTTGTCTAATTATTTTGGAGATTGACAAAAGAACACAGCAATGTTCCCCCTGGTGTTCAAAACTAAAGGTTGTAGGCAGCACTTGGGACTAGTCTCAAATACAGTGAAATGTAAATGGCTAGGACGGAAGCTGTTCAAGTGATAAATGACTTTATAAAGCCACTTTTTTGTTATATTGAAAATACCACAATGTGAGGGCTTTTCTTAGCAATTTTTAGGTGAGCTCAATTAATTGTAGATCAGAATTAATTATCTAAATTTTTTAAAATCTTGACAGCACTAGTTCCAACATGATTGCTCAATGCCTTTTAATCACAGCAAGACACAACAATTAACAAAAAACTAAGAATGACCTCTCTCACTTCCTTTACTCAACTAGGCATTTTACTAAATTTCTTCACACAAACGATCAAGAAAAATAACACTGAATAGATGAATCTTTCCATGATTTAGTTTCCTATGGATCATGGTTGAAGATGGAACCTATCCCAGTTCACTTATGGCTTGAGAGGCAAGGTGCACAATGGACTTATCACTCATCAATTTTTGGGCTGAGAGAATGGGGCACTAACTGGGAATTGAGGCCAAGCCACATGAGTGCAATTAAATAAGACTTTCCTGGATTAAATCTTATTTGCAATAAGTGTAAAGCAAGGCACACCTGTCTCTCACTCAATGTGTACCATATGGGGAAACTGTATGCCTCTTAACCAACTCAAATTTCGTACAAATAATCAAATGAAGACTACACGTTACGACAAGTTATCTGTTCGTATTTCTTGTGTGAGTAAAAAGTATGTGTGCTGTTCAAGCACAACATAGAATGCACTAACACTCTTAGAATGGCCACTCATTACTAACACGTCAGCAAAAGTAAGACATTATACCAATAAAATAATACTCTACATTATTCACCACTGCAGTGCTAAACAGACACTGCGGCTGGCGGTTTTTGGGACATTTGCGCAATTAGTTAGCGACGACATTCAACCTGTTGATGCAAATGTGTTACTCAAATTCCATGATTACAACTGTTAACGACAAAAACTCTAGTTAAACATTAATTAAAAAAAAACTTGATCCGATCTATGCTTGTCCATAGTCAGCTTGCAGGAATGTCAACTCGAGACAATCTTTATAATTTGTTACACAGAAGTAACTTTTAAAGCAAAATTCAAACAAAGCTCCAAAAGGCCATCAACCAGACAATTTGGTAGACTAGATAGCTAAACAAATTCCCAAAGGCCCAGGTCAATAGATAATTAGGGAAAACTATCTGACAACAAAAGAGGGTATTTTGTTGTCTGCGTCTAACAATTTTGCATTTCATGACATGCAAATAGACGAAACAATAGACAGCCCCAATTTACAATTAAAATATAAAAAGCAAAACTTCCTGCTTCCAATATGAAAAACACTGTTATACCATGTGTGTTCCAAGCCTCAATTAAGTGCTGTGAAAAATAAACACAGCAATACTGATGTGCTGGTTGCAGTTTATTCCTGAAAAGTGCACAGTCTGTATGATGTGTGTACAATCAACAAATGCAACACAATCTATTTTGTGTTCAAGAGTGTAGAGTAGTGAGAAATGTGTGTTCAGAATATGAATGTCCACAAACCAACATCTACATTTAATACAACCAATTATTGTACAATATTAACAGTGTTGACAACATTCTTACTTTAAAGAAATGCATCAATACCAGCCACAAATAGAAATCTTTCCCAAGCACTGCTATTGATCACTGCCTGACAATCAGCGGTATGTAACCAACTAAGGCAAAGGAGCTGCCAAAAATAAAAATGATGGCAGCTCTTCCAACTTCCTTGTGAAACAACCCATACTCCTACCTAAGCTGGTTAGGGATTCTCTTATCTCTTTGTAACTCTCTCCACCCCATCCTCCAGTGCTTTGGGGGAGCTGGGAGAGCTGCTGAGGGAAGGGGAAACGAGTGTTATTCATAAGGCAAGGCAATACCAAAAGGCACAGTAGTTCTTTAACAAAAAACAAGATAGGTAAACATTCGATGAAAAAAATGTGCTGTAAAACACTGGTGAAAAAAGTGTGTACTTTTGTTGCAATGTGTTGTTTCAAGGCTTTGATAATGGTACAATGATATTATTACACTAATAGACTTTCAGGACTCATGGCGTCTATGTGTTTTGTTTACAGATGGCAGTTAATATAACAATTGACCTATACTTTTAACAGTACAATGAAAGTTACTTTTCTATCATAAAATATTTTTGTCTGCTTTTCAGTTGGTTGTCATATTATATATTATGTCATATTATTTTGTTATTGCACTTATAAAACCTTGTCTCCATTATTCCATTTGATTTTGCTATTATTTATAGTTATGAATCAACACATGTGGATGTATTTCTGCTAGTGCACATCTGAATGTCAAACTGACTTGCTTAGAGGAAATAACTGATGATATGATTAAATGTTCAGGGTTAGAGACCA
Organism: Dunckerocampus dactyliophorus; assembly: GCF_027744805.1. Classification (NCBI taxonomy): domain Eukaryota; kingdom Metazoa; phylum Chordata; class Actinopteri; order Syngnathiformes; family Syngnathidae; genus Dunckerocampus; species Dunckerocampus dactyliophorus. Next base: position 16,580,789 of record NC_072831.1, read on the forward strand.
TGTGTCTCCAAAACAAATTCCCACATTGGTGTCTCCGTGTCAACGGGCTATGAGACAACCTTGTGCCTGTGTGTTCTTTACTGATAAAGATTGAATAAATATGCTTCTGTCCCTTCCTTCGGTAAGATACTCGCATCAGTCTGCAATGGGTTTGGGTTGACGGTCTCCTTCTACGTAGAATAACTAAGGCACAGCTTTTACCATCCATCAGGTTGTATCTGAACTGTCTCCTTGCATGCATGTTTGAATTAAATTGTATCTATTACTCTCAAAGTGCTTGTCTTGTCTATAAGAGGTGAACTTTTTTCTCTTGACAGTAAGGTCCCTGTCCCTGTGGGGTTGTGCTCACTGTGTCTATCCAGCAGCACCAGATTCAGCATGCACAGATCACGTGATCACCACCACCGCATGTGCAAGTGTGTTTAACAAACCGCAAGGGTGATGTTGGCTGTCTGGCAGTATTTTTTTTGTTAATGTCCCCAAAACATGTTGCTGCTGAGTGAAAAATTTGTCATGCAAGAGTTTCCTATGGTGGCACAGAACCAGGGAAGTTTAATACCACCAATCTCATCACGCATTTGGACGGCATCACAAAAAAACAGCATGAGAATTTTCGCGAGAGAGACCAGTCCTCCCTCAGTCATCCAATGCCGTTTGAAACTAAAGCATGAGAATTATCCTACAAATCAAAGCATGAGACACTCCCACACGGGACAGTAAAGTCATTGGCTACAACAGAACAGATCCAGCCCGTCGGTGGTGAGCAATGTCGAGTTTAAGCACTTTATTGAGCACCTCAAGCCTCGCTACATTACGCCAATTGTGGATAAAACTACACCCTAAGCTTAAAGTAAATTTATGAGTATTTCTCATACATACTGTTGCTGACTATTCTCTGTTTGAGTAATATCACTCAATCAAGCATATGCTAACATTTCACAATACGAACCAAGTAAAAGCTGATATCGGATCGATATCGCCATGGAATGATATTCAATGCTGCAATATCGGTCAATCTGTCCGGAGATGACAAAGTTGTATGGGGACACTCCTGCTCTTAAATGGCTTTTGTTGTCATTTGGCACAATACACAGTACAGGCCAAAAGTTTGGACACACCCCGTTTTTACATTTACATTGTAGATTCTCACTGAAGACATCAAAACTATGAACGAACATGTGGAATTATGTACTTGACAAAAAAAGTGTCAAATAAGTGTAAATGTGTCTTATATTTTAGATTCCTCAAAGTAGCCACTCTTAGCGCTGCAAACCCTTGGTGTTTCTCAATGAGCTTCATGAGGTAGTCACCTGAAATGGTTTGCACCTCTCAAGTGTGCCTTGTGAGGGTTACTGCGTGGATTTTCTTGCCGTGGTTGGGACCATCAGTTGGGTTGCGTGTGTTCAAACTTTTGGCCTATATTGTATAAAATTAAATTAACTTGACCTTCAAGGCCGGACTAAAATATGGCTATGTACCCGTACAATTGTTTTATCAGAACTGTTTCTCAATTAGAAGAAGCTCAAGGAGCAGTACTGAATTTAAGATACACTTCCCATCAAGAACATCGCTGCTTTTCTTGAAAGCATCTTTTGTGTGGCTTTTGCAAGAGACTGCTGAAAGCAGTGGACTAACATGCTGACAGAGAAACACTGCTAACATACATAGACCTGATAGAAGTATCTAAACCCTATCTTCCTACTTTTCAGCACGCTTTTCTTATGTACCACTAACAGTAAACCGTACCGCTGATATGGTTCACTTGTGTACAGTCAAGCTAGACACATTGCCAACATCTGCTGATCGGTCGTGAAACGTCGCTGTGTAATCTCTCTCTGCATTACAACACAGTACAACGTTAAGAGTAGAATATGAGGACATGTAAAAAAAAAACAAAAAAAACAGTATAGTGATTTATGATGGACAGACAACTTCAATTAATTGCTGGCATACTTTTTTGCAAAATGGGGGCACAGGGGATTGGAGGTAGTATCAGTGGCGTAACAGAGGCGACTGTGTAAAAGGAAATAGCAGAATACAGAACAGCGGTGTTATGCTGCAAGCCAGAAAGTCGCTTCTGCCTTCATGTTGTGTTGAAAGTAAATGGTGTGACATTTAATATACACTGCTCAAATAATTAAAGGGAACACTAAAATAACACATCCTAGATCTGAATGAATGAAATATTCTAATTAAATACTTTCTACTTTACAAAATTGACTGTGCTGACAACAAAATCACACAAAAATTATCAATGGAAATCAAATGTATTATTATTGGGGTTGTCTTGTTGTCTACCTGTTGTCTATTACATTTGCACAACAGCATGTGAAATTTGATTGTGAATCTGTGTTGCTTCTTTAGTGCACAGTTTGATTTCACACAAGTGTGACTGACATTGTGACTGTTTAAGTGTCCACTTTATTTTTTTGAGCGGTATATATTTTTTAGGACGGCGACAGTCATTGCGGCATTCCGTATTGCTCTTGAAGACAGACATTTGTAACAATGCCCTGTGCTGCTTCGCTGGGTTCTGTGAAAAATGCACAGACAAATGAACGTGGGATCTACTGATTTTCTGGGGATTTCAAGATGAAAGAGACTACGGTTGTGAAGAGAGTAAAACACATAAATATCTATGCCAAAGAAACAAAATTAAAAATCTCAGAGATTTGGTTAGAAATGGCTGTGAGGTAATGAGAGCTTTTATTCTGCCAAATACATGCTGTTTGAGATGGGACCCATGGAAAATTGTGACAAAGTAAGCAAGTATGTTTTCTTTTCAAAAGTACGATAGCTAAACGTAATTTCTATTTTTTTATGGCATTACTATTGTGCCAACTTCCGCCTTCGCACCTGAACGTTTTTGCTCAAATCCACAGCGAGTGTAACATATTCTAAACTTATGTTGATTTGATTTAGCATCACATGGCCATGGTAAAAAAAAAACAACAAAAAACAATGTACTAAAAAAGAGCTGTCTGTTGGCCAGCCACTTGGGTGTTCATATTGATTAATTTTTGCAATAAAAGGACAGCTAAGTGAGCTGATCTATAATTTGCATACATTTGTCACTACAGGCAAGTATTACTGCTTACAATTAGGTGCAGTTGGGGACTGAAATTTATGATGTCCTGGAATCACTGAAGGTCAATAAGAAGACAGCTCATGATGAAGAGCTCATTAACCTACCCGAACAAGCGACATTCTCATCAGCAATAAATATTTCTGGAGAGCCAGCTGAGTTGCTTTCTCACCAGCGGGACCACATCATCACGTTTATGAGATCACTATTGTCTGACAAGGGGATCTACTGTAACGTGCTTCAATTAATGTGACAGCATCTTAAGTATCTACGCTTAATATGTCCATACAGAAACACTGGGTACACACTGCTCATTAGTACTAAACAGTTCACATTTATTCCTATTACCCCACAAGACTTCTCTCTTTCTATTAAACAACAAAAATGAACAAAAATCTAACCTTAAAAAAATGTCAATTCACTACATTGAATAACGTTTTGCAAAAAGGGATGAAACGGCAGTGTGAAGTTAAAATCTTGCATGGGGACTGGTCGGCAGCCGACTGCAGGTTCCTTCTGTATTTATTTATTTTTTTCTACCACAAACTACAGCCCGCAGGTGAAATACAGCACCCCCATCCATTTTTAACTGACTGATGTCAAAGTCAAAAATATAATTTACTATGGGCCGCAAATAAATATACTTATCTGTTTTGTACTTCTTAGTGTAAACACCAGGTGGAGCTACTGTCTTGAACAAAGCAGTGGCTCCACATAGAAAAAGGCTCACAAATAAAAATTGTTCTAGGTAACCAGAAATGGCAAAACCAAGGAGACAAAAGATTGCAATCGAGTGTTATGCATAGGGCCCATTCATTTCGGCTGAATTGTGGAACTGGCCAATACAATGAAATCTACGCGGGAATTGACACGTGAATAAAATGCTGTCATTGTGAGAAGGTACGTTTGTGTGGGGAAATATTCCCCCAGCAGACTTCTCATTCATGATGGTATTTCCTCAAAAACGCTAACCTGCACCCACGCTGAAGCTACCACCTAAAACGCCAGCTCAGTCGACGAAAGTCATGTCGTCAGTGAGTGGGGGTGGAACAGAGGATGCTAGTGCGACTTGAGCTGTGTGAATATATTTACACCGTGTTGTGTATGCCAATTGTTAATAAAACGATTGGAACGGCATCACTACTATACCCTTACCCTCTAGCATGGCCATTACAGTTTGTTGAAGATTTTGTAGTGATGTGTGCAGCGGCTGACATCCCATTAGACAAGCTAGCCAAGCTACATCCGTTTCTATTTCTCTTTTATTCACTTCCACAAAAACCACACACTCTATGGTGGCACAGGCTGGGAGGTACCGCAGTGCACAACGCTGACAAGTTGCATGTTTTGAAGACCAAAAGCAACACGCCTACTTTTTTACGCAAAATTCAAATCATTCAATAACTCCTACTTCAATAAGCAGTCAGTGCATCTATGCTTAACAGTTACAAACCAATGCACGACAGTTTTTAGTAGAACACGTTTCTTCATTCCTCTTTTAGACCAGGTGGTGTTTTTTTTTTTGTTTTTTTTTTAAAATTGTGCCACAGCACATGGTAGAAATATAATTAGACAAACACCACCAGCAAAAATGGGGAGAACAGAGATAAAGGCACAGCATAAATATAAAAACCTTCAATGTTGACACCGTAAAAAAAAAAAAAAGCTTTGTCTTTAATTATACTGTATGTTTTAACCTTTATAAATAAATAAATAAAGCATACAAAATATCTAAGTGGCACTTTCACTTTTCAGTATGTGGCCCTCGGTGGAAAAGGTTTGGCCACACCTGTTCTACTGTATTTAGCATCTGAGAGTCCCGTGTGCACTCCAAACTTGTTGACCAACAAATGGAAGAAGCAGCCGCAAGACACATTTTTTTTTCTACAAAAAAACATGTGGGAAGGAAAATCAAGAGATTATCTTTGCTTACTACAACTAGACTTCTTAAAGATGATTTCCCTGTCAGCAGAAAATGCTGACGAGGAACACGGTGCATATCTTCACTTATCAGAAAAGTTTTTATTAAATATGTAATGTGTGGACTTCGCAACCAAGGGTGGGGGGTCATGGTTTTCCTCTCTAACCAGAAGTTTGGGATAGTTTTCATTATTGTTTCCTCTATTAGCAAACATGTTATACCTGTATACCTGTGGACCGACCGAGAAGTGTTCTAACAGTACTACTGTCCAGTTATTATTGGTTTCCAAGCTCAGTGTCATAACCCCCGACACAAATCAGACCTCACAAAACGCTTGGCATTATATATTTGTATCCCGCCGTATCCCTGCGCACTGTCGCACGTGCTTTCATGTGCATGTGACGAAGATGCTCGCATGTACTTCCGCGGCCATCTTGTTTACATATATGTGTTCCACAGTGGAATAAGATGAATGTCTTCGTCACATTCACATGAAAGCACAGGCGACAGTGCGCAGGGATACGGCGGGAGACAAATATATAACACCGAGCGTTTTGTGAGGTTTGACTTTTTTGAGAAGGCATTTTTTTGATGCAAATGTTTTAATCTTTTGAACACATATTGTTTTGAGAAGTCAAACTCTTTTACTTAATTGTCCCCAGCAACTAAGCGAAACTACGTTCTTCATCACAGAAATCTGACCAGAACCGGACCGTTATTGGACTACAATGCTGATGGGGATGTCGTACAACTTCATGTCCAAAAAATCTAAACCATCCCTTTAAGCATAGATTCAATCCCTACCTGGCTACCATATATAATGTACCTATTCATTACAGTACAATGCTTCTAGTCGTGTTAAGATCGGCTATTTCCTACTGATGTACTTTTATGTAATTTTGGTAAGCATGTCCGAAATAAACTAAACAATTACCTCTCATGGTACACTACAAAAAAAACTACATCAAATGGCAATACTAGCAATCTGATGAGTCAATATGACTTTTTTTCCCCATTTACATTGTGATGTATGTGTATGCGGATTTTCGCCCCTAAAATATCATGACTCAAACATCAAAGGCTTAGACACCTGTTTTCATACCAAATAACAACTCCAGTTGCGTCATTTGTTTTATTTCCATACTAAACTACTGTTAAATGATTATTCAAGATGAAGGATGCTCCCTTAACTTTGAGAAAATAAATAAAGTATTAATAATAATGCAAAAGACGACTCAATCTAGAGTCACACAAGAATTAGAACATGATGTTGCTCCGTTGCAGACTTTATTCCAGATACCTCAAACCTAATGTCCTAACTGTGCATACTCACTTTAATGGCCTTGATGCCAGACTTCGTGATTTGGGTCATCTTGGCCTTGGAGATGGGGGGCTTGTACTCATTCAACGAGTACAGCTGCAAAATGAAATGAGATATAATGGTCAGTTGTTGTTTTTTTGTGTATTCCCGCTACGCTTGTAAACTTTATGAACATTTTTGGATATTTGCTGTATGTACGTTTAAACTTTGTCCGATTGATGAGACGTCATGTACAGCTCAGATTTATGGGGGGATGCCGGGTAACCGTTAGTGTAGTTTTGACTCGACCAAGCGATGAACAGTTGACCATTTGGTATTATTGTTGTGTGGAATACATTACCTAAAAGCTCACATTATGTTATTTTGATCAAGAAGTGCCAATACCGCATTTCCCTTTTACTAGGACGCCAGGTAAAGTTAGCTTTTTATTGATGTGAAGGAAGATAGCTCCCTATGTTATCACGCCACTGAGGCGGGTGAGCTAACTTGCAGCTTGCTAACGTTAGCAGCAGGCGGTGTAATTAAGTTTGCCCTAAGACACAGTAGATACTGCATGTCACAGTCGAGTCACATCAATTTTCAGACACTTCAAGTATACTTGACTGGAAGAGTGTTTCCCCAAATAATCACGATAGCTACATCATTGTACACAGTTACGCGGCCTTGTGTGAAACAGCCCTACAAATGTTACTTTACGTTAGCTTCGGCTAACTAGCTTAATGTCGGCTAACATAAGAAGGAAATATCGACTCCTCGTCAATTGTGTCTCTATGTTTGCGAGGGTTTCCGACAAACCTCGTTGTTGAAGGCTTTCACTGCCTCCATGGTGCTGTTTCGGCTCTCAGATGACTTATCTCAATAACAGGTTAGAGACGTGCATGCTCAACGTCTGGTGAGATGGAGGAGACTGCCAATATGGCGCACGAGCACAGTAGGAAAACTGCAGAGACCCGCGACCCCGAGCGGCGGCTTGGGGGAAGTACAAGTAATGACCTCAAGTTGTCATCGCAGGCGTAAACAATGTTGGAAACTAGTTTTATCATGTTTTATTAGCCTGCAAATTAACAAGATCCCAATCTCAGGCAGCATCATAATACAAATCGAAATATATCACACATACTTCACCAACGCTGTACAATCAAAGTTTATTAGGGCAAACAGCAGACATTGCTGAAGAAAAAAGTCGTATTTGTGCCCGGCTATGGTACCAACAGTCAGTGGGCCCCGTTTGGCAAAAACTGAGACTCATACAGTGCTTGTGTGCATTGCACCTGTTGTACAACATCCTGTCTTGCTTCCAAAAGCATTTTACACATTTATTTAAAGTCTGCAAAAACAGTTTGTTGGTGGGCAGCTGTTGTTTCGTAATAAGTATACTGTCCTAATAATGTACAGGACTGTAGAGCACAACAAATCAACACAACTGCCTTTTCAATTGCATTTTTGAAAAAAGTAGTTTTACATCATCCAAACATCTTCCATTCATTCAAATTTGAAAACGGTCGTGATTTATGATACATATTTAATCTGTCCATAAAGACTGTGGTTCTGGAGCGATGGTTCTCTTGTCTCAGTACTTCAACAGTTTGGTTAAAAACATGTAACAGGCACTGAAGGTGCATGGCACCCATAAGAGAGTGAAAGCACTTAAAAACATGGCCAATACTGATGCCAACTAAATAGACACAACAGACAACACAAGAAAAACAAAAGTGTTTCTATGTACAAATCACACAAATCTGGACAAAACAAATGCCTAAAAAAAAGAAATCACTTGGAATGTTTCCTTATCTTACAAACCAAATGCAAATGTAATACTAAGATGCATTTCACATTTTAATGTGACATGCCCAAACTCCTTTCATTTAAAATCCAGTTGCTAGGTGAAAAGAGCTTAAAGTCCATAGTAGTCTCACATGAAAACTTGACAGCAGTCTGTGTGTGTGACAAGTCCAAAGTCATGATCAGTATTTATAAAGTGGTCTCTCCCACAGGAGCAGCAATGGCAGCCACAGCATCTTGTGGGGCCTCTGACGCCACCTGCTGACCATTTTGCACACAGATGTCATACACCAAAGGCGCATTGGCTTCCTTCCATTCTCTGAACCTAACCGAGGTAAGCTCAGGGTCGGATAGCACTTGCTCTAGTGCCTGTAGATCTGCCTGTTTGGACTAGGATGGAAAAGATAACAGATAAAATAAAGTCAGTGTTTTTACAAAGGAAGATGAGAAAAAAAGATGTACCTTTAATGTGCTGTTCAGCGTCCTGATCAGATGCAGTTTATCATTGACGGTGTGGTTTTTGCAGCGCTTTATAAAGGAGGCCCTAAATTCCCTTTTTGTGGATGGTTTGCGGTCTCCTATAGGTGAGAGGCTGGCTTCCTTCAGATGGATGTAAAGCTTCTCCATTTCGTCAGAGCTGGTACTGTGATCCCCTGTAGTAACAAAGTGTGTATTATGTCATCTCAGGCCAGCCAATAAAAAAACCTTGACAACAATAATACACAGAGGGAATGCAAATTATGTCAACAATACTAGTATACTGGTGTATGTTCATATGAAACCACGTGAGATTAGACCTCGAGACCTAAACCTAAATGATTCACCTATGTCTTCAGCACCTGAAGCCTCCCTTTGTGCCTGTCCTTCCTCATTGGACCCTGTGTCAGCAGACTCAAGAGGAGCTGAACTCTCCAACTCTTCCACCTCTAATGATGGATGTTGATGCAAGTGCACCTGGACTGAGCACACCAGTGCCGCTTCGCTAGTGGCAGGAGGTGGGGACGCCTGCGCGACCAGGTCTAACCATGACTGCCGCTGTTTGGAGAGCGAAGAGGCGGAGGAGCTCTCCGATGTCATCGTACTGACGGGTGAGGAATGCGAGCCTTTTGCTTCGCTGGGGACTGCGGAGGAGTATGGCGGAGGAAGAGTGCCCTGTCAGACCAAGATAATCAAGGTGAAGAGCTGCTTCAAAAAAAAAAAAAAAAAAAAAAAAAGTGTGATTTTAAATGTTTTAAGTATGGCACTGACCTGGTGTGTGCTACCAGGGGGACCAGAAGCATCCATAGAGTATGGTGGTGGAGGTATCTCTGTGTTTTCACCTTCTTCTTGGTCACTGGCTTCACTGTAACACTCTGAAAACACACATTCTTGTCATTTCAGAAAAAATACGGCTCTAAAATCGCTCAAAGCTCAAACTAGAGTCATGTGGGATGTTAGAATAGTACACACAACACACAAGCAATTATTGTGAGATGCTCAGCTTACCTCAGAGCTCAGTTCAGCCAGTATTAAATGCAGTATTGCTTTTTCTTTGGCTTTCCATTGCTTAGCTGCTAGTACTACCTAGCTTCAAACTAATTGGCTGCTGTTGCTTCATTTTACATCACACTAATGATCAACCTATTTTTACACTTGTGTCACCAGTTGATGTTGAAAAACATTGATTGGATAGAATAGACCAGGGGTCACCAACCCATCAATCGCAATCAACCAGTCGGTCTTTGGGACTTGCCTAGTCAATCGCTGTTGTAAATTAAATTATACGTCATTAATAAGCGTGAATTTACCTGTACACTAAGTCCCCCACTAACGAACATCCGACGTGCGAACATTCAGAGATACGAACACAAGCCGACTGGTCTATTTTTTCATGTGTTTTGCCTTATAAGTCCATATTTATACTGCTACATGCTTGACCAGCAAACTCATATCTATACTGGTACATGCTTGACCAGCAGAGGGAACTGTGACACTGCTAATGGGACCAACAGATACAGAAAGACTAGGAAGAGGAGAGTCGAAGGCTAAGAGTTTTATGATACAACCCGGACAGAGCGTGTGATTAAAGTTTGTGAAGCGTTAATAGGCCTGCTTAATTCTACACCACCCACATTTAGAAGAGTCTAACGATGACGATTTGTCCTTTTTTTTTTCCAATAACTCCTCCTCCTTCTCCTCTTCCACCACAACGACTATGCTCGACCACTCCTCTTCAAAGGTAAATAACATTTATCATTACGTATTATTATATCATTTTTATTATTGTTTTTTTCATTAATTATCCTCGTTTAATATTACTACTGCATCCAAACTCATATTTATATACATACACATATACTGTATATGCATACACGTACATGTAGTACCTATATCATTGGTAATATTACCTTTTCCCCGACTTAAGAACAATTCCACTTAAGAACGGTCGTCTGGAACCAATTGTGTTCGTTAGTTGGGGACTTAGTGTATTTACTTATATTTTTACTCACTACTTGTAAATATGGAAATAATATTTTGTCTTATATTCTTTCTATTTTATTATAATTTACTCATATTGCATTGCATTTTATTTAAGAGTGTTGTATTTTTTTTTTCCAATTGAGCTACTGCAACCAAGCAATTTACCTTGTGGATCAATAAAGTCTGTCTAAGTCTAACTTGTTAATGTTTTTGTACATCAGGCAGCCCTTCTTAGGACCTACAGCACATTCAAGCCATCCGGGAAGCTGCTATTGAAATGCGCATATATGTTAATGTCTGTCTGTGTTGGTAATAAACGATATCAGAAATACATCAGACATTATATCAATGTCAAATCATCAACCAATCAAATGTTCTTGTCTAGGTTCACGGCCTAAACCAGGAAGCTTGGGCTCAAAAACATTGGTGACCACTGCAATAGACTATAGAATAGACTCATTTTTATTACGCCTCCCTCATTTTTTCTTCAAAGAATGTTTAATTTTTCTAACATTATAATTTTACATTGGCTAACGTATTTTTACACATTTGTGACAGTTAAGAATGTTATTTTGTGACTTGTACAATTAATGAAATAATGATGAGGCAGGTTGAGGATGACCAATGTAGACAAATTGTGTTAAACCTTGTTGGTCTTGAATTCACCTCACCGAATGAATAAACTACATCAGAATTTGAAGGACTGTTTTTGAAAACAGAAGTTAATATGTTAACATTTCTGAAAATACCCATAAGTCCTTTGAGCTTAACTGGAAAAATACAGCGCTGAAGAACACTTTATATAGCTTACCAGCTGCTGTGTTGGGTTGTGTGGGCTCATAATGGATAGAGGCAAGCCCGAGCTTATTCAGCCATCTAGAAAACACAAACCCAAAGATAACTCAGTGGGCTTTGTACAAAGCTTTCATTTTATTTGAAGTATCTTCTGGATATTCTTATTAGTTACTGTGATTTGTTGTTACTTACAAGTTCATTTCTTCGTGGTTCTCAGCAGCAAAATAAAACATCATGACTTGTGGGTGGCAAGCTTTGAATGCACTGGACAAAGAACAGTCAGTGTTAAGAATAGAAAGTGAAATGGCGAACATGGATGCTATGACACATCTTCTTCACATAAATAAATATGGGAGGATCCTCCTTATCAGTAAAATCATACAGGTGGGCAACCTTTAATTGAAAAGTTAAGGAGGCCTCAGGCAAACATGTTCAAGCGGCAGGCACGCTTACTGTTTCTTCTTGCACTCTATGGCTCGGTCTATCATGAAGTTGGTGAGGTCAATGTAGCCCTCTGCTTTCTCTGCCTGCAACACACATGCATATTGAACAACAATGAGCATGAAAAAAAGTAAATGACTTCAAGCCACTTCCTGACAAAGCCACCTGTTGTCGGCTACTTTGTCTATTTCCTCTCACTGTGTGACATTTACAAAATCTAAGATGTCTGACAGCTTTCAGCCCAGCAGAGTCAACTGTGGCACTGTCTGACATTGCTTTGTAGTTTACTTCTAAAGCCAGGCTGGGGAGGAGACAGCTGTGATGCTGTGAGTCATCACTGAGGTGAATGTAGTGCAGCTGCAAACTGCGCCCACAATATTTAGTAAACCTGCACAAACTAATATTCAATACAAGAGCTGTATCAAAAAAAATCTGCCTTTACACAGCTTATCATGCTAAGTTGTTTACTCTCGTATTGTGGCTTAGGATGTACCCAAGTTGGGAAAAGGCCGTCTTTCCCATGTCTCTCAACAGGATAAGGAGTAAAAAAAAAAAAAAAAAAGATTTTGCAAGATTAAAACGTGACAAGATTTCTCGTTCAGAAAAAAAGTGTCCCGTGGGCACTAGGCCTGGGACAAGGATTAATTAATTGATCACACAATAAATTAAAATTAACTCGATAATTTTTCTGGCCTTAATACATAGCCATGTGCATGCGAGTGTCTGTTTTCCTAGTCTCCTGCCTCCAAAAAGGCAGGAAGACAGTTCACTCTGCACGTTGGTTTCAGCATCTTGGAGCATTTGTTCCACAGCGCAGAAGAGTGTAACGTAGTAGAAATTATATTAGTAGATTGCAATACATTGTCATATATTTTTTCATTGTACTTTTCTTAAAAGTAAAGTTAAAATCTCGGCTAGTATTGCTCCCATAGACCCAATCTCATGACACCCCTAATGTGCAGTGATGTAGAACTTTAAACAACTTTGAAACAGATCTTTATTATCTTTCCAAATGCAGATTGTTTTTGTACAGCTCTTGCCTCGGATCTCACTAAATGTGAGTATTGGCATTCTATTGCGAATAGAATTAATTTAAATAGTCCTTTGCACACTCTGTGTTTAATAGTATATATAAATGGAATGACACGCATGAAAGGTTACATTGAAGTACATCACGTGTTAACAGTTTCACAATTCAACATGTCTGAAAAGGAGCTTATTTAATCATACTCCTTCATTGAGTAGACATTTCATAGGCGATAACTTAACTAAAGAGTCACATAAGAAAACACAGAATGCTCACCAGGGGATTTGTGTACCAATATAGTGCCGTCTTCTTCAGGACAAACCAGAACTTCTTCCATTTGATACCGAGGAAGCCCTTGCTCTCCTTCTTCCTGTACAGCCAGCCCTGGTGGTCTGGCTGACCCAGCTCTTTGACTGACACACGCCTCCTGCTCATCGTACCATTGCCTGTGCACACACGAGACAAAAGCCACAGTGACACACACATATAGTTCTAGAAGTTGCAGAACATGTGAAACTTTTCCATTCACCTAAAACCAGGTCACAAAATTGCTAACGTAACACCCACGATTACTGTATATATTTTCTTCATGCTATATTTAGCCTACCTGTTGCAGATGTGGCTCACAATATGAAAATGAAAAACAAATCAAGTTCCACTGGGTACTGACAACATTTACAGTCACACAGAGCTAAATCTTAAATGACCGTACACATGTAAAGGCTGTGCACACAATAGCAGCCCCGACAACTTGATGCACGCCCACAGAGGCTCTAAATTACAGTTGAGGGGTCCAGCAGACAACCTGATGTAGACTGGAGGGTGATAACTTACCTCCTCGGCTCTTCTTCTTGGACTTGTGTCGCAGGGAGACCTTAAGGAGCACAGAAAAAAGGAGGGAGAAAAGGTGAGGGGGGTCAGTGACTTGACTGACTGAGAAGCTGACAAAGAAGAGCCAGTGTAGAACATCCTCTTTCAGACCGCAAGTGTCATATGCACACTCTCCACTCCGTAGCTGCTATCTCTCCACATGCGTGTGCGGACGGACGGACGGACGGACGGACACACACACACACACAAATAGATCTCAATTGTACCTAATTTTCTTATTTTGCTATTATCTTTTTTTTATTTTATATATATATATATTTTTTTTTTTACTAAGAGTACATTGGCCCCCAAATTAAAATTGTAGGAGCGAAGTACATATTCACATTTCCTCTCATGTTCACTGTATTGCTGATAAATACTTGAACAATACATGGCAGCTGTCTTCCTGACGACCCTCTTTCTGTCCCAAGCTTCCGGAAGGCCTCTTTGGTGACATCATATACACCATAAAATGAAATCACATCATGTGATTTCAAACTGTAGGCCCCTGGGCGGGGTCGAACCGGGCCGTGGGAAACTTTCAGAAGCAATGATTAAAAAAAGACATTTAAAAAAAAAAAAAAAAGTTTAGTAAATAACTATATTAAATACTGGAAATGCATATCAATTTGGAAATAAGGGCTGTTATTTCTTTGGAAAATAATATAGTAATATATACATACTGGGCTGACGTATGGAGCAGAAGTTTGTCAGGAAAAAAATATTCAATAATAATGAAATAAAATCATCAAAATAACTGGATGATGAAAAATGTACTCGCAATGTCTCAAATTTTAGCTTCAGTCTGGAGCCCTGTGTAGAATTATATAAAATGTTAAATGTTTGGCTTGTATCCAAGATTTGGACTTCTATTGTGCTTGTAAATATTTGAACGTGTTGAAAATAAACCTTCCAAATCAAGCTGTCATAACATAAACAGCTACATGAATATCGATATGATAAAGAGTACAACAGAATTTATTACAACAAACCTAGAAAGGCCTTTGAAAACTGTGTGACTGATGAGCAATAGCTTACAGGATTTTACCCTGCAATAGGTGACCTAATTTATAGGTAAATATTTGTTTTTATCTCAAATGAATCAAACTTACAGGGTTGTAGTCATCTGCAGCCATGGAGGGTGACACAGATATAGGGAAGGCAGCCTGATGGAGACAAAAACGTTTAGAATTTATCATCATCTTAATTGGTTGACAATCTTAAAACTCCTTGATGAATAGGCATATAATTATGTAACACCACTAAATGAAACAAATATAATTTGAAAAGATTCCTTTCTCCTCACTCAAACTACGTAAAAGGACCTAAGCAGGAAACAGCTGAGTACGCAAAAGATGTCCGAGCCATTTTTAAACTGCTGTTATATTCATTTTTTTGTTTGTTTGTTTTTCTTCAAATGTGGTTGAAGATTTTCCACTACAGTCCTGTAGGTGACGGTAACTCGCATGAAACGGTAGATGACGACTTCTAAACAACAGAAAACTGATCGATGTGGTTCTAAAATTGAACAGATGATAATGTTCCACTCAAGTACTGTCGATGACGGTAATGGAAAAAACAAAAGAAACATGAAAATAATAGATTCTAAATAACAAAAAAATCCTGGATCCTTCATATGAAAACACACCAAAGTACAGTAGTACTTTTTGCTGCACACGGAAAAAAACTACAACAGAGTACAATACAAAAAATATCAAAATTGTCAAATAAACCCACATAAGTAATCACGTATCCCTCTATTGAGATTTTAAAGAAAAGAGTCGGGGAAAACCACAACTGTTCAAAAACGACACTGACTCACAGCTTTAAAGTTGCACTGTCAGCAGTTGGTGACACAGAGCAGCTCCACACGCTGCCTTGTTTCAATAACACGCCTCCAAAACGCTAGGGATTATTCGCAATGTCGTACGCAGACAGCGAGACCAAATTGTCGCAGTTTATACTTCTCATTTTATCCACCTCGGTCATGTGTGACATCAACCATTATTGAGAAATCCAAGCACCCACTTGACTCACTTCCTCAGCAAACTTGACTTCCTTATTTTTAAAGTTACCAAGAGAATATCGCTGATATAAAACATTAAAAACTACCAGATTGAAATCCTCATGTGCTGAAACAAAATTAACAAGCTTCTAATTGACCATGTCTGTACAGTAAATATCAATTGTGGTCATGATACACCACACACGCTCTAAACAACACAAAAGAGTTGATGATTTGTTTAGAGGTACAATCAGAAAATGCAATCTAGGAGAACCACAAGATGAGAACGATAACACAAGGACGATTCATACCTGTTAAAAGAGATTCACAGCTCTAGTATCCACTGTGGTCTAAAAGTTCGACTAGTAAGTAAATCCAAACTTCTGTGTGTGCGCGCGTGTGTGTGTGTGTGTGTGTGTGTGTGTGTGTTGCACAACACTAGCAGTAGCATCCTGACTGGTTTTCCGGGTATCATAAGCTTGTGCAGCCGCCAGTGGGAGAGAAAGTGGGCGACAGTCGACCACATCAACCTCCACATAGGCAAAGAATATGCAATTTATGCACATGTGTTTCCTGTTGAAAGGTTAGCTACCACTAAGATTCACTCTGAGCTAATCAACAAGCTCTGGATGCAATACAGGAAAGCTGAAAATGCACTTATAGTTAAGCAGATTGTGTCGAAAGTGTGGCCCGGGGGCGATTTGGGTCCCGCAGCTCATTGTAGAAATACAATTAAACAGCAAAAACAGGAAAAAATACAGCACAATGTAAAGAGAAAAAGCTGAAATGTTGACATTACTTTATCTAACTTAGTTTGTCTTTAAATATACAGTCATCCCTCGCTATAACTCGCTATATTCGAATATATACCTCACTATATCACGTTTTTTGAAAAAATTATAAATGGTCGCTGTTTAGTGGCTGACCATGGCCTATTATTAGTCCAAAAATGTTGAAAGACAAGTTATATGTAGTATTGTGGTCAGTAGGCATCAGTAATGTTATGAGACATGACGTTAGATTACGTTACCTTTCACACTGCATGGAGACTAGCTACTGAGCCAGCAGTGCCGAGCCGATATGCCACAGCTCAGATGGACATGCCATGGCTGAGATTGAGTGAGAAAAAAAAAAAAAGTTGCCCTCATTTCATGTGGAAGTGGTAAGTTCTTGGCTTCTTTGTCCTTCTTCCCCACTCCATTTGAAACACTTAAGTTTAGAATAAGTAAATTGGAGAGGCTAATCAGTTAGCTCAGTAGCTTGCTATGCTAGCGGCAGCCGTCTGTTATGTCCATGCAGTGAACCCGTAGCCTGCGCAATGTGATGTAAACAAAGAATAATAGGAGTGTAAAAGGGACTATTGGAGTGTTATTTCATGTCTACAGGGCTTTAGTAATGGTAAAAAATGTATTTTCGAAAGTCATAAAACTGGTTTTCCATGACTCTAACTACGAAAATATTCCGTTTATTAATATTGAATGCTACTTCGTGGAAATGCCCTCATTGTGATCGGGTCTGGAACCAATTAACCGCGATAAGCGAGGGATTACTGTATGTAACTTTTGTTTTTTTTTTTTAGCCTTTTTACAAAATTTAGATTTCCCATTGATTTTTCAGTATGTAGCCTTTGGTGGAAAAAGCTTGGACAACCATGTAGCAAAGCATTCATTTAGGCTATGTTCACATTGCAGGTCAATTCCATGTTTTTTGTGTGAACGGCGCAATTCCGATTTTTTCAAATGCGACTCAGGCCTCATTCGTACGTGGATATAAATCTGATATGTCTGCGATGCGACAGCAGTATGAACGATCAGGTCGCCTACAGGTATATCTGACCTATAAGTACGTCATCGAAAGGCGTGTATTTTCGTGCTTAGCGAGACTTTAAAAGGTACTCACGGATGTAGGCAGTCATGGAAAGGCGTGGTTTATCGTGCAAGACTTGGGTAACGGTACTCACCCATGTAGGCAAAAGTTCTTCTCATCTGAAACTTATTTTTAAAAGGTGTCAATGAAGCAGCTCTCGTCAATGTCTCACCACTCCTGCCCCTGACATCCACCCACGCAACTTGGAACAGACGTGGCAGCAAGTTGTCTACGAACTGCCATCACCCAAATTCTTGCCCTCTTTCTTCTTCATCTCCGACACGGAATCATTTGGTTGACAAAATATTGATTCCCGTTGCACTAAATCCTTGAAATTGCCACAAACGTGTTAAGGAGAGCACGGTAGTAATGTGCGGATCCATGCTGAAATATCGATACTTTCGATACCAACTCCTCATGCTCTAAAGTCGATTCTGAAATCAAAATAGTGATACTTTTGATACTTCATATATATGATTTTGTCCTTTGTTTTTTCTGATGTTGTATATGAGCTTGGCTATATCGTAAAACTATACTTCAGGGTTTAAAATATTCTACAAATGACTATGTCTTGTATTCTTTATGCTATGATTTGAAATACAGTATCTACTTTTTAAAATTTACCAGACACATTAGGTGAATTTGCACATAGTATCGGATCAGTATCTCCGATAGCAGCCTATTGTTACCCAGTATCGAATCGGAAATGGAATCAATGGCATCGCACATGACTGGCGCACACATTGCAGCAATCTTTACTTCCGTAAACACACAGAAATGCGAGTGATGTCGTGCTTTTGCGCATGCACGTCACTTTCCAGACGCTTTGCCTTCACATTAACAAGTCGCATTTGTTTGGTAACGTGAACGACCACATAAAAAATCTGATTTAAACAAAAAATGCAAATTGGGGATCATACCCTGCAGTGTGAACGTAGCCATCATCCTATACTGTACGCGGTACTTATTTATTCATTTTACGACATTTGTCACTTTTTACTCCTTTATTACTGAATAAGTTAGCTACAAACCATATCTATTATGTTTACTAATACCCATTGTTATCCTTTTCTTAGGGTAGGATTTAGTAAATTGGGTTTCTTCCTACTCCTTTTCAGAGTGATGTACTTTATAACACCGCTAAGCATGTTTGTTCCTAACGCCATTCCTCTAAAAACTATTAGCCAAAAAGGCATTGTTCATTCTAGTTACGAAAGTGACGTCAAAAGCACAAATTCACATTTTGAACTCAATAATATACTTAGAAGCGGAGAAAACACGTATAGTTTATGAAACTCTACTGTATTTTTAAACAAATGTCCACTCCATACAGATAGACTTAAAGCATTTGACATTTTCGACGACAGCTAGCTTAATGACGTGATACCAAAAAAAAAAAAATGACTCGACTTCTCGAAAACGCCACATTTTTTTATAGGTCATGATTACAAACAATATAGATATAGTTTACCATTTTTTCCCCACATAATTATATTTCAATTTATATGAATTACTCCGTATCTGAATGTATATTTAAATGGAAAGCGGTTTATTCAAACCCTACCTTACCTGGCCACTTGACGTAATAGAACATTATATGCAACAACTCTCGTCTAAAGCTGACCAGTGTACAACCTAAGAGGCTCAAAGGGTGATATAATTTATACTCTACCTTCAGCCACATTTTGAAAGACAGCAATTTAGTCCGAAAACAGTGCTCGAAGTCTGAGCAAACTTTGACGAGCATGTCGGACGCAGACCAAGCTAGCAAGGCCTTGGCAATATCAGGTGAGCTCACCTCCTCCTGTATTCTAGGGATCTACCCTCCTCACCATCTCCACGAAGAAAACGCCGAAATTCAGAGTGACATTGCTAAAATATATTTTGTCAAATGTATCAACGTCAGCGCTACTTTCAAACGTACTTGTATTCCACATTAGAGCAAAACTACACTGCTGTGTTTTCTTTAAGGAGGCCCTTGTAGTTTCGACTGGGGACCGCTGGGTGTCGCTGCAATGTAAACTGCGCCATGAGACACAAAAACACCTAGAAGGAGGAACAAACCCAACGTAGTGACAACTTTAAAATATATAATAGTTTGTGTTTTGGTTAACCCGAGTTTCCAAAAATCGTTTGAGACATATTGTAACAGTTTTCAAAAGTATTTCACCGTTGTAGTTAGTCTTTTTTCTGATTAAGTTATGGTTGATCATATATTCTGTATTTGTTTAGTCATGATACAATGTCATGTATTCTTTTAATTACTGAATAACTTTATTTCCGTAACCTATTTTTTCTTCTCGTATTAGAAAATGGCAACATAGGAAAGTGTTAAACAGTAATTGCTGACATGGGGTGTAGGATGCACTGCTTCTTCCTACTCCTATTCAGATATGTTCCATTTTGCATGTACAAACGTGATATTATTTAATGTAACTTTGCTACTTTGCTAAGTATATTTGAAACATAAAAAAAATGTTTTTTAAAAACTTGTAACCATACGCTAAGAGACACAACAAACAATAGCAATAACACCCCAGACGATTGTGTACACCATCCTAAATCCTTGTTTACTAGCGCAAACTGTTGCATTAGAATATACTTTAAAGATTATATATGTCCCCAGTGTAGCTTTAGCTTTGTCTCTTCTTGCTGTATTTATAATTCTGGTATTTCCCATCCATGCGGTGTGCTAATAATTTTGTCGGCCTGTCAGTCTTGCTGTTGAATTTATTGAGCGTACCATTCAACATACAGTCATTCGCACTCCTATCAGTTAAAGTAAAACAAAATTTTTAAATCAGTGTCCGACATAGTTGTGATTTAAAGGGGCATTTGTGTGCAAGTTCCAGTGGGAGTGAGCTAATGTTGCCTGCGACACACGTCAAAGGCCTGAAGGATTCACGAGAATGCTGATTGGTCACGCCATTGTAGCGCTCAATCTCCCATCACCAATCATGCTGTGAATTGTCACGCCGCTTATCTAATATACCCCCTCACAATATACCCCTACTCCAAACCCTTCCTGACCCGAAACCGAGTGTGCAAGAGAGGGAGAGCGATGTGGCAGACAGAGAGGCTATTCTTCGGCGAGAGAATCTGTCACTCTGTAAATGGGGGAGGTGTGCAGGCCTGGAAATTATATTATAATCCAGTCTGGAGGACCCCAGCCTGCCTCTTTTGAAGCACTCAAATGGAACCATGAGAGGTCTTGTGTCACACTACTGTATTAGTATAGCCATCAATGTTGTGCTTGTGTGTGCGCACAAGTAGGCTTTGACACACTCACTCAAACATAATCCAGAGAGCAAAAGCAACAGGATCCTCTCCTATCATTTGTTCAGGCAATGGTTTACTTGTTTTTACAACCACTAAATGACGCCACGCCAGCTTTAGCAAGGATGTGCAGTATTAGGATATGCGCAGCAGAAGGGTGACAGTGTGCACATTTGAAAAACTGTAGTATGCATGCCAGGCCAGTTGGCGAAGTCACATTGGAAATAAATGTCACAGACCTTGTCCTTGTGGGTCTTATCTTTTCTGTGATTATATCAACTGTATCGGGCAATATGAGTGTAAAAGTGACTATAGGGGTGTTCATTTATGTCTAGAGAGCTCCATCCATCCATTTTCTATACCGCTTCTCCTGTTTAGGGTCGCGGGGGCATGCTGGAGCCTATCCCAGCTGACGTCGGGCGACAGGTGGGGTACACCCTGAACTGGTCGCCAGCCAATGACAGGGCACATATAGACAAACAACCATTCACACTCACATTCATACCTATGGACAATTTAGAGTCTCCAATTAACCTAACATGCATGTTTTTGCAATGTGGGAGGAAACCGGAGTACCCCGAGAAAACCCACACACGCACGGGGAGAACATGCAAACTCCACACAGAAATGCCAAGGGAGAATTGAACCTAGGTCTTCCCAATCTCCAGACTGTTACTGTGTTGGCCAACATGCTAACCACTAGACCACCGTGCGGCCCATCTAGAGAGCTCTAATAATGTTAAAACCCATATTTAGAAGGTCGTAAAGAGGTTTTCTATGCTATAACTATGAAAATATTTCATTATACATAAGGAATCCTTCTCAGTGAAATCACATATCATGGTGGGGTCTGGAACCAATTAACCACAATAAACGGGGGATTACTGTATGTTGTAATCAGGGGCAAGTATAAGGGGGTAAAATTAGGACAATTCCCAATCCCAAAGCCCTTTCAAAAAATAGGTAAGAATTTTTTTCCCATGGCCCAGGCTTTTTGTAATTGTAAGTTTTTTTCAGGGAAGAAAGAATTAGGACTATTTGGCCCAAAAGCATCTGTAAATAAGCTATAGTAAAGAATCCAGATGTCCTGTTTTGGAAACCCCAACATGGTCATCCTATGCTTATTTCATATGATGGTCACCACTTTGGCAGCCCCTCTTAAATTTGCAGGCTAGCATGCCGATATTTTTAGGTAACAGTTGTAAGGTTTCGTTATTTTCAGTATAACTACCTACAGGGAAAAAATGCCTGCAATTAATTAATCCCTTGATGATCTATTCCGATTGGTTTACCGAGGTGCTGTTACGTCATCTCTTTGACAGCAATGATCTTTATTCAATTATCAGTTGGATTTTTGTTGTACCAGCATAACTCAAAGCCCGTTCAACCAATAGCCACAAAACTTAGCAAAGTGGTACAGCATGGCTTTAAGAAGGCTTTTAGTACTGATTTGAATCACAGATTACGGATGTTGTCATCTTGAAAATCTACAGAAGACGCAAGACAAGTTAGTTATTTGGCAGCAATCAACCTGTTTGTAATTGACAGTATGTCTAACACCATAGCCTCATATTGGCAGAAGGTCCAATCATCAATCTTCACAGAATAAGATGTTTTGTTTTAAACTAATGACATGAATGTGTTTAAAAGGCCTGATATTAATATCATCTTTTCCATTTGTATGACGGATGCATTTCAGCCTGACGGAGGTGACTTGTAATATACTTACAGCTTGAGAGAAGGACCAGGATCGTATATGTGGTGGATTGTACCTGCAAGAGAACAACCAAACATTCACAAGAGCACACCACAGAACACGCTTGAGCTTTAGCTGTCTGTCATACCGAAGCGCTCACTCATAACACATATTGTGACGTATCTTTCTTATAACCACACGTGACCCACGGGAACCTTGTATGTGTAGTATGTGATGAAGATGCTCACATCTTCATCCGCGACGGAGCACCATGGCCATCTTGTTTACGTGTGTTCCATGGCGGAAGAAGATATGAGCGTCTTCATCACATACACACGAATGCAGAGGCGACAGTGCGCAGGGGCACGGCGGGAGACAAGTATAACGCCGAGCGATTTGTGAGCTCGGATTTTTTTTGAGGAGGCGTTTTTAAGATGCAATTGTATTACTCTTTTGAACGTATATTGTTTTGAGAAGCCAAACTCAACAATGCAATGTCATTGTGCCGTAGAGAATGCCTGATTTTATGATTAGTATAAAAAACTTATTTGGGCATGGAAATCAAATTGAATCTCTGCGACTAATATTTATTTATTGAGATGACTAAAATATGCAGTGAGGTATTGTTTTCCACTGAAGAAATATCCGATCCAAAAAATGTTAAATCACTGTTTGACTCATGACACACTTAACACATGTTTAACTGACGTGCATCCTTGATTTTCCCTGCTGTCACTTTTAGACTGAAGGGCCTGCTTGACAACGAGAAAGCCTTCCAAGTAAAAAAGGAGAAAGAGCACTCTAAACGTTTGGCCAAGGTGCAAGAGGAGCTGGTCAAGCTGAAGTCCTTTGCCCTGATGTTGGTCAATGAGCGTCAACAACACCTGAGGCAAATGGACCTACAAAGCCAGCGTGTTCAGGAACTGAGCCAGCAGCTTCAGCAGCAGAAGCAGATCGTGATTGAAGCCAGGGAGCACGCTCAAGAGGATGCCCACAGGGTCCTGAGCTTAGAGGCTGAGCTTAAAGAGAAAACTGCCACTCTCGCTCAGCAGCATGAAGAGATGAATGCTAAGCTGGCCAGTCAGGAGCTCCTCAACCGTCAACTCAATTCTAAAATTCTAGAGCTTATGCATACAGTAGATGAGGTAGAGGAGAGCAACAAGGCATTGAGGAAATCAGAAGAGGAATTGCAGGAGATAAGAGACATAATTGGCAAAGGGGAGTGTGCAAACTCCAACTTAATTGCAGAACTAGAGAATTTAAGGAAGCGTGTCCTGGAAATGGAAGGAAATGATGAGGAGATCATCAGAACAGAAAATCAGTGCAAGGAGCTCAGGAAGAAGTTACAAGAGGAGGACAACAAAAGTAAAGAACTTAGGCTGGAGGTGGAGAAACTCCAGAAAAGAATGATAGAATTAGAGAAACTTGAGGGTGCCTTCAACCTCAGCAAGAAAGAGTGTGCTCAGTTACACGCTGCTTTAGAAAAAGAGAAGTGCCTGACCAAAGAGCTCTCTGATGAAGTTGTTACACTCAAGATCCGAATGAAAGAGCTGGAATCCTCTGAACTCAAATTAGAAAAGTCTGAGCTAAACTTGAAGGATGACTTAGGTAAGCTGAAGTCCCTGACTGTAGCTTTAATGGAGGAACGAAAGACTCTTGTGGAAAGAATGACATCCGGTGAAAAGACAAAGGAGGATTTGAGTACGATGGTCAAAGCTGAGCAAAGGAAGGTTATGGAGGTGACTGAGAAATGGTCTGACTTTGATCTGTCCTGAACAAAGCAGAGTCCGTGGAAAATGTCTAAGGGTTGGAATTTGGTAGGTTGGTGCCAGTGGCTCTGATAATGCCTTTGGAAACGTGCCACAGCAACATGGGCTCCCAAAGCTGAAAATACTCAATGCACCCCAGACGGGCCTCACCCTGCAATTTTAGGCAACAAAAATGTTGGGTTATTTTCCTGTCTTTCAGCTACTAATGTTTTTTCCCCTCTTCCCATATATCCTGTTTGTTTGTGTGCACATGTATGCACATTATATGTGTACTTTTCTTTCCTTCATCACAGTCTCTGTTTTGGCTTTTATTAGAAAAGAGTGACACTTAAATACAGGAAGTCATGACAAGCAAACAACATATTCTAAGTGTCAACAAGTAAAAGATATGGTGGGAATCAATGATCAGTACAGGTGGTCCTCGGGTTACATACCACTTCTGTATGTAGTTCCTACACTGTATTGTAAATTGAGTCACATCTTAAACTGAAATTAACTCCTAAGTCGCTCACTATACACAGAACACATAAACCACATGAAATACTGTAATAAAACACTAGATACAAGAATGAAATCAAACAGAAATAGAGTAATCAAATCTAATAAGAAATAAATAAAAGCCAAAGCACCAGCAACCTTTCCATATCAATAAAAAGACCACTACACTGCTTTGTTATTATTATTGCTTACATAGGAGCAGATCCTTTAACATGATCAAAGATACTATAGCAGGGGTCTCAAACTCAGTTTACCCGGGGGCCACTGGAGGTAGAGTCTGGGTGAGGCTGGGCCTCATCAAGTATTGGGAGTAAGACTCACGATAACGATAATATCTATAACGATATCGGGTATGGTGCAGGAAATACGTCTAATGTTGGTTATTATCAAGAAAACCATGGAAGTTGCTAGATATCAGCTCTTAAATGAAAGTTTAATTTAAGAGCTGATATCTAGCAACCCTGTGTGCATCATTGGCTTAATTTAGACCTTGCGGTCCGCATTTACAGTAGTCTTTCCTGTCAATTCGCAGGCCGCAAAATGTGAGTTTGAGACCCCTGTACTATAGCAACCTGGCAGTCAGTGACGTGCAGTCAGGGGAGGCCTCCCTGCCATGATGAAAAATACAAAAACCAATAGTTAAAGAAAATACATTTGTCCACTGAACTGTATTATAAATGTATTTCCTGAGGATTCCAATTGTTTAACATTTTCTTGAGTAAAAATAGCTGAATTCATGCTGATTTCCTGATCAAATACAGGGAAGAAACTTAAGGTGAGGCCGCCGTGAACATGGCTTCCCTGCTTTGTGTGACGACAGGACTTAATGACTTAGAATGAGTTGATGTCGTTTGTCACTCATACATGGTTTTTAGTTACTACGTCATCATATTAGAGCAGTAGTCCAGTGTCCAAACTGACAGACCCATGGCACATTCTAAAAATATAATTTAACAAGAAAACTTAAAAAAATAAAATAAAATAAAAATGGAAAAAATCAGCAGTATTTTTCCAAGAATAAAGTCAAAATATTAAGACCAAAAAAGTTGTAATCTAATGAGAAAGAGTCTTAATTCTTTTAATACTATGAAGAAAAATAAGGTCATTATAAGATTTTTTTTATTGATAATATTATGAAAAACAAACAAAACAACACATTAAGTAGTTTTTGGAAAGTTCAGTTGCGGAAACAGTCACCGGATGTTTGCGGAATAAAGTAAAAATATTATGGGAATAAAGGCATAATTACAAGAAGAAAATTCACAAAAAGAAAGTTGTTGAAGGTAGTTGGGAAAAAAACAAACAAAAAAAAAAAACAATAGCAAAAATGTATTTTAAAAAAGCTGTAATTTTATGGCAATAAAGTCAAAATATTAAGGGAAAAAAGACATACTAAGAAGAAAAAAAGTCGTAATTTTATAAGAATAAACTTGTAATATTATGAGGAAAAATAATGTTCTTTTAGTGGCATACAGTTGAAATAGAAAAAAATCATTTTTTAAAAATGGGAATATTATAAGAAACAAACAAAACAAAGTTGTCATTTTTGAAAAATTAGGTTGGGTAAAAGTTATATTATGGGAATAAAGTCCAAATATAATGGGAATAAAGTCATAATATTATAAGAAGAAATTTTATGAAGATTATTTTCAGAAAAAAGTTGAACTATTTGGGAAAAAAAACAATAACAAAAGCAAGAAAAAAAGAGACCAAAGTTAATCTTAATAATATACTTTTTCATCTATATCACAAAGCCTGAAATGCAGTTTTTTCTTGAAATATATATTACTTCTTAGCATATCGTGTTGACTTAGAAAATATCAAAGTGGACCTTACATCCTTTCATTTTTCACTATGCGGCCTTCGCTGGAAAAAGACACCCCTTAATTCGATGTACAACTCAGTGTTCTGTATTGCAGTTTCATTCTTGACCTTATTACTGGTGAACTTTGATGAATAAAAACGACTCACTGCTATCTACCTACTATACAGTATGTCTCCCTAGTTTAGAGAGGATTGGATTAAAAAAAAAAAAGTTGGACATTGCTGCAACCTATATACAGTATTTATGCTTTGACGTGTGAAAACCTCTCAAGGAAAATAACCTATGGGACATAAATCCAACATTTGGATGCTGAATTTTGAGTATGAGGAAGTGAAAAGCAAATGCTGCAGACAAATGAACACTGCCAAGACGTGGCTTGATGAAGATAAACGTTTGTCCTTTCTCCCGTTCATTGAACTAACAAAGCTGATTGTTTTGACGGCTGACATCAGAATGAAATCGACGCACACACGCATTTTATGCTCTGTCATGTGGGAAAACCCCGTGTTTTTTCCGATTGACATAGCTGAATTGAGATGACAGCTGATTTAATACTGCGTCAATCACATTCTCTCTCCTACTCCTAAACACCCTCTGTCGCAATGATGAGTCAACCGATTGGCGACGCAGCCGTCTTTATTGTAAATATGACTAATGTGTTTTGATTGAGCGTGCAACAAACTGGCTGTGATGCGTTCGTCGCTTAGAATAGATGCGCGGAGGCGTGGAAGGTGGTTTGAGTCATCGATCATGGCATTAATGCGGGGAGTCACACCTTCTCGGGTTCTTCATCCGAGACCGGAGGAGGCACGGTGGGAGAAGGGGCATGGATGACGAAATATAGAGGAAAGAGCGACCCTCAGATGTCATCATCTTTCACAGAAGGCTGGTGAGAAGCCAAGACTCTCTGAAGATGAAAGATGGAGGATGCATACGTTGCTGTGTGGGACATTTTTAGAACATCTTGGACACTGGAAGTCCTGAGGGATGACAGGTTGTCAAGAATATGAAATGTGTCTACGTATTTAATTTTCTATAGTGCTTGTCCACTGTAGGGTCATAGGTGAGCTGGAGTCTATCCCAGTTGACAAGCATTCACACCTATCAGAGTGGCAAAGTGGTGCCTTATGTGAGAATTTAGGCGGCGGAATTTATGAGGCGCACCCCCTCCATTGCTAATTTACATACCTTGCAGAAGAAATTGAATGCCATTGTTTTGACTTGTAAGATAACATGTCACCCAGTGTGCATGGTTAACCAATTAACAATACATGAATGAAATCTAATGACTATACAAAAGCTATTTCGAATAAACATATACAACTACAGTTGTCTCTTGCAATATCACGGTTCGATTATCGCTGTATTGCGTTTTTTTTTCAGAAATTAATTAATAAATGGGCGCTGTTTCGTGATAGATTATGGTCTATTATTAATCTAAACGTGATATGTCATATTCTTGTCACTAGGCAGCAGAAATATAGAGTGAAGGTTGTCCTCCCATTCTGTGTGGAAGTGGTAAGTTTTTGGCTTCTTAAGTTGAGATGAAATTAATTCGAGGCTAACTGGTTAGCTCGCTAGCTAGCGGCCGTCTCGAGTCCCTGCAGGGTAAGAATTGCGCAACGCGTTGTAAACAATGAGTAACAGGAATGTGAAGGTGACTATAGGCATGTTTCATGTCTACAGGGCTCTGATAATGTTAAAACCCGTATTTAGAAAGTCGTAAACAGGTTTTTTGTGTTATAACTAAGAAAATATTCCATTACTTAACATTGAATCCGAAATCGTGGAAATTCATTTATCACAGTCGGGTCTGCAATCAGTCGACCGCTATAAACGACAGACGACTGTAAATGCAAAACTCAAAAATGATACAAAAATGATGATACCTATTTGTAGTAATATAAATTGGGCATTGCTTTACATTTGAATCAATGTGAGCGTATCCATTTTAAGACTTAAAGGTAATTCCTAGGGTTGTCTTCGAATAGTCGACTATTCGATTCAGAGGAGTCCGATTTGACGATCAATTTCACCGTCGAATCATATAAAAATGCCATGTGATCAAGAACGATTGTACCATTCTAACTACATGAGGTTGGCCACGACTGCTGCCTACCACACATTTTCACAAAGAATGTCCTTTTTTTATCATAAATGGCCTATTTAGATTCCAAAAGAGCCTCATTTGTTTAAAGAAAGAATTAAAAATGACCTGTGTGCTTACCAGAAGACCTCTACTTACCACGCATTCATAGAAATCACCCACGCCCGGTGGTACAATCCAAAGGAGTGCTTTGAATGCTAGCAAGACCGTCCACATCTACTGACTTATTGTCTCATAATGGCTACTGAAAAATCCTCCAAAGTGTGGAAGTATTTTAAAAAGGTTAAAGATGACCCCAGAAAGTGAAATGCAACTTGTGTCAGCACCTACATATGACATGACAGCAGCCAACAGCGTGTGTGTATCATTTAAAACAGGTAAGGCTGTTACGGCAACTTCATTTGACAGCCCTCGTAATTACTAGTTTTAATATCATTATTCATGTTCTTCCCAATGGGAGTCCAGGGCACATGTTTTTAGATTGTAGGAGACTTGAACCCTTGATCTCCTGACTGTGTAGACGACATGCTAACCACTAGGTCACCGTGCGTCCCGTGTTCACATGCTAAATACCAATACTTAAGCTTCCAACGCATTTGGAATAGTTGGGGAGGGCCCTTTTTCATGTTCCAGTGTGCAAAGCAGAGGCATCCTTGTATGAGTTATGTGTAGAAAAACTCGAGAACCCTGATATCAACCCCATGAGATACGGTACCTTTAGGAGCCAGAAGCCCTGCCCAACACTAGTGCCCTCACAAACTTCTTCTATTTATGCTTCCTTTAAATGTAGTGGCCAAATATTCCTGTCATACTGTCATAATGCCAGACAAAATGGACACCCATGTCTTAGGCACTGTGCTGATTTTGTGATTAACTATTGAATGACTTTCATAACATGCTGTAATGTAAACACACACAGTCTTGCCACCCCTGTAGCTGTAGTGCTTTGGACCCTACGGCTCTCACCACCTGTCTGTGTCTCAACCCGTGTGGGTTTAAAAAAATACCCCAAAAAATCTTTGGCTTATATGTGTGACAGAAAGTAGGCAAAGACACTCACCGGTTGAGGAAGTCCCTGCTCGAGTGCCAGTCGTGTCCCTGTGATACATAAAAATGTGTTTATTCATCAGTCACGCTAAAAAAAAAATAAAGGTTTATGTTCCTTTTGAGATAAGTTAGTTTGTACATTTGGAGTGTACTTGTTCTATACTCACAATTTGTTTGTATTTGCACTTGATGATTAAAATCTACATATAATCGACATCAGTGGTTCCCAAACTTTTCAGACATTTGACCTGAAGCCAAATATCCCACACTTAAAAAAAACAAAAAACAAATCAGTGCCTGTAAGCGCACAATAAAACATCTTACTCTGTATTATTTCACATCTGTTTGATATATTTAATGAATTATGATTAGTTATTATATTTATTATATTGTCATTATTTAAGATTTGTATTTATTGAATTTCATGAAATATATGTAATTATTTTATTAATATCTATACACAAATGTGTTAATTTGTTCATATAAACACACACAGAACAATGAACTGATTGTTCTGCACTGTGCTGTGCAGTCTCTGCTCACGCGTGGAGGCGTTTAAGCACACTGCGTAAACTCTCAGTCACCAATTAGTCCCTCTGTTTTTACTTTGTATTCACGTACCCCCCAGGATCTACATGAAGTCTTATATAAAAACTACAGTAAGCAGTTACCCATTCCCCTTTTTAATCCCAAATGTTTAATAATCATGTGCAAATACAAGCACATTTTCAGCCGGTATAAAGTAATTTATCTCAAAAGGAACACAAACCTTCATTTTGCAGTTGTTTGTAATTTTGAGCAGGCTCGTCAAGCTAGTGACTGCAGACCAAACAATGGGTTAAAATGAATGCAGTTGATTTTTAAGCAAACTTCAGGAGGTGCAAATTATTGAGGACCGCAGGCAGCTTTATCTTAGCAGGCAGCGACAGAGCCAGATAGAGGAAAGATGGAATAGGAAGGTAAGATTGGGGGTTCATCGGTTAGTGAGTGCATGCACATGAAACCCAAGCTAAAGTCAAGAGTGGTGTTCCATTTTTCTGATAAAAATTGCCAGGCAGACTATTTCCTATCAATGAAAGGGAAAAAGCTGTCAGGCGGTGCAATCCTACCCTTAGCATCTGCTTGAAATGTTTAAAAGACAACATATGTGCAGAAATAAGAGCCCTTGATGGTAAACCTGCTTTGGCCATATGGTTCCCCCCAGCTGGCATTTAAAGATTCATCAAAGAGGAAGGTGCATTCATAACCATCATCATCTGACACACACACACACGCAGAGAGAGACGATATCTTCACGTGAGCTATCCTGTTACACCACATGCTTGAAAAGCACGAGCAGGGTTCCGCTCAAAGGTCAAAGCAGGTTGCGTACTGGTTTCATCTGCCGTGAGAGTCAATGATGACCTCGGTACGCCTCAACAGGAAGATTCAGTTCATCTAATGATTAGACATATAAGTTGTGTGTTCACATCCTACAATGAAGTTATACTTGAACCACTCATTCCACACCCAATGGTAGAATAAAGACAATACAAAAGATGACTGAATTGAACTGACATTTTTAATAAAATGCTATGCAAAACTTACAAAAAGGCATATCAAACAATAACGGATACTTCCTCTGAGTACTTTTAAAACAATACTGTCTTATGTGATCTGTGGTCTTTCCAAAGGCCATTTGACCTGTGTGGACACAAAGATTGGTTGAACAACACGTTGGCTTAAAAAGGCCGGGTATTACTGCCACCCAGCTGCACGTAAAGGCCTCATGGGGCGGGTAATTGCAGAGTCAACTGAAGCACAGAATAGAAAAGACCGCACTGAACACTGTGCATAGCTTGGAAACCAGCACAAATATTTGTTAGTGTCAAGAGATTAAAACATCCTTTCACCAACCAATGCAGCAATTAAAGTGACGACATGAATGAATATTGTGAGGGTGTGCATAGCTTACAAGAGGCAACCGTCGGCAGAGAAAAATATACAGCTGACTCGTCACAAAACTGTCATCTAAAAAGAAACAATCATGCAAAATTGCATTAACAAAATATTGTGGTTGACTTTCTTACTTTATTGTGTAACTTATTTGTGTAAGTAGAATGAAAATAAGCACATGACCAAAGGGACATTAACTTAATATGTACAACAAAGTGTCCTAACCCGAACAAACTTCAATGGGACTTGTCAGAAGAGGGGAAGGTTGTAGGCAGCGTTAATGGGTGATGATGTCATGTAGTAAGGGTTGGTGGGTAAGTAGCAGTTGGTGGTAGTAGGTATTATCAGGGAAACATGGAGGTTGGCAGGACAGTGCAAGAAAGCTGCAAACTGCCAAAAAAACAAAAAAAACCCAGATGGACATTAAAAATCAAAGGCACCAAGGAAGGAGACAAGACAGGAACAGGAAGCCCCAAACAGGAAGCGGCTCATCAGTGAGTCAATAGTTTAAGTCGCGTGATCCAACTGACCAGTAGTGAACGTTCTGCCGTGCGCTTGGAGACCGAAGCTACGGGGGCCTTTTTGACATCCTCCTGATACGGGATGGTGGCGCTGTTGTGGAGGTCCGAGTTCGAGTAGTAGCGGCTGCCTCGGATGTGGTCCATTCTGACGAGGCGGCGCTCCCCTGTCGGTATGTAGCTGGCAGAAGCGGCGGACGCGACCTCCTCGGCTATGGTGGGGATCCTCTCATTGCTCAGATATCTGTACAGGAGGTCGTCACCTTCGCGGAATGGGAAGAGAGTTAGCACATGCTATGCTTCTCATTTTCATATCTGTTTCACTCATAATACCGGATTTCACATGATTCGGTTTTCTGTCTCAATTATTGTACAATATTGTGCGTAACAAACTAGTGGGTTTGTCCTGTACTGGAACATTCCGTGGAATCGAGTGCCCAAACAAAGCATGCAGCGTGTTGCTAACTCACAGTTTTTTTTCCACATTTTTTTAATTGAGTGCAACTGATAAATAACCCGGCAAGAAAGTAGTGAGTACCACAAATTTTATTAAGATGGCGAGGAACACTATTGACTTCAAGAAAGAAGTCATCGCAAGTGTGAAGATGGTGTCCCCTTCCTCTCCGCGGTCTTTGGCAAAAAAGTATTCAAAAAAAGGTAAAAATTATGTGATATGGTGATCATTTATTATGATTTTGCATTGTTTTCCGCACGTAAAACTATAATTATTCTCTACACTTAGAAAACCTGTTTACGGCCTTCTAAATACGTTTTTTAACATTATTAGAGCCCTCTAGACATGATCAAACACCCCTATAATCAGCTTTACGCTTGTATTACCCAATATAGTAGACATCATGAAAAATAAGGCATTTAAGATATAAATAAGACTCGTGCTTGTTGCTATAAATGTGTTCCCTTGGGGAGCCGTGTGGCAGGCAGACAGGAAGTGATGTCGGGGTTTCAGAGTTTAGTTTTAGCTTGCGGTGGGTTACTGCAGCAACAGTAGCCTGTGTTTTTATTCAGGATTTTTATGAAGGATTATTGTACCTGTTGCAAGATCATTCAAACCTGCAATAAAAGCCTATTGTTCCGGCGATCAAGTCTGGCATTTGCGTGTCTCACCGAATACTGCCGTAACATTACTGACACCTAGTGACCAGGGTAGTATAATAGTAATAATAGTACATATAATTCACAGCGTCTTCGAATGCGTCTTCTGAATGCCTTATGTTTGTATTTTTGTTAATTTAGCCACTTTTATGTTGAATAATGCTCAAAGCCTGTATTTCCTTTGGAAAAGTGCTTCGATTTTCATACGTTTCGATTTTTGACTGATCCTCTAGAACAAATTAAAAGCAAAAACTGAGTTACCACTGCCACACTTCCACTTAACAAAACATTTCAGTTGAGTTCAATACATTCAACACTGATCTGTCTTACATACACAGGATTTCTAGGCAGTACGGTGATAGAAGACTCGGCTGTTATGTTGCAGTTGGAATACAGTACTGAAAACAAGCTTGTTAGTACCTTTTCTGCTGTGTGTCCAGGGCTTAGCAAAGGGATCTATGATTGATACACAAGTATCCACAGGCATGGAGAGGGGCCGGGGCTTACCTAGAAGCAGGTGACGATTCATTGGTTACTTTACTGAACAACTGCATACATATCTGTTGGAGGGCTGAATGGTGAAAAGGTACAGACCACGGGATGGCTTGTGCTCCCTCATTCTGGGCTGTATCACATTGGCTTCGATTGGATAGCCGCCGCTTAGCTTGTCATAATCTGCAATGGTGCAGCGTCTCCTACTCTCCTGGTCCAGGAAGGAGTTGGGTGACTCAGAGCCTTTTGGCCTTTTACTAAAACTGGAGAAGGTGTCTGCTCTTTCCTCTCTGCAAGGACAAGCATGTACAGTATGTGATTATTTTGAACAGCATGACTGGCGCGGGGCAAAGTCGTGATGTTAAATGTTCAGTCCCTCTATCATTTAAATGAATGTGGCAACATGCTGTCATCTTCATGGAGGAGGAAGATGAGACAGTCGTTGCATCAGGACGGTGGTGGGATTTGTGTGTGCGGAGTGGGTTGGAAGAGAGCAGAACGAGCAGAGGGAGGTGAACGTCAGGACAACAGGAAGTTATTTAGAAAGGAGGACACTAGTAAACATTTTGCAACTATTTAATACCTCAACTTGTTGAATAAAACGTTCATTCATTAATTCATTAGGGCGAAAGATGGGTTAATCGCCAATCATTCACAGGGCTGACACATAGAGACAGACCTAGTGTCTTCAGTTGATCTAACATACATACAAAACACAAAAGTGCCAAAAAATGGTACCACTGAGTACCAGTATAGGTTCAAATGTGAAAGGTACCAATCACTAGCCACAGGATGTATAAAAAACCCGCATAAGCACCATAATTACCACAAAGAGATTTAGCAGAAGAAATATGAAGTCTCACCTTGGAGTGTATGGCATATGAGGGGGAGGTGGGATATAAAAATCCAAGATTGCTGGTTTCTCTTTTTTGGTTGATCCATTTGCTGAGCTACAGGGGGACTGAGCTCGAATTAAGGAGGAATTGTTCTGTAAAACACAACACAATTAGTCACGCCACACATCCACATTTGTTTGCGTTACACACAAATGGAAGGGATGTGTGTACTTTAACTGTACTCATTACCTATGGCGCCTCTGACCTTCTCTTCAGACCCAAGTGATATGTTTGATAATACAGTACAGCAGATACTGATAATTACTGTATTTTCTGGATTATAAATCGCTCTGAAGTATACCTAAATCGCACCAGCCAAAAATGCACAATGAAGAAGAAAAAAACATATATAAGTCCCACTGGACTATAAGTCACATTTTTCGGGGACATTTTATTTGACCAAGAACAGACATTTCATCTTGAAATGCAAGTTATGGTTTAGTATAGGCGAGCTACAGTAATAACAATCAAATGGAGAACAACAAGCTAAATAGGCTTATCTTAATGTAACAGTGAATAGATGGTACAGTATGTTAATGTAACATATTAACAGTTATTCAGATAACTATAGCCTAAACAACATGACATAACTATTTTCTTTTTGGGGGCATTTGTGTTCCGTCTTTCTCAGTTGTCTTCATAAGTTGATGTTTACATTGTAAATGTTCAGTGGTACAGGAGTGATAGGAGTAGCAGATAGTGCCACATGAGCCTAGAGCACCCTCTCGGGGCTGTCAGTGTGAAAAAAACATGTATAATGTAAGTCGCTCTGGAGTATAAGGTGCAGGACCAGCCAAACCATGAAAAAAAAGTCTGACTTATAGTCCGGAAAACACGGTAATAACAGGCTGATTGAGGCTGTCTGAAATCATACTTACTTTTATCTCTGTGTGGCTGCCTTGAGTACAGATTATACAGGAGAACAAAGCCTTCATTCACTCCTGAAACAGGATGTGTCTCTGTTTTTCCTGCCATATTACTACAGATATACTGAGATGGCTAACACAGATATCCCACACTACTTGCTAAAACAAGATGCTGGGGGCATGTTGACATTGGTCACCTTTGTGAGACTTATCTCATCACCTCTCACTTATCTCATATCATTCCATCTTGTCTTCCCTGACTTTAAAACACAGTCTGCACAATCTGACAAAGCCAGAGCTCTTATTTCGTTAGCCCACTTTCACAGCAGCTTAAGGGCGTACAGTGGATACCCACGCATTTGTGAATCAGTATTCACTGCAAGTTCACTGAAGTTAGGAAAAATGAATTGGGTTTAATGGCTGCTAGTGGAGGATAATAAATCGCAACTATGTTAAACATGTAACTTCAGCAACTTTTTAGAAAACAAGACGGGAGTGATGCCGTGATGCTAAAGCTACGTGTCTACTTAGGCGTGACATGTTCTGCTGTCATTTTTGTGTTGGCACCATGATTGTAATTAATGTCCTGTCTCGTGACTCCCATGTTTCATCACACATTTCACTGTGACACGCTCACTGTGAGGTCAGTGCTGGCTATTGCTTGCCTAATTAAAGAGCTGCTTCCTTTAACCAGGCTAAAGGGCCTCTCACCATCACTCATGGGCTGTGAGTTTGAGACCTGTGCTTTAAGAACTGGTGAGGAGAGATGACACTAATTAAATGATTGCCTGCTCACATTACAGTCATTGCTATGTTTTGCGCTTGCACCCCATGCATTGTATTGATGTCTGCTTAAGGAGACAGAAATTCCTATCGTCACTTAACATTCGCTATTTAATCCCTCTACAGTATTCGTCCATCAGTTGGCTTGGCAACATCCTGGCCATTTGTTTCTAATCAACCCGATACAATCTGACCAGACTCCTACACTACAGACTAGCTGCCTTATCTGCCAGATTTAAATATGGGACATTTCTTCCTAATGCCATTTAGGAGGGAAAACTGCAGCATTGAACTCTTCAGAGGGGCACATGTCCGGGCACGCCTGTTTTGGACTTGTGGCTCTAAAAAGGTTATAATTGATAGAAAATGACTAGTCACGTGTAGGAGGGAGTGCATGTTTACGTACCTGAGGTACAGGAGGCTTCCAGCGCATGTTTTTGAGTGGGGCGGGGGTAAAACCTGTTGTTCCTGTGGGTCGCTTCTTCAGGAGGAGGAACACGCCTTTGGGATCCTCCCTCAGTTTGACGACCAGGTTTTTGAGCTGCCAGCCCACCTGGTTTACGGGATGTGAACATGCGCAAACACTCAGTTAAGAAATTGTACAGAACTATTGTTATCTTAATACATACAACTCCATCGAATAACATCCTCACCACTGTCTGCTGATTAACCTGGATCACTTCATCACCAGCGTGGATCTTCCTGGTCAGGTCTGCAGGGGACTGAAGAACATACACATGATGGGTCAATCTGTAGCTCGGTTTTTGCTTGCTACTCAGAACCATACCTGTCCACCTTTGCTTGTGAAAATAAGAGGAAATTTCTAAAAAAAAAAAAAAAAAAAAAAAAGGGAAACTAAGGGAAATTGTGCTCTTTTCAATTTTTTCCATGAAAGTTTAAATGGGAAAAATACAGGGGTTCCCCGGGTAAAATGGGTATGTCCCATTCTTCAGCCTTCACTGTGAGCAAAGCTTTGCTGAATGTACCATTATTCATATTGTAATACGGCACTCAAACTGTTACAAGCTTTAATTTAATTTGAATTGTGCTATGTAATGTGCTCCAGTGTAACCTGTGTGTTTAAACACAAACAAATCCTGGCAAACACATTAAAACAAAACTGTTGATGAGTCACAATTAAGACCGGAGGCATAAAGATCCATCCATGACAATGATACTGGTGCATTAGTCACAGGCTACGTGTCTCATTGTGGACAAAAGGTAGGGCCTGTTGTGGAGGCTTTGTGGATAAGCAGAAACCAATAAGCATGAGCTGTGAGAAACTTCATCAGTGGAGGAAAAGTCATGTGCCCTTGCTGCTGGAGGAGGAGATGTGAAATGGAGTTGAAGAGGAGGGTGAGAAAGTGTTTTTGCCAAGAGCTTGGTGAGTTGGTGTGTTATACCTACATGTTCTGTTGTTCCAGTGATGACATGTAATCCATCATAAGTCGACTTGATATACATTCCCTGTGATGAAACACAAAGTAGTTACGTTGTACTCTGTATACATACAATATAAGAGAGACATGTACGACATACATGATTGTCGTGTTGTGAAAAGCATTGCTAAGTCTACAATATAAGCAGGCACGGAATATATGGTTGCAATCAAAAACCTTCCTTACCAGACCTTCACCCGGTTTGATATTGTTCAGCTGGACTTCCTCCAAGCAGGCAGACTGGCTCATAAGCGGATCAGAGGTGGTTCTCACAGTCTGATCACAGATGCTGTTCAAAATCTTAGACTAGCAAAAACAAAAAAAAAATAATTACATCGATGGATTGACATGAAAAACAAGTTTCCGTCAAGAGTAAGCTACTGTATGTGCTCTAATGGTCCAGAAAGGGACTTTTTATTTTTGTATTGTGTGGGTGCAATTCAGATGAATCAATGAGTTAATAAGCTTAACTTAGAAATTGCTTTAAGTTGTTGCAGCTCATTTTATTTATCTGTTTTGATAATCAGGTGATTGTATGCAGAATCCTTGTGCCAGCAACTCATACAGTGGTTTGTAGATAAATATTATGACCCTTTATGAGGTATTATGAGGGCGCCAAAAAAAAAAACTCTGTGAAAATGATTGGGAACCACTGACTTAGAACACTTAGAACACTGAAACAAAGCCTGTCATTTTTTCACCATTACATATGCACGCCTATGAATATTCTCATTCATCCAGGTCACTGTATTCTCAAGGCACTGAATCGATCGCAACTGGACTGTTCAGGTTGTCTTGGAAGATGTTCCGCCTTTCATCAGAGTAGGCTTCATCACTTCATGCTCAACGACTAAGTGGACAAACCCTAGTTAGACTAAATAGGACAGCTCTAGTCTGAGAAATTGGTGCAAGATCCACACTATTTATCCTCTGAAGGAGGAGGTATGTCCCGACAGGAATGGTTTCGCTCTTTTGTGGTGTCAAATCACGGTGGTCGTTTGGCTGGTATCACCTTCGTTAGCATAGAAAGATGGTGCCGCAGACCTCCACCTCTGTTCAGAGATGGTTTCTCAACCTTAACATAGATGGCTTCCCTCACACCTTCTTCTTCAAACCATCTGTCTTCTCTGTCCAGAATGTGTACATTCTGTCCTCAAAAGCGTGCTGTTTCTCTTTCAGGTGCAGGTAGACAATTGAGTCTTGACCTGAAGCGTTAGCCAGTCCTATCCAGTCTGACTAGTGTTTGTCCCACCTAGTCATTGAAACCTGCTGGGATGAGAGGCGAAATGTCTAAGACAACATGAACAGCCCACTTGCGATTGACTCAATGCCCTGAGAATTAATTATGCACATACTTTACACAACTTTGGTCTCTTTTTTAAGTCAAAAATTCCCACTTTATGAGAATTTAGCATTGCTGAATCAAATCGGATACTTGTAAGGTGGAAAACACAGCAGATAACAAAATAACTGTCGGGCTTATCCTTGATATCATATCGCCAATGTATTGTCATTTTTAGAGTGTTTACTAAGGCTTACCAAACAATATTTAAGAATCACCTGTATTTAAGACACGCGGGCTGTGAGAGACAGAGAACTAAAAAGAAGACCTGAGTTAGCCTCTGGAGCCTGAAGAGTGTCAACAACAGGAAGCATTGACTTCTAGTCAGAGCGCAAAAGAGGCACCCTCTCCAATGGCAATGCCATCCATACCGTAAGAACCCTGACCTTGCTGCTTCGATCATGTCATACAATCTCTAAGCAAAAAGATAGCTGCTGTTTAAACACACCGCCTATATTGGAACCTACGGCTCTCTAACAATGGAAAGCACGGGACTGAGAGAGAGGCGATAAGAGTATACTTACAACTTCTAGAATTTTTTCTTCCATCTCGTAAACACAGCAG
Organism: Dunckerocampus dactyliophorus; assembly: GCF_027744805.1. NCBI lineage: Eukaryota > Metazoa > Chordata > Actinopteri > Syngnathiformes > Syngnathidae > Dunckerocampus > Dunckerocampus dactyliophorus. Next base: position 16,620,528 of record NC_072831.1, read on the forward strand.
TCCTGTTACACATAAGAAAAGACAGAAGAAGAAGTTGATGAATAACAAAATCAGCTTTCCAGGTATTGAACGGAGAGAAATGGAGAACTGACACAAATAAACAGCCTGCGTATCTAAATGACCCCCCTGAACTGTAATTACACAAATCCCTGAGTGGTTGAAGTACCTATTACTGGAGACTAAATGCCACTCTGACGCATGTAGGAACAATGCGCGACTGATAAGGGGGCAATGCGGTGAAACATGTAATAATGCTCAGAGAATCATCTAAACAGTGGTCTATGTTGAACATTTGAAGGCATTGTGGCTCACCAAACTAGCAGGCAGGGGTCTGCTAAGTCAAAATAGCCCCAGTAGCTGTAACGGTGGTTATTTTCAAGATCGGTTCTGCTAAAATCAGCTGGGAGACTCTTGGAGGTAAGAGTGGTCAAACAGACTGCAGCTGGACTGCACACAGCTGAAGCAATAGCCTCCCTCCCCAACTGTGGCGACCGTGGCGTGTAAAGGACAGAGGCTCACAGTGAATGTGGGAGGCCCCCCACTTTGTTTTCAAAAGCGGTTCTAAGAACGGGGCAACCACAAAGGAGGACATCCATCAAAACACAGGTGAAATGCTTCTGTCGAAGCTTCAATACATTAAGGTGACACAAGCCTAAATCCATGCAAGAGAAAACGGAATATACGAATAGTATAGTATAGGACAGTTTACTATAGTATAGTATGCATGCATGTATAGGCATGTGTCCTATACAAAGTCAGCTATGTTGCTTCTTGTAAATCCATTGCACAGACTGACAACGGGGGCTGAGCAATGTTTTTCCAAATGTCTAAACTCCACCGTGCCGAAGGAAGTGCAATCAAATGCACTTGCATAGACGTGTCTGACAATAGAATGAGTCCTGTGTTCCATAAAAACAGTGGATAGTATTCCTGCACGCATGTTTCAGTGTCTGTTTAAATGATTTAACTTAGTAAGTAGTGTACAAGTAACTTTGCCACATTTGCATCACTAAATGAAAAACCAGTGTAAACACTAAGTGGGGGAAAACGCTGTGATGATAGGTTGCATCAGACACACACGGCTTCAAAATCACTTTTTCTTAAAATATTCTCTCCAAAGCTGGCCAAGATCAAAATGTGGTTTCAGAAAGAATTTCTGCAAAGTGCAAATTTCTGAAACTTTTGACGACGCCACACAGGAAGTGCTAAAATACATTTCATTGTTTACAATCCTTGAATGTGTGCAGCTCAGTCGTAAGCTTCGTTTCTCCTGAAGACACAAACTGGATCGTAACTAATTAGGGGTGTCCTGATCCGATATTGATATCAGTCTGATATCAGAAAAAATAAATAAATAATAGAAATAAAAAATAAAAACCGTATTGGATTATATCGACCAGCATCTAAAAGCTCTGGTATCAGCACTCTGATACACACAGTCCAGACTGCGCTTCAGCACTTGTATCTGGCAGCGCCTGGATGGAGCCTATAACAACAGCGTGTGCTAACGTTAAAGTTACGTCACAACCGAGTGCAAAACCCGCCATGCGCAAGTCCCCCACAGTGGCACAGAACCTGGGAGATTCAACAAAAAAAAGTGTGAAGATCCTCGCAAAACAAACCTGCAGCCCTTCCAAACAACCAATGCCGTCTAAAACAACGACAAAGCGTTTGAAAGTGAGTTTTTCCTCCCTACTGTTGATGCCTATTGTTCTCTGTTTGAGTAATATCACTTGATCAAGCTTTTTCTAACATTCCACACTACAAAAGAAGTAAGATATGTATGTGCTGGTATCGGATCAGATTGATATCGGAATCAGAGAATACTCAAGGCTGCTATATCGCTATCGTGTCAGAAGTGAAAAAGTTGTATCAGAACACCCCTATAACTAATTGTCACTAAATGCAAAATGACATTTCCCTGTGTGTAGTGATCCCTCACGGCTTTGGACTTGACCGCTCAGCCGGAGTGGATCAGATGACTATGCGGGTCCAGCCATTTGGGCCTTTGATCTGCCACCAGAGCAGATTTGTACGGTCAAGCAATGATGCGATACGGAGTGGTGTGACAGTGTGGGAACACATACTGTTGACTTGACACCAGCTCAGAATGAAAGTCATGACTGCAACACATCATGTCTCAGATTTGACTTGAATAATAGAAAGGCAATTAAAATAGATTCTCCTAAATAAATCTGCAGATAAGACTTGGCAACTCAATAAACATCTGACAGACCAGAACCCCCATTCATATGGGTCAGCCAAGATGGGCGATGTGTTCACATTTTTATGACTGAGTCCTATTGTGTGTGTGTAAACACAAGCTTCATTCAGGCAGAATGCGTAAATTGCATGATCTGAAAAGTCTTAACTCTTGGCTGAAGTTCATCCACTTGCTGTGCAAACCTAATGCCACCCTCCATCATCATCAAACTGAATCACTGACATTTTCTTCACGTGCAACCTGTGATTAAGCAGTGGCTCATCAATCACGGAATATCCCAAATGTGTTCAAATACGGGTAAGGAGGCTGCAAATGGAAGAAAATGTCTGCATTTATATCTGCTTCTATAGGTGTAATGACAAAAACCGAGTTACGAGACACTCAGTACTCCACTCTTTCAGCATCTACCAAGAGTGTATTCTACACTATAATCTCTGATTCACAAGGCAGTGTGGGAATTTTACACCCCCACTTCTTGTATAGATGACCATGACGAGGCAACCACAGTAAATCACCAGAGGTGCAGAAATCCCCGACACCGGCGAGGAAATGTACACTCTGGGAAAGGAATTCCACTTGAATAATAGCAATAAGCCTCAGTAACCACTTAAGACAAAAGCTTTCGTTGTGAAAACTGCACATTAAACCAGATTCCAGAAGTACGCATTACGTCTGGGGAGCAAAGAAGCAGAACTACAGCTGGTTGGGTAAAACTGGCAGAAATAGACCTCCAATATAATGATGCAATACAAGAGCGATTCTTTGAGGAATGATGAAATATATAGAATTCCTGCTGATAATCCACTTTAACATTGGCAGGCATAGAGACCACTTCCCTATACCTGCACCCCTTAAACCCACCAACACCTAAAAGAAGAAGCAAAAACTGCCAAATGGCGACTCAGGGCAACCTGTGAAGTATTGGCAGTTTCTTTTTTTTTTAATCAGAAAACTTGAAAGTTTACCTTTAACTGTCCTGACTCTAAGGGAGGGGGTGTCCCAATTAGCTAGCAGGAGGAGGAAAGATCCCAAAAAAAACAGCGTTTGCAATTATTGGTTCAGACTGGCTTTAGGCTTCCGTCATGGCTGCCAGACCACATTTCCCATAACGCTCCTCTCCTTCACTTGATCCTACATGTCTGTGCCCCTGGGCTGGTATGTGCTCCATGGGAAAAAAAAACAACCTATTGTGTGTACGTATGTCTGTTTCCCTGCTGCACTAACTAGTGCACAAACCTGTTGAACTGTGGTGGTGAGCTCCAGGCACAGCTGAATGATCTTGTTCTTGGTGGCTGTGAAGTCACTGATCCCTGTGAGCGGCGTCCTGCCCGCAGAAACAAGTTAAAAAAAGAACATTATAAAGTAGCCATTAACTGTAAAAACTCCACATTTAAAAAAAAAGTACAATGGCAAAGTATGGTATTAATCAGCAAATATTTGAAAAGTATAAATTTCATGACAAACATACATTTGTGATATACTTTGCAGGAATCAAAGAGCTTAAGATAGATTTCATCCACCAGCGAAACCAATTTTGACCGCTACAAATAGATTTGGTGCTACCTGTTTTACCTGTTCTACCTCGTCGCTCCTGAACGCATCCAAACGACAAAAGGAAGCAACACAGGAAAGTTAGTTTTAAAGTTAAATCTAAATATATTTGTTTTGCTTGTCATGTTTTTTACCCACTTTTTGCAAATGCCAATTTAATCTGCTCTTCATATCAAAAAATGCCATCAATGTCAAACAACCTGCTTGTGCAATATGTCTAATATATTATTACCCTAAATTATGGCAGTGGCCTTTTCGTTTACCTAAACCGCAAAGAGGGCGGGTCATTAATTGGAAGCTGGCGATAATTGGAGAGAGGCTCTAATTCCAAAAATTCTTGAAAAAGTCATATATACAACAATGTATTTTTTTTAAAATAGATAATAAAAAGTGGAAAGGAAAACTGAGCTCTCTTGACCACATGGCCATTTATTAACAAGTATATTGCACAACAAGTCGGCAACAGAACTAATGTTCTCTGACTTTGCAAGCCACAACCTATGTAACACACGCACACACACACACACACGTGCATAACTTACATTTGTTGACAGAAAATAATAGCGATTTGACAAAGGTTAGCTGCTAATGTTAGCTTTTATTGAATGTATAGCCTATCACCTAGATTCCCAAAGTGAGGTACGCCAATTGTAACGGGGTACGTGAATAAAAAATAAAAACAATTAGCACCAACCACTTGCAATTACGAGGGACATCACCTTTAATGGAAAAACTGCTTTAAAAAAAGGGGTTGGGGGTGTGCAGTTCCCTGACTTACGGCACCAGTTCTCTCATCAGAAACAGAGTAAAAGTTCTGTACTGTTACCTGTCAAGCCAAGCCAGGAGGCTCTTGGCAGCACCAATCAGCTCAACCACACATGTGAGAAAGTCATTGGGTGGCTTGCGTGAGGCACTGCCATCATACACCGGGCTCTTCCTGCGGTCAGACGTGGCCATGTGGAGACTGTTGGTGGCAGCTCTCATCCTCACAACCAGGTTCTTTAAGTTGTCCGTCTCCACCCCATAATTCTGGAAAAAGTGAATGAATACACAATTAAACTATGACATAAACAACCGGAACAGTACAGAATAAATGAATACATGTCTACAGAAAAGCTTTAATAGTTTATTTGACTGATTTAAAGAACTTCTGCCCTCTAGTCTCCTGGGTTTTGCTTGTCATAACAGAGTGAGTAGCTAGGGTGTTCACGTGTCATCATCTGATTCCTATCATAGGGAGCAAAGTTTGCATTCTTGTGCTTGGAGTTGTTTCCTGCCATTGAATTCCTCTAATTTATTGCTGCTTTCCATGAACAAAGTAGCCAAGGTCTACAGTATCTTCGTGGGCCACTTGGTACTGTGGCCTGATAAGAAAAAAAACAAAAAAACACTTCAAAAATTCATCTTTGCAGTATTTGAAATAAAAGAATGGGTTTGTCGTATAGAATTGGTTAAAAGTCTCACTGCTGCCCAAGTAAATATCCTCTTCCAGGGTGTTGCAACACTGCCAGCAATGCTGCTGCAAGGGAGACGTGCCAGAAGCTGAACATGCTCACAAAGAAAAGTGAGGCATGTGTTTAACCAATAATGGAGATCTGTGAGCGGTTAGTGTGTCAACTTTGCTTTTATTCCACAGTCTTCGCCTAAAAACACCCAAATCATTTCACCAATTTCAGTGCTCAAGGAATCACTGGAAGCGCTACAAGCACTTATGGTACAGAACATCTGATGGATCTGAGTTGCAGAACTTGCTTGCTCAAAGTATAAAAATATACTGCATATATTTTGTGAAGATTAAGTCTAATGAAGCTGCATCCCCCCCTTGGGTTGCTTTTGAAACAGTTTAACAAACAATGAAAAAAGTAACAGAGAAATAGCTAATCATAATTAATCGCAGCCCTAAATTGCAACCAAAAGCAAACAAACAGATCAGGGAAAGGGATACAAACAAGTAGTATCTAAGATGCTTAAGAGCCTGTTTCCTGGTTAAGGGAAGGAATGCTATCACAACACACAGCACTTCCTGTCTGAGCCACAGGCTTTAGCCAGACTTGATTGTCAACACACCGTGTTTGTACATACAGTACATAAGCTACATTGCATCTGAAGTCCTATCCCACATTTATTAGATACTGTAGCTGTACTTTGGTGGTAGTAAAATGCATCAACAGGGCAGCTGGGGCTATCATTTTGTCAGATGTGTATTCATGTTCTAATGTAAGAGTGTGTGACTACCACAGGACGTTGTTTATGCATCACTGGGATGATGTACCTTGCAAAAAAAGTATCAGGTTTCGTCACAGACTCTGCTAAAGACATCACGGGCTAGAGAAGTGCAGTAAAATTCAACAGAAAGTTCATTGTTTGTCCCTTGACAGCAGTGTGCTCCTGATAGCTTGTGGGGAAGAGCACCTCTGTTTCCTGTGGGGCAGCACGTTAGCCCATCAGTCATCTTGATTGAGGTTGGCCCACAGTCGATGTCCTTTTTAATGGGTAAAATTAAACAGCTTAAAATGTGAAATGAGACATGAGCAAAATATACTAGCAATCAGGGCCATAAAATGTCAAATACAGAAAGGAAGGGAATAAACAGTAGAAGAGAAGTGTCTTGGTGTCTGCTAGTCTGCTTAGTAGCAATGACCTTGCCTCAGTTTGAGCTAAGGGCCTCCTTTCCTCCCATGAGGTCTGCCCTAACCACTCATGTAAAACTAAATTGTTACACTGCTTGAATATGAGGGGAGAGTTTTCACTAAGGGCCAGTCCTAATTCTACCCCTTTACCGCTTACTTTAGCCCTTAGTCCTAACATGGCTCATCTTTCAAGGCAGTGCAGGAGAGTATAGATCAGGGGTTTGGCACAGGTGGGGTAACCCCCACTCCCTGAAAAACAATATTCTGTAGAATAACACGTGTAATTGTTGCATGTTCTACTCACCCTAACCTATTTTACGAGTGTCGCATATTGAAAAAAATCAAGGGATGCAGGGGCAACTTTGATATTTGACATTTTGTAAACCGACCGATGTAGCTATGCCGATAAGCTTGTTTTTTTTTTTGTTTTTTTTTTTAAACAGCCTCTATCTGAAGCTTTGTGTTATTGGTGACAAAGGATATTATTACAAACATTTTCTCCTTACATTAGTGGGTAAACACTTTTGCTCATTTTGCATTAAAAACATTTTTTTTTTTTTTTTTTTTTTTACAAATATTTCAACTATATTCTTAATAATGAATAATGATATTATGACAATATTATGACTTTGAGCTAAAAATATTTTTACTTTATTTTCATAATATTCTAGCAATTTTCTCGACCCTACTTCAAGCAGGCACAGGCATCTTATTATGAAATACATTCATATTCTCAGTCAGGATGATTCCAACTATATAGGGCTGGGTGATATATTGATATTTCTTTTAAGCACGATATCAAAAACAAACATATCATTCATAACGATATAGACGGAAAAGCTACACCCGGCTACAGGCTTCCTCTCCCACTAGCACCGGCCTTTGGAAGCAGAGGCTAACATCAAACCCCGGAACAGCTACCCCTCGCCAAAAGTGCCATCTACAGATGGCGCCGGACCTCGGAGTGACTGTGCCTCACACCTGGCCAAGCAGCGGCTAACACCGGGCTTCGGAGCAACTACACATTGTCTGTGAGCACTATGCTGCGGCAAACCCCGGGCCGAGGGGTGGCTACATTTAGGCCACATTTAGCTGACCAACAACAGTCGAGATGTCACCAAAAGGTAAGAAAACTACAAACCCAGTTCATGTTAGTGATGGTGCGTCATCGTTTCCTGTGGAAAATGGAGACAATGAGCTAATTGGACCGTTAGTGCCGTAAAAGACATGATGTTCTTTTGCGGTTTTGGTATTAAACTTACTTTGTTGGAAAAAAAAATGGGGATACTATATATATATATATATATATATATATATATATATATATATATATATTGTATATCGATATCCAACAAATCCATTCGGATACGAGTTTTGGTGCATATCGCCAGCCCGACTACAATATAAAATAAACATGGCATCTATTAGTCCTGATGCCCTTGTTTGAATTAAAACTACAAATGTCAGACTTGAAAGTGAGCATCTACAGTATATTCATCATTTGGTGTGGCACCCTTGGGGATCCTAATGAGAAGGTAGTGGGTTTTAAACTCCACATGAAACATGCCAGAATTCCATGTGAGCCAAGAAGAAACGTGTGCCGAGGTGGTGGAGCACTGACCCATGTCTCATGTGCAAACAAACTCATTTAATCCAATTGAATTTGGATTTGAAATTGACTTGAAAACAAGATAACACCTCGTACAGACGAGAAAGGGGGTACAAACAGCCAAACCGATTCCATTTTAATGTAAATAACTTTAAAGAGAAATGCTGACGCAGATGAAAACACAGGGACCACAATGTGAGACTTTTATAGGACAGGAAGTGATAAAACTCCAAATCAATTCCATCTGGTGGAAAAGCTGGTTCCCTCGCAGTTGGACAGTTTGCAGCAGCGCTTTGATGCTCACGAGCACCGCAAGTGCTCATGAATTACACACAAGAACTGAAGACGTATATTAAGCGTGTGTGAGGAGAAAGCAAAGGGTGTGCAGGAAGGTTCTTGCATGTTAAGCAACAGGCGTGAGTATTATTTTAGTTTCATCAGTTCTGTCCTGTTTTTTCACATTCCCATACCACCTCAAGAGGCGGTAAATGAGGTCACACATAAACAAATGTATCCTATATGTCATTTTTGAAAAAAAAAAAAGAGACAAACTCCAAACATGTAACATTTAAGGACGGAACAAAGCATTTTTGTTGTTGTTTTTTTAAATGCCGAACTGCACATTTGCGATTCAGCATTCACGGCCCCCGCAAATTTGCTGATATGAAGGTATCAATTAATCGCGGTTTATTGCCATTTGCTGTTGGTACTGGAACGTAAAACCTCGCAAAAAGCAGGGATCTACTGTAGTATAGTATATAAATGTTATATACTGTCATAAAAGTATGATTAATGATCATCATTAAACTAGATTCAACATTTTAAACGGAGGGCTGGTTTCCGGGACTTGGTGTGGAGCAGCAGATAAAAAGTTCAAGTCACATGCGCGTAACAGTGCAGTAATTCAGTCCAAACTGAAAGACCAATACTGAGCTTGTATTGAGGGATTGATGCAAACTCACTTTGTTTGAAATAAAATGTACATGTAATGGTCTTAAATCATAAAGACCAAATTGTGAACTTGTTGCTCAATGACACCCATCATTAACCCATAATCATCCACACCCTCCCCCTCCCTGAGTGACACTGCTGTTGGGGAGCTTCCATGCCCTGCTGAGCTGGGAAATGATGAGCCTTTCTGCATCGCTGCCTCCTTTAGAAACCGCAGCTTGAGTTTAAGTGGATACAGAGGGGGCAGCCAAGATGACCAAGAGGCTCAGGTTTTTGCTACTCAAAAGCTATCCGTTCTTGTAACTAACCTAACTGGTATTTATAACATTCTTCCTTATTAGCCATACCAACCAGAGCACAGAGCAGATCGACAGCCTCCAACACCAGTTCCTGGTGTCCAATTCTGGCCACACCAAGCTCTTCCAGGTCCTGATGCGTGATCTTCAGTAACTGTTCTCCACTGATCTTCTCCCGCTCAAAGTTGCTCACGTACTGCTGTAGGCTGTCATCCAAACCTGCACGTATAAAAAAAAAAAGGATGAGCAGGAATGATTAGTATTAGTAGTCAGTTCAACTTGCATGTGTAATAATACTGGTGTGCACGGGTGAGTGGTTTGTGTGTGTGTGTGTGTGTGTGTGTGTATGTGTATGTGTGTGTAAAAACAACGCAGAAGGGGAACAGGTGGGACAGATAACTTTGCAAGATAAACACACTATAAAGAGAGCAACAGTTGATTCAGCCAAGTCTGTTAGCCTGGTTAAACAATAGGTGGCTATATTTGTGCAAGTGTGTATGTGTGCGTGTATTAGTGTGTGTGCCAACTGCCTGTTGCGGAGTTCTAATGACACATTCATTGGACCAACCCCGGTGTTCGAGGCAGAAGGCGATCAATCCTAAAAATGTTTTTAATTCAGTACAGTAACATGAATTGAATGAATACTCCCACATGCAATTTGGCGCTCAGTGATCTTCTGTCTGTCTGTGTTTGTAGACGTAAACGCCATCGTTCTTCCAATCAAAGGGTGTACAGAGAAGGGGCAGCTGCAGATGCATGGCTCTGTGCCCTGCTTCTCTAAAAGGCCCGTCAGCTGTGAGACACACTCAGTCAAACTCAAACCAACTCCGCCACACACACACGCAAACGCACGGACACGCTCACACACACAAATGATATTCCTCAGGACAAGGCTGGATTTGGCAGCGCTAACTCTCCTTGAAATTCAAGTCATGAGGAACTTGACTTTTTTTCTAGGACCATAAAACCTAGCAGCAGAGAAGTGGGAGCTTAGAAAATGTCGAGAATGAAGTTATGAGACACAACCCACTGGGTGTGCCCTCGAGTCATTTTTATAAAAATATAAAGTCATATCGACACGCTTCCTTCCTAACGCAGCGTGCGTGCGTGCGTGCATGCAGGACATCACCGTAGTCAACAACAGCAGTGTTAAATGTTGAAAGGTGATTGGTTTTCAAATAATACGCCAGATAATTCTTCAATCATCTTTGCACACGTAATGAAATAAACTGACGTTCGGATTGATGGCGTGCTGCATCAGCATAGAATTAAATTGACCTTTTCTTCTCCTGTATCAAATATTTAAAAGCTCAATCACAAACAAGTATGCCAGGATGTGTGCCATTTGTAAAAAAATCACCTACAGCAGCATTTCTTGTTCTTGAGAAAGTGTTTTCCTGAGCCCAAGTCATCAACTGGATCAAAGGAAAACCCATCACAGCTTGTTAACCATCCGTCTGCACACGAGCCAAATCCAGTTAGGCTGATGAGATGTTTCCCCATTCCTTGGCGTTCAAATTCCTGAACACCACATTAAGGAAGTTTGGACTTAACCCCTGAATGGGCCAGCTCAGAGAAAACACACTTGTGATAAAAGATTAGCACAGCAGTCTAGAAAAAAGAAGAGAGATGCAAAACACTGACCCGCTACTTGTGAGGAAATGAAAACAAACCTTGTGGATTAACGAGGCCGATGGGAATGTCACACTTCCGTCTACTTCAGTAGAAAGGCCACAAGAAAAGTCAGCAAACAATACGACCTGTTAAGGGTCACATTGTGAGTCTTTTTTTAGCACTCAGACCGAAACCCCCAACACGATTACACAAGATCGGACTGCATATGAGAAAATAAAGAAAGTGACAGTGGTACGTACACTTTAAGGTGCTTAAATTTCAATCATCAACTTATTAGGAAGCATTTATCACAATATATCCCATGCCTGGGTGCAATATTTATTGAAGTTTGCCCCCATTCAATGGCTGTGTATGAGACTGTCACGCGTCATTAAGGACAGAGATACTTGATAGTGTCACAATATGATGAACTTAGGAATGCAGCAGTGACAACTGTGAAAGCCTTTCAGAGCTGTGCACGATGAAAGAGCTTTGACAGAGTTTTATGGCCTCTGAACCACTTGGCAAACGTCCTCGGACCAATGCGAGAGGGTGTAACTCCACAGCAGAGGCATAAACACACACCACCAATGTCAAATACAATCACACTGATATACAGCTGCATCCATATTTATGGCTCCCGAAAGTTAAGTTTGATTGAAGGCCAAGTGCAGTAACTTGCTTAACAACTTCAAATTAACAACAACATTTCCCTGTTGTTGTTGTTCCACTGCAACAATTTAGATGTCATTTGGCAATTTGCTGCTTCTTCGAGTGTGAGAACTTTAATTTCGCTCTTGGGGCCTTTCATACTAACCAGCTTCTTTCATTCTCCAACAGGTTACCGATACAACAGATCGGATTGTGTAGTTTTGCTCTTCTACTGACAGGCATATTTGCGGATAGCTGGGAAAGCACAGGGCCCAGACACTCCAGTCTGGACCACGAGTGGAACTATACCCTGTGGGAGGCCGGCGAGACCCGTAGCATACTTAATGCTTGTGTAAGCACACATTTCTGGCAATGTAAACAGCAGAACCCTTATTCTTGCCAATGTCTAGGCTATTCTTATCTTAATCTCAACATTTCCCATCAGCACAGGCACAGAAAAACTGTGGACTGTTTTGTTTTTTTCATGGCACTGTCTATGACAGTGTACAAGCATACATGTTTGGGCGCGACAAACATGCAACATAAACCATACTGCCAACAAACTATACTGCATATCCTGTGAAGGATCATGGCTTGAACTTGTGGTTTGTAGTCTATTCCAGCTAACTTAGAGTGAGACACAAGGTACACAATCACGGTGTACCTATTACAATTTTCTAGCCGATGACCGATCTTTAAAAAGCCTGACTTTCCGATTTCGATACCGTTTTTTCCCACAGTAACAAACAGCATACACCTTCAATGTTCCAGTCTTATTTTGTTGAAAAACATTGAACAATACCACAAATACAGTGTACAAACTGCACAAGGTAGTTCTCAAAAAGAAATGAAGAAGAAAATTGCTGTCCGAACAACTAAATTCTATCAGTTGCTTAACATTTGGTGAACGTTTACACCCACAGGCAAGAGGGTGGCATAAATTAACCTTATACTGTACGTGTTTTTTATGCTGGAAGCACCAGGTGAGAGCACACATAAACGCAGAACATTCTAACTCCACAATTCAAACCAAGAACCTTCTTCCATTGAGGCTAACCAACAAGGCAACCTGAGTGTGGGTACATCAACACGTTGCCCTCAAGACAGTATTGATCAAGTTTGAACTTTATAACACTTCTGCTTTCTTGTGGGTTCGATTACACAAAAAAGGACTGAATAGCCATTGACTTCCTATAGAAAGAACTGGGTAAGCTTCCTTTTGCTGACCTCTCCCATCTTTCAACCCCTGCCTTTGCTCCCAGTGGGAGGAGTAGCCACTCTCTAACGCACACACAAACAAACAGGGACACACAAACATGCATCAATATCCCCGCTGAGGTGGCCAGTGGGAACACGGCTGGGTGTAGAATGGCAAAGCCACTGTAACTTTGCTGTCTTTATTTGTCAGCCAGCCCTCTGAACCTGCAGGGAACGGGCAGGAATTTGACTCATTGTTCTCTACTGAGCAGCTCCATTGTGGGAATTCACAGCACTCGGACACAATGGTCCCTGGCTGGACTAGACCATGTTGTAATTAGAAAGAAAAAGCTTGTCTCTGCAAATGCAAAGCTACCTTCTAATGCATGACTTCACAGAACAACAAAGCCCGTATACACACTGGCTTGGCCCAGCCAATGGGAACTGCGAAAAAGTCTTACAATGGGGCTGTACAGCTCTGCATGTTGGGTCTTTCAACGCGGACACATAAGAATTTGACAATATACGGTTCTACATTGATTTTTTCAGCATTCAGAGCCATGCAAATTTGCGGCTTTTTGTTTAATATATATATACATTTGTACATGTTTTCTCCCGAGAAAATAGGCAGTTTTTTCAACAGAAAACACCTCTCATTTACCCTAAGTCGTCAACAATTTATAAAAAAAAAAAAAAAAAAAAAAAAAGTGAATCTCAGTTAACGTATTTTTCGGTTTATGTAAAATGTACACAAAAATATTCTTCGGCCCGTGTATATTTTCTGGTTAGCATACAATACAGCGTGTCTTGTCGTATTATTAATACACTGTGCGAGTCCAACTGGGTTCTTAATGTATTTTTAATCACAAAACGTCCTTGTTTAAAAGGAAACCCGAAAAGTCTATGATGTCATCAGTGGTTGACTCTGTAGTTCTTTGCTGCTAACTGACACAGTTATGTTATAAGTCTCTGCTTTTGTTTTTATCACGGCTACAAAATAAGCCACAATGTAGCCAAAATTGCTCATACCAAAACACAAAAGGAGGTGTCTGTGTGGATCTCGCTGCCACATCGTCGTCTTTGACAACAATCACATCTTCAATCACGGTGAAAGGAACGTTAAATGGTCATTTATCCTTTTCATTTGTCATTTAAATGCATTTATATATGAATTTCTAAATGTTTTCTGTATGTAATAATAATTACATATAATCGTAAAACTATACAATTGTTATTGTTTCTTATAGAAAAAAAATGATTTGGTTAAAGTACGTTTCTGTTTGAGTCTGACCTTCTGGAACGACTTAACAACGCCAGCCGAGGTTCCACAGCACATGACACTACAGGTAAAAAGTGTGAACCACTGTTAAAAAAAGCGCACAATTTTGACAGTTAATGCTTCACTGTTAATGTTTTTTCGTACTTTGTTTCTTCAATCCTTGAACGCCCCCCGTAGTTGCCGTGGGATGCGCTAGCCCGTGACTACGATTCATCTGTTGTATCGATCATCATTAATATTCATTAGTAGCGAGTGCCTATATATTTTATCATTTAAAGTGTGTTAAGTAAAGTCTGTGAGGCTTAGGGTTCTGAGGCTGAATCAACAGTAACTTTTCTTGCAAATGTTGATCAGAAATCAGAGGAAAACATCAATGTCAAGCTCGCAGGAGGGTTTGGAGGGGTGGAAGTGTTTTTTCCCCACATTCCAAAAACATGCATGTTAGGTTAATTGGCGACGCTAAATTGTCCGTAGGTATGAATGTGATTGTGAATGGTTGTTTGTTTATATGGGCCCGGTGATTGGCTGGCGACCGGTCCAGGGTGTACCCTGCCTCTTTCCCAAAGCTGGGATAGGCTCCAGCATACCCCCTAGAAAAAAAAATCTAAAAGATAACTTGTCTGCATTTTCTAGAGTTCAGTGATTAACTAGTGAGTGTTTCTCCTCATGTACCAGAGCCCAACTACAAATCAGCAGTGATGTGTCCAGAGTGGGTTTCCTACTTGGGAAAAAGCAGCTGAGGCTCGTCTCCCCACAACGTGATGGATGATGACTGATGAGACAAGTGTGGGTTAAAGTTCACAGGTCTGCTAGGGTTGAAACTAGAAATGTCCCGATCCACACTTTTTGGCTTTCAATCCGGTTCGATTTTTTTTTTAGTAGTCTTGCCGATCTGACTGTTTTTTTTGTTTGTTTTTTCAATAATAATAATAATAATAAGCTTTTGTTAGAAACAGAAATTTGTGGGATTGAATATGGTTATGAAAATAGCTCTTCAAAGCATTAAACATCCATCCATCCATCCATTTTCTATACCGCTTCATCCTCACTAGGGTCGCGGGGTCATGCTGGAGCCTATCCCAGCCGACTTCGGGCGACAGGCGGGGTACACCCTGGACCGGTCGCCAGCCAATCGCAGGGCACATATAGACAAACAACCATTCACACTCACATTCATACCTATGGACAATTTAGAGTCGCCAATTAACCTCACCTGCATGTTTTTGGGAATGTGGGAGGAAGCCGGAGTGCCCGGAGAAAACCCACGCGCACACGGGGAGAACATGCAAACTCCACACAGAAATGCCCAGGGGAGAATCGAACCCAGGTCTTCCCGATCTCCAGGCTGTTCCTGTATTGGCCAAGGTGCTAACCACTAGACCACCGTGCGGCCCCAGCATTAAACATAATGCAACCAAAGTATTGCTGAATTTACTTTCTTATTACACAGCATGACCAACAATATTGTTTGGCTTTTGTAATCAACATCCGTGAGTCTGGTGCCTGATCCAATAAAAGTACATCCAATAAAAGATAAAATTAGAAAAAATGGGCGTGCAAAACACTTTTAGAGTAGGACTAATCATTTGACATGGGTATAGATAAACTTGTGGTGTGATTTAGAAAATATGACTTTTTTTAAAATGCATCTCTCTTAGGGCCCTATGAAATCCGTTTTATTTTTTCCCAAATTCCGTTTTAATTTTTTAGAGTTCATTTTTTTACCGTTTGCACTTATTTTACCAGCATAGAGTGTGCGCTATTTGGGTTAGTGAATAAAATGCAAAAATCCTTACATTTATTGATGCAATACATGATTGGCCCATTTTGTCCAGTAACTTTTCTAACGGGATGTCAGCCTCAGCGCATATTGCTACCAAATCTTCAACAAACTGTAATGCCCGTGCTTGTGATGAAGGAAGATGAAGTCACAGATGTAATTCCAATCGCGTTATTAATGTAAGATATTTTAATGACACCCTTGTTTTGTTTACACAATTAGATAAATGTGATAAAGAGCACTCTTATTTTGAAAGCCGGAATGTGTTGTGTGTGTTGAGAATGGCAATTGACGGTTGGTACGCGCTTGGGTGCAAGAATAAACGTGCCTCTCGTCTTTTTTTAACTCAGAACCTGCACGTCGTCAGTGGGCATTGTAAAAAGGTCCTTACATTAAAGCAGTAAAACGCAACACGGTGAAGATATACGCATCTAGTATACTCATCCAGCCTGAGTTGCGCACACACACAGCTGCACTAGCTAAACCAAGCGGACATGTCTGCATGGTGGTGTTGTGTTTTCTTCTTCTTGCGGGTGGCGCAAGTCGAGTGGCAACCAGCTTTGAGGCGCACTACAGCACCTATCATGTTGGAGTATGGCTCAGAGTTACGAACGTGATACGGCAACCGGATCGGCCCCATCTGGTGGCAGAAGCCAATATTATCTGATCTTCACAAATACAGCGGCTCGACAGCCGATCCCGATCCTGAAGATTGGATCGAGACATCTCTAATTCAAACATATCACCAAGGACCAGTGGACTTATTTTATTTGGTGATGTGGCATTCTACACTCAAGACAGGTGTATGGCGGCAGGTGTGTGTATGAAAGTTACACTAATAGAAACTATTTTTGTTACATCTCTTTGCAGTAAAAGCAGTACTGGAAGACATGACAGCAGTGCAGCATTCCAAGAATGAAACAGCTGCGTGACGATGTCCGGAGGTGGTGGTCTGAGCGGACGTGCAAAACAGGTTAAGAGGGGTACTTTGGCAGTCAAAAGGACCTGGAGGATGATGAATTACTGTCAACATGTCCTGCATACATGAAAAACAAGACAGAGCAAGAATGGGGGAAGCAACATAAAAAGGAAGCTGGAGCAGTGGCTGTGGGCATGATAGCTGGTGTGCAAATCTGCAGAAACCAAAGCAGTCCTTAAAAGCATCGGGGGGGAATGGGTTGACAGGATTACTGAGCACCTGAAAAATAATCCATGGCAGTACACGGTCTGCATATGACTTCCAACAAATCCCACAACAACGCAAGTCCAGACAAGCATGCTGAGGACGAGCCCTTATAGTCCCTTTAAAGTTATTCTGTTACTTTAAGCAATCATTTCCAGTGTTCTCCAGGACACTGACCTTAAAAGCATGAAAAGCATGAAAAGCATGTTCAACTGTCTCAGACAATTAAAAAAAAAGTCTTCCTCATTTCCTTTTCTAGTTATCACCATCCATATGTGTGTTCTGCATATGAGCATAATCAGTTTGCACTGAAAATTAAATGCAACAGCATTTTTTCTTCCACACTGTGTGGCCTAATAAAAGTGCTGTCTGTGGCACAGGACACGGAACGTGTGTGTTGAGAAACATTCACCACAACCTGCAGACAATTCCCCTCAACAAAACCATAATTAAAGACTACAGAAGATGAAGGGTAAAACTTGGAAAACGAGGACATAGATAGAAGTTGTTTTTTTTTTTAAATCACTTTTATGGAGATAACATTCCAAATCACATCAACAGGCGTATTAATGTTGCATCTCCTAAGACACAAACAGGAGAGTAGAATGCTATGTCGAGGCTCCCTTCACTCATAAGCAGCATGATCAGGGTGGCCCTGCATACTAATTACAGACCAATTTACCAGCACCATAAGAGCGGCCTACTGATTGTGCATCATAGATGAACAAGGCTGTGTGGTAGGAAATGCATCCCACTCATTTAGTTTGCTGTGGGAATAAGGTTGAGGCGGTCACACAAACGCCGAATGTGGGCGTATTTCAAACAGAATGAAGCCTTGCATCCATTGCACTATCATGTATGACTTCAACAGAACAAAAGCCAGCCTGCAATTAAACTGAGGATCATTTCTTCATGGTTATATGATACCCTATACGTCGCTATTGATATAGTACACTGCTGGTGGGGATGTCATACAACATCACATCAAAAAATCCAAACTATTTGGCTTTCTGGAATGGATTAATTGGATTTACTTCCACAGTAACTCTCGGTTTCCTGCCGGCCTTCCACTGAACCAGTCAGGACATCGAAGCAATACTGGTGGTCATCCTGCTCTGTCAACATGGTGGTTGAAAATAGCTGAAGCACTTGCTGGTGCTGTAGATAAAAGGTTGCTATAGTGACAAAGGGAGTGGGAAGCGGAGAGATGGTGGTGGTGGGGAATGGGGTTCTGGGCGGGGGGTGGAGGAGAGAGACGTATGGCATGACATAATAGTGAAGTAAAAGAGGTGAGTGTGAGAGACCACAATCTAATGATTTATAGCTTGTTTGTTGTTGTGTCCAGGTCAGGTTGGAGGGCAGACACATCCCATAGATTGAAAGCATATTTTTTGTACCCATCCCATCTGAAAAACTTACATCAGATCAAGTTGATTAAAAAATATCCAACAAATGAATAAGGCATTCTTGGAAAATTCTCAGTGAACCAGTTAATTTATTGACACAAAACAGGAACAAATGAACCATGGTTGTAACGGTTATTCAAAGTAAGACATGACAAACTACAGGCTGTGGGGAGCAGATCCTGTTTGCTCTTATGAAAAGAGCACGGGTGACTCATTTTCATGAAAAAGGTAGGGGTGAGTGGCTCGGTACGCGCAGGCCAGTATGGGCATCCGTACGCATGCACATACGGAACATACAATGTCGCGACTCTACCGCTCATTCCAATTAAAAGACAATGGAATCGCTCACCACAAAAAACACCCCACCCTTTTTCCAGGTGAGCTGTGTTTGTACTCGTGCCAGCACCTGCTGTCTGTTTCCGCCTACAGCTATGACACTTAAAGAAAGGGCCACTCAGGTTCATGTAAAGGATTAATGCAATGTTGACTGAAAGCAGTTATAACAGGGCTGTACAATGCAAACAGAAGTGAGGGGCAGATGAGAGGCTTTGCCAGAGTGTCTGCATCAAACATAAAAAGGAGACAAACAGACTGTCCCATCATTGGGAGCCACCTGATTGGACATTAAATGAGTCAAGCACAAGTAAAAGCACAGGCAGCAGAGCTTTGAATCAGTAGGCTGCACTTAAGATGAACCTGTCAAGTTTGACCTGCATTCTATCAGTGATGTTGATAGATTTTCAATGGATGTTATTCACCGTTTAGAACAAAAACTCCATCGCTGCTGGTCATTTACATTGAAATATCACAGCACTTTGTTTTCTTTTATTTGTTTATTGTATCTTTATTTATTTATGTCTTTTCTTTGCTACGTCTATATGAAGTATGGTTATTGACCATTTATGTTCATAATTGACCAATATAAAACATAAATAGAAATATATATATATATCACAGCAATAAAAACTGTGAGTGAAGGAAATGACATAGGCTTTGCACATACGCAGCACAGAGCGCGTTTCCGGTACGGATGGAGTAGCGACAACCACCACGGGATTATCACACAAATGATTTTCTAAAAAGGCTTTAAAAGTAGGGATGCTCCGATCAGGTTTTTATGTTGCCGATACCGATCGTCCATGAGTGAACTCGGCCGAGACCGATCACATAGATTAAGTGTACATTTTTTAATTTAATATTGCCTATATCAGGGGTCATCAACATTTTCTCTTGTGAGAGCTACTTTTACAAAATGAAAATGGCCAAGAGCTACTCATTTTTGTAACATTTATTTTCATATGTTATTTCAACCCAAACAAACCGAATATGCTTGTTTTCAACATTGACAAATGCCACATTTAGTTAAAAAAAAAAATGTAATCCATCAGGGACGCAGGACACATACCTAGCAGCATCACTTAAACAAGCATGCTTAAATGCTGCGATAGTAATGTCAGATGACAGGGAAGTCACCATGTGGCCCTTTCATAATAGAATAATAAAATGCTTTCTTTTGAGCCAACTTGATAGTCCTCTTCTTACAAAACATTGTTCCATACATTCAAGCTATAGGAGCCAGGGCGCTAGTCGGTCTGGGGGAGACATCAATGGATTGTCAACTCAATTAAAAAGCAGATGACCAGTTTCCTTATTTGTCGAAGAGCACCAATAAAAGGGTTGATGCACAATGAGATGCTACAAGCAAGTGACAACATGACACGTGATGACCAATAGCAGCCTGTGGAGAGCAATAACTCCTTCCCAACATGTGATTTAAATAGATGGAAATTCTTCTGTAAATAAGTGGAAAAATGAAACCATTAAATTGTACGTTCTACGAAAAGGATGACTTTAAAACTGTGTGACCAGCAGCATTCAGCAAGCCTGAGCACAAAAGTGGGAAACAGCAGACATGTCTGGACATGTTTGAAACAAGCCCTGATATGGAAGTCAACTACAGCTATACTTAATGAAAGTGTAATATGACGGCGGGATGAGTGTTTTTTGTGCGTATTTGGTCAGTGACCATAAACCTTTTATAGGCAACTGATGGCTCCAACACGACATCCCACTTGTTTTGACTGCTCATCCTCGAAGCAGAACTCGACTGCATTCCGTGGTCATCTGAGCGTAACTGCGCCAACTCTGTTTTGATAGCAATACTGACACAGGCATACCAAACCCCCAACACACACATCCAAGTCGGTGTACTAGTCTGTGATATTCAATAGATTGGAACAACACACTGGTAGAGTGGACATAACCTGCAAACATATCAAGTGGTGAATGGGCTGGCACACATGCTTGACTTCCCTGCACGAGAGGTCGCTCAGCATGTCACCCTTATTTGCACTTGCACCAGCTGTGCCACCTAAGGTTGGAGCGTTTATTCCCGGGGCTTAAGCACGGCACTTCACGGACCAAATGCTCTTAGGGAAGACCGCAGCCAAATAGCTTGCAGGTCTCACTAAGCAGAGATGATCTAGGAGATTTGCAATGCACATTTTACATTTGAATAAAAAGCTAGCTGATCTAAGGACGGTTGGCAGGGATACAAGGGAGCGATTGGCCTCCTCTTCTGGCACACTCAGAAAATGTTAGATATATAGCCGATCCCCGCTTTTAATGTATAGTGACAATTGTTTGTTTATACAAATGCTTCACAGCAGTGGTGGCGTGCTCCAATTCGAACTGGGATCATTTCTCGCATGCACAGCATTTTCCACCATTTAGCAACTGTTCATTCTGATGAAAATCTAATGAGCCTTCACTGTCATTTTCCCAAAACAATATTAGAACAACGGCATTAACTATTTACGATTTTCAGGCTCCTGAGGCTGTCAGGTTGCAACACGGGCTGTGTGAGAAACAGGCCACGGGGGTGGCCGACAGGGATGTAACGAAGATGATCTCTTTCAGCCACCTCTCCCCGGGGGGAATCCTCTTGCAGCACTTCCCCTCAACTCCAAAGACCTTTTTCTATGGAAAGGGAGCACTGTTATCTGTCCATCAGTGGAACAATAGCGTGATTATAAGCGCTGAATGGACGGGTGAGTGGAAATTCGTTAAATTTAAAGGATGTCAAGACTAGAATGACTTTCAAGTTAATGCCATATGTTTGTCCTCGTATGAATCACGGCACTTGAAGAGATCTCTGATGTTGGTCACATTTCAGAAACTGTCCTTGAGGTTGACTATAAGGTTTGGCAAATGTGATTTAATGGCTCCAATGATTATTATCAAAATAAGCAACACTTGCCTTGAAGAAAATGTCAGTCAACCAATTGAAGGGTGAAAAGTCTGTCCAATATCTGCTCTCACTCTAGCTCAAAACGTCTGTTTAGCAAGATGATGATCTGAATCCCACACTGCCCACACCTTACTATTATTTTTTTTTTTAATAAAGCCACCAGGGGTTGCCATCAGGGAATCCACGTAGCGTGTGTGGACACAGTACTGTCATTTTTCCAAGCACAAAGTAGTGAAAGAGTAAAGCACACTTGCCATGTTTGTCACCTCAATGACAAGCTAATTACCTCCTTGGCGCTTTGATGCTAGTTGAGAAGCAGGAAACAAACCCACACACACCCTTGGTGACTTTCACACCTGTCTAGTCATCAAGTGTAGATGTTGGCCATGGGATCAAAGTAGGCAACATGATCAGCTGGGCTGCCCTTATCATCCAATTCATCTCAAATAACAGAAATCTAA
This sequence comes from Dunckerocampus dactyliophorus, assembly GCF_027744805.1. Taxonomy (NCBI): domain Eukaryota; kingdom Metazoa; phylum Chordata; class Actinopteri; order Syngnathiformes; family Syngnathidae; genus Dunckerocampus; species Dunckerocampus dactyliophorus. The sequence goes on from NC_072831.1 coordinate 16,642,610, forward strand.
TAATAAAATCAGTACTTGAGTATAGACTTCCAGTTTCGACTTGTTAACACACTGGTTAAAAGTGTGCCGTCAGTAGCTGTGCAGGTTTGCATGTTTGGAATGCCTTGTCAAAAGTTGGCAGGCTTACTCACAGTAACAAGTAACCGAACAAAGGGAAAATAAACTCACTGTTGGGCAAATGGAAAACTGTTCTGCTATATTTGGGTGCCAACCCGTCACAGCTGACGCCATGACCATGTTTACTATATTTGGAATTGATAAGCTGAGCGTGGCATGGACTTTTGAAATACTTCACATTATTGTGCCAACAAGGCGCAGATAAATTCTTTGACAAACAACATTTTGCCATCCTATAAATGGTGTCTTCAGAATCTAAAATTCATTACATCCCAATGGTGAACACATGACATATGGCATACCGACCACACGACACCACAGGTCCAGCTAAAAGATCAGAGCTTGTGGTTCAGGAAATACGCTTTAGGGCATCACGAGTCCCCAAAACAAAAGACAACAGTGTTTTAGTTGAAAGAACCAATTGGCCTTTCACTGGCAATAAACATCCACCAGCCACTGCTTGATCTCCTTGAACAATGAAAGTGATTAACATCTACATCAATACACAAAGAACGCCCCAGTCCTTCTGGGGAAAACAACCCAAGGCATATGGGATCAAATGTATACACGATTTCTGGGAGTTAAATTTTACTTGCCATGCACAGGGCAAAAACTCTGGGGTTGTTTTAACTGAAAACGGAAACAAGCTGGTATTGTCAGTTTATTTTCAAGCCAACATTGTGGAGCCAGAAAAAGCTGACATTCATCAACGTACTGTATCTCAGAGTGGACAGTAGAGCTGCAACAAATACTCAATGAACTGATAATTAATTATTATCCAATTAATTGACAACTATTTTTGGTATTCGATTCATCGTTTTTTGATTTTAAAATGTAAATATTCTCTAAATTTCAGCTTTCACTTTGAAAAACAGTGATCGGCATGTTTGCCTCTTTTCTGATATGTTGCTGACCAAACCACTAACTCTTTGTGTTGGTTCATAATGATTTGGTCCGTCTAAGGCCAAACCGATAAGTCAATTAATCGAAACAACAAGCTTCAGAATAATTGACTAAAAAAATAACCGTTAGCTGCAGCCCTAGTGGACAGCATAGCATTTCCTTGTAAATGCTCTAAATGACACTAAAACCGGAAGAGTGTCTAGTCGAGGCGTGTCCTTCACAGTACATTATCACTAATATGCCCATCACAGTTGACCTGCGTAGAAGCCTTATTTACAACTTAATTCACGATATACGCTGACAATTTAAAATGGTTTCGTCTAGGAGAAGCAGTTGGTCAACTTATGAATGCTCATCTTTAAGACTTTAAGACTGCTTGGCTGTTCCCAGCTCTGTTTTGCTTACCTATAGTATTTCACAAGCTGCTAAGCTTTGGTACTGTACTATGTCCAGCTGGAGAAAATCCCTTGCGTCTGCGCTGGTGATCCAAGACACCCAAAATAAAAGTGAAGCTTGAAGAGGTAAAATGTTATTGGATAGGAGCTTCAACTTATAACTGATTGGTATGAAATTGATGACTACCTGTGCCGTCTGTTTGTAGTTTCCTCGTACCCTTCTCAACAATATACAAAGCGCATAAACTCAAGACTTTTGAGTCTGGTGTATGAGTGCCACAAACAAGTATGGATATAATGCAATAAAGCATGAGGAATAATTCATTTTGCTGAAACTATCACAACTAAATCCTTTTTGCATGAGCCGACTATGACAACAATGAAAGAATACCTTGGAATAGCTAACCATGAACATCATTGTGTGAGAATGATCCAGCAGGAGATCGGGAAGATCTGGGTTCAAATCTCTCTGTGTGGAGTTTGCATGTTCTCCCCGTGCGTCTCCTCCGCCTTCTCTGGGTACTCCGGCTTCTTGCATATTTTTGGAATGTGGATTTTGGAATGTGCATTCCTAAACATGCATGTTAGGTTAATTGGAGACTCTAAATTGTCCCATAGGTATGAATGTGAGTGTGAATGGTTGTTTGTCTATATGTGCCCTCCGATTGGCTGGCCACCAGTCCAGGGTGTACCCCACCTCTCGCCTGAAGTCAGCTGGGGTAGGCTCCAGCATAACCCCACGATCCTAGACAGGATAAGCGGATGGATGGATGATCCAGCACGACACTATCCTGCGTTCAACACCCTACCTGTATGTGCATTCTGGGCTATGTTATGGATAAACAAGACATCCCTATACACAGTTCACCTTGTTTGACCTTCTGATGGTAAAGAGACTGCTGAAGACAACCACTGAGTCTGACTTTCAGGACTAGCACTGGGCTTGGGTGTACCTGCGCTCACCCTGATCATTCATGTTTCGGGCCGTTTACTTTAACCATCACTTCTCATATTTGTAATTTAATATTCGCATTTTAAACAAGGGGTGTCCCAGTACAACAATTTCACTTTCGATCTGATCGCTATATCGCAGCCTTGAATATCGGCTGATAATGATCAATCCGATATCAGGAGGAATCATACTTTTATGACTTATTTTGCAGTGTGGAATGTTAGAAAAGGCTTGATCAAGTGATATTACTCAAACAGAGAACAATAATCAGCAACAGTAGATATGAGTAAACGGACATTTGCTTCTTTAAGCATCTAGGGTATAGCTTTATCCAAAATGTTGTGGTGGCCAGGCATAATACAGGTATAGTGAGGTTGGAGGTGCTCAATTAAGCGTTTAAACCCGACGTTACTCACCACCGACAGGGGCTAGTCAGCTTTTCTGTTATGGTTAATGACTTCTTGTCATCCCGTGGGAGTGTCCCGTGTCACGCTGCTTCAAATGCGTGATGAGTTTGGTCGTATTATACTGTACTTCCATATTTCTGTGCCTCCATGGGAAACTTGTGCATGACAAGTGTTGCACTGAGCTGCAATGTCTTTTTCTGGCCGTAACGAAAAATACACACGGCCGAGATCACTCCTAGTCAATGCTTAACTTAGCACACACTGTTGTTGTGATCACGTGGGCTCTATCCGGCTAGACGTGGTGGGGCGTTTGCTGTTATCGACTGCTTGTAGCAGAATGCCAATACCAAAGATTTTAGATACAGGCCGATATAATCAGATTTTTTTGCTGATATTGGCCCGATATCTGATATCAATATTGGATCAGGACACTTACATCAGAAAAGTGCACATAAAAAAGAACACTATGGCTTCAAAAATTACAACTTGTCAAAACTCTCAGTTATCGGCCTAATTACTTGGATTAAAAGCTACAGTTGGGATCCATCCATCCATTTTCGGTACCGCTTCTCCTCTTTAGGCTCCCGGGGGCATGCTGGAGCCTATCCCAGCTGACTTTCGGCGACAGGCGGGGTACACCCTGGACTGGTCGCCAGCCAATGGGAGGGCACATATAGACAAACAACCATTCATACTCACATTCATACCTATGGACAATTTAGAGTCGACAATTAACCTAACATGCATGTTTTTGGAATGTGGGAGGAAACCAGAGTAACCGGAGAAAACCCACACGCACACGGGGAGAACATGCAAACTCCACACAGAAATGCCCAAGAGAGAATCGAACCCAGGTCTTCCCGATCTCCAGACTGTTACTGTGTTGGCCAACAGCCACAGCTGGGATATAAAATTAAATTGTCATCATAGCCTTACCCTTTTTAAACGATACCCCATATTGGTTGTCGTCGTTTGATATGTAAGCAGCTGCTGACAAGGTGCACTTTACTTTCTTGGAGTCATCTTTGACCTTTTGAAAATACTACCATATTTTGGACGATATTTAGGCGCCATTATGAGCCAATAAATCCTTCAATGTTGATGGTCTTCCTAGCGCTCACCTCAGCTCCTTTGGAATGTGCCACTGAAGAGGGTGATTTTATTAATGCGTGGTTATGAATAGGTCTTCTGTTTAAAGTTAAACACAAATTAGGCTGATTTTGTATCAAAACAGGCTAAGTATAACAAAAAGACATGCTATGTAAAAATGTATGCTCAGCAGCAGCCGTGGGCACGCTCATGTAATCACAACGGTACAATCTTGATCACATGACATGTTCATACAATTCAACTGCGCGGTTGATAGGCGAATCAGACTCCCCTGAATTGAATCATCAAATAGTCGAGTATTCGTAGACACCCCTAGTTATTTCGATTATAATGTGTGCAGGTTATCATTAAGAACTTACCAGGAGCAATCGCATTATAGTCATTGTACGATTAAGCCTTGTTGCGCATGTGTATGTGTGTGCATGGAATTGTGCCGTGCCCTGGTCCACCTCAAGTGCCATGACTGGGTACGGATCAGTGCGCTCACACTTACCAAACATGTTGGACTTTATGTATGAAGTGGGCCCAAGTACGGTACGATTGGTCTAGTGTGCGTACGCCCTAATCCTCCAACCATGTGTGTCCTGGCTTGGCTCAATTCACTGACACTAACCCCTTCACTATCTCTTTTAGCTCCAACCATAGATGAGCACTGGAAGACCGGCTTCAACCAGCAGTACTAAAAGTATTATAAACGTGCTTGGTATGGGGTACACTGTGATACTAAGGTGCTGTTTCAACTGAAGACTTTTAAGAAAAGAACTATCATTCCATACAAATCATATCAGTCATGTTGTACACACAACTGTCTCTATGTTTGGAATGGGAGCAGTAAATATTTCCACCCATACCTCACATACCATTTCACATCCTTCACCACACATAGCTATGCTGTGACTCGACCCAATAATGCTGTCATGTACCATAGGTGGCAAGTATGCTACTGGCCTACTGTGACAAGTGAAAGGTCTTTAAAAAATGCCTCAAAACATGGGTTGGACTTGCCAGAGCTTTAGGCAATCCTTTAGAGCAGATTTACATCACTAGCTGTTATTTCCAAATCGGTTCATGGTAAATAAGCTACAGTATGCCTGCACATTGGTATTTCTGAGTGAAAATGAGGCTTGTAAATGACAGAGTGCCCAGTGTAGTTGCCCACAAGTTCAGATAGTCAGCACATTTGTTTTTAGACTGTAAACCAGCACCAAACACAGCCAGCAGCAAAAAGAGACTAATGTGTATAAAAGAACCCTGTATGTGCTGTGTCTGATATGTTGTATTTATATCATTATACTGTATATGTGGGGTTTATTTTGGTTGGTTTTAGGATTGTTGTTTTGTTAGGGAATGGTCATTGATTCATATATGTTTTGTTTTGCATTTTGTAATTTTGTTTTGACTCTGTTTACAAGCTATTGATAGCTTTTGGGCTATCCCATTTCACAAAACATGATATATCTTCTATTTAAGCCATTCATGTACTTTAATTTTTTTTGTGAACAATCTAAAACTAAAAACAAACCGAACATGACCGACTGACGGACGAGTGACATGTAGTGTCTTTGTTGAGCGCTGTTGTCCTAGTTTCTACGAAACTACCTGCTGTAAACTATTGTTGTGACGAACAAACGTGCCAGTGGACGCGTTGTCATTATTTGGAAACGTTCTTGCAAATATATAGCAATAACAAATAATAAAAAAAAGAAGTGAGCCAAGGAGGGACTTACCTTTCATCCAGTCTACAACTTGCTTTGGTGTCCACTTAGTTATCGGCTCCATAGCTTCTTCAAGAGTATATTTTCGAAACAAAGTTTTTGACTAAGCTATTTAAGGAAGAGTTAAGTCTACCGTGTGTGTCACATTATTTGTAATAACTCTTTCTGGTTGACTTTAGCTGCTTGTGATCGTTCACTGAACAACTCTCATGACGCGAAGAGAGGCTGTGCTGAAATCCCCCACAACTCCTCATCGGCCGGTGTGGGATTTGTGCTGCATTCAACGACCGCTCGGCACAGTCGACACGGTCGAGTAGTTGTATAGCCTTTGACTTGAACAACTACTGTAATAAACTGTGTTTGATAGTGGTAAAATACGTTTAAGTTTTCATGAAAATGTAATGACATTGCTTATTTTATTACGTTAGTAATCAGTCGATGTTATATTATAATAGGCCTACTGCATACTTCGTAGGCGTTTACGAGGGACATTGAATGCATTTTTGTGACGTTGTCACGTTTTTCATTCACCGGCCTTATTTGAAACTGGACGCATGCTCGGGTTATTTTCTTTTTGAAAAAAAAATTAAAAATGCATGGTCGACTCACTTTCTCTTTAAATATACTTTCAAAATGAGTACTTTTGAAGTACTTTTAATTCATCTTGGGCGAACAAAATCTCCAAAACTACTTAATGAGTCGTGTATGTATGTTTATGGACATTTAAACTTAATTGGGGTTATTAGCCCACTTAATCGCTTTTTCCGTCTATTCAGTCATCAAAACAATACATCTTGATGCCTCCAACGTTGAGGTGATTCACTACCACCCCCTGCTGGTCATCAGTCACAGTGCTTGTGTTGGTGAGAACAACACTGTGTGTTTATACAAGTATAAAAACACGTTGCACAGTATTAAGCAGCAGGCACAAAAAGTGACTTACTCTGTTGTATGAATTGCAGCAGGTGGATACATGGGTTAATTATGTACCTTCTGCCCTCTAGTGGAAGACAATTTAATTGTTCTGCCTGTCACCATGCATCGCTGGTGTAGATACATGAGAAAGTATACACTATTTGGAGTAAATAAATAATAATTTTCAGACCATTTAAGTGTGTAATTTCCCAAAGCACATCTGATCTCTTACGACACACTAATGTGTTGCGGCACAGTGATTGGGAATCACTGCACGTGGATGTTCTATACTGCAGTCAGTCACATACTGAAATCCCTGCTAGATAGGAATCATGAATTCTTTTCATCATTATTTGGGAACAAGAATGAGGTGAAAGAAGAAAAGGGAAAATATTTGTCAATCTGTGGCAGCGTTGGAGAAAGTTATATACACTTGCCCCTCGCCACTTCGCGGTTGCAATTTTGCGGCTTCAGTCTATCACAGTTTTCCAAAAATATATCAGTTCACAAATCATACTGTTTTGTGGGTGAATAAGGCCTATTATTAGTCAAAACATATGCATATTTAAGCTAATGTTACGTATTTCTTGCCGAAAGCCTTCAAGTAAAAAAATGGCTAAATCAACTAAAATACAAATATACAGTAAGTAAGGCATTCAAAAGACACATTCAAAGACGGGGACGTAGTATTCTACGCTGATCACTAGATGTCAGTCATGTTACTGTAATGTTCGGTGAGACACGCAATCACCAGACTTGAACAACAGGCTTTTATTGCAGGTTTGAATGATCTCACAACAGGCACAATAATCCCCAATAAAAACACGAGCTACTGTCGCGGCAGCAAGATGAAACTCAACTGAGAACCACCGACCTCACTTCCTGTGTGCCACTCACTTTTCTCCCATTAAAGGCAACACGCACGAGCACAAGTGTTTTATGTCTTAAATGGCTTATTTACTCTTATTATGTCAACTATATTGGGTAATATGAATGTAAATGTGACTATAGGGGTGTTGGCTCATATCTAGAGCACTCTAATCATGTTAAAACTGTATTTAGAAGGTCGTAAACAGGCTTTCTATGCTCTAACTATGAAAATATTCCATTCATAAATAAGGAATCCCACTTGGCAGAAATTCACTTATTATGGTTGGGTCAGGAACCAATTAACCGCGACAACAGTATATGTTTCACATTGTCTCATAGCACATAACTATGGTACGTTCAAGGACAGTCAAATACAGTGCGAAATCTCGACGCTTGATGAAAAACATCGTCAATGAAACAAGGACATAAACATGTAAAAACTGTGGGCTTTCTATTAGTGGTATGTTGAAGCTAGAACCACCACTGCTGATACAGTAAGTAAAACATAGTCAAAGGCATGCTCCGTTCTCGTGGGAGTGGGCTGGACTGAAGGGATTTGGACAGTGTGGAATTCATGGGAGGGCCACCCTGATCGGATTAGGGGGACTAAGGTGAACTATGTAGTCTGCTGAGAAAGAACGGGGATCCAGTTTAAGCATGAAAAAAAATCTGACCACCACATAAAAAAAGGAAGACTGTGTTTGCTTTCTTGGCTGTTTTCAAGTTAAACCACAGAAAAAGTCCCCAAAAAGCAAAAGGTCACCTGAAAATGTTAAGATCAAGCAACTCTGAGTGAACTGCAACTCTTTAACATTTATTTCAGACCCATGATACATAAATAACAGTTCTGGTATTGTATATTATTACCATCAGGCTAATAAGCAGCACAGGAAGTTATTAGTTGGACAGTCTAAGAAGACAGGATATGAGGGACTAAAGATGTTGTTACAATACAAATAAGTCTACTTCCTCCCTATGACTGGTTAGCTCTATAAACACTGCAGAGATTTATTGACAAGAAGAGAACGTCACATAAACTGTAGTTAAAACACACACATTATAAGATTAATGATAAAGTCTCCACCATGTATTTCTGTTGAACATTCATACATAAGATAGCATAACAAGTCAATCATGCTACACAGGACTATCAAGGAAGTGATTCATTTCACGCTGTCTCCCACCTAATCAGTCTTCAAATACAGTAGATCCCCGCCTTTCACAGGAGTTACCTTCCAGGACCACCAGCAAATTGCAAAAATCACCAGTAATTGAGACTCACATAATAATGTGTATTTTTGACGGCTTGCTCCCCCTCCAAAACTTCCTGCTGGCTTGATGTTGACGTTCTCCTTCGATTTCGGATCATCATTTGGAATAGGAGTGATTGTTGTAATTAGATTCAGATCCAGAACCTTTCCAAGTCTCTCTCCAATATGCCTCACACACTTATTAAACACATTAGAAACGATAAAATGTATGAGTATGCACCACCAATGAACGATAATGTAAGATGATCGATGAACAGACGGAATCCGAGTCACGGTGCAGAAGTTATTTATACGTTTCACAACTGTGCCTCACAGCAACTATGGCGCGTTCAAGGACTGCCAAACAGAGTGCGAAATCGCAATGATTAATGTAAAAATATCAGTGAAACATAAAAGTGTGTGTTTTTTTAACAGTGGTTCACATATGCTGTACATTTTACCAGTATTATCATGTTTCTAAATTATTACTGACTCAGGGTGACATAAAAGAACAATTATTATTTTTTGATGAACATCAGCACATTTGCAGGGCCGTGAAAGCTGAATCTTGAAAGTGCGGATCCCCACTGTACTTGAATTAATCACAAAAGATGTCAGAAAATCCAAATGTAACATATGTTCCAGCATCTCTGTCTTTGTGTTCACATTCACAATGAAAAGGATGATTGCGGCGTGACACGGGCATCCAACATCTGCAGAATAACTCGGGTGGTGATATGCTGCGGATTCAGACCTCAAACAGAAGAAACTGCAGGACAACATGCAGTAAGTTTCACATACGATGTACTGTACAGTACACACAAAAGCTAATACAGACTTTACTGCATTCGTAATCTAAAAAATGCACCTGTTTCAGTCAAAGGCTGGATTTTACATCTCAAAACATAAGTGAAGAAAAACACTGTGTTGATAAAAGACGCACACGGGCGATCCGGAATGTTTTCAAGGAGTGATTGTGGGGGTGGCAGGTCTGGCGTTGAGGTACTCCAGAACAAAAATCTGTAAAATTTTGTTGAGGTTCTGAATGGTGGAGCGGTCCAAGTTCTGCTCGTTGTCCTCAAATGAGTGCCACACTGCAGGGAAAGGCGAGGGGATGATGTGGAGGACGCGGACACCTGGCAAGGAAGAAAAGGATGAGGGTTGCTCAGTGTACAGTGACACATTTCGGCATATTTGAGTGCTATTTGATGCGTATACCTCTGTTTAGAAATGGTATATGATCATCTTGAATGTGACCAACTGGCCGATCTGGCCAGAAGTATTCCACATCATCAGGATGATTCTCAAGTTGGTTCATAAAGTGCAGTCGCTTTTCTGAAAATACAGAGTACCGTAAAATAAGCTCTTCAAGGTATGCGATCATGGCATAGTAATTAAATAATGATGTTACATTTTACAAGGGAAAGTAGACTTTTTATGGTAAGACTGCATAATGTCAAGCTGTGCGTGAGTTAGAACTCACTAAGAGAACAACCATATCTTAAAAGAGTACAATAGAAAAATAGTAGTCAAATTGAAAAATGTGTATTTTTGGTCAGTGTGACTGCATTGAAATCTGGATTGGAGTCACTTGAACTTGTCTTTTATTATTGCTGATCATCTTTTACGATTTCATCACATTTTATTGCTTTGTTGTGTTTTTCTTGATAGCAACAATTTATACACTCCTGATCAAAAGTTGGACCAGTTGAAAAATTGCAAGAATTTACATTTTGTACTGTTGGATAAGGAGGTTCAAAGTAGAGCTCCAAAATGCAAAAAGAAGAAATTAGAGTGAGACAAAAACATTTTTGAGTAAGCAATTTATTGCAAACAACCATTAAAGTGAAACTGTGTGTTCATCAGCTGATCAAAAGGTTAAAACCACAGACTTTAAAAATGTTGATCCAATGTCATTTTCTGTCAGCTGTTGACACTGTCGTGATCTCTTGATGGCAAAGGCAAAAAACCTTTCTCTCTTTCCATCATGCCATTGCTACTGAGATTGGATGTGACAAAACAGTCATTTTAAACTTCTTAAAAGATCCTGAGGGTTATGGAACAAAAAAGTGAAATGGGAGATCCTGAGGCCCTGTGCCAGAGGAGACACGGGATGATCCTTGGCCCAAATGAAGGTTGTTACTGGTGCCGAGTGCTGTCCACTAACCATCAGTTAGCATCTGTGAGGGAAGGGTTTTAGGAACAAAAAATGTCTTCAAAGGCCTCTTCTCCTTCAAGACCACAAAATTGCCCAATTGTAATTGGTGCACAAGCGCACCAAACATGGGACACTGAAAGGTGGAAGAAAGTTTTATTCTCTGATGAGAAAAAATGTAACATTGACGGTCCTGATGGCTTCCAACATTACTGGCATGACAAGGAGATCCCAGTGGAGGGGGCGCCGTCATGATCTGGGTCACTTTTTCCTTCAATGGAACAACTGAGCTTGAGGTTGTGCAGGGGCGTCAAACGGCAGCTGGCTATTTGGAGATGTTGCAGGGTGCATCTCTCATGACAGGACAACACTGCAGTTCACAAAGCCCACATGATAAAGGACTTCTTCCAGAGGAATAACATCACTCTTTTGGACCAACCTGTGTGTTCCCCTCATCTACAGTAAATCCAATTGAGAACATTTGGGGATGGATGGCAAGGGAAGTTTACAAAAATGGACATCAGTTCCAGACAGTGGATGCCCTGCATGAAGCCATCTTCACTATCTTCACGGACATTCCCACTAGCCTCCTGGAAACACTGGCATCAAGCATGCTGGAAACAATTTTTGAGGTGATTAACAAGAATGACGCAGCTACTCATTACTGAGTCCTTTCTTGAAAAATGTATTTCTATTTTAGGGGGATATTGTTTTGTTTTTATTTAGCTATGGTCTTAAACTTTTGATCAGCTAATGAACAGCCTATTTCAGTTTAATGGTTGTTTGCAATGAATTGCTTAGTCAAAATGTTTTTTTGTCTCACTCCCATTTCTTCATCACCAGATTGTTAACAACCCTCTAGTGTGGGATTCATCTTCTTCCCCGCCTGGCCCTGCTGCTGTGTTCGCTGCACAGTCGTCCTTGCACTGCCTTCCGAGGATTCCCCCCACCCTTATTTATGAGCTCCGAGCATCAATAAAATCTCATCTTTTACTCACGTGTCTGCATTTTGGAGTTCAGCCCACAACCCTGAACAAGTTTTCTATGCTCTAACTACGAAAATATTGAATTTCTAAAGAAGGAATCCTACTTTGCGGATAGTCACTTATTACGGTCGGGTCTGGAACCAATCAGCTGCGATAAATGAGGGATTACTGTGTTCCCAGGAAAAAAAGTTGGAAAAATTATTTTTTTATTACGTGGTGTACATGGTTTTTGTTGCAACCTACCACTGCATGATTAGAAAAAAAATCTCTTTTTTCGTCTATCAGGGTCAATACAGCAATGAACCACCTCATCCAAAACACTAAGACATGATCGGTCACCTATGTTCTGCAGTCGGGAGAGCCAGTACGTTGTGCTTGGGAACTGGTTACCAAAGCGAGGACTGGGAGCCCCGATCAGGTCCAACAATACAAACAGGTCCTGGAGGAAAAGCAACACAAATGCTGATAATGTGTTCTGGATGCACACACGTTCCCAGAGTGACACCAGGTACACACAATACCCCTCTATCTGTTCACATCTATGCACAGGTATGATATAGTGTGTCTGTCATGTACTATGCCGTCCAGTTGATTGGTGCTTGTGTCTCCTGGAGGATGCGGGGTGGTCCGCATCTTCTGTGCTAGGTGACGAGAGCCATACAGGGAGTCAAGAGGGGTCCACTGGACCAGTGCTTCTTCTCCATCGAAGAAAATCAATTGTAAGGTCAGTTTGGGGGTGAAGGCCTACAGGGGAGGAGAGATAGCACAATTTTTTGCAGCACCGGCTTGCATTCAAAATGGTTTGCTGCCATCTAGTGGACATATTTTGATGTTTCACCCTGATAATGGGAATGGTTTTATGTTTGCTGGGATAGGTTCCGGCTCACCTGTAACCCGAGCGAGAACAAGCGCTATAGAAAATGGATGAATGGATAAGTTACAAATAAATAAAGAAATTAAAGATATATAAACATATAAATAAATAAATACAAACCCTGAAAACAGTGAATACTGTAATATTAAATACAAATTTAAAGAGGTTGATACAGTGGCGCAAAAAGTGATACAGTTCTCCAACCACCAAGCAGGAAACTTTCAGGTGCAATGATTAAAAAAAATCCCAAAAATTAAATACAAATCCAAAAAATACTTTTTAAAATAACGGCATCAAATTGTATGTAAATGCATATACATTTTGGAAATATTGTTTTATATTTTAAAAATAATATACAGTTAGAAATCCCCCAGTTTTTACATGTTTATGTTGTTTTGTTTCATTGTGTTTCGGCAAGCGTCAACCCACTTTGTTCGACGGCCCATAGTTGTGTGCGTGTGCTGTCTTTGAATGCACCATGGCTGTGTCCGTGTGTTATCCTTCTCCCACGCTATTTTCTTTCACCTCATATTTGGTCCCCAAATGCTGATACTATGTTGGAATGTAGAATGAAAGGTACGGTTTGATGACATTATTGAGTGCTGATGAGCATATTTGTTCGGTGCACAACCTCAGGCTAATTCATGTTAGCACACTGCCTGTTACCACACACATCAAAAAACAACATTCTAATCTTCTGTCTGGAAAACGACCCGGCGGTTAGTGTGAACACCTGTTGTAGGGGGTGCGCGCTGGGGGGGGCGCCAAAACAATGGGGTGAAAATTATTTTGAGTCTGCCTTTTTCTGTATTTAACGGTTGTTTGTGCAGGTGTAAAAGACATGATCAATAACAAAGGCTTGTCATTGATTCGGTCCACCTCCACTCCATCACCCCAGTTCCTGTCAGTGGCTGCTGTAAGTGTACGGTAACTTAAAATAAATGTCTGTAAAAATAAACAAGATTTATCACACGTAAACATTAAACAAAATCAGGCCTTCAGGCCTGGGTTGGGGGGATTTCATAGTGTGTCTACATATACCCCTCAGAAGTAGTTATTTGCGCTCTTGGACTAATGGAAAGATAAATACATACAGTAGATCAGATTGGGGGTGGAGGCCCACAGGGTAGGAGAGAACCAGCAGTTATTTGCAGCACTATCTGGATTCTAAACGGTTTGCTGTCCCCTTGTGGAGATGTTTCTGTTTTCCTCTACTTTCTAGGCTTGTTGCATGAATAATAACAAAGGCCAAGCATAATGCATAATTTGGTACTGATCCAATTTAGGGTTGTCAACTCTTGCTGTAGGTCTGTCGGGCGAATTAAGTTTGTCAACTCTTGCTGTAGGTCTGTCGGGCGAATTAAGATTCAATCATTTTATTCATAGCTTGGTTTAGCTTGAATTTAGCTTGAATTTGAGTTTTGTTATGCTTTTAATATTCCTGTGCATGTGCATGATAGTAAACCAATGGCATTACAATTCTCTTTGGACCTTTATAATAGACAGCTGAGGCTGATAAACACACCCTTTGGCCCACCTCTCGCAGTCACTGGACCTGACCCTGTCTGTCCACACTTGAGCTCAGTGGTGAAAGCAAAGGCAAACGAGTAACCCCTATGAATGTTAAGTACTTGATATTCTTTGGTGGGAATCACTTCATCAATGCTGACGAAAAATCCAACGCTATCTGTATTGCTAACAGCTAATAGAGTCCGTTATTTTTCTGTAATTATCACCAACTGTAGTAACAACTCTTGTGTACTGTTTGCTACATTTAACAGATTAACAACCCTCCAGGTTCACTGCCCTCACAATTCATTTCTACATCTAAGTGTAATGAGTTTGCAATATTCTTACATGACAAAGTTCAAGGTATAAACAAATCCAGTCATTTCCACAACACAAATAACTACTCTGCAGCCACCGAGACACCTCGGGCTGACACATTTCCCACCACATCAGTGACAAAAGATCGTCTGCAATCTGAGTCCACCAACGTGCTGTCTTGATAGCCTGCCTTACCCACTAGATTTCTAAAGTCTGTGCTGAGCAGTTTGCTACCACAACTCACTCATCTAGTGTCACTTCAGACTGAAACATTTCCAGAGGCCCTAAGAACTGCTGCCATTAAGCCTCTTCTGAAGAAGAGCAGTCTTAATGCCACAGTCCTGAGCAACTATTGGCCCATATCAAACCTGCCATTCTTGGGAAAATATTGTTTACTGACTTTCTAACAATGTGTTTGATACTTTCCAATCAGGCGTTTGGCCCCATCACAGCACTGAAACAGCTCTGATCAAGGTGACAAATGATATGTGTCTGAACACAGATGCAGACACAGTCTCAGTTTTAGTTCTGCTAGACCGGAGCACTGCCTATGACACAGTTGACCATGTGATCTTATTACAGGGTTTAGAAAACTGGGTGGGAATCTCTGGTACTGCTCTAAACTGGTTCAAGCCCTGGAGGACAGGAACGACATTGTTGCAATTGGTAACTGTGTCTCAGACCAAATGGCTATGACCTGTGGGGTTCCCCAGGGGTCATTCCCGGGACTCCAATTATTCAATCGATACATGCTTCCCTTAGGCTAGCTAATACGCAACTGCAATGTGTCCTACCACAGCCATGCAGACACCACTCAGACCTATGTGTCACTGACGGCAGGTGAACAGGGTCCTGCAGATTTACTTTGCCACTGCATCAAACAGATCAGTGTGTGGATGCAAAACAACTTTCTCCAGCTAAACTCAGACAAAACTGAAATTATTGTCGGTGGCCCACAGAAGGAAAGAGAACGTGGTATTTGTCACCTTGAGACTCTTTCTCAAAAACCTAACCATCAGGTTAGAAGGGGTAATCATGGGCTCAGATCTTAACTTTAACAGCCACATTCAATCAGTAACATCAGCAGCTTTTTACCGCCTAAAAACATTACCAAAATCAAGGGAATAGTCTGTCTAAAACAGATTTAGAGAGACTAATCCATGCAGGTGTTTGATGGGTCAAGTGATCATACCGTCACTGGGGTACCATCATGCTATTAATCTGCCCTCTTTAAGTCGCATGCTCGTACAAAAAATACTTTACCTTCTGACTTTTCAGCTCTTCATCAAGGGCTCGTGCCAGCTCCAGCATCATGGCGCATGGGACGGCGGAATCTGTGGCGCCTTGAAACTCCCTGCCGTGCCATTGCTGAGCGTAGTACTTGGAGTCGTAGTGACAGGCTAGAACCAGGCGGCGCTTGGCTGATGGGTTGAGGGTGGCGATGAGGTTGGTGAAGGGGAGTGGACCGTAGGGTGTCTGTGACATGAACCTATCCTCTGTCACTTCCCAGCCTGCTCCAAGGGAGGTCAGGGTTGTTTTAATATGCTGAAAAAGTAGTAAGAAGACACATAAGTAATCAATCTAACTATCATCATGCCTTGAATGCCTTATTTATTTATTTATTTGTTTGTTTGTTTGTATTATTTACTTGTATTAATGTCTCTTCTGTTGTTGTTGCTTAATTTATTGGTATTTATGTTTATGTGTTTATGTTTCTTATGTTCTTATTCTTTCTTGTGTTTTCTTTCTTTTCTTGGGAGAATGAACAGAATAAGATTTTCATTGCATGGTATAACTGCTGTTTTACTATGCACATGACAATAAAACTCTTGAATCTTGAATCAATTGTAGTGCTTGCACTGAAATTGAACATTTTGTCGTATACTAATAGAAATTGATATTTTTACCCATTATAGCAGGGGTCTTCAATTAAATTTGAGTAAGGTCCGTTTATACAGTTTTTTTCACAGTGACGGTCCGAACCTCATTTTGCCTTAAATTGCATCAAACAAACTTATGTGAATATCAAATCTCATGAAACCCTGCACATCACCTTATTGTTTCAATACTGCACAATTACCTTGGCACCTAAATTGCATTGCAAATTTCTTATAAGTAATAGAAGGTTTGACTGTACAAACAATGACATGAACACAAGAGGCTTATTTTTAAGTTAAAGGGGCTCTAATTTGCTTTTCCTTTTTTCCTGACCAATAAATGTTGGAAGTGAGACCTGACAGCAGTGTTAGATGGTTCTGCACACTGTTTTACAGTTGTTTTTTTACACAGAGTTCCACTGACGTCATTATGACTGCTAGGATAGGCTCTATTTAACGCATGCCCCTAATGAAGCCGCGGTATAGACAATGGATTCATGGATGGGCAGTCTTGCTTTTTCTGATGTAATGGCTTACCTGACTTCTGCATGATTTTTGAGTTACTCTCAACCAAACAAATGTGGATGTATGACATTCCAAAATGCTAAAATGTAATTTACGGTCACGTATGGGATATTCCCCTGGTATGCCAGGAGATGGCGTTAGACCCATGCCTGTACTGAATGTCACCATTGTTGTTGCAGGTTCATGTGCATGATGATTATTTGTGATGTGCAAACTTACCTGCTGCACAGCCTGGCTGCCTGTGGAGCCAGGATACCTGGTAACAAGCAGTGGCCTCAAGTCCCGCTGCCACATCTGCGTCAGGTCTGTGTGCGACAGGGCGGTCTGGATCTCATCAGGTGTAAGTGTGACTGCTTGGTGCTGCAGCTGAACAAGAGCAGAGTGTTGTTATGTTTGTGTTGTCTTGTTATTAGCTTGTCAGTCAACTGCTGACCTTCTTTGACTGATTGACATTGACAGGAAAAGAGCTGTGAGCTACATCACATGGTTCCAAGAAGGTATTAGAATACACCCTCGCTTATCCCTCGGTTATGTTTTGGGTCATTTGTTTTAGGTTTCATGGTGTAGAAGTTATACTATATATAAGTTTGGTGCCTTCAAAGACTGACGAACAAAGTGTGAAATCTCAATGCTTCACGAAAAACATTATTGGTGAAGCATAAAGACATATTATTAGATGAAATATACTTTTAGTCAATGGGATTAGGACTAGGAACTACAGATGAAAAATAGCCTTTCTGGCATATTGACAGAAATCCAAATTATTAACATGGACTGTGTCTGTCACTAATTAAAACAAATAAAAATGTGGGCTTTTTAAACTGTAGTACATGTATGCTGTACATTTTCCCTGTAATATCACACATTTAGAAATGATTACTGACTTTGGGTGGATGAGATGTGTTTTCTGTGGGGAAAAAAACAACAACATATTTTTGGAGACAAAAAATGTAAGTCAAATATTTTTTGAATCAAAAATCTGTGGGGCCGTGAACGCTGAATCGTGTGTGGATCCACTGCACTGCTGTTATTTAAACATATATAAACAAACTGAACAAAAAACCCAAGCTCAAACTGCTGAATGAATACTGTTCTTAACGGAGTAGAGTTGTTCATACAAATATTGTGGCTAACTCCTACCAGGAGTACTGGGAAACACTCCAGGGGGTACCGAGCGGTGGCAGATCGATCGGAGCATCCTTAATATATATCTATATATGTATATATATATGTAAAGTCATCACTCGTTAATTGGTTCCAGACCCAACCATGATAAGCGAATTTCTGCAAAGTAGGATTCCTTATTTACAAATTGAATAGTATCATAGTAAGAGCATGGAAAACCTGTTTACGACCTTTGAAACATGTTTTTAACACCATTAGAGCCCTGCAGAGATAAAATAACACCCCTATAGTGACTTTTACACTTTTACTTTTTTCCCCTTTTTTTACGCTTCTGGTACTTCCAGAAGGCTATTGTCTCACCTGTGTAACATAATGTAACATCACTGATACCTACTGACCAGTGTAGAATACTCCATATCAACAGGACTTTCAATGTGTTTTCTGAATGTCTTATACCGTATTTGTATTTTAGTTCATTTAGTAATTCTCTTGCTTGAAAATGCTGAATTTAGGCCACAAATAGTATTTGCTGAAACATGCACATGTTTTACAAATAATAGGTATTGTAATGTAGTCAACCACAAAACAGCGATGATTTGTTAATTAATATGCAGTAGACAGTATAAATAAATGCTCCGTCCCTTTCTCATTTTGTAAGCTTAGTTTGTTACAAAGATCTAAACAGTTCCGTTTTTTGTAACTGACAGAGACAGAATGTAAATATGAAAAATGATCAATTAATTTGTATTTGCAATTAAGAAAACATCCTTATTATAATGCAAAAAGAAAGCACTTTAATTTTATTATTTCATTTAATAAATTCTTATTATAATTATTAACAATAATAATAATTAATAATAATTATTATTCATTAATAATACTTAATAATAAATAATTATTATATATAATTATTTTGAATATGTTTTTAAAATAATGAATTACTCCTTTGTTTACAGTTGAATTTATTTTATATGTATTTTTATTTTCAAAGGTTCCAAACAAGACTACTACAGATGCGCTCTGTTTCACATTTTGTTTTTCCAACCAAAAAAGCTTTTCTCTGGTTAGGGGGTATGTGGCTGAAAAAGCTGAAAGAGCCACTGTCCAGGAAAGATGTCATCAGTATACAGTATGCTGTATGTGAAACTCTGTGTGAAGCCATTGTGTTTGTTCTAAAATACAATCATGGGTTAAATCAACATATCGATCCTCTGATCTCTGTGGTTCTCTGGGAATTGGTCTCAAAGTTCAGGCTGCAGAGAAGCGTGGTTGTCTTGGAAACAGACTTTAAAATCCCAGCAAGCCAAAGGCGGTCTGTCACTTTTAGACTTTTTAGACGGTCATCTTGAGAATGTGGTCGAAGGTAGACTATTTTTATACATACATTTAACAGAATGGACAAAGCTTGACGCAAAAGTAGAGTAGTGCCCCACTTTTTTCAAATATTTGGGGGCAAGTTCAAACACAAAAATATTAAATTTAAAAGGACAAAAATGTCAATGTTTCTATTTTACACATTCACTTTAAAAAAGTTGCACAGTAGCTTTTCTTCCTCTATAGCAGCGACGTCCAAAGTTTTTCGACTGAGGGCCACAATGAAATGATGCAAGGGCCACTTTGATATGTTGTAACCCAACATACTGCATGTAGATATGCTAAGAAGTGAAATATACTGTACTGTATTTCAGAAAAAAACTGCATCTCAGCTTTGTGATGTAGTGAAAAAGCATATTATTAGCATGAACTTCAGTCTTTGCTCTTTTTTTCCCCAGTTTTGCTGTGTTTTTTTTCCCAAATATTTCAACCTTTTTCTTAAATAATCGTTGTAAATTTCCATCTCGTAATACAAATAATTTATTTCCATAATGTTTGGACTTTATTCCAATCATCTTATAACTTTTTTCCTAACCTAGTTTTCAAACAAATACAACTTTAAGTTGGTTTCTCAGAATATTACGACTGTTTTAATGTATTTTTTCTTAATTTCAACTCCGTGCTACTAAAATGACAACATTTTCCCTCATGATATTTAAAGTGTATTCTCGTAAAATTGCAACTTTTTTCCTCGTTACAATACGACTTTTTTCTGTTAATATTTTGACTTTGCTCTCGTAAAAATACAGCTGGTTTTTTTCATTTCTGCTGTTGCACTGTCTTCTTTTAAATTTTGTGCTTGTAATTCTGACTTTATTCCCATAATATTTGGACTTTATTCTCGTAACATGACAACATTTTCTCCAACCTCATTTTCCAACATTTACCATTTTATTCAATGTTTTGGTTGTTTATTTCTGTGTGGAGTTTGCATGTTCTCCCCGTGCGTGCGTGGGTTTTCTTCGGGTACTCCGGTTTCCTCCCACATTCCAAAAACATGCATGTTAGGTTAATTGGAGACTCTAAATTGTCCGTAGGGATAAATGTCAGCGTGAATGGTTGTTTGTCTATATGTGCCCGGCAACTGGCTGGCGACCAGTCCCCCGCCTCTTGCCCGAAGTCAGCCGAGACAGGCTCCAGCATACTCTGCGACCCTAATGAGGATAAGTGGCATAGAAAATGGATGGATGGACGGGGCTTTGTTTGTTTTTCATAATATCACGACTTAAAAAACATCTTTCTTTAGTATTTCAACTTTATGCTACTAAAATACCATCATTTTGCCCTCATAATATTAGATTACTTTAGTACAATTATGACTTTTTCTTGCTCGATTACAACTTTTTTCTCTTCAAATTTTTGACTTTATTCTTGTACAATTACTGCCGATTCTTTTGCTGTTGTCTTGCTTGTTGTTTTGCTGTTGGGCCAATGAAAAAAAAAAAAAACAACCGTGGGCTGCAAATAGCCCCTGGCCACACTTTGGACACCCCTGCTCTATAGTTTGATCTCAGTATGGAAATGTTCGTTTCCCTAGTGAGTCTAAAAACCTGTTTGCAGTGTGAATACTATCTACAGTGGCAGATTTCAGCTTAGAGCATACCATAGTGTGCAATATGTTATTATGTGGTCACACGCCCTGCAATATGGCCCTGCAAAATGCTTGGGCTCACACTGAGTCTGGAGAGGGTTAAATGGGGATCCACTTGAGATCTATAAATACCAAAGACTTGCAATTGGAGGATCAATGATGATGACTGTGCTGCCATAGCAACTACATGCAGGCTAAGACAGGAAGAAGAACATGAGGAGCATGAATGTTGAGGCATAATGAGGTGCATCTCATGAGAATTCTACAACACAGTACACACACATTGATTAAGTCATTACATTTTTTGTTAAGATAATATTAATAAGGAGCTTCCATGTTCTCCCCATGCTTGTATGGGTTTTCTCCGGGTACTCATGGGTACTTCCTCCCACATTCCAAAAACATGCATGCTGGTATAACTGGAGACTCTAAATTGTCTATGTCCTGGTGTTCACTGGTGACCAGTTCAGGTTGTAGGCCAAGCTCGCCTCTCGCTCAAAGCCAGCTGGGATAGGCTCCAGCTCACCTAATAACAACAAGTGCTAAATGGATAATAATGATAACTGTGTTCAATAATAACACGTAGGCCTGCTGTATTTGAAAATGTAAAAACAATTTAAACACACATTCTTACCCCACGTATCATAATAACAAAAAATGACAAAATACATGACATTGCAATTTAAGTAAATAAAATAAAATCTTATTTCTTCGTATAGACAAACTGTAACCTCTCAGTACAGATCAATTGAAACATAAACTCCAGTGACAGTTAATACAAAATACGAACTCATACATCAAAAACACAGAAAAAAACGGCATAGTTTTAAAGGGGACGGATAAATTTTGCAATATTACATTTATGCATTCTTTTCAATCATTTCACACACAAATACTAAACGCAAGCTTACTGCGTTTCATTCTCCACAAAAATTATTTGAGATACTTACCTTTTCTTGTGTCCAGAGAGCATTAGTGCAGTAGATGAAAGTCACCCAGGTAGTAATTGTGAAACATAAAGGCATTGAAGAAGCCATCTTTTCTGTCGCTCTTATCCGCTTACTTCTCACTGCACTGGAAAGACTTCAGATCATGTGAAAGGCAGCAGGCAAGACTCGCCGTTCAAGCACCGTGTGTGTGTGTGTGTGTGTGTGCCTGTTGTGGATGTGTGCCTGGAGCTGCTCGCGTGTGTGTATGGAATATATTTACTGATAATGGTCGTGCATTGCCCCCATCAGATCAATAGACAAAATAACACCGCAATATCCTCATTACATGTGTACATGGACTACTGCAATGCACTTTATGTAAACGGTAAAGCAAAGCTACTTTTAACAAACTAGACTAGATCATAATATTTGCAAAAGGTTGTGTATACTTGGATGTACTATACACAACCAAATCTACACTTAAGTTTCAACATGTGCATACTTCGTTCCTGGGGGACGCGAATTTTGTCAGTATAGTGCTGTCCCAAATTCAGTACTTTCGACCCGCACTTACCGGAAATGACTATTTTATTGCTGATTGCAACCACTCGAGTTAGTCCCGCCTTTTCCGCCACGTAGCCAGAATGGCTTTGGTAAGTGACAAGTGGAACATCCGGGTATCAGCAGCGCACTGCCTTTTGCAGTACTGTACTTCTAATGCACTCAGAATGGTAATAGTGTGTAAGTGCGCGACTTGCAACACAGGGAGGCACACAGAAAAAAATTTCAAACGGGTAAGCTATGTATCACGTGGTTTCATTTCCACGTGATCACACCGGAAGTGTGCTCCAAACGTCAACGTGTTCCTGTCACATTGCAGTGTCTCGTCGCTAAATCATTAGAAGTATCTTGTAGTAGTAGTAGTAGTAGTAGTTATTCGTGTTTTAGCAGCGATGACTCAGGAAGTGTGCTACTTGAAGGCACAGCTAAAAGAAAAAGAGAAAGAGATTGAAGCTCTCAAGAATAAACTGGCCATACTCGAAAAGGTACAGTATGTTTTGCAGTGAAAGTAAACTTGCTTTTTCCAGCCTGATGTCGTATGATGATATCCAAAATAGTATGCATTAACAAGCTAGCTAGCATACACACACAGCAGTGTAGCAAGGGAGCCTTGTGAGGAGGAATGGAAGGTAATATAGTAGTATAAATTAGGAGGAAAAAAGATGATTGCAAAGCCAAAAGCGGTTAAATGAAAACGTTTGTGTGCCCAGTAATATTTTTTTCATTGTACATTTCATAAAATCTATGTTAAAATCTCCCCTCGTCACGTTCTTGTGGACCCAATCTCGTGCATCATCTCGTCTCATGACACCGCTAGTAGCAAAGGATAGCTTATGCAGAAAGAAAAGTAGGAAAAGGTGTTAAAATAAATAATAATTGCATTTGCCTAAGCCCAAAAGAGGGCGCTTTAAATAGATAATTGCTGTTCACAAAGCTTTATTCGTAATGAAGTTAATTGTTACTTTGTGTGCAATTTAATGTAAATCAAGACAGCTATAGATGAGCACTGTTTTGGACAGTAATACACCAGATATTGATGCTACAGTGCTGGTTATACTTTTTTTTTTTTTTTTCAACCAAAAATAATTTTCTCTGATTCAGGGTTACCTGGCTGAAAAGCTATTCCACAGAGGCTACTTCCTGAATAAAAAGCTTGACAACCACTGCTATAACATCTATTATAGAGATGATGCTACATGACAGACCTCTTGTAATTCATAAAATGAATGCTCACGTTAATTTATATTTGGTGTTCTAGAAAAGTGACAGCTTAGACCCAGAGCTACATGACAGAGTGACACCTCTTCCTCTACTTAAAGCCAAAACCGCTCTTTCCAATGAAGACATCATGCGTTACAGTAGACAGCTCCTCCTGCCTGAGCTGGGCGTACAAGGTGAGAATTCTTCTGATGCACCATCCAATCTGATGTATGCCACAACTCAATGAGTTATTATTCCTTCTAGGACAACTGAACCTATCCAAGACCTCGGTGCTGATTGTGGGGTGTGGAGGACTTGGCTGTCCTGTGGCTCAGTATCTAGCAGCAGCAGGTATAGGTGGGTAACTGATTCACTCAAGTTTTAACTCTTTCATTACTCCCCAGGTAAATAAAATGCACGAGTTTATTGACTCAAAACAAAAACAGAAAATAAAATAGACTTTAACAGCTAATGTTAAAACATTTATTAGCCTGATCTGCTCTGATAGGACCCATTTATAAGAACGAAAAGAAAAAAAACAGTTTGTGGTGGAAAGAGCTGCACCACATCATATTGAGAGGTGTTTCTAAACTTCAGATTTCACAAATGCCTCTCATGTTGTTAAATGATTATTCCTGTGTCAGATCTGTACTAGTGATGTCTCTATGAAGACAGAATTATCTGAAACACCATGAGATTATGGAAGTGTGCTAAATAAGTCCAGTGAGTGACAATATATTTATAGTGCTTAACAAATGTATTAGACCACAACCGATATACGGTTTATGCCACTGCCCTGAATAAACATCATTGGTAATTACTAAAGTCATTTTTGAATGTTTCTGTAATGGCTAATACACGAGTATGTAGAAGTTCTTGCACCTAAATTGGAAGTTTTTTAATGCTAATATACTAGGTCCCCAACTTACGAACACCCGACTAGCGAACACTTGCGTATACGAACACAAGCCGACTGGTCTATATATTTTTTTTTTTGCCTTGTAGTCAGTCGCTCAATCAGTATTTATACTGCTACTGTACATGCTTGACCAGTAGAGGGCACTGTGACACTGCTAATGCAGCCTTAGAGCTAATGAGACCAACAGAGGAAGAGTTAGACGCTGGGGAGATACAGTGTAAAGCTAAATGGAAAGCTAAATTGTACAACCCGGACAGAGCGTGTGATTAAAGTTTATGAAGAGTTAATAGGCCTGCTTAATTCTACACCACCCACAGAACACTACCTCTTTTAGAAGAGTCTAACGACGACGACAACTTGTCCTTTTTTTCAATATCTCCTCCTCCAACTCCACCACGACGACGTATGCTCGACCACTCCTCTTCAAAGGTAAATAACATTTATCATTACGTATTATTATATCACTTTTATTATTGTTTTTTTCATTAATTATCCTCGTTAAATATTACTACTGCATCCAAACTCATATTTACATACATACACATATACTGTATATGTATACACGTACATGTAGTACCTATATCATTGGTAATATTACCTTTTCCCCTACTTAAGAACGATCCAACATAAGAACGGTCGTCTGGAACCAATTGTGTTCGTTAGTTGGGGACTTAGTGTATATAATTATTTTTTAATTTTCAAATGTACTGTTTTGCAAAAAAAAAAAAACACAACCAAAAAACAGACAAAATAGTAAAGGACATTCTTATTTCTTGATTAAGATGTCAAATGATAGTAATTCCCATGCATTAGTTTGAGAGGTTGAATGTTACAATTTACCGGAGGAGCCTAGTGAGCCAGCTCGCAATTTGGGAATAAAAACGTGAAATGCCTCATTCCACATTCTTAACAAAGATTTCTAACATATTTTTTCAAGTTTTTTGTGACAGGTGGTCTAATAAACGTGTTAAGCGCTGTTTGTAGTATTTTTACACTCCCATCTATTTTCTACATTGTTTTTAGTTTTGGCCTGGTTGTTAGCTTAAGTTGTTATTATAATTTGGCAGTCATTTTTCTAATCTTCACCAGGGCGTCTGGGCCTGCTGGACTATGACGAGGTGGAGCTCAATAACCTGCATAGACAAGTGCTGCATGGGGAGGAGAACCAGGGTCAAGCTAAAGCTCTGTCTGCTGCCAATGCAATTAGAAGGTGATATCTGTACGCCTCACACAACACAGTCACACTTGTGTGCAGGTCAGAAACACATGTACAGCAATGCCGCGTTTGTCCGTGTTCATTGATTCGAGACCCAACCATGATAAGTGAATTTTTGTTAAGGAGGATTCTGTATTCATAAACTGAATATTTTTGTAGTTAGAGCATAGAAAACTTGTTTACGGCCTTCTAAATACGGATCTTAACATTATTAGAGCCTCCTAGACATGAAATAACACCCCTATAGTCACCTTTTGTACTCGTAATACACAGTACAGTAGACAAAATAAGAGTAAATAAGCCATTTAATACATAAATAAGACTCGTGCTCGTGTCTGTTACTGTAAATGTGTTCCCTATGACACCTGAATGACAGGTGGACCGGAAGTGACGTCAGGGATTCAGGGTTGACGTTCAGCCTTGTGTGGGTGACGACTGCAAAAGTAGCCCCTGTTTGTATTGGGGATTATGGGAACCTTGTGTGTCTCACCGAACATTCCAGTAACACCTAGTGACCAGTGTAGAATACATTTCATCAATGTCTGAATGCATCTTTTGAACGCCTTAGATTTGTGTTTTAGTTAATTTAACCATTTTTATGCATGAAAATGCTTAATTTAGGCACAATTTCTTTTTTTCTTAAATTTGCATTTTTAAAAATGAATAATAGGCCATATTCAACCACTTAACAGAATTTAGAATTTTGAGAAACCATGATAGAGTGAAGCTGCAAAATTCAGACTGCAATGTGGCGAGGGGTGACTGTATTCCATTGGCAACCACTGAAAATATTTAACTAGTGTGTTTTAAAACTGCCAAGCTGGTCTCAAATAAGAAATGCTTGGTTTTATTATTACTGAACATTCCATAATTAAGGAGATGGGTGTATTGAAATGTTTGTGACTCTAATGGTTACAGTGTTATGGCGGTTATGCCGCCGCTTTCCAGTCTCACCACAAGCTATAATTGGGTGTGTATTTGACTCCAGACTGTGTAACTATTTTGTAAACATGTTATTTCAAACACAACTTCTTTTGGTTCCTCTCGACCCCCCTTGCTGTGGTTAGTGTGCACATACGGTAGCCACATGAGGGTGCCATTTCACCGCTAGGAAGCATCAAGGGCAACAGATTCCATCCACAGATGGTTGTTGACCTGCAGTTTGTTAATATTTGGAATAATTTTTTCCCCACAAGAAAGTATATTTGAAATTTTAATGAAGCTATAGTTCAAGGCTTAAGCCATTGCAAAAGCTTTATTGGTAGTTTTTATGTTACTGGGAATTGGAGAGGAAGGGTTACTGGCTGGGAGCTCAAACGAACATGTAATTTTTTTAAGCTGCTTAACTGTAATAAAAGTATAAAAACAGGTTAACTGCTGCGAACAGTACAACTTAAAAAGAACACGGTGTGTACTTGCCCTTAACTTTGATGTGATATATGCAGAGGGAGACGACTTGTGCACGGCAGGTGAGGGTGCTTCATAAAAGCTAAATGCAGCTCACTTTCAGGTGAACATTGCGTTCTTCTTCTTTTACTATTTAAGGTGCATTTGACGTTAACAGGTTCCATTCTGCATGATTGCATTAATTTTGTGACATTTTGAAGACACTGATACAATTGTTGCTTCTCTTGCTTTTGAATGTAACCTCACAGGTTAAACTCAAGAGTAGAGTGTGTCCCTTACCACCTACAGCTTTCGTCTGAGAACGCCATGCAGCTCATTCAACAGTATTCTTCATTGTTTAAGTGCTTTGTGTTTGCTTCCATTCAAGTTTAATAGAGAGATGTATTGCTTATGTACCTTAACTGCATTGACCCCATGTATGATATTGTGGCTGATTGTTCAGATAATGTCCCCACTCGTTATCTTGTCAACGATGCCTGTGTGCTCAGTGGCAAGCCTCTAGTATCAGCGAGTGCCCTGAGAATGGAGGGACAGGTGAGACATTAGATTTTATAAGTCAACATTCCAGTTCGCTGCCAACCTTCTTGGTCTGACAGTTTGTTTGTGACAGTTGACAGCATACAACTATGATGGAGGCCCTTGCTACAGATGCCTGTACCCAGTGCCTCCACCCCCGGAGACAGTGACCAACTGTTCTGACGGAGGGGTGCTAGGAGTAGGTAAGTCCAAGCTCCTTTCCCAGAAGCAATTACCTATGTACAGACGTGTCTTTCTCCACCCTCTTCAGACTGTTAAATGGTGGTTGTTGGTAAAATGTTCCATTTTTCTTTAAGTTCCAGGCATAATGGGCTGCTTTCAAGCACTAGAGGTCCTCAAGATAGCCTCTGGACAAGGCTGTATCCAACCTAAACTCTGACATAACATACTGTTGTCACTGTACATTCCTCTAAATGTAACGTCCTTTGATAGCAACACATTTAGGCATGATTACCATATTTCCTCAAATCGAGTCCAGGAGTGTTTATTTACTCAACTGCATAGGGTACCAGGTGTTCCGTTAAAGTAAGGCCCTTATTTGTACAAGTGCTTGTGTAAGGGTGGAGCTAGTCACGCGACTTGTCGTTGACTGATTGATTTGTTTTGATTTTTGTGCACTTTTATTCATGATTCACATCTATAATACAATGCATTTTGAGGCAGAATTCAAAGTGGCCAATTTGAGTTTACACTGTTGCAAGTGCACTATATGCACTTGCTGCGTGGCTGTAAGACCATGCAAATGTTTGTTTTATTTGTGTTATGATTAAGTCATTTGTTCCTTTGTTCCAGTCTCATGTATTGCTGGGTTTTGTGATTAATTCATTGGCACGTTACATGCTGTCTTGCTACTGTGATGTTACCCTATTTGTTTCAACACATCGGAAACGGCAGGGACTCATGGTGTCAAAGAAATAACACTAGAACCATTACACAGCAACTTAACATGCAACAGGTACTGTAGATAACACACACACAGGGGAACTACTGCTAATAGTGGAGGTTAATAAACAACAACTACAGTAACTCTAAACATATACTTCCAGCAACATCTTCCAACAAGGTACCTCAAGGCATACTGGGAGCCGATATCACTCCTGTAGCTGGGCTTTGCGGCACTTGTTTTGTTTAAAGTTGCTAAAGGTACGTGTTTAGAGTTAAGAAGCTTTCTCTTTTTGTACGTGGTCGGATTCTGGAGCTGGATAAGCAAGGCCTCTCGCAGCGTGCCATTGCTGCTGAGGTTGGGCGCAGTAAGACAGTCATTCTACATTTTTTGAAAGATCCTGAACATTATGGAACAAAGTCAAGTGGCAGTCTCAAAAAAATCCCACCTGCACTGAGCCGGAGGATCCGATTGGCTGTCCATCAAGACACAGGGCGGTCTTCCACCCAAATGAAGGCCCTTACAGGTGCCGACTGCAGCGCAATAACCATCAGACGGCATCTGTGGGAAAAGGGTTTAAAAAACTAAAAACAAATTCAAAGACCTCGTCTGTCCTGTCATTTATCAATCTTTCAATAAAATACAGACAAAATGGGCATATTTCAGACATAGTTGCAAATGGTGTTTAATCATGATTAATTAATTAAAAAAACTGTAATTAGTCTGATTAAAAATTGTAATCATTTGACAGCTCTACCGGTTACATGTGCAATCGTTTTTGTGTTGACAACGTGATTTTAGTTTTGTCAAGGTGACTCCCCTGTTTGAATTTGAGACCCCCTGATGTGGACAATGTAGCATAAAACCCTACACACTGAAACACAAACACAAACAAAGCTACAGTACCTTGTTGTTCCACCTGTTGTTCTTTTGGGAAGAGGAAACTGTCTAATTTGTTTTAGTAGACTACCTATCTGGCAAGTAGTTGAGACATTTCATCTATTACATTGCTTTTTGAGCATGTATCCGTCTATGTGTTTAGTAAATAACAATTAAAGCCAAATAAATGTCTGTTACAACTTAACCAAACATGGCAGCTTCCTGTGGCCAGCAGCTGGTAATGTTTGACGCTGAAAGTGCCAGATTTAGGTCCATCAGGTTGCGGCCGAAGAAGTCCAGCTGTGCAGTGTGTGGGGAGCAGCCTAGTGTAACCCAGCTAGTGGACTATGAAGCCCTCTGTGGGTCAGCTGCAACAGATAAGGTTGACCTTGATGTTTTGGATCACAAGTGTGTTTTTTTTAGTGGCTATAGAACATTTTAATGTTGTTGTTTCAGTGTCGCAGACTCAAGCTTCTGTCCAGAGACCAGAGGATCACAGTGCAGGTGGGTAACCTTTGTCCACCCAATGCTGCCCTGTTTTAGTGCTGCATAGTTGTCCCAAGAAAATGAACACACTTATTGCGACTCAGCACTCACCCATCCCAATATGGGAACATCGTAAAATGTGCTCGTGAATTTTCCACAGTAAAAGAACAATGCTCTGCGTTTGGCATGAGCAGTATAGCAAGTGGATTGCGTGTGCTTTTATTTTTCCACTTTTAGACAACCATTAAGGGTAGAGATGGAGATTACACTTTAGTTTGTTTTAGTTTGCGTTTGGGGCTCCATTTGGAAGCTGTTTTGTTTCCTGTGATTTCAGGAAAATCAGTTATGATAATTATAATACAAGTACAAATCAAATGATATCATTACTTTCCTCAAATTTGCTGTGACTCATTTACACTTCCGTATTCAGCTGCAAGATATAAATCCGTTTTCCAAAAGATAAGACCACTTGCTTCTTGATTACTTATTTTGTGTTATTTTGTGCATTAAGAAATGTTTCCGTGTACTTTCAGGACTACAAAGCCATTGTGGACAATGCAGAGCCACATCTCTTGTTGGATGTGCGCCCTTTTGTGGAGGTGGACATTTGCCATTTACCTGGCTCTCTCAGTATCCTTCAGGTGATGGGAGACATACGTCAATAAGTCTCACGGTGTCATGATAAAACCCCATTTCTTCGTCACCAGTCCCCTAACATTGTTGCCAGACATTCCGCTCTCAAGTTTAGAAGAGAGGAGGAGTGAACATATCCAGTTACTTCAGGAGCGTATCCGCCAAGTGAAACAGAAGGCTGGTGGTATCAACTGGCCTCCAGGTAAAATAACAAAAACGGCACTTAAGTTAGTATATGTAGTCTGAAATGAAGCAGCGAGACACTTGAGTAGAGACACTTGTCCATATTCACAGTCTGCTGTGTGCTTTTATTTTTGGACTTATTTTGCAGATTGTAATTGGGTTGCCAGGTGACGCCTTTTCCAAAACAAGTGTGGCCAACCTGAGCAGCTGGCATGCTTTGGAGGAATGAATATTTAAAACCTTTATTTTGGGCCTGTTTTGTTGGTCCATGATGTTCCTTTAGCAATGAGTTAAATTTAGCTGTATAGTTTTCAACTCTTGTGGAAGAAATAAAACAAAAAAAAACGCAGCTGTTTATATAAGGGGCAAATGTTTCCCCATGTTTGGGGTTTTTTATGATTAGCCAATCAAATCCAATCCACTTTATTTATTGTATTTGTACTACATATTATATTATACATTATTATTGTATATTATAGTTCTTTATTTATTGTATAAACACAGTTTCCAAAAGTACACAAAATTATAAAGTAAGAAATAATTTAAAAAATACAAGTTTGAATTAAGATGATAAAAACTAGTAAATCAAGTTATTAAATTATTAATGGCATTGTATAATTAAAAGATAACTGCAATATTGCAACACCCATTCTGCGGTGAGTGACATAATGGATCATTTTCCTCCAGTTTTCTCTAACACTTTGTGTTACTTGACCTGATGCTTGGCTACACAGTCTATTGGACTAAAGTCAAAGTCTACAATATTGACATAGGATCTGCTTCTTCCTACTCTTTTCGGACCTGTTGCAAATGTAAACATGATGCTCCTCAGGGTAACTTGTTAAATGTATCCGAGAAAAAGAAACCATCCCATACTCTAATGAAATGTAGCTCATAAATACAGTAGACCAAAAACCACACACAATATGACCCATGCTGAAAAACTGCATACTTGATTTCAATATGTTCTGTGTCCAACTCTTTTGCTGGATTTCGTCCCCAATTGTTCTTATCAGGCGTGTGCAAATTTCAGAATTTCAGAATTCAATTCAATTCAGTGTATGAATTTAAATTTGAATTTGAATTGACTCCACCCCTCAGGATGTTTAATTGAATTTTAATTTGAATGACTCTAAGTGGAATTGAATTCAATGCATTTCAGAGATATTCATTCTCATCACATATCGGTGACAATTAGATACTTTTAACATACATTTTTTTTCCCAAATGACACCAACAGACACTAATATTAAGCATACTGCTTAATGTTGGAAAGTTTAGCAATTTATGAGAAGTCAAAGTACAAACCAGCTTTGGCCTTCAATTATTTCTAACTATCAATTTATTTCACTGGTGTACAGTGCTCCCTTGTTTATCGCGGGGGATAGGTTCCCAAAATAACCCGCAATCAGTGAAAACTGCGAAGTAGCCAATTTAATTTTTTTACCATTATTATATATGTTTTAAGGATGTAAAACCCCTCACCATACACTTTATACACTTTTCTTAGACAGACATGAACATTTTGGCACATTTCTCTCTTGTTTAAACATTCTCAAAAAGGTTCAAACAAGAAATTATTAAGTGACTCATGCGTATCCGCTGACGTGCCTCTTAGCGTCCTAGCGCCGTTCCGCTGTACTGTAGCGTTTTTGTATCCTTGTTAAACGTATCGCTCCTGTCGTCGTATTTTTCTCCTCCTCGTCCTCCTCCTCGAACCGAAGATTCATTTATATCATAATGGCGCCCTACAGCTGCAACGCCTGCCTTCCTTCAGAAAGTCCAGAAGTCTAACTTTTTGATGGTTAGCCGCCTCCTCTGCCTTTAGGGTGCGACCGCAGGTGCCTTTGACGGTGCAGAACATCTCGTCGACATTGTGGGTGTTGTTGGGGATAAAACTTGCAAACATACAGCACTTCAGGGTCACACTGCTAGTGATCGAACATTTATGTCAATTTCGTAAGCCGAGCGCATTCTGTACTGGAGAGGAAGGCACATAGGAGAATGATTGGCAATGGTCTACAGTCCCTTAGCCAGTCAGGATGCAGAATACAATGTGCGGGTTCTCCCTTAGCCAATCAGGGCACAGACACAATGCGTGGGCTCTCCCTTAGCCAATTAGGACCCAGAACACAATGCACATTCATACGCTGTAAAAAAAAAAAAAAAATCTGCAAAACAGCGAGTCCGCAAAAGGTGAACCGTGATCTAGCGAGAGCACGCTATACTCCACATGTTTGGA
The DNA here is from genome assembly GCF_027744805.1 of Dunckerocampus dactyliophorus. Taxonomy (NCBI): domain Eukaryota; kingdom Metazoa; phylum Chordata; class Actinopteri; order Syngnathiformes; family Syngnathidae; genus Dunckerocampus; species Dunckerocampus dactyliophorus. The sequence goes on from NC_072831.1 coordinate 16,675,653, forward strand.
CAACCATTTTATTTTATTTATTATTGCCCCAGGCCTAGTGACCACGATACAATTTCTGTCAAGTTTTAATGTAACGAGATCTTGTGACACCCCTACTTAATTGTGTAAAAAACATACAAATAAATTAAATAAGGGGTGTCCAAACTTTTTTTTCCACCGAGGGCCGCATTCCAAAAAAATCACAGGATGTGGGGGTCCACGTTGATATTTTTAGATATTTACATGTAAATTGACAAAGCATTGTTGTTATTAGCTATTAGCATCAGCATTTTACATTCATCGATTTACATTGTGCCTTTTTGCTCTATTTTCCCCATTATTACTATTATTTTTTACAGTGTGCCACAGGCCAATAAAAATGGGCTCCAAATAGCCCCTGGGCCACACTTTGGCCACACAAATTCAAGAGGTCATTCTCAATTCAATTCTGAATTTTGTACAGCCATTGTTCTTATATAGACACATAGGAATGTAATTTAGATACCATCTCTCTGTGGTTTCCTTCAGTTTATGTGGTTTGTAAGCAAGGCAACGACTCTCAGAAGGCTGTGCAGGTCCTAGAGAAGATGAGTGGAACAGAAGTGGACAATATCTCCGCCAAAGATGTCTGTGGAGGACTGATGGCTTGGGCGCAGAGGATAGACCCCACATTCCCACAATATTAATAATGCAAATATCTTTTTAATGTTTTCTGAAAATAAACATTGTCCTTTTTACGAATGTTCATCAGTGTGGTGTTTGTCTGATTGTTCAAATAAACCTGGCTGAGTGAGATCAACATTGAAATAGTGATTGGTATTTGTTTTGTAATTCTGGCAGTGGGTTAACATACATTCATGAACAATAAGGCCATCTTATGTGCCTTTCCGGTGCATAGAGGAAGTTGAGATAGTAGAAACGTCTAATTAGTTGTAGTTTTACTGTCCACGTGTAGCGTTAATTGGCCAACGACACCCCCCACCCACCCCTTCGGCATCCAGAATACCATTTATCTGGACAAAACAGTTTCGCTTAGGTAACGCTGAAGTCTGTTCATGACCTCTGGATGATTCTTTTACTATCGCAAGTGTGTAACGAACGGATCCAGATTGCCTGAATTCATATTTGTTCGCTGAATGGACTGGTACAAATAACGGAAAAGGTTTGCGCATGCGCAGTGGGATCTGCTGATCGGTGGCGCCATTGTTTGACGGAGATGTAGTTTAGGTTTTCCTGTCTACAATGGGCAGTTAACTGTACGGAAACTACAGAAAGACTACAACTCCCGGGGAAAACTGCGCCTCCTTTTTCCCCCTTCCCTCTTCGCACAGGGGGAGTAGTCACAGCTGGAAGGATAATAAGATGCGCATGAATTTATTATCTGAAATAAGGGCTAAAAGACAACAAATGGACGATTCAGTTGGTGTTAGCAAGCCCTTAAGCGAGTTTTCAGTTGGTATGTGTTTTAGTCAAGTTACGCTTTCATGGTGACTTTCAACAAAGTGCAGGTTAAACTTGAGACGTCGCTTTCCTTAGTTGATGGAGATTCAAAGTTTGCTCGGTCCACTCGCATTGGAAAGAAATGCCTCCTTCGATGACTGTGAAGGTAAAGTATCGCTTTTAAAAGCATTCAAAGCGACGTTTGGCTTTAAAGCGGCAACGAAGTTGTACTTTATATGTGCATGTTGAACCTTGTTTAACTTTTGTTGTTAATGTCTGATCTCCGATTGTGTGCTACAAGCATAGTGGTTGTAGATGGGAGGAGTACAGATGTTTCAACGCCTCACTTCCAGATGTTAATGGCTTTTGAATTTTTGACATATCGGAATGCTTTGCTCTTTCAGGTTTAGCGTATCATAGCGTATCATACTATTGTTTTCATCCACTTTAAACTGCCCGAAGCCCACCAAATGCTTAAAAAAGTAGATGCCATCATTACAACTGACTGATTAATGACCAAATGATGAATTGTAGTTCCTTCAACATAGACGTTTTACTTTGGGCAGCTATGAGAAAGAGGTGTAAAATGAAGTTGTGGGGCCTATCATAACAGTGATGTAATAATAATAATACAGCAAAGCGCAGCAACGTTCAAACGCTCCAAACACAGAAATGATCCATAACCAAAAACACACAACACACCATTAAAAGGATGCTCCAAATAAGAAATACGGCAGTCACTTAACAGGATCAAAAGCAAATGCAAAAGAAAAATGCTGCAAATGCCAAAACAAGCACAAACCCCCAAAATACCTGCATGAGACAAATGCTGCAAGTTTCGTAACAAAGCAAAGGTTTTGGCTGCAATGTTTTATAATATAGAAGAACCATTAACGATTTACGTAGCTAATGTTAATGTTAGAATGAGACCACTTAGACCTGTGTTTAACAAAGTCAAAAAGAAAAATGTACCTTTTCATTCCGCCTCTTCAAAAGTCAGCCAATGTCATGAAGACGGACATCCCTCAGGTCTGGCTCCCCTGGTAGCCTGGAAAACTTTTTTGTTCACCTTTGAGTTTGTCACTGAAGCTTTTCTTTTGCATTTCATTTTGCAGTGATTTTGTGACTACAGAATTTTTAATTGGCAACAGAGTTTTTGGTTTTGGATCATTTCTGTGTTTGAAGCGTTTGGACGTTGCTGCGCTTTTGCCCCCATTGGCCACCGTAGTTTGTAGACCGAAACCTAGTTTAGTATTAATTGCATCATCTTTATAGTACAACATTTTGCAAGGATAAGAAATGCCATCCCATCTATCTTTTATACTGCTTGCTCTCATTAGGTTTACCAGTGAGCTGGAGCCTATCCCAGCTGACTTTGGCCAAAAGGTGGAGTACACCCTGGACTGGTCACTAGCCACATACACACCTGCGGACAATTTAAGAGTTTCCAGTTAATCTAACATTCATGTTTTGGGGATGTGGGAGGAAGTCGGAGAACATTCAAAATCCACACAGATCTGTTCCAACAGAGACTCAAACTCTTGGTCTCCTGACTGGGAGGCTGACATGCTAACCACTGGGTCACTGTGCGGCCTAGATAAGAAATGGACACCAAAACGTGAAATTACAGATTTAAAAAAACAGATTAAAAAAAGATTTAAAAAAATGTATGTAATGGGACACACCTATTTCGCCTACAAAGCCCACTATTAAAACACCTCCAAAAACCAACAAGGTTTTATCATTTTATATACATGCTGTAACCATGTAACAACAGGCACATTCATGATAACCTGTGATACTTGCAGTATTTTGCCGTACTTTGGTTGTTTTAAGCATTCCCGGAATTTCCTTCCTGGGCGTATTGATTTCACATGAGAACAGAGAAACGAACGCAACACCTAGCTTGAACTTTTCCAAACTCAAAAACAAAAACGCAGTAGCAGTGATCACAACTCCAATATGTACTGCTACCTTTTCGGTAGTGGCCTGACGCATTGTGAGCGCGGTGCTGACACGCGATGAGTGAGTGTGTGGTGAAGCTAGTTGCTAGCCGGCAAGTAGCTAGCCGGTGTGGAGTGGCAAGGTGTCACTACGCCATTAAAGTAATTCTTCAGCATAACAATGTTAACAATAATAACAATGTTGTTGCAGCTTGGTTAATATACAGGTCACGTTATGTAAATGGAGCTTTTTGGAGATTTTTTCAGAAGGCTTTTTAAGCGGAATAGTTGCATCCCATTATACGCAGAAAAGAGAAAAACTTGTGTGTTCAAGTCTCACATAAGGATTGTGGGTGATGGGCAAAATAAAAAAAAAGTGCTCTTTTCCTTTTAAAGCTGCTTTATATCACCGACTCAGAAAGAACACCGCCAATGGCTTGTTTGTTACCAATAGTGGTTTAAGAGAACAGATTTAACAAATAAATGTCTATATTTATCACAAATTGAAGTTAAACTCTAAAAGAATTGCCGTTCGGGCTGAGTAAGACGACTGGCGCTCAGGCTGTACTGCACTGTTTCGTCATAAAAGAGATGTTCAAGAAGAAAAGGATATAAAAAGTGATGCTATGGTGGTTGTTATATTCCTCTTGAGCCGTGTGAGTGAAACCATATACTTTTCCAAACACTGCTTTTGTAACATAACGTTATCCTTTTGTTGTGTGCGCGTGCATGGGGGGGGGGCTGTAGCTTACATGGTCGCACCAGAAAGAGCGGGGTATAAGGCTTGCAGCTCGTGCCCTCTAAACCGCTACAAACAGAAGCTTTAATGTTGTGAAATATTTACATTATCAATGCATATGTTTTCTTTTGCTGACAGGCTTCCTGTGGTCAGAGTGGATCAGTGACTTCAGTAAAAACAAGAAGCACCACTTGAAGATATGACGTCGGTGATATTACGGAATGTTCAGATACTTTTTTTCATCTGGTGAACAACTGTGCAGTGTGGGACCACTGATGCCTCCTGATTTATAAGTTCAAGTTGACACTCTGGAAAACCCTACAATGCTGACTCACTAAGACTGATGAGTACCAACGATATTCCCCACCAAACATCCCATCACGGAACCCTGTAGTATTCAGCTTTGCAAGTCGCCATTGGAAAAAAGCCAATGTCTGCCTCCTCTCCCACGTCCTTACCTCGAGCCTACCTCCACTCTCTCCATCCGCACCACCCAACCTTGCCGGCCATTCTGTCCCCATCCCCGGCTGGACCGCTCTACACGCGGCTCTCCAACGGAAGTCACAGTGCCCCCAGCCCCACCAACTCTGGTAGCTCTTTCCATGGGGTGTCCTTCCTGCTACAGATTGGACTGACCAGGGAGACTGTGAACCTGGAGGCCAGTGACTTGTCGCTGTCCGCTGTCAAGGACCTGGTGTGCTCTATAGTGGACCAGAAGGTAAGGATCTCTTCTAAAATGTCAAATAGCTGTTTTTGATTATATGTTCAGTTTTCTCTTAACGTCTCCTTAAGTGAAAAGTTCTTCACAAACACATTGATACACACTGCTACTTTGTTTTCAAACTCAAGCGGCTATTCTGAAAGGCAGCAGTGGACCAACATGCTGCATCAGCATGTGTTTTGTCAACTTACCATATTCATCTATTGAGGTGTTCCAAAACAAACATCTGGGCCTCCTGCCCTGAGACTGACACAGCAAAAGCACACACACAATAGCTGTGGTGATCCTTCTTTCTCATGACAGTTTGATGGTGACATTGCATTTTCATGCAAATGTCCCGAAAGTTGCACAAACTCGCTAAATAAATACTCTGCGGTTTTACACTTGCCAAAGACACCCTCAGCATAGGAAGTAATCTGAATGCAACTTCAGTTTGTAACATAATATGTGCTACCAACTATTACTGTAACCTGAAAATGGAGTATAAGGTTTTTATGTTATTGGCTTTACAAAAAGTCACTAAATGACGGCGTAGCCTAATTTGCATGATTGTCTGTGATACGTGCATGTAATTGTAATGGACGTTGCAAGAAAGAGGATAATGTTGTGGCCTGTGAGTGCTTTGATAGGGTGAGGGACCCACAGCAGCACCCACTGCTTGTTGAGAACAGAGATAGGTGCTTTCATATCCGTCTCCACGGCTATGTTCACACTGCAAGGTATGATGCTCAATTTGGATTTTTTATTAAAATACCATTTAAAAAAAAAATTGGTCCGGGAAGTGACGCGTATGTGCAAAAGCGATGTCACCCGCTTCTGCTGTGTGGTTACAAAAGCAAATATTGCCGCATTTTGTGCTCTCCTCTGCGTGTTTGTGGCAATTTCAAGGATTTTGTGCAACAGGAGTTTACATATTCTTTACGAAATGATTATGGGGCCTATCCACGCGGAAACATTTTCAGGTCGTAACAGCAAAGTATTCAATCGTTTCAGCTTGTCATCCACATGGAAACGATGTTCTGGGTGCCCTGAAAAGGTATTTTTTGAAAATGGCTTCCAGAATGGTAAAATCTGAAAACGCCGGCTTGTCGTTTCCGTGTAGACGGGCAAATCGGTTGCTTTTTGAAAACAATGACATCACCGATCTGTCGCAGTCACATGACCAGTAGTGAGCTTTGACGACAACATAGACATAAGACAACATAATCTGAATATTTCAACAGGCAGTCGACATTCTCTTGATATTTTGTTGTATTATACTCCAAAATCACTCGCAGAAGTAATTCCACTTTGTCGTAAGTCTAGACGAGCCTTGGAAAGCGGAAGACGGTGGACTGTATGCGCATGGGTTCTTTCTTACGCTATAACTTTGTGCGTCACGTAGTTCCGTCTGCGTGTCTGTTTACAGCGTCACATGTAGGTGTGCCTTGTGTATTGCATGGTTTTCACCCAGTGATCCATTCCTATCTGGATGCAACAATTTACTAAACTGGAACAGTGTGGACGCACATCCCAGGAACGTGTCCGTGTGGACAGGTCCTAATATTAAGAAGACAGAAGGCAAGGCTTTTGGCTATGGCAGTTTGTGGAGAACTTGCTGCGGTCTGTGTTCCGAGGAACAGGAGCCAGGAGTGGTGGGACATTGATGTGAGTTCACTGACACTTCTCTTTGAAATCATTTTCAGATGACAAGAATAACTATGTCGGTGAGTACCTTTTATCCAAGTCTCGAGAAGCACGGCAAAGCATGCCTTTTGATGACGTGTAATTCGGATATATGTGACCTGACCATTCAGCATGCAGACTGATATGTATCAGATTTATATTTACATATGAACGAGGCCTGACTCGCATTTTTAAATATCGGAATTGCACTGTTCACACTGACATGAAAAAATCAGATACAGGTCACATATGTGCAAAAAAAATCTTCATTAACCTTCAGTGTGAACGTAGCCCAAGTCTCCAATAACAACAGAAAAAGTTGCTTTTTTTTAAAAGAACCTCTAGAAGTCTCTTAATACTCGGTAAATATAGTGACAAAGTCAGTAAGTTGGCAACGCTGTGATCCCTCCTGCTTCATCATCTTCTTCTCAAGCAGACCAGGGCCGTAAGATGTGTTAAGAAGCAGAAATACGATGCATACCGCCACCTACTGTATGAACTTGTAACAAGAAGCTACATTCACAAACCATCCCATTATCATGTGTTTATGAGTGAGGGCGAATAGGTACAGCCAAATCTATAGCCAGGATGTGTGGACCACTTTCATGATAAGCTGTTGTTTTGATTATTTGACCCCCCCAAAATTTTTGTGCAACTTTTGAGGCATATTTTTGCCAAAACATTTGGTGGGTTTCCAAATTAGTTAGACATTTAAGGATTTCCCAAAAAGTAAAAGTGTGTCATGTTCAGTCTCCTGGAATACATTGCCTGCGATAGGAGCTTGTTAAACTCTGAGATACAGCAGCTATTTCTTTTTTGTCATCTGCGCTCTGTAAGTGTTCAAGAACTGAAGACACTCACAGTTGGACATTTTTTATAGTGAAATATTTGTCATTCCTGCCTGGCATATGACTTCAGTCTATGGGTCTTTGTTCTCTTATTTTGCGTTGCAGCATAGCTTCAATATTGCCTGCGCTCTTTCACTCCACAGCCACTATGTACTTTTGCATTGTGTTGTTGCGAAGAGCCGTGAGCCTGAAAATAATTAGTCAATGGCAGCCTATTTTCTTCCAAAACCAGCTTCTACACCTCTTGCTTCCTTTACATGTGATTGTAAAGGTCCCATATTCAAAGTGTGCGTATATTTACACAAACAAACAGTCTTTCACAGTTTATTATTGGGCTTTTTCTTGGTAAACCACTGCATTTGTAGCATATTTTGTTTCTGGACTAAATCCCGTTAATTGCAGTAATGCATCAGCATAAAGCTGAACATGTTGTGCAGTTGACTTGCAATAAATCTGAAGTGAACTTCATCTTTCAAATATGCAGTGTATTTCAAGGTTGCCATCCTCTTTTTTTTTTTGGTTGTGCTGTATTGCAGATGGCTTGTTTGAATCCTTGCATACTTCATTCAGTACATGTACACTCCTGATCAAAATCTTAAGACCAGCTGAAAAATTGCTAGAGTTTGCATTTTGTACATTTGGATCTTAATGAGGTTTTAAGTAGAGCTACAATATGTAAAAACAACGAGGGGGAGTGAGACAAAAAACATTTGGAACTTGTAAACAAAAAAACAAAACAAAAACTGAAATAGGTTTTCACCTCATCAAAAGTTTAAGACCACAGGCTATAAAAGCCAAAATCTGATGAAAATTTTCAGTTTTTGTCAGGCCTTCACACGGCCATGCCCTCCTGATGGCTAAAGCTAAGAAGCTTTCTCTTTGGGAATGCGGTTGGATTGTCGAGCTTCATAATCAAGGCCTCTCGCAGCGTGCCATTGCTGCTGAGGTTGGGCGCAGTAAGAAAGTCATTCCAAATTTTTTTAAATATCCTGAGCATTATGGAACAAAAAAGTAAAGTGGTAGACCCAAAAAAATCACACCTGCGCTGAGCCTGAGGATCCGATTGGCTGTCCATAAAGACACAGGTCAGTCTTTGACCCAAATGAAGGCACTTACTGGTGCTGACTGCAGCGTAATAACCATCAGACGGCATCTGCGGGAAAAGGGTTTAAAAAACAAAAAATGAATTCAAAGACCTCGTCTCCTTCAACGCCACAAAACTGCCCGTTTAGACTTTGCCAGGGAGCATCAAACATGGGACATTGAAAGGTGGGAAAAGGTTTTATTCTCTGATGAGAAAAAATGTAACCTTCATGGTCCAGAGGGGGTCCATCATGGTCTGGGGTGCTTTTTCATTCAGTGGAACACTGGAGCTTCAGGTGGTGCGGGGTCATCAAACGGCGGATGCTTACGTGCAGATGTTGCAGCGGGCATCCCTCATGACTGAGGGCCTTCGTCTGTGTGGTAACAGCTGGGTTTTTCAACAGGACAACGCTGCAGTTCACAATGCTTGCTTGACCAAGGACTTCTTCAGGGAGAATAACATCACTTTTTTGGACCATCCTGCATGTTCCCCTCATTTAAATCCCATAGAGAACACTTGGGGATGCATGGTAAGGGAAGTGTATAAAAATGTCCACCAGTTCCAGACAGTTGATGCCCTTCGTGAAGCCATCTTCACCACTTGGAGCAATGTTCCCACTAGCCTCCTGGAAACACTCGCATCAAGCATGCCCAAACCAATTTTTGAAGTGATTAACAAGAAAGGTGGAGCTACTCATTACTGAGTCCTACTGAGAACATTTTTGTTCTGGTTTTGAGAGTTTTTTTGTTATTTGTTATGGTGGTCTTAAACTTTTGATCAGCTGATAAACAGCCTATTTCAGTTTAATTGTTTTCAATAAATGTACTCTTCCAAAGTGCTTTTTGTCTGACTTCGCCTTCTTGTTTTTGCATATTGTATCTCTACTTAAAACCTCATTAAGATCCAAATCTGCAAAATGCAAATTCTAGCAATTTTTCAACTGGTCTTAAGATTTTGATCAGGTCTGTATGTGATTAACACTGTCCAGATCCTGTTTAAATAATGAGATGGCAGTGCATCCACACATTGTATTTTTCGACCTCTTGTGTACTTCATTTGTATCTGTAATTATCATTGCCTGCATAAATGAGGGGGGCGATTAAACAATGCACTTCAATCAGCCGCTGAGACCTTACTATTTGGGCAGGTCACTCTTATATTATGATGATTAATCAACAGGGGAAAACATAAATGTGTCACTAATTTGATGAGCGTAGGGGTTGAGGGTTTGCTTCGTTTGGTGGTTTAAGTTAGGATTTAAAGAGGACAGTTAAAGGTTGACATCAGCTTGCATTCATTGGTTAGTAATATACAACTTTGTTCTGTAGAATCTCATCAGTGCACATACTGTGTATGGATACTATAATGTAGTGGCATTGCTGCAGAAATATGGAACAGGAAAAGGGTGGAACAAATCTGTGAAAGGAATTTAGTAGTGCATTGTTACACCGTTTATTGAATGACCTATATGAAGTGTTTTTCATTCTTGTCAATATACAGCATATCTTAATGTAAAAGTTCACCCTGAAGCTTTATACATTGACTTTCCAATACTTCTGGGACAATGCTATGCTTTCAACTCTGTGGGAACAATTTGGGAAAGGCACTGTTCTGTTCTCACTGTGCTCCAGTGAACAAATCAAGGCCAATACAGTAAAGGCATGCTAGGATCAGGTTGGTGTGGAAGGACTTGAAATGCATTTCTGATGAACTACACAACATTTCTCCATTCAAGAGTCAAGATTTTCTTTTTAACATGCTCAGTCATACGTGTACAACCTGCAGTAAAATGTATTAGTGACCTTTGACCTCACATGTCGTCTTCTGATTGATTGGACAAAAATTTCCCAAAGAACTCCACAATATGCGCAGCCTTTCCCGGATAGTGGACATATGCACCACCAAGACTACACTTTCTCATTATACAATAAACTCTTGACTGCATTGCTGAGCATACAGTAAATCATTTTACATTATAATTTTGTGGACATCCTTGAGACAGAACATGTCCAGAACATTCAACCACATTGTTGTGCATTTCTTCTATTAAACCATGCTAAATACAGCTGCACTGCACCAGCTGCCTCATAAAAGCCAGCCATATGGCTTTGATATCTGTGGAAATTATGACTGCAGGCCCTTTTGTGTTTCACTCCATCTTTGCCTCACGACTAGCAAAATATGCATTGCAATGGTGAACTTTATCTCTCAAATTATGCTGAACTGTGCCAACATTTTCACCTGAGGATCGCTGACCATAGCTTCGGCTGTCGCAGGATCCCACCAGTCAGCAGAACTTCCAGTGTCTGTCAGCGGGAGATTGATGTAATGTGGTAATATTACCCATCCACTTCCCCCTCCCATTTCTTTGTGCTGCAGTCTCCTCCTCTGAGGAAGAACTGCCCGACTTCACCAAATGACTCATTACTCAGTCATGCAAGAAACACGGATTGTTATCTCAACTTGTGTACATTAATTTTGGTTGAAGTGCTGTGACAAAAGTTCGGAATATTCAGAGTAATATATAGTTGAATATATAATAATTACTCAACCCTTGTTGTCAATGGTGTTTATTTCCAAAGTTATAAAGGTGCAGTAGTTTGCAATAAACCAACAAACAAAGCCATTTAAATGGCTCAACACAACTAATAAAACAAACTGAGTTTTTTGTTATTATTATTTATTGACTATCAATTGAAAGGTTGTACATTTGGAAAATATATGTAATTTGCAATGGGGGTTGAATCATTTTAGTGCACGTGGGCTTTAGTATGCACATATACACTGCATGCACAATTCATCCATGCAATTTCTAATAGGGGTGTCCCAATCCGATACTGATATCGGATATCAAGCCGATATCAGCAAAAAATCTGATTATATTGGCCCGCATCTAAAATTTCCGATTTTGGCACTCTGATAGAAGCAGTCAATTCCAGACTACGCCCTAACATGTTTATCCAGGAGCGGCTGGATAGAGCTCACGTAGTCACAACAACAGCGTGTGCTGACGTGTTAAACATGGAGTAGAAGTGATGTCAGCCATGTGTATTTTTTATGAAAGTCCAAAAAAGACGTTGCCTTGTCATGCACAAGTTTCCTATGGTGGCACAGAACCGTGAAGTTTAATAAAACCAAACTGATCACACATTTGAAGAAGGATTTTTCTCTGAAATATCCACTGCTGATAACACATTTGCAAAGTGTGAGAAACTCCCATGGGATGACAAGAAGTCATTGGCTATAACAGAAAAAAATCACCAGCCCCTGTCAGTCATGAGTAAAGTTGGGTTTAAACACTTCATAAAGCACCTACAAACTCACTATATTATGCCTAGCCTCCACTACATTGTGGATAAAACCATGCTTAAAGGGATAATTCACATTTTTTGACAGAATCTTGTGACCCCGTTGACTATTTGGAACAAAACATGAGATTTTCTCGTGGTCACGTATACAATATGTTGTTTTGGCACTATCTCAGCCAGTTTAGTATTTACTATAATTGGTACATGTGTGACTCAGCATTGAATGTTTTTCAGAGATACTTCATGACAAACTAGAGGCAGTTTGTTGTGATTAAAATGACTACCACAAGCTATGGATACAAACCTCCTTGCTGCAGCAGATACTCAGGATGTGGTTGGCCCACTGTGATAAAGGCACTGTCTCAGTCTTCCCACATTTACTGTATATTCCATGTCAAGACTTCAAGGTTGATACAGTATACTGTTCCAGAACCCTCTCTGATGGGTGTCATACCGTCTGTGTATGGTATGGATTGTGTACTACTACTACTACTGACTTGGCAAGCGTCCACTAAAAATGTTGAGTTGTTTTTTTCTGCTGATCGTACATGTTTGAACAGTTAAAACTGCACACCGCATTCTTTTCATTTAGCGGGCAATGTCAGCCTTTAAGGCAGGATATGCAAATTACAGTATCTTCAGGGGTTTTGTTGTGTGTGTGTGTGTGTGTGTGTGTGTGTGTGTACAAATGCTTTTAAGAACATTGTCAACTGTATGTGCAACTTGAAATCGTTGTCATGTAAACAGGCCCTCAGGTCTAGACATAATCAATTTTGGAGCCAGCACACACCAGAAGCGCACAGCTGCCTGTGATTGGTTGCTTTCCAGGAAACCCCTCCTTGTGACCTCTTCTCCCACCTGATTGACACTAGCTACCTGTTCAGTTATTGAAAAGCAACACGTGCGTGATGTGTACTATGTCGCACCATGTAGAGCTTGTGCTCATTAAATCAATGCACATGGGACATATAAGTGCTCGTGGAGAGTATTCTACTCGCATGTGAATCGAAACAATTTGCTCTTTTTTTGTGCCTCTTGACTTTTGTCTCATTTCTGACACCGTAATTCACTGTGTTAAAATATTACACACACGCAATGAAGATCCCATGAACAAAGTGGAGTGTTTTCGAAAAATGCCATCACACTGAATTTTTTCTGCTCCAAAAAGATTAGTTTCTGTGTATTTGCATTTATTATAATGGAAACGGAAAATGTACTTTTTAATTAATAAAGCTGCCTTATGGTGAATGTTGGCAGAAAATTATATAAATGTTCCATTTACAGTGTTGTTTGACATTTTATTTTATTTTTTTGCTACTAAAAGGGAATGATAAAGCTCTTTAGAAACCTATGGCACAGGTAATGGAACAACAAATGAAACCTTTCCTTTAAATTTTAGTTCCATAACTACTTAATATAGATGTGTCTGCCATAGATTTCCCCACAGATTGTGTCATACCTATAACTCCCAGTCAGTGGTTGAAGCCTGTATAGCTGTAATTACAGAGACAAATGGCTTGTTTCTGGAAAAGGTAGATTACATTCATGATCTTACGGTGAAACAGTATAGTATTATTAGAATGGCTTAGCATTGCTTATCACCTCGCCTCTGCAACAAATGTTGCTCTTTAATATTTTGCTGTCTGCCTTGGGTAGGTGGCGGGGGATTTTAGTTTGGAGCTGGAGAGGGCCAGCACCTTATACTGTATATTACGCTTTGTGTGCCTGGATTTATTCTTTGCTTTATTTGACCCAGGAAATGTATTGTAAGAAGTAAGGGAACATTGATTATATAAAGATGATAAAGGCACTAGTGGGCAATTGAATGGGAACTTGACTGTAGCTCACATTTACCAAAACTAACAGAAACAGATGGAAAATAAATCAACACCTTAAAGCCCCCATTTGACACAGGGTTTCATGTGTGATATACATGGGGCCAGACATTTCCTGGAAAGCACATTCAGCTCTCAAGCAAAAACAGATTACTCTTGAGTCAATATGTGGTGTTGGTATTGGTTGTGAAGACACAGTGTTATGGTGTTAGCCCAACTGAGATGACACTTAGGTATTGCAAAGCAATGGAGTTGCCTGACTTGATATCACAATTGGGACTGCTGAAGAAACACAAGTTTTCCATGTGTGACTCAAAAGGCTTTCTTGCACAAGGAATCTATCAATTTCTATGGTCTTGGAGTAATTTGTGGAAAAGGGAGAGAAGGGGAAAAAGGGAAAAACATCTCTGAAGTTAAGTGAGCTAAGTAATTTCTACCATCTGTAGTGCACATTTCTGCTGCCTCATTCTCCTTTAAATGTAAAGTGGCATGGCAGAACAGAAGGCTCAGCCACAAGAGTCAGGGAATGACAGAGTAGAGAAGGGTGGTCCTCTCCAGGGGAATGGGGCAGGCAAGGCTGGGACAGCCCTGTTGGCAGGCCTTGCAAGGGGCACAGAGAGTAGCTGATGACCTGCCATTCATTCCGTGCCAAACCATCAATAGAGAGCTGCTATGGAATACCCTTCACCATACTTAAGCCAGTGTTGGGAGATTATCCCACATCAATCCAATCTCTTCTTAATACTGCCTGAATGGACTGTAATTGTGATTATGTTGAATGATGGGAAATAGTAAATTGAACCATTTATTAATCAAGTCCCTCTGACTTTTGTCCTTGTTAAGACAATCGCCTGTGGTAATTCAGCATAAAGCACTGGCAGACTACCAACCTCCATTAAAAAAAAAAATAAATAAATAAAATAAAATAAAACATCTATGACTGCAGATAAACCATGCTCCCTGCAAGATGACGCTTCACATCCCTGGTTACGCTCATTAACAAAAATTGTTGAATAACTAACAAGCAGCAGGTTCCAAAAGTGAGTAATTTTGCATCAGGTTGACATTATTGAGCCTTGTAGTTGCATCATGTTGCAGAGTGTCTTATTCTCTGTTGTTATCACAACACTGTTTGCCTTTCCTGTCTTTTCAGTGAAGTGCGCGATCTGTCCAACCGGTAGGAAGGTGGCAGCGGAAACGCAATTAGATGTCGAAACAACAAGAATACAACATGAAACCTGGTGTGTAGTTGAGATTGTGCCTTTTAAGAAAACAATTTTGGGACTACTACGATATGTGGCTCTGTAGACCACATACAGTACAAAGTGAGGTAACCTAGAGCCACATTTGTGTGATTAGTTTGCCGTTTCATAGTTCTCAATTTCATTTTGTCTCTGTCTCTTTCTCCCGCTCTACTTGTCGTTGGTTAGTTCCCTTTGGAGCCCCTTGGAGCCCCTCCCTGTTTCCATATCCTTGGAGCCCCTCCCTGTTTCCATATTCTCTCCAATCTGCTGTGGTCAGCGAAGCAGCACAGTCTGTACAGCTGATGTTCACATAACTTCTCTCTCCACTGCACTTGCCATTATTCTTCTGTGTCTGTTTAAACATTCACAGATATTGCCTTTTGGTGTCTCCGTTTTTGACAAAAGGTGACCTCTTGAACTTTGAAAATTTGTCTGTGATTAATACAAAAAAAAAGGGACTCATAAATAGTGAAAGGGATTTAAAAAATTAAAATGTATGGCCACTAACTGATGCCTCATGGCATTTCTGCAAACAAAAACCCTGCAACAATATGTTCCTACATCCTGCCATTGCCTTATAACCTCCATCAATCTCATCCTCACATAAATTCCCCCAGGCTCACCTGTTTATTTGCCCCGCGTGAGCGCGAGATGTAGTATATATCGCACTGTATTTCTCAGGAGGAGGTGCTGCTGGAAGATCGCAGCGGAGCTATAACTCATCAGCGGTGTGCGGGGGCTGAGCCAAGCATGTCTTAGATCATCACTCTGCTCTCTTCCTGAGAAGCTTAAAGATCCTGTGACTCAGGCTTCCTCTTCTCGGCTTGCTCTCTGGACACCTTCAGCATGAGCAATGCTCATGTAGACATGCACACACACGCGCACACACACACACACAATACAGTGTACATTAAAGGAGTGGGACTTGATGTACTGATATTTACAAAATGCTGATATCACTTCTCATTTGTTAACATGCGCAGACTGACTGAAAACCCACCTGGCTCTAATTGAGGATACAGTGGCTACTAACCAAACAGTGATCTCACCGTCAATATATCACTGCTCCACTTCATTGCCTTGGCACTTACTAAGGAAGATTACTACAGAAGAGAATGTTTCTTTTAATTCAAAAAATCTAATGCTGAATGTGAAAAAAATCTGTGGGGTTGTCTTTGGATAGCCTTACCGCAACATTATGTGAAACCAGATTTTTGTCAGAGACCTACCATTGTGGCTGAGTGAAATGGGTATTGGCTATGAAGCTGAGTTAAACCTGAATTATGCTTATGCATCATCACTACAGTGGCCCTTTTGGGGACTTCTTGATCCTGTTGTAGCTCTTCGGCAGGGGCTGACTCGTGATCTGCGACAAATGTAGAAAAATGTAAAATAACACAGTGAACTAGTTTACAGGCCTGAGTGTTTGTGCAGGGAAGTAAAACCCAAAATAAACGATGATGGACATGATGGTTTTAAAATGT
Source organism: Dunckerocampus dactyliophorus (assembly GCF_027744805.1). Classification (NCBI taxonomy): domain Eukaryota; kingdom Metazoa; phylum Chordata; class Actinopteri; order Syngnathiformes; family Syngnathidae; genus Dunckerocampus; species Dunckerocampus dactyliophorus. The sequence goes on from NC_072831.1 coordinate 16,691,943, forward strand.
AAACATTACCGCATTTGAGATATGATGCTTCATACACTGTTAACATCACGGCTACTTGCAAATGTGCATCATCTTTAAGAACAATACAGATGACCTAGTTTCACGTAAAAATTGAGACTACTGATTGCTTCTTTGGTCCGGTGGTTGCACTGCTGCTAAGTGAGGTGGCAGCATTGGCAGGATGTGCAGACCCCCCCTCCCATTTTAACACTTTCCGTATACATTCGTCTCTCACTCCATCGCGTTTTGAACATCTCTCCCTCACTTTATCACGTTTTTTCACAAATTAATTTATTATTAAATAATCGCTGTTTTGTGTTTGACTATGGCTTATTATTAGTAATAAAAAAATCGGATTTAAGCAAATGTTACGTATTCTTGGCCTAAATAAGTGCTTCTCAATTATTTTCTGTTACGCCCCCACTAGGAAGAAGAAAATATTTTGTGCACCCCACTCTCTGACGCTACCATAAATAGTATGATTTGTCTATAAAGTTGTTATAAGTACACCTCTGCATAACATTTCTTATTATCATTGAAGAAAAGAAAAAATAAATATAGATCAACTACAAAGAATTTGAACTATTAACATTGTGTTATAGTCTGTAACAAAAAAGATTTTAAGTGCATCAATTTGCCATCAATTTGCCTGGGGAAAAAAAGCCTTATTTAAACCAAAAGCATTTTTTGACCGACTAATTCTGAAAAATTTAAATAATAAATTAAATAAAAATCAATAAATAATAATACATTTAGTAAATTTAAATTTAAAATGTATTTAGCTTCATGCTGTTCGCTGCCAACATTTTTAGACACAGTAAACACAAAGGCTTTTCTCGTCTGCCACCACAGTCACAGTAAGGCCAAGCGCTACATAAGCTTCATCATATTTCCTGGTCTTAGCTTTCAGGAGGCTTTCGTTTGTCTCATTATATCCGTCTCTTTTCGCATTTCTTTTCATCCCTGTTAAATATTGTTTTCATGTTGTCTCTTGAGGCATAGAAAAAGGATGCTCCTTTTTGTGTATTCCATATTTCTTCTTTGAGATGCTCCTCTATTTGCGGCATAGTTTTTTTTTTTTGTTTTGGCCGGATTTGTGGAGAATTCACGAAATGGAAGTGGAAATGATGAACTAAAAAAAAAGGCAGACCAATCACAGTTCTGCAGTACACGTCGAGGTTGGCGCAAAGTTAAACATTTATGGAAGTGCACGACAAGCTCCGGCGAAGCGTTTTGGAGGGTGAGGAGCCAGCCAGATGATTGAAATATGTCTTGGATGTCAGCTGTCTTCCTAAAGGCATATGATGTACATGCATGTGTAACGTATATACGCACTGGCGGTTTTACTCTAAGAAATGTGTTATTTAGAAATGATTTCTTATGAACAACTGCAGTGGAACCTCAGCTGAACACAGCCCATATTGGAATACTGGTTAACCTCCAATACGATCAGGGCAAATGCTGCCAAATATTGCAAGTGAAGATAGTTTTTATATCATTGGTATTGTTGGAAGAACATACTGGCTCATTCTACCATGACACAACTTTTAGTAGCTAAACCTCTGAATGAACCTCGAGCCATTCTCTGCCACAAGGATGACATGTTAGTCAGCCCACAGAGTGAAAATGTCTCTCCACATTAGCATTGCGCTCTTCTCTGGGCCATGTTCATATGGAATTCCTGTCCTCCCTTTTCAGTGGAAAAGAAGCTGATTTGACTTCTGGGGGTAGACCCACGGTCACATGAATGTGTGCCTTTATGGGGCAGTAACGGGATGAGTTTTCCCTGTTTTCAGTTGTACAAGACGCCTCCTTGAATATGAACCATTCTAGGCAAGTGCACAGTGTATTTGCACTGTCTAACTCCAGATGTAGTGTGTTTTCTTTGGCATAGACCTTTTCCATACACCGGCTGGAGAGGGGAAGCATATCCAGCAGTCCCTTGACTAATCATGGGCTGTAATTAGTTGAGTTACAGTATTTTGTATGTCTTGGCAAAAGGCTTAAAGCAATTTGCTAAATGAGCACAGCGGTGGACAGATAGTGTAGCCCAACCCTTTTATAAACTTTTCACTTTTAGCAAATTGAATTAACAATCTGTCTTTGGGTTGTTGTAAGTAACAACTCTGGACAATGTTAGTGTCGTTCTGGACAATGTAAGCAGGAGCTGTGTCCCAACAGTTACACAGTTAATTGTTCGCATTGGATGTGTTCCTCCCTACGGGAAATACATATTGGATAAGGCAAGCGGGCGGAGCATGCATGGTGAGTTCTTTATGCTGCAGAGAGTCCATGCCTACCTAAGCCTCTTTTAGACAGCGATCCTGCAAATTTGCCACATCTTATAGCAGAACCCAGCGAAGTCAAATTAGTTGGATACTGATATTTTGGAGTGAAGTGACACTGTCAGACACGGTGGAATTCAAAACGCAAAATATTGCCGTGCAACTTTATCCACTCCCATTCTTTGGAAAAAAGGTGGCAGTGTCATACTTATCTTACAGGCATGAATGAACTCACGTGTTGTTTCACCTGTATTCAGAATTGCCCAGCTTTAGACATTTTTTGTAAGTGTATTCAAAATATAAACTTGTAACGTTAGCTGTGTTTTTGTAGTTGTTAGTAGCTGACGATATCAACTACAGTATTGTTGCTCATGTTTGCAGTCAGCTCAGCCTTTAATAATGACATCAGCTATTGCCTTGTAATCGGGACATGTGTGTTTACTTTTGTTTACTCTGTGTTTACATTCAATTTGTTTCTTGCCCACACTGAATTGAGGATGTCTGGCCCATAAAATTATTCAGAAATCACTTCTGTGGAAACAGTCAAGTAGTGGAAACAATTTTCATTCTAGCATTTGCTTGTTGTACATGAATAATGTTTAATTAAACCAGTACAATCCTCCTGTTGACTTTGATAAATGATAAATGAATAGTTTTTGGCATCATGTTTTGTGGGACTTGCACAAAGTTAATGGACAGCACTTATCACCTATTTCCAATGGAGTTGTTGGTTTAGCAAATGAAATGTTTTCAAACATTTGTCCCTCTGTTGTTTTGACATAAAATACAGGTTTCTTATTTGGAAAGCATGCAGCACAAATATAATTATGACTTACATTTTTTTTTTCTGTTGTAAATGAAATGTTAAGTTCTCTTAAGACTTGATTTAGCCATATTTATGCAACAATATTCAGAGCTTATGTTGGTGTCATAGTGTAATCTGTCTCTTAGCATTATTTAAAAAAACAACAACACGAGTCAAAGGACTCATTGATGCGGTGAATAATAGCACCTTGTATCACAAATTGATCTTGTGACATTATTTATCTCGGCACTTCAAGCTAAATAACTCAACCAGTGCTTTCTACCTCCTGACCGCGGTTAAATGTTTCATAAGAACCCCTCCCCATCTTTGGTTGAGTTGAAGGTAAAAAGGTGCTAAATCCACAAGGAACAGTAAATTGCAGATTGCAGTAAAATGCAGCAAATACTGTAGTACTTCCACATTAAGAGTTACAAAGTGAGTGATAAGAATATCCACTTGTTTTTTTTTTTTGTATTTATGTTTATTTAAACCACACGTACACGCGATGTTGTGATGTTCTCAGTGTCTGTGAATGCATCTCGCAGTCAACTACTGAGGAAATGTTACGATTAAGAAGGGATTAGAGATGTCTTTGTGAGTTGGAGATACATACTGTAAATACTGTAGGTACTCACCACTACTGAATGATAATGTAAGGTCAACGAACAGATGGAATCCCAGTCATGGTGTAGCCTTCAGCATGGTCATCAGAGGCTAGCAGGCCAGAGAAGGTGTTTCTCCAAGCCGTATCTACATAATCCACTCTGCTTGGCTGTTGTAATTCCAGTAACAATTTACCAAAACATTTGAACTTGTGTTCACCTCGCTGCGACTTTTGAGGCCAGTTTGACTGTGGAAGCTAGTGCTTCTGTGGTTAAACTTTTGCATCTCAATTCACAACTGTGATGTGTTGAAGGAATGCCAAACAAAGTGCGAAATCTCGGCGCTTGACAAAAAACTATCTATAAAGACATAACCGTGTAAAAATTCTGGGCTTTCTAACAGTGGCACATGTATCATTTTAGCTGGATTATGACGAGGGCTGTCAAAAATGGTGCGTTAACGGCAGTAACTAATTTATACATTTTTTGTGTGTGAGTAACTCAACAGCAGTGTAATTGCAACATATATACTGTATGTCTTAAATGGCTTGTTTTCTCAGATTTACATTTTATACTTCAAATGTGGTTGAAGTTTGAGGCATATTTAGGGTTTAAGTCTGGATTGTGTCGCGAGTGAACAATGGTACTCGAAGAGAGAGATGAGAATCTACTCAGTCTACAATAACAGCATCAGTCAAATGTTGATCCAAAATCGGAGGAGAATGTCAATGTCAAACTCGCAGGACGGTTTGGAGAGGGGGGAGAGAGCTGTGTGGCAGAAATAAATTTTTTGGGGCGTATCGATTACTTGCAGTTTTTTGCCATTTTCTGGTGGTCCTGGAATGTAACCCCAAGGATGGGTCAGGGAAGATATTTTGGGGGTAATTTATGGACAATTTAGTTTCCAGTAAACATGACATGTTTAATGTTAATACAACTTTAATTTGTTCATTGTACTGTTAACCATTGAAGGTGAAATTCAATGACACATTTTTTTTAACACATCTACGTAATTTCAAAATATTTAACATTAGCATGTTTTTCGACTGTGCGCAGTGTCACCTGGCCTCCACGTGCACAATTGCTGTCCTTTTCATGTTTGCAACATAAATAACTTTAACAAAAACACGACTAATTTTGTTAAAAAAAAATAACTATTTTTGGACGTTGTGGTATGACATTGAGGAATTTTACACTCCAGTCTAATAGGCCATTTCTGTGGAAGTCTCATCAATATCTGAGGGACTTCCTGCAGACTAAATAAGGTGTGAGGGAGCCTGAGGTCAAGCAGCATACTTTTCCTTACGGTAATCACATGACCATCTGTCAGGCAACACTCTCAACACCACTTCCCTTTTTGCCACCCATCTTTACCACACATCACAAGTCGCACAAGCATGAACGTACAGTTGCTTAACCACATGATTTGTTGCATTCTTTTCTATTCCAACAAGAATACTTGTTTCATCTGGGATTTATCGCCCACAACACAAAGACATACAGTACAGTAAATTCATGAGTTATGATTGGGGTGTCATGAGACAAGACGATACACAACATTGGGTTCACGAGAAAGAGACAACATGATATTTTAACGTTACTTTTTTACTTGTATTTAACAGAGTCACAAAACAATGCAGGTACATTTTGAAACGTTTTATAACTTTGCATCTATGACCAAAGTATAATGAATTTAAGGTTGAACTTCTTTGCACAAATTGAAACAAAAAGAAAAACTAAACTAACCAAAATGTAAAAGTTGAAATAATGACGGCAGTTGTAGCTGCTACTACCAATCATTTATGTTGGATAGTTTGGCAATGGACATGGACACAATGAAGGGACAGACTACTAGATATAGGACTGTACCAGACAACTCTTATATTGAGCTTGAATCATAACATTGCAGCTTTGTTACAGACGTGGTGAACAAGCAATGCATGATTAAGATTCTGACTTACAAACCGCACTTGTATACTTTTATACTTTCCACAGAACAGGTCGATGTCAACTTGACTTAACAGCCAGCTATTTGTAACCAGGAGTACACAGTACACGCATAAGACTTGAACCATATACTGTATGTCAAGGCATGTCTGTTCAACTTGAGAGCTGTAGTTGTACTCAGGTTTCAGTCCGTAAAGAGCATTTTATGTGTAGCTTTCATTGTACAGAGAAATTCATGATATCGAATTTTGATGTATAGTTATGTAAAGACACAGGTAAAATAAATTGCAGTAGGTTAGTTTTATGTTTACGCTAAAAGAACTTCAGTTCCCATAATGCTTAGAGTGCCGATTCAGGAAGTAGTGCGTTTCCGAAATAGAAGCTAATATCACATGTTTTGAAGTCTTAGGCAGCAATCATGTTTTGATCTGACACATGTTAAGTAAGTTTGATCAAATGTGGAATTGCTATAGTGTATTATCATTTCCAGTAGTGATGCCATAGTTCATAGTCTGATAGGCTTCTGGCTGCTGTATTCTCGTGACACAGCTTCTCTCTTAAATGAGAAATATTGTCATGTCTTAATCTCGCAAGATCACGTGTCTCGTGACACCCACATTTCCCTCTTTAATCATTTTGGGTTTAAGCTCTACAAGAGGCGGCATGTCTGCCCCTCTGTGACATTTGGTGTTGTTGGTAATCAATAATTTCTTGTCTTGATGTAGTTTGCTTTTGGATGCTGAAATAAGACCATATTTCACATTTGTCCTGCTTTGCTCACTCACCACACCATCTTTCCTTTTTCTCCTACTTTCCCTGCTTCTGACTGTCTTTGCTCATAACAGCATTTAGCATATCAATGGCAGATTAGATCGTTTAACAAAAGCTTACTACTGCAAAGCTCTTTTCCACTCGTCTTTCCAGGCTGACTTGTGGACCTCACACACAGCTCCTCCGCTACGGGGTCTTTGGTGTGCGTGTGTGGTCGCTACCACTCCGTTCAATGGATTTGCGTTTGAAGATGACAAAAGACATGCTTAGTCACTATGGACTCCAGCGATGTATGTAAGGCGATGTGTGGGTGTTGGTGATGGAGGGCTTTAGGATTGTGGAGGTTCTGGTGGAGACTTTTCCACATGCATATTACATGCAGGAAGGAAGGAGCATGTAACCTTAATGACATGGTGCTTTATGCATGCAGGTATGTGATGTTGGAATGTGTCCGAAACTTGCTTATCTATTGTTCTTGCACCCCTGGCTTCCACTTGGTTTAATGAGGTATGGAACAAAAGAATCGTCCTCTGCCCTCTCACCCTGCAGATGCTCCTGGTGTGGAGTGAGACCTGTTTTCTGTGGAAACTTTTGCACTGAATGCCAAGAGGTGGTGACTACAGCTGGCAGCTGCACTGACAATTTTGTGTGTTCGAGTTTGTGCGTGCGGATCAGAGAGCTGGCATGTCAGCCGAGCGACAGCTTCTCAGTGACACGGCAGCCAGCACAGGAAGGATGCCCCACCTCCACTCGCCGCCTTTGGTGTTGATGATTTAAGGCTTAGGTTCCCAAAGTGGGTTACGCGTACCCCCAGGGGTACGCAAATTGTCATGGGGGTACGTGAATAAAAATGAAAAAGAAATGAACGCCTAACCCGCACGGTGGCCTAGTGGTTAGCATGTTGGCCACACAGTCAGGAGATCGGGAAGACCTGGGTTTGCATCTCCATTGAGCATCTCTGTGTGGAGTAGGTTTTCTCCCACATTCCAAAAACATGCATGTTGGGTTAATTGGCAACTCTAAATTGTCCATAGGTATGAATGTGAGTATGAATAGTTGTTTGTCTATATGTGCCCTGCGATTGGCTGGCGACCCGTCCAGGGTGTACCCCGCCTGTCGCCAGCTGGGATAGGCTCCAGCATACCTTGATGAGGATAAGCGGCATAGAAAATGGATGGATGGAAAGCGCCTAACACTCTCAATTACGAGTACGCCTGAACGCCTCACGGCACAATGATAATGGAGCAGCAAGGAGACAGCGTGAAGTTGTCCATGGCTCTGTGTACATCATATGAACAGTATGTTTGATGATTGTTTTGTGCATAAAGAGTGTTTAATCTTGAATGTTTCATTGATATTGGTATTCCAATCCCCACATGGCGCAGCAGTGAAAACCTGTAACTGTGATTGGGGCTTTATCATTAGTTTTGTGTATTTTTGTACTTAGGATACTGCTTTATTTATTCAACTTTCCTCTTCAATTTGGTATTAAATTTGGTATTTAATCCATAGCCATCGTGAGTGGACAAAAGAAATGAAGATGAAATTCAATCCATTCAAACGGAAGGATGCATCAAACAAAGGAACATCAAACTAGGATAAAATATATGTGGGACGATTACTGACCTATTTTATCAGAGATCATGTGAAACTTTATCAAAATGTGACCATGCAAAATACTAGTTTTTGACCCATTTTTTTGACCCATCCAATCCATTATGTTCAATATTTCAAGTTAATTAAGATTAAAAGGTTTATGTTTCTTTAAATGTGCAGGAGTAGGGGGGTACATGGCTTCAGGTCAAATGTCTCAAGGGGTACGTGACTGTAGTTTGGGAACCACTGAATTAAGGCAAATACCACTGATCAACTCAGAGGGTAATGAGGTTGTATAGTTTTGTGAATGGGACTTGCGGGATGTAATTTTTTCTTCATGAAGGTAAATGCAATATAAATGAGCAAAAACAGCCATTCATCCAGCCATGTTTCTACACTCCTTCTGTCCCATACCCCAATATTTTTTTACACTCCACAGGTCTGCCCTGAAAGATATAAGCCAGCACATTTGTAACACTAGATATGTGGGACCTTGAACGCTTCAAAATTCTGTTGGCTGGGCCTTGTTGTATGGTGCGGGCCCTCAATTCGGATACAGCTAATGCCTCATCTTTCAACAAATCACACAATTGGTTTTGCTGATTTGTGTGTTCAACTTTCACTTTGTCTTTCTGAAGTGTCTTTCCCCAAGAGAGGCCAGAACAGGGTCCACTCATAGTCTGTTTATATACAGAATTTGAATTTGTCTATGCTGACAGTACAGCCCTGTGGCTTTTGATGATGCAAGTCATGTGATGCACTCCTGTTTTCCCAGATCCATTAATTTATTTGTCTTTGTATCTGCTTCTTGGCAGCTAAAAGCCTGCAGGTGTCTTAACGTGCCACGTTGGCAGAGACGGTGCCAGCCCCTGTTCTCTCGGGTGACTATTGTATTGTCATGGGTGGCCCATTGTGTGTGACCCGGTTCACAGGGAAACAGCTGTTAGATCTCCCAGTGCCGGTCTGCTTGGCATTGAAATAAGGCTCATAAAACAATTTTAGTGGCCCGGATTCACTCTTGAATACCATTGATGCCGGATGTATCCAAACATCCATCTGGTTTTGATCTGCTTTATCCGCCAGGCAAAATTGATGTTATACTTTGTTGGATCGTACAACATCCTCTCCTGTAGTCCTTGAGACAGGACTCTTTTATGAGCTTTGAAAGATGTGGACATGTGAGTGTAGCACCATTGTGTTTATGTTCTTGTGATTTGTCTGTAGCTGCTCCATGATGCTATGCTGCCCTCTGAACAGGAAGTGACTCATAATTGACTTGTGCTGTGCTTCCTGAGCTGAGATTCTCCACCACTTGTTTCAGGATATTTACTTCCTCCTCATTGCAGTCTTTTTCACTGACACTCTTTTTCTTCCTCAGTCATGCTATCACACTTGTGAATGCATGAGCCCATGACCTGGATTTTCTTGGTCTGTCTAGACGGTACCAACCAAGTCAAGGCTGATTATCTGTACCTCCTTGTCTTTTTCAAAGCTCTCTTTTCTTTATTAGACATGTGAACTTACCACAGAGTAATGTTGAGCATCAATATGCATACATTCTGTCTTTTATCACATATAAGACTTAACAAGTATCTTAAACTGACTTGTCTTTACTCCCTCCAGTTCCCAGAGTGTGGCTTTTTTGGCATGTACGACAAGATCTTGTTGTTCCGCCATGACCTAAATGATGAAAACATCCTGCAGAGACTGACCTCCGCAGAAGAAATCCACGAGGGAGACCTCATAGAGGTGGTGCTCTCCGGTATGTATGTTTTCATGAGACTATAAACTTGACATACAGCTAAAACACAAAGCAATTAGAATATACAGAGAACATGAGCTAGGTACCAAACAGACACACTGGTTGGAAATTACCGAATTGCTAAAGGCCTCGTTTCCACTTGCATGCATTTTGTCCCCGCAGTTGTACGCAATTTTGTGTGCCAATGGCGTGCCAATGAGTAAATTGGTCAGAAACAGGTGTGATGTGTAATCTGTGCAGGGCTGTGAACGCACTGCAACCTATGCCTGAACGATGCGGGTGGTGCGTATCAAAGCGTGTCTCAGCGTGTCTCATTCTCATGAATGGGTTAACTTTTCACAAGTGATCATAATGCACAAAGCGCTGTCATCTAGTTAGCAATTCCTTCTCCCATACTGTCTGTGTATCCTTCCCGGTCTTTACGCATTCTCTTTCTGCAGCTGCGAGATAACATAGACTTACCTATCTTTTCTGTAATGAGAGCTTCTTGGTAGGTCCTTTGCAAATAGAGGAATTAATGAAGCTGGGGTGATGCTTGTTGTTGCGTGGCATCACGCAGGACACAGCGGGACCAAATAATGCCATGACTGCTTCACGGATGCAGGATGTGGTGGTGACAACACATACCCATGCGGGAACAATGTGCGTTGCTCGTACTTTTGTTGTGCACTAGAAGTAAACAGTACTTAACAAGGTGTAAATACGTTGTGCGGGAGCATGGTCATTTCGTGCCAATGCGCACCATTTTCTGTCACAAATTGTTTGCCAAATGCGTAATTTGGCATAAACAGAAAGCAAACAGTGCAAACAGTCATCACGCTTTTCAGGCATACCATAAATAAATAAATAAATGAATAAATGACACGCATTGCCAGGGCAAATTGCGGGACAATGCAGAGGCAAAATGTGTGCAAGTGTAAACACCGCTTAACACTGATTGACAGACCAGAGTATTAAACATAAGCAGCACTATCGTTTTAACCAAATTGCTGGCACATGGATCTTTAAAAACAAATTGAACGAGGCGGTAGTACTTTTTGAGCCCAGTCACCCGTGACACACCTTCCACTCTGTTGTCTTGAGTAATAGCACTTGACATTGGGTCACTTGCTTATGCTGAGACTTATTTGTGCTTAGTGAAACATTCTAACCCCCAAAAAAGTACTGAACTAATCTGATTTTATCATCATTGTCACTGAATGACTACCAGTGAATCAACTGACACTCCATACAACTTTTTCAGGTCTGCTTTTTAAAATATATGGTCCAAATTTTCCACTGGGTGATTCACCTTTATGTCAGTTACTCAGGTGTTTTTTTGTACTACTCCCAGCCATGAATGAATGAATGAATCAGCTTCCTGTGAAATGATGAGATCACAAGTGACTCACAATATCTGTTCTTCTCAAATCTATCTATCTGTCTGGATTGTGAAGCACCTGACACCACCTGTGCCAAATATCTCTTCCCTTTCTCCAAAGCCCAGAGTATTGTTTGCAGGGATTTAGGCGGGGTGCAATTGTATAGGTTCAGGATCTGAAGATACTTCAGGCATCAGGGCTGAGGAATGCAGACTGGAGAACTTCCTTCTTTTTGTTTCTCACTGTCTGTGTTTGTCTTGTGCTCTCTTTGTGTCAGTCTTTGTTGCTTTTTTCCCACCCAAGCCCTCAGTTTTCAACCTCATCACATGCGTCTGCAGGTGGAAACCGTTACCACAAACTAGTAGACAGTGTTCCCTCGCTACATTGCGGTTCACCTTTCGCTGATTTTGCTTCTTTTTTTTTTAACATCGTATGAATGCGCATTATGTTCTGCGTCCTTGTGATGTGTTAGAGCGATCTATCGGCGCTTTGTTGTATGTGTCTGTTATTGTATTTACTACTGCTACCAGTAGACAATAGCCGGCTAAATATAGAGCCACAACAGTCCTTATTGGCTAAGGGAGAACCTGCCCATTGCGTTCTGCGTCCTGATTGTCTGTAGACCATTGTCAATCAATCTCCTTTGTGCCGTCACTAGCAAACTGGCAAACTGCGTGAGCTGCTTGCTAACCGCCGATAAACAATAGAAGACGAAGCAGCATCTAACCGACTACATGAATCTGATGTTCACGGAGTAGGACGAGGAGGAGGACGACGGCAGGAGCAATATGTTTTAACAAGGATACAAAAACGCCACAGCCGAACAGCGCTAGAATGACCCACGGTCAGAAGAGTGAATATGTGTTAGTGACTTAATAATTTATTGTGTCCAACCTAGTAGATTGATCATTAAAATTCAAATGAAATTTGAACTTTGAAAGTGTTTAAAATGTGAGAAAATGTTTATGCCTGTCTGAGAAAAGTATAAAAGTGTATTATGAGGGGTTTTAAAGCCTTAAGCATATACTGTATAATAGCTGTAAACAAATAAAGTTGTCTACTTCACGGATTTCACTTATTGCGTGCTATTTTGGGAACCTTTCCCCTGCGATAAACGAAGGGAACACTGTATTCGGCGATTTACTTTTTTCAGTCATCCAAAGCGCAGCAGCGTTCTTTGAGCAAGGAGTTTTGCATGGAAGACACAGTGAATCCATGTTCTCAAGCTTTTGAGAAAATATGAACCTTTCCGCCCAATAATTTGTCTCTTGTCATCATCCGTCAGTTTGAAGTTGAAAACTGTGGCTTGGGGAGAAAGAGTATCTCTTGTTGCAAGAAAGAGGCAAAAGTGGCTTTTCTTTGGCTCCAGGCTCAAAAGAAGAGGGTTTGTTTTTTCTGCAATAAGTGATTGTAGTAGGCTCATGGTGTGTAAACATGCTCCCATATGTAGGCCGGTCCCGGTCACGGCGTACACTGCAAAGGCCATGTGGGCCCATGAGGTTTGTGGTTCGGCCTGACCGATTGTCCCTTTGTTCTGTTTTTCACTCCCATCCCTTCCCACCCACTTTCACAAGCTCTGTATTTACAACCACTGGCAGTGCGAAATTGATATTTAATTTAATGTTAGCTATAAGTATAATTTTTTTTTCCTATCTCAACTCCTTATGATGCTGCCCGCCTCTGGTAAAATCACCTACAATCCTCATTTTTAACTCGCATATGTGGCCTAAGTCACGAGAGTGACTTTGGCATGTGTTTTTTAAAAAAAACTTGAAAATATGACTTAGGCAATTATATTAACAAAGTGACGCAATATATTTTCTTTTCTTCAGTTGGAATTATGGCCTCTGAATGGGAAAACACGGTGCCTCAAAGCAAACAGATGCGGACTATGAGAAATGATTCTAAAACAGCTTGTTGAATTTATGAAGCTATTGTTTGAGGTCAGTTAGCATGACAAATGTTACGTAATACTGTGAGGGCTAAGAACTGGACAGTTGTTTTGCAGAAGTGTGTGGAAAAAGCCCATGAATGCTGCCTTTCATTTTGTCTGTTCCATTGAAGGTGCCCTGCTTGAATGTCTTTATTATCTTTCACCTCAAAACAAAACTGCAAAAACTCCATCGTACTTTCAAATTGGATAAGTAGATGGGGAGTCCTCACAGATAAATTGCACTGCATCTTGTACTGCCGCAGTGTGAATGTTACCGTGAGCTTCAACAGCCGTCTGAAGCCAATCACTCAAAAACCGAGTTCGTACAATTGACACACGCCACTCACACAGCCACCAACAAGTTTTCCTTTTATGATCGGTGTCAGTATTATACTGTAAATGTGATGATTAGAAGCACTTGAAAGTTTAGTTTTGTAAATATTTGAAGGAATAATCATGTCATCACATTTCAGTTCATATAAAATGAAAATCAGATAACGTGACGAGTAGACAGTTGTGGCACAAAAAACGCAACCTTGCATGACTTGTTAAGTCACTCATTTCAGCAGACAGCAAACCCTAGTAAAACTGAACTAAAACGTAATGTAAGTAATGCTATAGAACTACATATCAAGTAAACCACTGCCCTCTTACTGTAATGTCTCAGCTTGTCCGGTGGCTACAGCCCTTCTCTCCTTTGTTTACGTCTTGGCTTGGGTCTGTTAGCCACAGGAAGACGATGACTTCCAGAGAAGACTGACAGCAACAAGAAAATAATTTCTAGTCATTATAGTAATTTCTAGCCACATCTTCATCTTCAAATCTTTTCCTACAGTTACTGCTTACTTGAATAAGAAGCACTGAGGGGGCAATGACAAATCTGCAACTAAAAAAAAAAAGTCAACTTACCTAACTGTTGTATAATATAATATACTATATCATATAATAATACAGTAGTACCTCGCACAACATAAACCTCCTTTTACATAAATTCCACTGAACATAAAGAATTTATGTAAAGTTTTTGCTTCGTATTACAGAAGAAATTCCATATAATATAAAGCGTCAAGTCAGTGCGTCTTTTTTTTTTTTTCTCAATCAACTTTATTAAATCCTCAAGTCGGTGCAAGTTCAGTTCACTCTTTGAGTCGCGTTTCAACTTAAAGAGTGAACTGAACTAGTCCTGAACTAGTCCTGAGGCTAGTCCTCCTCCTTCTTCCTGCCTCCACTTGCGCTCCTGATCAAGACATCTCGTGAACGGTAGGATTGTTTTTGTTTTTCAGTTTTATTCATTTACAGTAATCTTATTTATTACCTTATTTTATATTGGAATGTTACTGTACTATGTTTATGCCAACGTTTTCTTATATTTTCCCACCACATTTGGATGACTTTGAATATTTTGAAGTGCCAAAGGAGTGAGTTTGGGAAGATCTTGGAACGGATTAGGCTATTTACATGTATTTCACGCTACGTATAACATAAAAACCCTATAACATAAAGGTTCTCAGAACGGATTATTTACATTGTAGGGGCGTCTACTGTAATAATAATAATAATAATAATAGATAATAATAGTGAATTATAAAATAATTGTATATAATATACAACTAAAAATGTTGATCGGGTACTAAAACATGTAACCTCTCCAGTAAACAAAGTTTATGATGGTGAAAGAAGGTCCATTGGCATATTTTGGGACTCATTTGTTTTCCTTGCAAAAATAAAGTATAGTGGCACCCCGGTTGCCGTGTTTTTTGGTCAACCATGAAAATTTACCGCAAAATTTTGCCTCGGTTTACGTGCATTTTCTGGTTAGCATTCAATATGGCACTCATCTGGTCTTTTTAGTCATACACCGCGTGAGTCCAACTGTGTTCTTAATGTATTTTTATCACAAAATGACCTGTTAGCATTCTTAGCTTGCTAACAAAGGCCATTAGGCCTAGTGATTAGCATGTCGGCCACACAGTCAGTAGATCTGGACGATCTGGGTTCAACTCTCCGTTGGGCATCTCTGGAGTGGAGTTTGCATGTTCTCCCCGTGCATGTGTGGGCTTTCTCCGCATACTCCGGTTTCCAAAAACATGCATGTTAGATTAATTGGCGACTCTAAATTGTCCATAGGTATGAATGTGAGTGTGAATGGTTGTTTGTCTATATGTGCCCTGCAATTGACTGGCGACCAGTCCAGGGTGTACCCCGCCTCTCACCCGAAGTTAGCTGGGATAGGCTCCAGCATACCCGTGACTCTAGTGAGGATAAGCGGCATAGAAAAAGGATGGATGGAGACATGAAAAAATTCTAAATGCATATAAATGGTGAATGACCTTTCATTCACCATTTATATGCATTTCGAATTGTTTTCTACATGTAAAACTATCATTGTAAAACTATAAAAACTTGTTTTGTGTTAACATGTTTAGCTTTCTGGAACAGATTAATTGGATTTACAGTATTTCTTGAATGGAAAAAGTGATTCACTTAGTATCCATTTCAGTTAGTCGGGCCTTCTGTAACAAATCACTGATGCCGACCACGGTTCCACTGTATGTTGGTAGCTGCTGCTGGTGACAAGGGGATCCCACCCGTGCTGCCACTGGCTTATTCTGGTTCTGAATAAGTCAATTAACCCTCCCACAACTCTAGACTACTGCATGCACCAGAAACACACACAATATGTAATAATACGAATGCAGCCTGAGACAGGAAATAAACTTTGGATGCACGCACACGTTAAGAAGCTTTTACCTCGCAATCTTACACATCTTCTCATTTCAGTGAGTCACACATTCACATGACTAAACAACTCTTACTTCCAACAATGAGGTCAGTGTTTGTTTGACACACAAACCACAGAGTAAGAAAATAGAGAAACAGGAAGAGAGACAAATCTACTCCTTCTCCAGATTATAACTAACAAAAATAGGCTGATAGGACGTGATTATAGAACATGTTTTTGTCTTCTTTGTGTCCTTATGTCATTATTGTAAGTTATGCCAACACAGATATGATGCCCTCTACTGTAGTAGCTTGGACATAGCAGCCACACTTGCAGGCTTTCTTTTATAGTGTTTCATGTGCATTTACAAACGGAACAGCCCACGTCAAAACTTCTAAGTGTTACAGTGTTGATATTAAAATTGTATGCCATAGTTGGACAATGAATGTGATGACTGCCTGTTCTCTTTTTCCATTTTCCCCCTACCCAATATGCCATCTTTTTCTTCTTCACATCCTTCAGTTTGGTTGGATTTCTTTAGTTTTCAAGTTTGGTTACATCATTTGACTATTGTTTGTAGCCCAAGCCACAGTTGAAGACTTCCAGATTCGACCCCATGCCCTTTATGTTCACTCCTACAAGGCCCCCACCTTCTGTGACTACTGTGGGGAGATGCTATGGGGTCTTGTTCGGCAGGGGCTTAAATGTGAAGGTTAGAGACACGTATACAAACACACTCACACTCCTTGCTAAATCACAGCCATTGTATTCATTGCTAATGAAGTTCACTCTGTCTGCTATGTTCAACACATCTGAATTGAGGTAAATGTTTGAAGTTGATGTATCCTCAAGTAAAATCTCAAAACATCAGAACCTCCATTCAAACTTACTCATCAGTGGAGCCATCTTGTGGCTGACATGTAAAACAAAAAATATGTTGTATATACTGTACAGCAAGGGTGCTCACACTTTTTCAGCCTGCAAGCTACTTTTAAAATGACCAAGTCCCAAAGATCTATCTAGTATGAAATTTAGTGTGTGTGTGTGTGTGCGCGTGTGTGTATATATAATTACATCACATATATACAAGAAATGAAAACAATTATGCAAAAGACAATGCAGCAGAAGTAAAGGCAACATATTAAAAAGGTTTCAGCAGTGGGCACATTATTCATAAAATATTACTTTAAGAAACGGAAGTGCAGAAAACGTGTTTCTGTAGTGGAGTCTAGGACACGCAGCAAAGCCATCAAACAATTCACTTTTTTTGTACATAACTAACAGCTATAATTGAATGGATAACTTTTGTTATAGATGTAGACATCTTACCGCTGAGTTAGTTTGTCCGTAATTCCAATAATAAAGATGAACATTGTATATCCGTGTGTAGCTTGCAACGTCTGTTCACCACTTCATCTTTGCCAATAGCGAATCAGGAGCGGAGCTTAATGTCAGCTGACTGTCATATGACATCTACAAAGTGACTTTTATGCGATGGACCCAAACTACCTTTGCGATCAACCGGTATCTCGCGGTCAACGTGGTGGGCACCCCTGCTGTACAGTATATCTCAGATCTACTGTATATCTCATATCTTGTAACATTTCATCTGTTTATGTTTCAGGGTGTGGGCTAAACTACCACAAGCGCTGCGCCTTTAAGATTCCAAATAACTGTACCGGTGTGAGAAAGAGGCGATTATCAAATGTGTCGCTACCTGGACCGTCCCTATCTGTTCCCCGACCAGTACCTGCAGAGAATGCAGCGGTTGTCTTGGATGAGGTGTGTTTCATCTGGAGGCAGCATGCAAAACCTCCTTTCAAAAATCTGGAAATGATCAAACCCAAAACTATGCAGACCATTTGCAACTGCTTGTCATTTGAATGAGGTGGAAACATTTGTCTGAATGCATAAAATGAGCCGATTATGATATAATGTGAAATAGAATGAAAACAAGTTGAATTTAACAACTGGGAAGGGATCAGCATTCCAGTTGCTTGCAGGCTTTTCCATCAAATGTTGAATGTTTCTAAATATCAACTTGGCCTCTTTTCCACAGGTATATCTCTTGGGCTCTGTTGCTGTCACTCATGCATTAAATGAAATAGGGCTGTGTGGCTAAATCTTTAGCAAGGCATTATGAATCAGTTTCGCAGAAGAAGCTATGAAAGATTCTTCCCTGTGTCCCTGTGAAATGTCCTCAGGAAAAGTAATAATGCTAATGACATGGGTCAGTTTTTGCGTTCTCTCACTTGCTGGAGAAAGTTGCCCTCGCTTTGACAGCAACTTTCAGATAGCTCAGTTTATCCATAAAGGATTCTCATTTGTGGTCAAATATGACAATATTAAGATTGTGTTGATTTTCTAATTATTTTCTCAGCATGACTTATTCCTGCTGATTTATTTCTTGTTTTGATTTTTACAATGTTATTTTTCATTGTGTTTTCCCTGTTGCCTTATTAATTTTTTTAGGCGCAATAATGAAAAACAATCACATATAATGATTCAAGGCTAATAACTGCGAGGAAACTGAGAAGAAAAGAAGCCTAGTTGGCTTATATGACATCCGCCCCTCCGATACAAAATCAGTAAAATGGCGCAAGCAATAAAAGAAGAAAAGAAAAGCAAAAAAAAAAAAGAGCAAGACAACAACAACAAGGACAAAATTAATAAAATCACAAATTGTTTCCAATTATATTAAGCATATGAATTATTTTGCCTAGACAGCAAATACCTCACCAAAACAAATCCAAACATTTTATAGCAGGATAAAAGCTTAAGAGACCCGCCTAAAGAGTCCCAGATTTGGGGACCACTTTAAAAAAATGCGACTAGATGTACGTTATTGAATAAAAGTGAACATCTGTTGATAAGACAAAAAAAACTTTTGGAATGTACCTGGAAAGTCCTGTTGACAGTTAAGGAATTTAAACAAGATGCCAATTAATAGAAAAAATTGACAAAAGTTTACATTTAGTAAAGAAAGGTGCAGATGGTGCTTGATTAGTAGAGTTTGAAATAAATCACCAAAATCTTTTCTGGATTAAGAGTAACTGATTAAGGTATGAGGAATATGAAAGGGCCCAAACAATTTTACAATATGTCAAATATGTATACATTAAACTGTAATATAATGTCGAAAGACCGGAGTGATTAACTCATTGAGAGACTCTTATGGTAATACGATATATATGTAATAAGACTTGGTTTCTCCAGGACAGTCTTTCATCCACTGATATGCCAACAAATTTTGTACAAGAGACTTGAGAATTGTATGTGTTCTTGATTTGGACCTTGCCTGTGCATTCTCAGCAGCAGAGGTCCCATCAGGAAGCAGGGAAGCGGATCCTCTCATGGGGTGGCAGGCCTATCTGGATGGAAAAGATGGTGCTGGGTCGGGTTAAGGTACCCCACACCTTTGCCATTCACACCTACACCCGACCCACCATCTGCCAATTCTGCAAGCGTCTGCTCAAGGGTCTTTTTCGTCAGGGAATGCAGTGTAAAGGCAAGCCTCCTCCACCACTGTCATTTTCAAAACATACACTCAACAAAAACAGAAACGCAACACTTTGGTTTTTGCTTTTTACCTGAGCTGAACTTAAAACATCTAAAACTTTTTATATGCAAACAAAAGTTCTCTCTCTGTCACATATTGCTCACAAATCTATCTAAATCTGTTAGTGAGCGCTTCACAGCACTTTACAGAGATAATCCATTTACCTCACAGGTGTGGCATATCAAGATGCCGATTGGACAGCGTGATTAGGTTGCCACAATAAAAGGCCACTTCAAAATGTACTGTTTTACAGTATTGGGAGGGTCTACCTATGGTAGAGAAATGAACATTCAATTCACAGGCAACAGCTCTGGTGGGCATCCTGCAGTCGGCATGCCTATTGCATGCTCCCTCAACACTTGCAACATCTGTAGCATTGTGCTGTGTGGAAAAAAAACTGCACATTTTGGAGTGGCCTTTTGTTGTGGCCAACCTAAGGCACACCTGTGCTGTGGATTATCTCGGCAAAGGGGACAAAGTGCTCACTAACACAGATTTGCGCTTGTGAACAATATTTGAGAGATGGGACTTTTGTGTGCATCGAAAAAGTTTTAGATATTTGACTTCAGTTCATCAAAAATGAAAGTGTTGTGTTTATATTTTTGTTTAATGTATTAACCATTACATTATTCTTTTGCCCCCACCCAATGTCTTCTACCAGATTGTAGATTCAACTGTCATAAACGGTGTGCTTCAAAGGTACCAAGAGACTGTTTGGGGGAGGTGGACTTCAATGGTGGTATGTCCTATAGAACATCCACTGGCTCTGTAAGATTTTGTGTCATTCATATGTGCAACTTGGTGTACATGCGTAGAGCCGGCCAGCCCAGGCCCAGACTCCGACACAACTCTGGATACAATGGAGGTGGACAGCAGTGACCTGGATAGCAGCAGAGGGCTAGATGACCCTGAAGAACCCTCCACTCCAGATGAAAGAATGTTCGACATGGACTCTCCCATCTTGGACCGAGAGAAAGATGAGGATCCCATTAAGACTATTAGGTATGCCTGGGGAAAAAAAGGCAATCAAACAAAACCTGATATTATACAGTATACTTTTTTTGGTTGTTTTTCTTTTGTCCTGTCCAGCCATTAGGGCAGATAGTATTGTTGATCTAAATGCCCTTACGTGCTCAACAGATTTGCACTGCCAGGGAAAAGTGTGAGATACACTTCCCCTGTTATACAGAATTTATTTGACTTTGACGTTTTGCTGTTATGCAAATTTGGAGCGGTCGGACCGGAGAAGGAGGCGACAGAGAAGAAAAGAAAAGAAAACAGAGAGGGCGGTGCGGGGATAAGAGGGGGACAAAAAAGAGAGAGACAAGGACAACATCAACAACAACAACTGTGACAACAATAACAAAACAACAGAAACAAACAGGACTACATAATATACAGTATACTTTCAAAGGTTGTAGTTTTATTATAGTCAGCTCTAAATAAAAGTACAATCTCATGTGCTTGAATATAGCCCCTCCACAAGCAGCAACATCCCTTTGATGCGAGTGGTCCAGTCCATCAAACACACGAAGAGACGGAGCTCCACCTTGGTGAAGGAGGGCTGGATGGTTCATTATACCAGCAGAGACAACCTGGTAAGACTGAAAACTCTAAAGCCCATCAGAAGAGCCGGCATTGAGCTGTGATTAGCTTGTTCTACCAAAGCTGTGCAGCACAGTATATTGGTGGTGAGACTTATGTTTTCTCATGTGTACTCTTGTTTTCATGCAGCGGAAGAGACATTACTGGAGGTTGGACAGCAAAAGCCTCAGTCTCTTTCAGAATGACACAGGAGCCAAGTTCTATAAAGTAAGCAAGAAGTTATCATTGCAGGAAAACTATGCGTACTCTTTGTGAAACTATCAGGATGTAAATGATTTAAATATGTAGTTCCATAATATTTAACTGTTTTAACTGAAACATTGATAGTCCTATTGTTATTTTAGTGAACTGATGCTGTCTTGTCAGTCAGTCAGTCTTTATGCACAGTATATTGTATTGTGCCTTTTTCCCTATGAGGGTACAGCTGATGACCATGACATTACAACTCTAACGAGCCTCATCATTGAAGCTTTGAAACAAGCTTCGATTTTTTTAGGCTTAGAAGCAATTTTGGGGGCACTTCCTGCTCCACATTTGGTCATTACAGCGCCGTAAGAGCCTAATAACAATGTAATTACACACTGAGGAGTCAGTGAGGGAATTGAGAGATAATTACTTTAACATGATAGTTTTGAGTGTCGGGTGTCTGGGATGTTTTTGTGTTATTTTTCATGTCCCAGTGTATGTTTTAAGACACCTCCTCGCGTTGTGGTAGGAGTAGTACTTCAGTAGGATGATGGTTGGAATGTTGCTGTAGCTTTAATCTCTTTTGTCCGTTTGCTGATGTCTCTTGCTGTCCAACAAACCTGGAGATGACCTGGAGTGTTTAGTGTTCAGCTTTTATGTGGTACAGTATTATCAACAGGGCATAGAGTTTTATTAAAGACATTCTAGGTTAATTTATGGTTTATAAATACTTTGTTTTATGCCCCACAATTTAGACTGGTTGCTTCAGAGTAAGCCGAACATGATAATAAGTTGAAAGGATTTTTATGTAGCTATAACAGATACTCTCTAAGTGGACCAACATTAAGTTCACCTAAATGATTCAACATTTACAAAGAGAACAATGCTACTAATTGGATTTTCTGATTTAAATTGAAATTGAATCAGTTGTATTAATTTAATACTGTGTTTATTATTAGTTATTAGTCGCAGTTTGCACTGTTGTATTTTTTTCCCAAATTCTGTTTTTTCCGTTTAATTTTTTCAGAAGTAATTTTCAACTTATTTTACCAGCGTAGAGTGTGTGCCATTTGGATTAGTGAATAAAATGCAAAAATCCTTACATTTATTGATGCAATACATAATTGGCCCATTTTGTCCAGTAATTGAGAAATGGATGTAGCTTAGCTAACTTTTCTAATTGGATGTCAACCTCAGCACATATTGCTACAAAGTCTTCAACAAACTGTAATGCCCGTGCTGGTGATGAAGGAAGATGGAGTCACAGATGTAATTCCAATTGCGTTATTAATGACACCCTTATTTTGTCAACACAATTAGACATATGTGTTTTGTTGAATAGCAATTCTCACACACAGCTGCACTAAACTAAGCTAACCCTGCTAGCTTCCATTCACGCTCCGTAACAGAGGAGTTTCTAAGGTTTTTTGCCACTGTTTCGACATGTTCGGTAGTGTTTGTGCGGTCCCTATTATAAGCAACCAGTGGTTAAAGCGGCACTTCCCGTGCAAGCTCCCTACCCCATGACGCAGCAGTCCAGGCACAGTGAGAGGGTACTACCGCTGTAGCTACGGAGCCAAATATCCAATGTCCAACGTGAAACTAACTTCACCGCGGACATGTCTGCATGGTGGTGTTGCGTTTTTTTCTTCTTGCGGGTGGCGCAAATTGAGTGGAAACCAGCTTTGAGGCGCATTACTGCACCTACCATGTTGGCGTGTGGCTCAGAGTTACGAACTTGATAGGGCAACCAGATCGGCCCGATATGGCGGAAGCAAATATTATCTGGTCTTTACAAATATAGCGGATCGGCAGCTGATCCTGATCCTGAAGATCGGATCGGGACATCCCTAGTTTCTATAGTTTTACAATTAGATGTTTACATGCATAAAACAATTCTAAATGCATATAAATGACGAATGGAAGGGATAAATGAACATTTAAGGTTGCTTTTTCCTTCATTGAAGACGTGATTGTTGCCAAAGACATGATGTGGCAGCAAGATCAACACGGACACCAACTTCATGTTTTGGCATGAGTTAATTCTTGAATTCAAAAGTGTTTCTCTCTTTTTTTATCAAATGCTGGCATTTGCAACTTTCTTTGGCTCCTTTTGGATTATTTTGCAGCCGTGATCAAAAGAAAAGCAGAGACTCGAGCTAAGAAACACTGTTGGATTCAAGAAATAACTCATGGCAAAACATGAAGGTGGTGTCCTTGTTGCTCTTGCTGCCACATTGTGTCTTTGGCACGATGAAAATCACGTATTCAGTTAAGGTAGACCTAACCTTAAATGTTCATTTATCCTTATCAGTCGTCATTTAGGCGCATTTTGAATTGTTTTCTGCATGTAAAACTGTGATTGTAAAACCATCAAAACTTGTTTTGTGTTAACATTTGTGGTTTTCTGGAACAGATTACTTGTATTTACATGATTTTTTTTTATTGGAAAAATTGGTTTGGTTTCCATATGTTTTTGTTAGAGATGAAACTTCTGGAACGGATTAATGACTAACCAAGGTTCCACTGTATTGAAGATTTCATTTATATTGTGTGCTAAATGAGAGTTGGTCTTCTTGCGTGGTACTGTGACTACAGTGCTTTAGTGCTAATTAGGGTAGTACTCATGAAATGTATTCAAAGTTAGCAAGTCTGTAGTTCTCCACCACTGTAACCTGCAACCATAAAATTAAGTATTTTTTTAATGTATTTTTCAGTGGTCCATACAGAAGTTTTAGATTCTGAACTTGTATATCTTGAGCATAGTCCTCTAATTTTACTGAAATCCTCTACGCAGTTGCTCATCAGTATGTGGCCACCGTCCTTCTTTCTCTCTGCTTTATACTTCCAATCTGATTAGTAGCGGTGCTTCGGCGGCTCACTTGCTAGGCATGACTGCCATTTTTCCCCATTTGGAAGCCATAACGTCCCACTCGTTTGAAGATGAGACCCCTGTATTTGTGGCTTTCTCTTTTATGGGGTGAGGGGGCTTCTCTCTGTCTCTGCTGGATCGAGTCCTGTCACAGTCAAACGCGCACCCACAAACACACACCGACCCACCCACCCACCTAATGCACCACCCTTCAGAACGGTAGTTGCCGCATCTTGGTGGCTAGTGGTAGCGCCAGTGGCTCGTGCTCAGATGGGGCCTCTGGCTGGCTCTGCCTTGTAATCAGGGAAACAGAGTGCTTCAGCCCGCCACAGGGCCTGTTCACGTGACCCGGCCCCGCTAACCACAAGCACTTCATCTGATACTCTGTGGTGAGCCACGCGGAAGGGGACAGCGTGTGCCTGTACGAGCCCAGATTGGTTCAAACCTCTCTATTTTTTTTCATTGGAACCTCCCTCCTTGCTTTGATTTGACAGTGAAGTTGGAGGGGAAGGGGAGACTTTTAAGGTTATTCCGACTGTTGTGCGTTCATAAGGACTAAATTATCAACCCTGAGACTACCGAGGACAACTTAAAGTGAGGCCCAGTGGACTGTGAGTTTTACATCCTTAATTTTATATTGATGCTAAGCACAAATGTCTCAGATTTTTGACACTTGTTGCCTTAGCGGTTTTGTGCGCCAAAAAAAGTATTTTCTATTTGATTGTCATCGTTGAGATGCTTTAGAACTTCAGCAATGATGTCATTCTATTGTAATTAGGTCCAATTTTTATTTTGTCTTCTTTCTCTTTCCTGTTACTTCCCTCAAAAATGATATATTGTGTGTTAGTTATTATTTTGCATAACTTCAGAGTTTTGTACTCCCAAGAAAAAAATGTTTGCCTTTGATATACAGCAAATCAGAATGACGTTCATTGACTTGGAACTGAATTGCATTATTTGTTTTCACTGTCTGTCTTGTAGGAAATCCCTCTGTCCGAGATACTCCAGGTAGAGCAGTCCAGAGACTACAGTAGTCTGGCCCAAGGCAGCAACCCTCACTGCTTTGAGATCATCACGGCCACCATGGTCTACTATGTGGGGGAGAACAATGGAAGTCACTACCACAGCCCGGCTCTGGCTGCCTCAGGAGTGGGCTTGGAGGTGGCTCAAGGATGGGAGAAAGCCATCAGACAGGCCCTAATGCCAGTCACTCCTCAGCCTAGTGTCGCAATTGCCGCAGGCACAGGAAAAGATCACAGTAAGTTTGACCTGCACACAGTAATATATGAAAACGGCACATTTAAAATCAACTGAAAGACACTGACTCTTTCACTGCCAAGAAATGAGCATAGTTTAAACCACGTTGTCATTACATCATTCAACATCTTGTTTTCCAGGATTACAACATCAACCTGTATTGCATTTAATTATCACCCTTTTGCCTTTCATCTCTAGTCTGACCCATTGGCTTTCCAGAATACGCAGTATGCATACTTGCACAGTTCAGTCACATGTAGCCTCAGACAGCCAGTTTATTGTGTAAAAAAAATGCTTCAAAGTAATGATGTGTGACTTCATGCAGCTGTGATAAGATTGAAGATGCTATGCGAGCAATGCAGCTCTGCTTGTCATTACTTAAGGATCCCAGTGACCACTGCATGCATTGGTTAACAATATGTTTTCCCCCTCCAGAAGAGCTGTCTATCAGCATATCTGTGTCCAACTGCCAGATCCAAGAGAATGTGGTAAGGTTTTTTTTAGTACTATGTTGCACAACTTCCCCGCACAGCCTGCATAAGCATGTATTTGTGTTGTATTAAAGTATCAGAAATTTACCAAAGGCTTCCTTGAAAGCTACCGTCAGTCTTCTTTTTTGAGTCAAGGGACTTCAGTCTTGCTTTCACTTCTGCATTTAGTGTTTAAGATTTTAAAGTTTGGGAATGCCAGAAATGATGCTTTAGTAGATACCCATTTGCAAACAAGTATTTCCAGCTGTTGAATAGTGGTACTTGTCTTTTCTACAGGATATTGCTTCTGTGTACCAAATATTCTCTGATGAAGTGTTGGGATCAGGACAGTTTGGCATCGTGTATGGAGGTATGCCTGATGGTGATTCTCAGAAAATGTACTTTTGATATTCAACTTTTTTCCACTGCCTCGTTTGGCAACTTAGGTAAACACAGAAAGAGTGGCAGAGATGTGGCCATTAAAGTTATTGACAAGATGAGATTTCCTACCAAGCAAGAGAGCCAGCTAAGAAATGAGGTGGCCATATTGCAGGTGATTCACTGAAAACATGATGTCTCAAATTCTACTGTGGACAGATTGTTTTGATCAAGCCGTTCAATTGTATTCTTGTCTGTTCTGTCTTCAGAATCTGCATCATCCAGGTATAGTCAACCTGGAATGCATGTTTGAGACGCCAGAGCGAGTGTTTGTCGTTATGGAAAAGCTGCATGGTGACATGTTGGAAATGATCCTGTCCAGTGAGAAGAGCAAACTGCCCGAACGAATAACCAAGTTTTTAGTTACACAGGTGTGTGTTGTAGAGAGACTTCTCTCACTACTCCTCTTTGCCTTTCCTAAAATTTAATAATCAGCAGTGGCTCGATTATGACCAGAATAGACCAGATTAACGTGTTTTTCTTTTTTCCTGCAGTGTTTCTGAAAACGCTTTTGCATTTTTGTGTTTGTGTATTGCGGTCTCCCTGTCTCTGTATCCTCCCCTCGGTGGATGGTTTGTGTTATCCCACTGCACACAAGCTTCTGCTCAAGCTCCAGGCCTGTTTATTCTTGTGGTGACCTGATTGTGGGGAATTGTTTATGGGATTGGTCGGTGTGGCATCAGGGTCTCCTCCCTGGCTGTGGCTTACTGGCTGCTGTGTGCTGGTGGCTTTGTGGCTTGATTAGAAGAACAGCAGGCCCATGGGTCTCTATGATTTCTGGACCCCAAACAGAAGCAGCTCCATTAACAACCGTGCCATTTGCTGTGGCAGACCTGATTCTGATGTGGCCAGGAGGACGCCTGTCAAGCCAGGGTCAGCATAGGGGAGGCAGGCGCACTGTGGTTTTGCTAGCGGCCCACAGACAGGCACACATTCGTGGCCAAGATGGAATAATATTGATATTGATCAAGATGGAAGTGTTTAGGGCAAGGGTCGCCAACACGTAGCTCTCAATCGACCAGTCAATCTTTGGGACTTTACCGGTCGGGTGTGATAATATTTGGAAAAATAAATGTTATATCAGTGCCTTTCCCTCCCGCAGAGTGACCAACAGGCACGCATTTTGGCCACTGAACACGTCTGTACACCACACCTCTTTCCAGGCATGCAACTTGCCCCAGCCCCAGCCCAGAGCCCAGTTCCCAAAACCTGGCCGGAGGTGCATGCCACACCGGCTCGCCTCAGCCCGCAAGCAACAAGCGTTGAATGAGCAGAGTGGAAAGGTTGAGAGAGAGAGCGCAACGGTGTTCCTGCATACACAACAGTAATTATTGCATGTTAGTATGGGGTGATTGTTGTAATGCATTGACCAGCCGCTCTCTCCTCAACTACCGTCGCTTGCCCATGATACTAAGCCAACAAGCCAAATAGAGTTGTAGTTTGCTCACAGAGTCAACGCCACATGGCCAACCCCGATGAAAAGTAGGGGTGCCCAGAGTGCAGCCCAGGGGCCATCTGCAGCCTGTGGCTCACTTGTCATTGCATCACTGCAGAAACTAAATCAAATTTAAAAAGCACAAAAACAGCAAAAGTGGTAAAAATACAGCAAAAGACACAATGAGAAAAAGCTGAAATGTTGACACCAAGATGTGTCTTAATAAATGTGATCACTTAAAAAAAATTAAACAAAGCAAAATAGGAGAGTAAAGAAAAATAACAAAATATAAGAAGAATAAATAAATATGCAAAAGATTACTTCAATTTCAATGATTTATAATAAATAGTAATAATAATAATAACTATTAATAATTATGCCCCTTCCTGATTTCTTTTTTTTTTTACATGTTTGTACACTTAAATGATTCAGATCATTAAAACTATTTAAATATTAGTCAATAACAATAAAACTGAACACAAAATTCCGTTTTTAAATTAAACGTTTTATTTTTAAGGGAGAAAAAAAATCTACACCTACATGAATGACCCTATGTGAAAAGCCTCCCTTTTAAAACGTAACATAACATAACTGACTTTAATTGAGATCTGTCCATGTGGAAAAGGTTATAAAGCCATTTCTAAAGCTTTGGGGCTCCATTTTCCACAAACGGCAAAAACATGAAACAGTGGTGAACCTTCCCAGGAGTGGCCAGCCAACCAAAATTACCCTAAGAGCACAGCGATGACTCATCCAAGAGGTCACAAAAGACCCCACAACAACATCCATCCAAAGAACTGCAGGCCTCACTTGTCTCAGTTGAGGTCAGTATTCATGACTCCATCATCAGAAAGACACTAGGCAAAAACCAGATGAAGATGAACAAGATGAAAACCACTGCTGAACACAAAGAACATTAAGGCTTGTCTCAATTTTGCCAGAAAACATCTTGATGATCCCCAAGACCTTTGGGAAAATACTCTGTGTTCTGACGAGACAAAAGTTGAACTTTCTGGAAGGTGTGTGTGAGAAAAAGAACATCATACCAACAGTAAAATATGGTGGTGGTAGTGTGATGGTCTGGGGCTGTTTTGCTGCTTCAGGACCTTGAAGACTTGCTGTGATAAATGGAACCATGAATTCTGCTGTCTACCAAAAAATCCAGAAGGCGAATGTCCGGCCATCTGTTTGTTACCTCAAGCTAAAACTAACTTGGGTTCTGCAGCAGGACAATGATCCAAAACACACCAGCAAGTCCACCTCTGAATGGCTGAAGAAAAACAAAATTAAGACTTTGGAGTGGCCTACTCAAAGTTCTGACCTGAACCCTATTGAGATGCTGTGGCATGACCTTAAAGAGGCTGTTCATGCTGGAAAATCCCAATGTGGCTTAATTACAACAATTCTGCAAAGATGAGTGGGCCAAAATTCCTCCATAGCACTGTAGGAGACTCATTGCAAGTTATTCAATTTCAGCTTTATAACGCTTGATTGGAGTTGCTGCTAAGGGTGGCCCAACCAGTTATTGGGTTTAGGGGGCAATCACTTTTTCACACAGGGCCATGTAGGTTTGTATTTTTTTTGTCCCTTAATAATACAAAGTTTCATTTAAAAACTTGATTTTGTGTTCAGTGACAAACATGCAAAAAAAAAAAGAAATCAGGAAGGAGGCAAACACTTTCACATCACTGTATGTGTATGTAGTGTTTTGTGTGTGTTTCTCGCCCACCCGGGTGGTGGGGGTAGATTCGCAGGTTCACGGCGATCTTGGGCTCAAAAGGTTGGTGACCAGTGGATTTAGGGGTATTAGTATGCTTAGACTTCACCATATGGCACTACCTGAGATTACATAAATCTGTTTATACCACATAGTATAGAATTTTCTGGTGATATTTACATTTTCTTTATTTGGGTTTTGAGCTAAATCTGCTTTTTGACTTTGTTTACAACAGATCCTGGTGGCCTTGAGACATCTGCACTTCAAAAACATAGTTCACTGTGACTTAAAACCTGAGAACGTTCTGTTGGCCTCTGCAGAACCATTTCCTCAGGTACAAGAAAGAAAGAAATGCTTTGTGTCGGTGTGTACATGCATGCGAAGAGGCGCAAAGATACATTTCTTTTCCATCTACCAGGTAAAGCTGTGTGACTTTGGCTTTGCCCGGATCATTGGTGAGAAGTCTTTCCGGCGGTCAGTGGTGGGCACACCGGCTTACCTGGCTCCTGAGGTTCTACGTAGTAAAGGCTACAACCGCTCCTTAGACATGTGGTCTGTTGGTGTCATTGTGTACGTCAGCTTGAGCGGGACATTCCCTTTCAATGAGGACGAGGACATTAATGACCAGATTCAAAATGCTGCCTTCATGTACCCCCCTACACCCTGGAAAGACATTTCTACAGAAGGTAAGGGTAAATGTGTTTCATTGCGACTCAGTGTCAGAATCATTGTCAGACACGTAGCACTGTCCTCACCACCTACAACTCTGCTCTGCTGTTGATGTGAAACCATCTCTTTCCAACCGCCCAGGCAACACCTCTCCTACGTACTGTGTTTGATTGGCAGGGTAAAACAACAACAAATTAAACTGCTAGCTTCTCTTAGCAACTTGCTCCCCTAAATTGTAATTCTAAGGATACCAATATTTTGGAAGGTTCTCGCGTCACAACATTCAGTTTCAACATGGCTACGCACAAAGCACGGCCCATATGTGGATGATTGGCTCATGTACTTGACAGTTTTGACTTCAACTCTATCAAATATCTCTCGTATTGGTATTTGTCTTGTATATTTTGTAGGTATACCGTTTGAGTGTTAAGCTGCTGTGTGACGATTTTAGCATTCCAGACTGTTCTATTGAGTACATCTGCCTTGATCATTTGGGTTGAGATAGTGAGACAGAGTAGAGGGACAGAAGGTAGATTGAGAGCAAGAAAGAGAATAGAATAGCATAGAACAAAATGAAGTGGGCAAACTGTGAGTGCTGAGTACATTGCATAAAATGCTTCTGTGGGTTTTGGTATTTTTCAATATGCACTGATACAATCTTCACATCATTCATTCTCGCAGCCACAGATCTGATCAATAATCTCCTCCAAGTGAAGATGAGGAAGAGGTACAGCGTCGACAAGTGTCTCAGCCATCCTTGGTTGCAGGTGAGTTTTTTTAAATATATATTATTAAATTGACTCTAAAAATATTCCTCTGTTTCAACCCTCTATTCGGACTAAGGAATGAATATATGTTTTTCCTCAGGACTATCAGACATGGTTGGACCTCAGGGAGTTTGAGACGCGACGAGGCGAACGCTACATCACCCACGAGAGCGACGA
Source organism: Dunckerocampus dactyliophorus (assembly GCF_027744805.1). Taxonomy (NCBI): domain Eukaryota; kingdom Metazoa; phylum Chordata; class Actinopteri; order Syngnathiformes; family Syngnathidae; genus Dunckerocampus; species Dunckerocampus dactyliophorus. Next base: position 16,722,879 of record NC_072831.1, read on the forward strand.
CGCACGGTGGGAGGAGTATGCAGACGAGCGCTGTCTCGTTTACCCCAAACACTTCATCATGGCGCCCAACCTTGATGACATGGACGAGGATCCCTAGTGGCTCAGGGGTCTTACTGCACCACATGTGATCAGAGAAAGAGGACTGTCACAGGCGACTTTTTGCGACAAACTTTGGGAAGTGTGGATTTTCCCTTGAGCTATTTGCTGTGGAAACGGAGAGAAGGTGATGATGAGTGGGGAACCCCAAGCGTGTTTGTAGCATGATGCACCGCTGCAACTAGTAAGCTGAGGATGTGCGCCACTGAAAAACATACAGGAACTGTGATGACAGATGACACCTAAACATTCCATGGATTTAAGAAGAACAGTCCTACCGAAGATTCACTGTTTTATACAGTTTTGGTTCATGTTGAGTAATAATATGGCTCTGTTTTTTGTGAGAGGATGTCTGTGGAAAGAGAGCTTATCCCAGGAGTAAAGGGCACTTTTCACAAGGGATTTAGACTCTGAGAATTTATCCCCAATACTGTAAGTTCTCATTTCTAAACAGTTTGTGAGACAGTCCTTTGGCATGAAACTGGAACTATCATGTATGAATTTGTATGCTATTTTAATGTATTTAGTAATTGTGATTATTTTTGCACTATATTTGCATTGAACATTGCGAAAGAACAGAACGCGTGTTTGCTGCTACAAAGGGCATGTCTGGTCTGGTGCAAAGTGTTCAACAATGATAACCAGTGAGCTTGTATTTGCTTCAATGTGAGTATGAGCTGATGTATCACTTGAGACGGAAAGTGACTACGACGAAATAAGTTGTACTGTTCCTGAGTACAATCACTGAAGAGTTAAGTACTGACACCATCAGTGGACTCTGTTAGAACATTGTGTTTCTATTTACTGTATTTTCAGGACTATAAGTTGCTCTGGAGTATTAAGTCGCATCAGTCAGAAAATACGTCATGAACAGAAAAAAAACATCAAAGTCCCACTGGACTGTGAGTCACATTTAATTAGAAATGTATTTCACAAAATCCAAGAGCAGACATTTCATCTGGAAAGGCGAGTTATTCAACTATACCATAGCATATAGAATGACAGCATGACTCGGTGTCCGGTATGTTAATGTAACACATTAAATTATTCAACGATGCAATAGCATAAAGGATGTGACTGGGAGGCTGAATAGGGTAAAATAACATACCAAGCCAACGGTTACTGTTAAGCAAGTTCACCAAGCTCCCGATCTCATTCCACATCACTGAATGTAGTGTGAATTCTTTATCGTCTTTGTGGCTGGCCTCCTCTTGCGGCTGTCGACGGTAATGTTCAACCTTGGTTCATGACAATCAGTATTAATGAACATGGAAAAACCTGTTAAATTATATATTTTTTTTGATATGCAAGTTGCACCAGCCAAAATATGAAGGAAAATTCAACTTATAGTCCAGAAAATATGCTACTATTTTAAATGGGACTTTGTAAGCATTCCATTCCTGGAATATGTTTTGATGCTCTGTGGGTAACTGAAGCCCTGCACAGAGCCGAGGTGTCACATAGAACAAACTGTCCATTCCATTTGCAAACGAATTGTGTGTATGATGCTGTCTGAAATCTTTCGTTTAGTACGGTTGACATATTGAAAGGTTCACGTGGCAGGCTCGTGAACAGCAGTTGTGAAGTTCACGTTGCTGTTGTCTTTTGGGAGTACATTCCAGTTTTCCTCAAATCCCTTTCTTGTCTTTGTTGCCGCTGGATTGGCAGGTGTTTTGTACATTTCAATGCATACCGATGGAAATAAAGACTTCTTTACCGAGAAGGAAAATGATGAGGGTTTTAACATCTTATCTGTCTTATTGGACTTGACAATATATTTTGCATCGGCGACTCCAAGCATTTGCGGACGCATTTTCACGTCACAGCTTTCTCAACAGATGGATGTGATTCTGGCCCAGTCACTCACCGCAAGGGAATGACGACTGGTTAAAGACGATGGCTGCAATGGGGGGAGTTTGTTGGGGCTTTCAAATTATTATAAATGCTAGCATAAAACCCCGCCAAGTATCAAATGTGCATTGAAGTACCGCAGTAAAAAGAATTAGAGATTTTGACATATATGATGAATCTACTTACCCTTTTTCAATTCTTACAGTCACTGCAGTGGGATACTGGCCCACCCATAAATGCAACAAAGACGCTCTGCTAACAGCGGATGAAATGTAAAAAAAAAGGAAAAAAAGTTGCCTTTTTCCCTTCAGTGGCTATCAATACCAGCCTGCTTTATCTCCTTCCTTCAATTCTTTCAAGATGTGAACTTTGCTGCCCAAATGACCCTATTAACCCCTGTAGGGGAAACAGTTCCTCCACTGAAGACACCCCCACAAAAAAGTACTACTTTGAGTTCATGGAGTTAGTCTGCATATTCAACTGACAACCCAAACTGTCCAACTAAAAATATCAGGTAATTTAGTGCAGCTTGCAGCTTGTGTTTGTCAAACGTAATGATACATTGGGAGAAGACGTGCATCTGGAGTGATTTAGTCTAGAGGGGAGGAGTAACAGTCTACAGTCAATAAAGTGCAATGTCTCCCTCCTCTGGATGGACAGTGGTGTAAACGCAAACACCATTTCATCACAATCAAACACTGGCATGAACTTTAGTTACATTCAACGTGAGTCATCATAAACTTAATGCAATGAAAAGACCTTCTGTGGGCGGAAAGAGTGAATGAGATAGCCTTGCAGCGAAGTGATAATTAATATCATTATTTATACAATATATATATAATGAGATGTTTATAATGCTTTTTTATAGTGCTTTTTCACGGAAATCGGCCGATACTGATTGGCGATACCCTAATATAGCTATATATATATATATATATATATATATATATATATACACCGTATACGGTATTATAGTATATTTACAATATAACAATATTATATTCGCTATATACTGTATTTGTATTTATGTTTGTCTTCTTTTTTCATCACTGAAAAGCTATCTATCTGTTATTACACATTCGTTATTCTTTTCTTTCCCAAGTCGAAAAATGGTCATGTGAACATTTTTCAACACAGGAAGTGAATAAACTATCAGTACTTGTTGTCGCACGGAGAAGCCGTAGGATGAAATAAACTCTGCTTCTTCCCACTCCTATTCACACATGTTGATTTTTACAACATATGCAGCATTTTATATGTACATTTTATTAAATATTTATATTGTATTTGCATGTTGTAATTTATATTCTATTTTGAATCATTTGCTTCATTTGATCATTTATATAATACAAGAAAATCAAAGCAATATAATATAAATATAATAGTATATTATGTATATCTACAATATACATCATGTTTTATTGTCTGTGTATTTTTATTTATTTCATTTGTGTACATGTGATTTTCCTTAATGGAATGTGTTAAGCATGTTTGAAACAAATCTACAATTACATAAAATACACACACTATTATTGTTGTTATTATTATTATTATTATTATTATTATTATTATTATTATTATTATTATTATATAATAATAATAATAATAATAATAATAATAATAATAATAATAGTGTTATTTATTATATAAAAATAATTAAAATATTTATTTAAATGTAATACTATTAATAAACAATATCAATTTAACAGCAACAATAACATGTTTTCTTGTTATTTATAATAATTTTCTTTTATTTGACCATTTATATTCATGCAAGCAATATAACACATATACATGTAATAGTATATTATTTACAATATAAATAATGTTTATGTTAATGTTTCTCTATGTATTTTTTTTGTTGCTGTTGTTTTTGTCTTCTTTTTTTTGCTTTTCTTTCGTATGTAAGTGAAAATGTGATTTTCCTGATTGGAATTAGTGAAGCATGTGTGAAATACATACAGTATAAAATGACATAAAGCGTGTATATGTTAGGTTTCACATCGGCATCTATTTCCAGTTTTAATTGCAATAATGATAAAACTAAGTTGAATCGAGGTGCTTTGCCTCAACGTCATAGTAGTTTTCTTTCCTGCCAGAAGGTGTCAGTCTTGTAGGAACTGCTGTACAGTGGAATGGCCTCAGTCAGTTTCCTAAAACTGAAAGCCTCAATGGTGAAATATTTGATGATGACGTTCTTGGATGAATAGATGAAGATTCGGTATAGAATGCACCATAAGTAACTGCACAGCATGTGTGACAGATAGCATAAAAGATAAACTCAATGTGCATGAATTTTGCATGTTCCAAAGGACACCCTCAGACGCCTCGGAGACGGCTTGTTCTCAGTGTCTCGTTGTATTTGTTAAAGCAGCTTTTCCTGCACAGTCGATTCTCAGCAGTTCTCTCGTCACCTCACGGGAGGTCTGTGTGTCACACGTCCTCATCCGACCCTCCTACCCCGTCTTCCTCTTCCCCTCTCCCTCTTCATGCTCCATGCCGAGTATCCATGGGCTCCCGACCAAACAAGCAAACAAACAGAACAACAGCAAAGCCGATCACCCAGACAAGGTTGGTCTAGGAGAAATGAGGAGCGATCTTGTTTGCTTTCTGAGCCAGTTCCATTTCACTGTGATGGCAGAGGAGGCCTCCCAGGACACTGCCATCCACATTTTTGTTTGACTTTCAGGGAGATCAAGGTGGTCCTCAGCCCTGACACATCATCTCCCCACCGAATACACAACTGGCTGCAGCCTCCTTTACCTAAGCTATTCATTCCTTTCATCCAATTGTCAATGCTGTCATTCTGCACTGCTGTAGAGGGACCACACATTTGCAGGCCCATGGGTGGACTCCGCTGCTACGATAGCGACATTGCACTGTGCTATTATGCATAGTATTTGCATTCTTTTTGATGTACAGTGGGTCATTACTACACATGATAACAAGTCTCCCTGCACCTATCATTTTTGTACAAGTGTTGCACATATTTGCATACTTTATATAGCTTTTGTTTATAGTCGTTTGCTTGTTTATAGTGAATTCATTTAATTTCTGTATATGGTTATTGCAATGTTGCTTATATGGAGTTATTTTGTGCAAGCTGTGTGGTTATTTTAATTTTTGGTTTGATTGTTGCACTTATTATTTATTACTATTGTTCTTACTATTATTTATTGCTATTATTGCCATACCTGAACCCAACTGAGCGCCTGTGCGGCATCCTCTAGTGAAATGTGGAGGTTGTATTCCTACATCCACTATCTCCATGATGTGGAAGAGGATTCCAGCTCCGGTAAACTCCATGTCCAAGAGGATGAAGGCAGTGCTGGGTAACAATGACTAAATATTCACACTCTGGACGCATTTGGACACGTTCACTGTGTGGTGTACTCACTTCTGTTGCCAGACAATAATTGCTGTGTGTTGACTTATTTTCACAGGGCAGTAAATCTATAACTGCTATACAAGCGCTACACAGACTACTCTAAGTGATATCCTTGTTTCATTTATCTTGTATTGTCCCTTGACAAGTAATACAATGTATAACTAATAAAACAGTTGCTGAAAAGGAGGGGCACAACATGGATACATATATTTATTGTGTTTTAATGGAATTGTAGTTGTTTTTTTCCTTTGCTGCAGTTTGTTGTTGTTTTGTTTTTCATTTTTAATGTTTTTAAAAAAATCTTTACTTTTCTTTAACTTACATTTCTTTGTTTTTGTTTTTGTTTGTTTAATCAAATGAGGTTACACACCAAATCCAACCGTCCAAAGGTCCAAAGCACAACTAATGCAGTTTGGTTGTCAAACCGTGTCTTCTTTTGACCCTGTCAAGGTTAATTTTCCAAAGACACGTCACCATTTTTTCTATTGAATATTAAAGTTATCAACAAAGGACAATTTTGTCCCATGTTGTGTTTATTAGCATGTTTTAATTCAGTCACTGGTGATGTAAAAGGTGAGACATTTGACTTACAGAACACTCCTGAGTTGTCACCAGAGCACCAAGCAGCGCGTGTAAAGGAGGATGATACACTGCATGTACTGTAGCCTGGTAGATTGCAGGTAATTATTAAAGTTAGCAACTATTTGGTTTCTAATTGTATTTATTAGCACTGTTTCTCCCACTAGTCCGTATGCCAAACTTCCTTTTCCTTTGTTTAGTAAAATGAATTCATTTTATTGAGATATTATTATTAGATTTGCTTTGTCCCCATAACACAGCTTCACATATGACCTACATTGGACTGCCTCTAGCATCTTTAATGGACAAAATGCATCAAAGCGCCCCTCCCATCCTTCAATTTTTCTGTAATGCGGCCCTCGCTGGAAAAAATTTGGAGGCGGGTACACAAAAAATTGTTATCAATCCAATTCCAAATAAGTAGAGACGTCCCTTGCCGCTTCGTGGTTCGAATTTCGTGGCTTCAGTCTCATGGTTTTTCCAAAATATATTAATTCATAAATCATGTTGCTCTGTGGTTGAATGTGGCCTATTATTAGTAAAAATAAATATGCATATTGAAGCAAAGTGTACTTTATAATGATACAGTCGACCCTCGCTACATAGCGGTTCAAACATCATCAGGGCTCTAAAAATGTTAAAACTGTATTTAGAAAGTCTTTGTCTAACTACAAAAATATTTCATTTATTAATGTTGAATCCTACTTTGCGGAAATTCACTGATTGTATGTAGTATGTCGTGTCTGTAATGTTCCTGTAATGTTTGGTGAGACACACAAACACCAGACTTGATCGCCGGAACAACAGGCTTTTATTGCAGGTTTGAATGATCTCACAACAGGCACAATAATCCCTAATACTGTTGCAGCCGTAAGATAAACCTTATCTCTGAACCCCCGACGTCACTTTGTGTCAAGTTCGTCTTAATAAATTCACAAATAAGAATCAAATGAAATAATAATGCTGGCAGCGATACGATTTGGAAAGCTGCACGTCTACGTGGCACCAACATCCGTAAAAGGAGAAGCAAAGTGCAAAGTATGAAACTCTGGACTAACACAGTCGGTGAAATGATAAACACTCAGCACGGCACCGCCGGTCGTGTATTATTTTGCTGCATGAACGCTCGTTTGCGTGTGAGTCCGAGTGATTCTTTCTGAGGTGTGACGTTAGATTAGAGGTATCAACAAAGTATCACTTGTGCCTATACTGTATTATCATTAATTACAGAAAAACCAACACTGGTATGAACCAATATCTAATTCGTATGCCAATATCTGCTGATAATATCGCTCGGCCAAAATGATTGGACATCCGTAGTGTCAACACACTTATTTGTCAACAATGTATCAATATTTAATTGAACAATATAATACAACGTAACAATACCAACAAAGTAATAAAATAATTCCCTTATTCCCTATTGGATGAGCAAAAATAAGTGAACAACAAAAACTCGTTGAAATCCTTTGTTTTTTTGTCTCCAAATGTGTCCAAGAACTTATTCCCTGAGTAGACAGTATATAAATATATACAGTATATATGAAGAACACAAGAAAAACCAAACATTTAAAACATATAAACATAGAATAGAACTACAAAATATGAATCTAGTATCACTCCGATACCAACAGTGTAGCCTGTATTGATAATATTAACATTTCCTCCCTCTTTGGTGCACTCTCACATGGTCTGTTTTTGACTATATTTGGTTGTTACTAGCAAATAATATGAATACGCTGAGACAATAAAAGCTAGATGAGTAACGAACGATGGACGGGATACGGTGTGAAATATCTATTGCATGTGTGTGGCTTGTCAGGGCATCACATCATCCGTTTGTGGCAAAAGCCAATTAGGGGGGAAATGAATGCTTCAAACACTGTGGGAAAATGCAGATGAGTGGCGTAGGTATGTTTGATTGGCTGACTCCAGCTGTGCCCGGAGAATTCCCCTGACCCATCCTATGGACTGGTTGCTGTGTGAAGCCACATGTACCCCTGCAAGGCAGGCAGGCGCAATACGCAACCCCCCGCCCCCACAAGCCTCCTCCTGAAAGGGCTGGCCATTGACCTCTCAGGCAAGTGGCAATATTTGCTCACCTGAAATACACACATCTTGCCAATTGGGGTCGGGGTGGGCCACGGACTGGGGAAGGAGCCCTTGATGCAGCTGTGGCCCAGAGAAAGAGCCAGACCAGGAAGTTTTGTGGCAGAGGAAGGTCGGGGGCTCTCTTGGCGGGGGGCTGTTGAGCAGTGTTAGCCCTATTGTGTCTTGAAGGAGGCAGGGAGCGTATTTGTTTGGAGCTGTAGGAGGCTGATGAGGTGCTAATCTGTTGAGTGGCTGAGTCATTGGGCCTCTGTTCCCAATAGCCTGTTAGCTGTCAGGGCCTGTAAAAAAAGGCACAATTTACGGGCCCCATGACCAGCACGGAGCCATCCGTGTCCACGGGTAAGCAAACACAGATTGGACACTTATGTTGCTGCAAGTTTTACCACCAGGCTCCTGGGGTGACACGTAGGCAGCCCCCTTTCAGCTCTCTTCATGAGCTGTCGGCTCCCTCCGTGCTCCTCTGTAAACACTACAAATTAGCCATCTGCATATGGATGGGCCCTCGTCCATCCGAGAAGGTCTGGCAGAAGATAGGCTCACCTCTAATGCAGACCTAATGTAAATTCTCCGCTATCTGCTTCTAATTTTTGTGCTGTGCATACAAAACAAGGATACCTTTCAGGCACGGAGAGGGTGAGGTTTTGTTGTGTAGTGCGCTGAAGCATGAGGATAATGAAAGCATGGCGGCTAACCGGCTGTCTAAGATGGGTCACAGGTAATCCCAAACTTCAATTTCCCATCAGCCTGGAATACTGATAAGACTGCAGTAGATATAAGCCCCACTTGCCCACTGACATTGTGATGGAAAAAGGAAATGGAGCAAAAGCCTCTCTGAGATATGTGCTCTTATAGGTGGTTAGAAGCCGGCGCATTTCAAGACAAATGCCCGTGCTGCCAGGTTGCATGAACCACTTGGCTCATTTAGTTTTGTTCTTCACTTCAACCAGGATTAAAGAGCTCATTTCCACAATGCAACTTTCTAAGGCCAGGCCAGGTTTCTATTCTCCGACAGCAGCGGCTCATTGCAGATTACAGCATGATGGCGTTGATATTTAGACATGTAGCTTCCCATGGGAGCTTGGCACTTTAATTAACATTGCACTACTGCTCCCCTCCTGTTTTAATTGCCCGCAGTCTGTGATTAAATGTGTATTGACTCTGCAGTTGGCCCACCAATGAATAACAATGGGCTGATTTGGTGATATTAAATCTTTTGGGCCTAATACACATCAGGCACCCTTTTACTTTGAAAGTTCACACAGACATTAAAAGGAATCATGACATCTGAAATGAATATACCCCATTATCCACGATCCATTTGGTTCCAGCTAATACAAATATGGAGGACATTTCTGCACAGGAAATACATTCGGGACTATTAAACTCTAAAGCCAAAGGAAACAATAAAGCAACAAGAAATAAAATCAAAATGTGAACTTCTTCATCATGCAGTACATAATGGTACATTATTTAGAATTAAGCATTCATGGTCATGGCTTTTTTTTGTTTTGGACATGCTTAACAAATTACATGAACCTCTCATGCTTCATCATATTCAACATGTGTGGAAAGGAAATGGAAGAAGCAGTTTATTTAATGCCACCCGTTCTCCTTGCCGCAGCAGCTACTGGTAAATTGTTCACTTCCTGCGCTGAAATGTTTCTGTTTTCTAATAGGGAGAGAAGCGGTCAGAGGATGCGTAATGATAGATATTGTACATTTTAAAGGTATACACAGAACATGCATCTCGGTAAACTACAGGTCTTTGAAAAGTTGTTTTCAGGTAATAGTCATATACAAAGAGTGAAACTCTTATATTACGTATATACAGATTCAATACACACAGAGTGAAATAGTTTAAGAATGCATTTCTTAGTTTTTTTAAATAATTTGGATAATTATAGCTTCCAGCTTATGAAAACCTTAAACTAACTATCTGAAATTGTTTAAAAATTCAATATTGTAAACTACTGGTTTGCGCTCCAATGAGCAAATGAACTGCAAACACTTTCTGCTTTCCACACGGAAACGTTTTCAGGTCAAAATGGTAAAATATTTTATGGTTCCAGCCTTCCATCTACTCGCAAACGGCGTTCCGGGTGCCCAGAGTGGGATAATCTGAAAACATCAACTTGTCATTGCCATGCAGACAAGCAAACCGCTACTTCCTGAAAATGATGGCATCACTGGCCTGTCGCCGTCATGTGACCAGAAGTGACAAGCCGCCTAAATGCCTGAATACTTCGGCTGACATGACTGACTCCCCATACTTTTTAGTTTTATACTCCAAAATGCCTCGCAGAAGTAATTCCACTTCGTCGTACGTCTAGACGAGCCTTGGGAAGCAGAAGACGACAGACTTGTGTGCATGCGTTCTTTCTTCTTCTACAGTTTTAGTGTCACATGGTTCTGTCTGCGTGTCCGTTTACAGCACCAAACGTAGGCGTGCCTTATCTATTACGCCGTTTTCACCCACTGACCGGTTCCCGTCCGAATGCAACTATTTACTAATCCCACGCAGTGTGGAGGCGAATTTTTTCCAACCCGGCAAAAAAAAAAAATCCCAGGAATGTTTCCATGTGGACAAGGCCTTGGTCTTAATTGAACACCTGTCATCAAACAATGCACGATCATCTAATTTGAGATGAAAACGATGTATGTACCTGTACTTCTGTTTTTATAGACACATCTTGGGTGCTGTAAAGTGCTAACGGCCGACATGAATCTGTCATAAGTGTGCATTTTATTTTCCTTTTAAAATAAATATTGTTTCTTGTCAAGCCTTTATCACTTCATGAAACACTTAATAGTGGAAGTAGCCCTTGGCTTTAGTTCATTTGACACCAGGGCCTATAGCAGGCTTGTGCAAAATGCAGAATTTGGAATTTCGATTCAATTCATTTGAGGAATTGGAATTGGAATTGAATTGACTCCAACCCACAGGATGTTGAATTGGAATTGGAATGATAGGAAATGGAATTAAATTCATTGCAATTCATAGAAATTCCTTATAGCCGAGTAACAGGAACACATTTTTTGGCTTAAATACTAAAAATACTTTACAAACATTAAAATGAAACACAAAGTCCCTGCGTTTTGAATCATTTGATTTTTGTTTTCATTTGAAAATGAACGCTGCAATCATCAGTTATTACAGTTCTTAATGAATAAGGTAACAATGTTGCATTTGAATGCTTGGATAAAGTAAAACATTCTGGGAAACATTTTATATTAAGTATTTTCCTACCATTGGAAAGTTATAATACATGAATTCTAATTTTTTAGAAGATTTATTCTTAATTGTCAATGAAAAACATCTATTGTCATTAAAATATAACGCGTACATTCATAGTCAGAATATTTCTACGAAATATGTGAAACAGTCATGTACGGAATGATTCTGGAATGCACCAAAATGATCATTTCAGTTCTCCTTCCTTCAGTTGGAATGTGAATGGACTTACTGTTTGTTAACCCTATCTATCTATGTGCATTCTTTCGTGTCATGTGATCCATGCATCTCTTGGTATCCCACCTTTCAGTATTCTCCTCCTGTGGTCCTATAGATGAACTGTCACCTTGTGTGATAAATGAAGGGCAGCGGTCAACACGACACTCTTGAGCATCTGCGGCGCCCTGGATACAGTCAACTGAAAGCATATCCAACGGCATTCCCGGCCACATTCCTCTCAATATCAAAAGGTGCGTATTTGAGGATATCCTTAGTGCGTTTACGCCTGTGTTTGCGCCCTGACCCACTGGGGGCCAGAGCAATAACTTTGGATTCCCTCCCACATGCATCTCATTGCACTGACCACTCTCGCTTTTTATTTAGCTTGCCTTGTGTGCCTTCCCAGTCCAGCCGCTTTTCAGATTCATTTCCAGGTAAACACAGCGTGGCCAGCCACAAACCTGCGGCCAACAGGCGTTGTCACAGCTGTGGCAGATAATGGCAAGTCCAAACTCCAACCCGGCTCTGGAATGTTTACTGTCACCACAGGCAAGTTGGCAGCAAACATTTTTTTCAGCTCTTTCTAAGAGAAAAGGACCTCTAGTTATTAATTTTATTTTGGTGAATTACATGCTTAACCCTTTGGCTTATGCTGCTTTGTGGGTGCGCTCACAAGCATACAAAGGCCCTAAAAAGGAGCATTCTTCAATCTTTCAATTTCAGCTGAAAGGAAAAAAAAAAGCTCACTTTGAAAGTTGAAACTTAAAGTTAACACATTCCTGCCAACAACTCCTGGGTGTTTGGAGGAATGTCCCAGGAGTTCCCTCCGCAGTGCAGGGAGCACCTTCTATCCACCCCCTGGCCTCCGCCCAACAAGTCCACAGCATCTGAAGTCGTAGCGGGGAATGTTGTTTTAGGCAGGTGTTGCACTGTCATGCCATTTAAGGGCCCATTAAACTTTTGACACTTTGCGTTAGCCCGTGTCATGAGCACTGATTGAATGAACGCTGAATGTGTGAAATGTAACACTGCCCGTCACTGAGAGGCTATCCACACGGAAACGTCTTCAGGTCAAAACTGCAAAGAATTGTATTGTTGCAGCCTCTCATCTACAAGGAAATGGCGTTCTCGGTGCCCGGAAACGGGATTTTTTTCAAAACGGCTTCCAGAGTGGGAACATCTGAAAACGCCGGCTTGTCGTTCCCGTACAGACGAGCTATTCGCTGCTGTTTGAAAACGATGACGTCAGCGACCCGTGGCCGCCACGTGACCACAAGTGAACATAATATCTGAATATTTCGAGTGTCACGACTCACCGGTATTATCTCGTCTTATACTCCCAAAATGACGCGCATGTAATTCCGCTTTGTCGGAAGTCTACATGAGCCCTGGGAAGCAAAAGATGCTTTACTTTATCGTTTCAGCCTTTCATCCACACGGAAACGGCGTTCTGACCTGAAACAATAGTTTTTGAAAGCAGCTGTCAGAGTGGGAACATCTTAAAACGTCGGCTTGTCATTTCCATCTAGACGAGCAACCCACTTCTTTCGGGAAACGATGACGTCACCGACCCGTCACCGTCACGTGACCAGAAGTGAGCTTTGACGACAAAACCAACGTAATGTCTGAATACTTCGACTCTCCTGATATTTTGTTGTCTCAAACTCCAAAATGACTAAGAAGTCATTCCACTTTGTCGTAAGTCTCGACGAGCCTCGGAAAGCAGAAGACGACAGACGTATGAGCATGCGTTCTTTCTTCTTCTACAGTTTGGTGTCACATGGTTCAGTCTGTGTGTCTGTTCACAGCGCCACACGTAGGCGTGCCTTGTGTACTACATCGTTTTCACCCCGTGATCCGTTCCCGTCTGAATGAACCTATTTACTCATTTCTTTCAAACCGCCAAAATAAAAATACCAGGAACAGGGCCTCTAAAAGCAGCGTTTTACCCACGAATGCAGTAAGTTGACAATAAGTAGGGACGAATAAAGACGTCATCACTTTCTTTAAGAAAGCTTCTGCTTTCACACATCTTCCATTCTCAAATGGGAAGACATCAAAGATGTGCTTTGATAACCTAAAAGAGCCACTGTTTTAAAAGGCAGCCACTGGAAAATAGTGAATTATCCAAACTGGCCACAACGCTACACTAACAACTCTTTTCATTGCTGCTCCCAAAATGTGTAATGATCTCCCCCCCCCGCCATCTCTCCCCATTTTAAAAACTCCTCTTTCAATCCTGCATGCGCATTGAACTCATCTTTATTTGATTTGCTGTTTTATTATTCTTTATATAACTTAAAAAAATAAAATGCATATTAAACATAATACAATCAAAATAAACATAATATATCATTTTTATGTCTCTTACTTGTGTTTCTAAACTACTGTTTAATGTTTGTTCTCGAATTTTATTTCTACTGTGGCTTTATAAATAAAGTTGGTGTGGTAGGATGACCATGCCCAGTTTTTTCACTATAAGAGAGTTACCAGCTTCCTGTTTGTCGACGGGGTTTTGACTGGGACCACCAGCAAATTGCAAAAAAAAAAAAAAAAATTGATTATTGACTATTTTTGACATACGGCCCCCCTCGATCCCACTGACTCCAATCCGTCCTGCTAGCTTGACATAGACATAGACATTCTTAATTATTAGATTCAATTCAACTCCGGAAGCCTCCCCTTCTCTTTTCAATTGCCATTGTTTATTCATGTCATAAACCAGGTTTAAGCCCTAAACATGCATTAAAGTATAAAATGTATGGTACTCATCACTAATGGTTAATAATGGACGAACAGATGGAATGGTCAGTTGTAAACAGTACACATCTACGGTGCGTTCAAGAGCCACCGAACAAAATTTCAACGCTTGACGAAAAAACATTAGCAGTGAAGCAAAAAAACATAAACATGTAAAAATTGCGGTGGGTTTTTTCAAAGAGTAGTTTATTTTGCCGTACATTTGACCTGTATTATCCCATATTTATAAACTATTACCAACTTCCGGTGAATGAGATGTGTTTCATGCTGTTGGCATGATGAAGTAGAGTTCCACAAAAAAAATCATCTGAATGTGTCCATGAAAACAGAGCTTTATCATCTTTGTGGGGAAATTTGTGGATACCATTCATTTCACCATTTTTGTAAAAAGGAAGAAAGAATAAAGAATGTGTAATAGTACAGTTAATAAAGCTTAGAGATAGAGTACCTAGTTGTAAATAAATGAATAATTAATTATAAGGGATTAGACTAATAAATAGATTAATCATTAATAAAAAAAACAAAAACAACAAGAAGCATTTCCAAATAGACCTGATTATTGGAGTGCAATACTTATTGTGCAAAATCATACAAAATTCAGGTGAGATCCAAAGCATAATACAAAAAAATACAAATATTCAAGAATAAATAGAAGGAGCGATAAAGAGAGACATAATGTACAAATAAAACATACTTGAAACAGGCAATAATAGCTACATACAGTGAACCATGTGATTTATCACAAAGATTTGAATGTTTTTCTCGTTCCCAAGGCATCAAGATGAAAAAGTAAAATGAAATAGTGAAATAAAACAGAATTCCTGAAAAATGATTATTTTCTGCATTGACAATTTTTCCAGCCACTGTTGCCAAGTTGACCTGGAGACTTGCATCCAGGCGTAGATGCTATCATCCGTTATGTGCACCGACTGGCAACAGACGGTGAAGGCAACACATTTGCTGCTCGGACGGCGTGTTAGCAGGCTGCACTATTGTGTGTAGCTGTATTGCACGTGCACAGATAAATACACTGAATGGTAGATGTGACAAACAACCACGCAGAGCTAGTTGATGACACATTTTGTTTTTCACCAAAATGTGACCTTCACCCGTGTGGGGGGATTGTGGTAGGTTGATGATTAAGCTTGGAATTAGCAACGTGCCTCAGTCAGGAACTCAGCCAGGTCAAGGACCATTCTGGAATGCTGGGGATTTGGACGTCTTTTATTTTTCATACATTTTATTTTAAGATCTCCACAAATCTACCCTGCATTATTAGTTTTGATGTATTTGGTAAAAGAAAAAAATCAGCAAAATAAAAGTAAACATGCATTTTTTTTCTTGGATGTGTTCAGGAAGTAGCATAAAAACGACATTTAAGCAGTTTTAAAATAAATAATAACAATACATCACTTAAATAACCCCCATAACGGGCTGCATTGCCTTCTTTGGAGGAAGCTGCAGTGTGCATGGTACAATCCCCAATCCTCAAACACTGAGAGCTTTTTTTCTCATGATCTCATTTCCAAGTTAAGCAGAGTCTGTTAGTCCCTCGTCAACAAGACAGGTTTACTCGTCTACACTAATGGGGCTCTATACTGATAGTTATGCTCCTGCGTAAATATGCAGTCAAATAGATGTACAACTAGTGACGCGTGGCCTCACCTTCATGTTTGTGTCATACAAATATACAGTACACGCTGCAAGGAGGGAGGCCGCACGCCCGATTTAAATAGTCACACAACTTTTAGAGAAAAACGCAAGGCAAATCCTGCTGCTTTTGCAGCCTGCACTACTGCGTATTCACATACATGCAAATTTACAGCTCCAATTCTAAACTAAATTCAGTCAGCCTTTTTTTTTATATACGAAAGCATATTTTATTTTATAAATGCAACAAAGAAGGGAACAACTTGGAGTCATTGGCCGACAGAGGGCGCTCTCGCGCAGTTAACACACACTAATTGAAACACTTTATCAACAGAGAGCTATCTCCATACGATCATTTTAACACGCTTATCATAATTAAGATGCTGATCAACAAATAGTTTCTTTTGCAAACAATCGCAGTGGCTCATAATATAACTTTTGATATCAATTACAACGAAGTACACGAAGATCAGTTGTTTCTAAACACTAATCACCTCAAAAATATCCCTCATTATAAATAAAATACTTTAATAACACTTTTGGTTGCTCCAGACACCCAAATAAAAACACACATATTTAGAACAGAGATATAAAACAGTCAAAAAAAGTATAGAATGAGCTTCTAAATCAACAGGATCAGCAGAAGTGGCGCTTGGCTGCTAGAAAAGCTCACTTTCTGAATGCAGTTTTGAAGTGAAAGTGTTGTCAGCAACAATTTTTAACATTAGAACTAAGTCTCTACGTCTGCTTTGGCATACATCATTCATTGAAGTGCAGTTCTCTTTGTTTGAATCCTAATTCATTGTTTAACAGTGCTTTCCCCATAAAGCTAAGTGCAAGTAATACATACTAGCCCAGCAAGAACAAAAGGCACAGAATGAGATGCGCCCCATGCAGAAAGTAGTGCCACAAGATGATACCAAATATATGAAACTGCTCGTTTTTTAAGTGCATGCAGGTGTACAACTGGGGTGGATGGGGAGGGCTCGGTGGGGGTGTTGGTGGTGGTGGAGGGGGGTGAAGCTTGAGGAGGCTCACGCCTAGGTGCGAGAAGATTATTCAAATAGGGCCCAAGGCGTACAAGTCGGGATTGGAGGCTTGGCTGGCGCACACAGCTATATCACTGCGTCAACTGGCTGCACCGAGCGTCATTTTCATCTGCGCTCACACGCTGACGCATTGCGCGGCTGTCTCTCCTTTTGTGCGCCACTGCTGGACTTGGAGGGACAAGGCAGCAACACCGACACATGCACCAGTGGTCCCCAATCACCGGCTATATCCTAGAGACACTTTTGGCTGTTTTTTCCTCTGCTGGGAGACGCTTGGTTGAAAGTCCTCCATGATGCTTGGAGCAGTTAAAATGGAAGGACACGAGCACACCGACTGGAGCACCTACTATGGAGAGCCTGAGGTGGGTACCTTAAATATATATTTCCCCCCTCTTGTCTAAAGCCGTTCCCGTTTTATACAACTCAATATTAGCCCTGAGATAATATTAACTTTGTGATCAAATATTGACTTGAGGCGCCTCCAAATCCTCCCCCATCTCCACGCCGTGCACTATCCTAACAAAGTTGCCTGACATGTAGAGAAGGAGGAGGGAGCAAACTTTTCACTTGGTTTATAATTTTAGTCTATATACCTATCTTCCGCGAATCACACTATTTTTCCTCATGTTTTCACTTGACAAACAGTAGAGATGTTTGATTTGGGGGAGCTGATTGGTTCAAATATTTGGGGATGCGCTCTTGTCAGCGTGTGTGTGTGTGTGTGTGTGTGTGCGCGCACACTCTATCTACTAATTGATGGTGTGCGCGGAAATGTAGGCTTTATTAGTAGTTATAGAACAACCTGCAGTAATACGAAGTTTTCACACCACTGCAGTGTGCTATAGTTCACCCGCATTGCCAAACACCAGCGTGTTGGTACATTATTTAATACCATCGACATAACATGCGTTCAATAGTGGTATCAGCGCACTATTTAATGCAACTCTTTAATAGTAGTATCGATGCACCACTGACACAACAGGTATTTTAATAATATACTATTAATACTACTATGTTCTGTATAATAATCTGAATCTGTCAATAGTATTTAATACCACTGACACAACATGCATTTTAATAGTAATATCAGTGCACTATTTAATACCACTGACTCGTATTAGCGTACTATTTAATACCACTGTTTATTATAGTAGTAATGCACTATTTAATACTACTCTTTAATAGTAGTAGCACTACACTATTTGATACCACGGTTTAATAGTATCAGTGGACTATTTGATACCACTGTTTATTATAGTAGCAGTGCACAGTTCAATAGCATTGACAGAACATGTATTTTAATAGCAGTATCAGTGCGCTATGTAATACCATTGTTTTGTAGTATCAGTACGCTATGAAATAGCGTTGTTTAATTATATCAGTGCACAGTCGAATACCACGGACAGAACCTGCATTTTAACGGTACTTTCAGCGCACTGTGTGTAATACACTGGTTAGTATCAGTGCTCTACGTGACAGCACTGATACTACCTGCATTGTTTCATATGCTGAAATAACGTGTTTTGTGGACTAGTGTGCTCTTCATGAATGGTCTTTTCACTGACCTTGTGATCTTCATCCACAGTGTTACACCTCCGTTGGCAACATGAACGCCGGCCTGGGCATGAACACAATGAACACCTACATGAGCATGTCCGGAATGAGCACCTCCGCCAATATGTCAGCCAACTCCATGAACATGTCCTACGTCAACACCGCCATGAGCCCCTCCATGACAGGCATGTCCCCCAGCGCAGGCGCTATGAATGGCATGGGCGCCGGCATGACGGCCATGAGCGCGGCCCTAAGCCCCAGCATGAGCCCCATGACCGGGCAGCCCGCCTCCATGAACGCGCTGACGTCCTACACCAACATGAACGCCATGAGTCCCATTTACGGACAATCCAACATCAACCGCTCCAGAGACCCGAAAACGTACCGGAGGAGCTACACGCACGCCAAGCCTCCTTACTCGTACATCTCCCTCATCACGATGGCCATCCAGCAGTCTCCGAGTAAGATGCTCACCCTGGCCGAGATCTACCAGTGGATAATGGACCTCTTCCCATTCTACAGGCAGAACCAGCAGCGCTGGCAGAACTCCATCCGCCACTCTCTGTCGTTCAACGACTGCTTCCTCAAGGTGCCCAGATCGCCGGATAAACCCGGGAAAGGCTCCTTTTGGACTCTCCACCCGGATTCGGGGAACATGTTTGAGAACGGCTGCTACCTGCGGAGACAGAAGCGCTTCAAGTGCGACAAGAAGATGACCGGAAAGGAGTCCGGGCGCAAGGCGGGAGACGGTTCGTCCCACAGCAGCTCGGAGAGTTGTAACGGCAACGAGTCGCCGCACTCGAACTCGTCCTCCGGCGAGCACAAGAGGTCCATGTCGGACATGAAGGCTGGGCAGGCTCTGAGTCCGGAGCACGCCGCCGCTGCTGCCGCCGCCGCCGCAGCAGCAGCCGCCGCCTCCGCCTCCTCCCCGCAGGGTCAGCACCTTCTGTCCCAGCATCACTCAGTCCTGGGCCACGACCCTCACCTGAAGCCGGAGCACCACTACTCCTTCAACCACCCCTTCTCCATCAACAACCTCATGTCCTCCGAGCAGCAGCACCACCACCATCACCACCACAAAATGGACCTAAAGACTTACGAGCAGGTGATGCACTACTCGGGCTACGGCTCCCCCATGCCAGGGGCTCTTTCCATGGGCTCCATGGCGGGGAAGGCCGGTCTGGACACCTCCATACCTGACTCATCTTACTACCAGGGCGTCTATTCCAGGCCCATCATGAACTCCTCATAAAAATAAAGCCCAAACGGACTTCTATCTGTACATTTGTAAAAAATAAAAAATATAGAATTTGTGTACAATATGTATTTCAAATATTTTGGACGTTTCCCATCGTTTTAGTTGTCGCGTTTGTTTAGTAGCCGAATTATTTCCAGAGGATGTTAAGAATTCATGACAACTTGTTCACGTCTGCTGCAGGAATCAGGAATGGACTCCAAAGAAAAACGAGCTGTACAATAACGTCTGCATAACTGACTTTGAAAACACACGGATTTCTTCAATCATTTGTGTAATTCCTATTTATGGCTTGTATATGTGTATTCTTGTAGTGACAAGAGCAAAATCTATATTAAAGTGTTATTGGTCATGTTTTCTCAAGATGGTGATTTGCTGAGAAATTATTACGAAATGTATTCATGCACAGAGCGTCTTCATATTCTCATATACAGTAATTATCATGAATATTAAAGTTATTATTTGTAGTAGTATAAGAGAAAACACCCTATCTACCCAGCTAACTGTAGACATACATTATATTATTAACACACAATTTAGTTTATAGTTAAAAAAAAAAGACCAGGAAAAAATATGATTATTGTCGTGTCACAATTAATAAGGTTTTTTTGGTATATTTTACATTCACGTTAAGTTACGTTACGTTACGTTTACATTGCAAATGCGGCACAATGACTATGTAAAATTGTAATAAAACATACTAATACATTTAAACGTTGAATCATGGACACTGTTATGTAAGGCAAATAGAAATAGTATTAGGTTAGTATTGTTAGAGTATACATATACTATACTAGATTTTTTAAGTTTTATAAAAGGATCAAGAAAATACAAAATACACTAATATAAGTCATTTAATATAACGTAATATAATAAAATGTGCTTTTTCCAATACGATAATGACACGATCATATAGGTGCAAAAATGTTAATAATACATAATTATTATGTATGTACTCATTCCGAGTATTTATAATATTCATTCATTCATTTTCTTGTCCTGTAGTATCATCATCTGAGCATGATGACTGATAAATGTGGCCTCGGCAGCAGTCTCATGCAACACAACAATTTTAATGAAGGCAACATGTTTGCATGGTATATAAATATATAAAAATATATATATGCATATTTCATATAACGACCCAACGTGAAAAAAACACATTTTCCAATTCAGTTGAGAACGTTGCATCATCCAATTAGCAGCTGCGGGCCTCATGCAAGCCACATGCATATGAGTGCAATGAAAGCTTCAGTCAGAGCGCGCATGCTAGCGCACGACAGTAAAGTTTAGGTCGGCGCATAAGATGAAGTGCCTTTTGTCACATAAAACAGCCTCCTGTGGCGCGGGAGAATCGTAGCTGCGTGGAAAACGGGTGCTGACTGCGGGATGTGATGCTCTAACTTCTCTCCCTCCATTCTGGGCCCCCATTGTCTCCTGTCTTACTTGCAAAGTGGCGGGTCCCTCCCATCTTGTCAGATAAGATAGGTTAGTTGTCATCCAGATGAATTAACCGCACTCAAACCTCCTCCCACCCTGCCGAATGACTATGGGGATATTTCTGCTCCAAACGATGTTGGTCTACACAGAAGCAGATCTCCCATTTGCGCCTTCAAGGCAAACCTAATACAAAACGATAGCCCCTCTGCACCTGAAAATGTAGTGCGTAAAAGTGTGCTTTTATTCTCTAGACCCCACTTTACGCACCGCACTTTAAACAGAGTGATCTGCGAATAAACAAAGCCAGTAAACAATGGAGTGCAGGCTATGCCCACGTATAGGAAGAGTACACACACTCTCTCTCGCACAGACATACACAAACCAAATTGCACCCAATGTGTAAACTCTGAATAGGACGCCGCAGCTCTGTAAATTTACACAGACATTAAATTCGGTTCTATTCATTTTAGACATATCACGCTAAGCTGATTTTTTTTATAGCACGCTGATCGATATCTCTGTAAAATAATCATTTTTTAACTAGCGGGGCAGTGAAATCTTTGCTTTGTGCTAAAGTCAACAGTGACTGAGTTTGAGCTCAAATAAATGCCGCGATGTCTGCAGCCCTTTGCAGAAGGCACAAGGCAAAGCTTCTACAATGGGCTCCTGTGTGGCTTCACAACAAGCACCGTTTTGCACAGGTAGGGATCTTTCTTGACATTTCTAAACTTTTTTTTTTTATCAAATGTATATGTTTTCTCTTGGAGAAACATAAGGCAGAGCAGCGCACGAGTGGTGTTGGAGGTGGTGGATGATACACCTTACATCCATCCTATACTAAGGAGACATGTTGGATTTCAGAACAGGGGGACGCAAAGCTGAAAGGATTTGCAGATTTTTGCGCTGAAGACATGCCGGAAAAAAATGCAACTAAAAAGTAATGATGTGTAAAATAACTGTTAAAGGAGCATTGATGGGGCCGCGGCTGTTTTTGTATTTTTTTGGTGATTTAATGATGATGGTGTTGAATTATTTCAAATGTGCCTGCTCGTCTTTGAGACATACAATTCATTACATTTGAGCAATCTGTATTTCTGCAATGTGTTTGAGCAAGCAGGGAAAATACCTACAACACTGGCACTTTATTATTGGACCGCATTTACTATACATGTATGTATACATTTTAGACATGTACGGTTATAATAATAATAATAATAATAATAATAATAATAATAATAATAATAATAATAATAACACTACTACTACTAATTATAATAATAATAATTATTATTATAATTATTAGTAGTAAGTATTTTGCTATGCATTATGACAAGTTAGTGTATAGTAAAACTGTGTATATTATATGCAGGTTATGATACTAGAAATAACTAGTAATACTATAAATAATTATAACAATGACAATAATAATAATAATAACAACAACAACAACAACAACAGCAGTCTATAATAATAATCGTGCGATGTTTTCCAATGAATAAATGTCGTGTAGCATAGCTGCTTGCAGTGCGCATTAGAACAGCAGGAGATGGGAATGGCCTTCTGCAAGTTTGATAGTTCAAAGGGAACTAACCCCAATCTGTAGTGACGGACAAAAGGCCACATCACTGCACCTTCCTCATCTCTTCAAGAAAATAAAAAGGGATATATATATATATATATATATGTACATGTATGTATATGTACATGTATGTATATGTATATAACAGCTCCCCAACTCCTGCACGGTGCATGCACTATCCCAGACACGTGTTGTTATAGCAACTAAATAAAGCCTTGTCCAGCCTGTTGATCCTTTTAGTCCGCTAACCTGATTTATCTGCAATTCCCATGCAGTTGCATTTGCATATTTCTCCACAAATGCCTTAAAATTAGACCTCTCAGTCAAGCCATCCAGGCACGTTTTGGTTGCAGACAGTCTGACATTTGTTGAGGGGGAGTTACAAACGGATATATCCTGCAAATGATCTATACAGGCTAATATGACGCGTTCAACTGTCATGGCATGTAGGTCCTTTCTGCCGCACACCTCCAACGTGAGACATTCTCCCTGCAGCAAAGCATTTCAATGCCCGAGAGAGCAATGACTCAAGCCTTTAACGCATCCACCCATGGGTGTTAACTGAGTTGTGCATTGCCAGAAATCCCAATTCATATTTTTTTGTTCCAAAAACATTAAAATGTCAGGCAAACTGCTGTGAAATGAAGATGGGAAGCGTGCAACAGCAGTGAGACGTGGGTAGTCATCAGTTTAACTCCATGTAAGTCAATTTAATGCTTTGGCTATTGAGAGTGATTTGAAGCAGATATAGTGTTTTATGCAGCAGGGTGTCTGCTGCACCTTTTACTTTAAAAAGCCCTACAGCCCGCCGATTGGAACACCCAAGTAGAGCTGTCTCCATAGCAACAGAGGGACACCGGACCAACAAGCTGTAATTCTGTCTCAGGCGTTTGCAAGGCAGTAACCGACTTGGCCAACTTAACTCCTCTTTGAGGAGAAATACTCCTAATCCGATATCTTATTGGGGCAAACTGTCGTCGCTCACTGTATTAAAGGCATCACAAAGTCAAAACTCCATGCAGCCCCCCAGCAGGCGGCCTGTCCCGCACCGGTCCATCCAGGACATGTGCCCATTTATCCCATTTACCTCTGCACCATACTCCGCAATGCCTTTCTTCAGGATTACTAATATTTCAGGAAATAGTCAGGGAAGGTGTGATGTGAGGGAACACGTGAATCATAAGGGCCTAACTAAAACTGAAATGTAAATGTACCTTTTAGTTTCTAACGAAATGATTTGCACAATAAGACATAATTATTATTATTCCATATTAACATTATTATTATTATTATTATTATTTTACACATCCAAATTAAAATTAAACGTCTTGAGGCAAAATGTAAATGTATTTTCGTTTTTGCAAGCACTTTATTAAAACATATTTACAGAACTAAGTCAATTAAAAAATGTCTGCTTACTTCAGACAATTCAAATTTTGTTTTAAAGAAAGAAAGAAAAATATCTATACTTCTAAAAATGAAGGTGCAATACATGCAAATGTTGGGGTTAGTTTGTCTCTAACAGGACACAGTCTTTTTTTCCAGTAAATAAAATAATACAAATAGTCATACAAATGACATCTAAGTATACGCATTAGTGTGACTGCTAAATTATGAATATGTCATTTCACACAATTAATTGTTTGGGTTGTTATTTCAGTTGTGCAAAAAGTATTTTTCTGTATTTATTCTGGTGTAAAACACACCTCACCACAAGATGCACGTGTCTCCATCGCCTTTGACTTCCTGCCATCCCGAAAGGTGAAGCATGGCGGACTGGACTTTTACATTCGACAAAACCGACAGGTGTGGCATTTATTTTGAAAATCTAGACGTATGAGGGTCCACATCTTGAGGATGTGCTGGGACGAAAAGTTGCGTGTGTGTGTTTGAAGGGCAGACAGTGGGAAAGAGAGAGCGAGAGAGCGAGAGAGCGAGAGAGAGAGAGAA
Organism: Dunckerocampus dactyliophorus; assembly: GCF_027744805.1. Taxonomy (NCBI): domain Eukaryota; kingdom Metazoa; phylum Chordata; class Actinopteri; order Syngnathiformes; family Syngnathidae; genus Dunckerocampus; species Dunckerocampus dactyliophorus. Next base: position 16,747,593 of record NC_072831.1, read on the forward strand.
CTAGCAGAATGGACAGGGTGAGAATGCGGCTGCTGACTGTGATGTGTCCGCATCTCTTCTGACATGACTCCGTGACATTCCAGTGTGGGACTCCTTCATGTCGGGGTGACGGGATGTGCGAGAGAGAGCGAGACAGACAGACAGAAAGAGAGAGGGAGAGAGCGAGAGAGGTCCATCAACAATAGCCATTGAGTACCGGGGGAGGCAGCAGCTGGTGGGACACGCAGTGACCTATAGGCGATCTATTGAGGCGCCTCGCTCTGCCTTGCTGCTTTTATAAGCTTGGAAGTGGATGGATGGTCAGTATTTATCCTTGTGAAATATTGCAACATGCAAATGGTCCCTTTACAAAAACATAGAGTACAGAATGCAATATATAGATCAACCATGCAGATGCAAACTAGGTGTATAGGAGGTGTATACACAGTTGGAGAAGGTGTACGCGCTTGTTACAGTTCTTTGGCAGGTCCACAGGCATTTCCCAGCAGACCTCATGCCTGCCTTTGAGATCAAGCCTTGTGGGCAAAGCTACCATAAAGATTGTGTCAGTCAGCGGTGCTAAAAGGACGCCTGCCTGACTGGGATTGATGTGCCAAGGTTTCTTTATTCTGCTCGAGCCAGTGCTGATGAATATCTGGGGCTTTTGGAAATAGTACCACTTTATATCCCATTTCCATCGCAGTATGGCCCATTCAGCGTCACATTGCCATAACACGGCCCCCAAACACGCTGCAAAATCTCCCCATGTCCCCCTCAGCTCCAGTTCCAGGAAGTGAAGGCAGAGCTTTGCCAGCCAATCATGGCGAAGGACACCCAACTCATTAAAAGTTAATGAAACCTATAAACGTGGTGCGCCAGCGATTCATTTAAACCCCCAATCCAATCTCCTCTTCCAGTCAAGGCAAACAAGCCCGTGTGCCCCCTGTGCTGTCCTCGGAATAACAAACTATGGAATATTTTGTCCTGCATATGTTCTGCTACGCAGACATGTGCAGTGAGACGGCCTACCTTACAATGGGACTTGTCCAATTTAGTGAAAAGCAGATTGATGCTGTGCATGTGGCAAGCGGAAAGGGGGGGAGAGGGGGTCTGTAATCTGCACTTGACTTGAATTTAATGCCTTTATGTTATACCACACAGCTTGTCAGGAGTGCTTTCAACATTCATGAAAATCAATGACATTCAAATAATGTGCTCATTTTAATACCTTCCGAGTGAGAGCCAAACCCTGCGTTTACACGACGATGTTGTTGACAGGAAGTAGTTTTGATCCGTCGTGGCCAAACGTGAACATATATTACCCTCCCCAAAACACTCCCACCTAATAGTGTTCCCATTTAATAGCAAGGAATCAACAGCAATAAACGAACACTTTACAAGTGTGCAGATCCAAAGTGGGGAGCAGTACCCCGCCTCCTCATCTTTAAGACCTCCGACTCGTAGCGCTTCCCTCGGGGGGATCCAAATTAAATTCCCTGCATGTATAGCGCCACTGTCAGCTCACTAATGAAATCCCATACCCGGATTTGAATCAAATTAATCCCCAATTTAATCCGGTATAAATGGCGGTGTTATTTATAATGGAAAGGAGGACGCTCGGTTGAAGGATTGAGGAAAGCTGAGAGGTGTCTATGAGGCTGCTGAGCAGATTATGAGGAAGGATGAGGCCTGTATGTTCTCCCCACTGCAGAGTAGTCCCCTGATACACACTATTAACCCTCGCCTGCTTGACGCTGACAGAAACATCGCCGTGTTTGTCACTTATTATCCTCTCAGATTAAGGAGTCAACTGCCTGATTTATTGGTGGGAGGCTGGATACTCTTATCTTGAAGTGCCCGGCAGAAAGATAATGAAAGGTGCACGTCCTGTAGATGATGTATTTGTGGTTGCAGTTAAATGAGCGGTGCATTCAGGCCTGTCCCAACCCGCCGGCGGGTGAGGTCGTGGCGTTAGAAACAGTTGTGTTTATATATGCATGCAAATGTCACTTGGACTTTTCCTTCAAATGCAAAGGATGACTTTTGCACATTTCAGGAGCTCCATATTAAAAAGGCGTCTTGGTGCACGTAGCAGCTCGCAGTGTATCATGCAGCGCGCTCAAACCATTTGAATGCTTTTTACATGCAAATGTATTGGTCCCCGATTCTGTCAGATGCATTTGTGTGAAGAGAAGCAATTTCCAGATGGTGGCTTCAGGTTCAGTTATTGACGTGTGGCGCTGAGGGCTGGAACCGCCGGGCCGCTTCCTCCTTTGTTGGTTTTGGCCTCTTCACGTTAAGAGCCAACAGACACTGACAACACATGTAGCCATGCCAACATAATGATGTTTTATATCAGCAGAGGATCAATGGGGTATTTTATATTTATACAGCAGGCTAAAATACACCAGAAGTGTTTGTGACACCAACTATGTCGTCTCCAAACTTTTATCGTGTTGAAACTGGATCAGGTAACAGTCGCTTCTATTTCGGCAGCTTGCGATATATTATATACTATGTATACGTTATTAAGTAAGCATTTGAGCATGACAGACGGTTCTGAAGACAGTTTGGCAGTTCTGAGGACAGTTTGGAGCCTTAAAAACCTGGTCCACCAAATGTCTGAACAGCTATGGTTTATTGAGGCATCTGTAAGCTTACTCATTTTCTTGCCAAGCTTGGCTCGTGCACCTACCGCCATGGCGAGGGAGGGGATAAACACACACACACACGCACACGCACACACACACACACACACACGCACACACACGCACACAAAAGTTTGTTGTTTGCATTCATTCCACCAAATCTTTCACCATTCACACAACCGCTAAACACATCATTTGTGTTGCACAAACACACATGTATCCAATAGCACATGTTTGGCGACTACCAAAGGCACTGGTAGAAGGAAGGCGGCCGCAGAGGAGGCGGCAAAGGCGTCGGCCGGGGGGGAGGGGCCTGCATAATTTACTAGGAAACATTTTACCGAACATTTGGTGCTAAAAACGCCGGCGTCAGCCTTGAGGCTTAAAGCAATTAATTCAGGATCCTGACATAAACTCTCCAATCCTTTGACAGCTTGGAGCCGAAATAAAAATGCTAGTTCTCCTGGGAACAGGCAGGAGATAGCTGGCTCCTTTCTGGACTGTTTGCTCACTGGCCCTGTGAGCAATCTTCCCCAGTCAGAATGAAATGCAAGGACACAAACAATGTACCGGCGAGAGAATGGGAGATGGGGAATGAACAGTTTGGACTATTTGCTTAGCAGAAGGGCAGCCACAATGGCCGGCCCATGGCTTTCCCATGCATCAAGCCTCTTAGTCTTAGGCCTCCTTTTGTTGCCCGGTTTCTTCTTACTCGGCCAGATAAGAAACCAGCTGCCTTATACTTTTAATTCCCATTATAAGCCGTACTGTATGGTCATTTATCTGTCTGCATTGTCTAATTGGACGGGTTATCGCATCTTGCTTCACCTTTGCATGTTCTCGTTTAGAGGTTCTCACTTTGCCATTCAAGGCAGCAGCAAGCGGGAAGGGGATAACGGCTGACCCCGCTTCTCTTCTTAGAAGAGGTAGCACAAGTCAAGCACGGAGTCCCGATAACGACATCTGAGGGGTTTTTGTAGAGCATAGATGGGAGAGAAAACAAGAAAATGTCAAAGAAACAGTCTTCACGACGATGTCATTTTTACAACCCAAGGCAGAAAGCCTCCAAGGGCTCTTGAGAGAGAAATAAGACACACTCATTCCATGACCTAAGGACAAGAGTGGGCAAACAGAACAAGTGCAGTGCCGCTGGATGTTAGAAGGATCCATATTGTGCTCTTTTGTTTTGTCCTGTTGGTTTGTGTTTGCATATACATTGACCAGGTCTCTCCCGATTGTGTATTCACTCTCCATACATGTAATGTTGTCTGCCTGGTTTCCCTGGCGGAAGTCTGCAGGGAATAAAATAACAATAGTACATGAATCTGAAACCAAGCAACAAACAAACAAATCATCAACCAAAAAAAAGCAAGTGGCGAGATGTCAACGGGAGATCAATACACATAAGATGAAGGAGCATATTCATGCATGTGAGCAGACACTTGCCTAAATACAAACACACACACACACACACACACACACACACACACGCCCATCCCCCTTTGCAAAGGTTGCGGTGTCAGGGACCCCCTGGGTGGTCACAGTGGGGATGATTTTTACACAATATGATGTTGTGAAGAAAAAACACAGAAAAGACATTCCCTGATGTGTTTTCAGCACAATGATACAATTTAAAACCCACACAACCTACCATAATGCCACAATGCTTTATTGATAAGCTCTTAATCCATCCCTTCACATTTCAAAGAATCAGTTGCTGCGCCAAGATTACTTCAAAAGAAGGGAATTTCATTTTTTTTTCATAAAAAAAATAAATATTTCCATTTAATTGCAATTTTATGAAGGCCGAGTGTGGAAGACGTGCAGCATCTCCTCATTAAGAAGCTTCAGTCGTTCGTGTTCACATCCATGTTTGGTGCAGGTCAGAGCTCAGGTATGGCAGGATAAATAGCTGTCTTATTCGTGCATGTGAGAGCCAGGCTCCTTGTGGGGTGGTGCTCTCAGCTTCACGCTCCGCCAACGCTGAAATAAAGCTCCGTTCGAGGCATTTCAACACCGCTTAAGGTTGTCCACGGCTGTGTAATTTATGAGTTAAGAGGACTTGGTTTTTAAGTTCACCAAGACCTACAATCTTCCAGCATTCATAGCCTGACAGAAGAGTCGAGTGAGTCATGTAGGAAACTTACAACACTCCTCCAATTACCTCTAACAGTGTTGGCCCGGTGATACCTGCACACTTGTGGAGTGTGCTTGTGTTGCTGAATGTTGCTTTAAAGTGATTGGATGTACAAACACCTTAACATGGGCTTTGTCACCTGTGGGTCAGTGGGGAGCTGGCAGGATACGACTGGAGCTGTTCACTTCATGCTCTCTGTGGGTGGTCATGAGGCCAGACACACACACACACACACACACACACACACACACACGCGCACACAGACGTTGACTGCCTCTTCCCAAGCTGTTTTATTTCAAAATTAAAATTGTATTACTAATAAGGACGCAAATCCACATTAAAAATGCCTCTAGAAAAAGAATTTTATATCAAAGCACGATATTTATTTATATATTTTTGATTAATAGTTATTTGGATTTATATTTAGGTCTGTTTTGTGTTGATCGTTATTACGGTGTATGGATATATGACCTCATTATTCTGTTTTACTTTTGAACCATTTGATAAAAGCAAACATTGGCAAGTTGAATTGATCAGTTTTACAGCATGTTTCTGTATTGTAAAATGTATATATATTTTTTAAAATTGAAATAATAATGAAGCCTTGTCATTAAATAGCAAAATGACTAGCAAATGTATGTGAAACAAAATTGGATGCATTTAGCGGTAGGTTAGTCTGATAAACATAATAAGAAATAAAATATAATAATATGATATTCATTTTTTTTACAATGTCATTAAAATTTTGGAGTATGTTGAATTATAGTGTATGAAAATATAAAGCTTGTCTTTTATTTAAATGTAGATGAGAAAAAGTGTGGTCATCACAGGCAATTGCATTCAACAAATATTTCTATTTCTATGATCATAGCAACTTTAATTTCAAGAAAAATCATTTCATGTTTTACACAGCAAAATGGATAACATTTGAAATACAATATATGCAAATTCACGCCCAACAAGTAACACATTCTAACACAAACTACAATCGGAAATAAAGGAAAGCACCGAATTATTTTTAAATAAAAACTCACCTGTAAAACCGGAAGTTAGTTCGTAACAGAAATAAAAGATGTGAAAATATAACACAAACAGAAGACACGCCTTTTCCAAAAATACATTTGTCAGTGTATGCTTTATGATATAATAATGCCAGTGGGTGATTAAATGATGATGATGTACTATGTTACGTTATGCACGATGTCACGATGCTGCATTAATAACAAGGAACAACATTATCATCATTATTATTATTATTATTATTATTATTTGCATTTATCATGCTATTTAAGCACACTGCAAATATTATGGGAGCAATATTTTGGTCTTTCCATTCTTCCAGCTCAGTCAGACATGGCTGCGTGCACCTCAGTGCCAATGTGTGAATGTCAACACCCTGTAAACACCTTTGACACACATGCTTGAATATGACGGGCGAGTTAACTAAACATTCCTGGGTGTTCCCAATAAAGGTTTACCACTCGTCCACGAGGCTGCACCGACCCATCTCCCACGCTCTGTAAAAACCACCCTGGATATATATTTGATCTCCACATATTTCCTTGTACCCTTTAACATGTAAGCCACATATTAAATATATTAAACCAAATGGGATAGAAATTTGTGACCTAATTTCTTGTTTCCCTTGAACTTTAAACAGTCATGGTTTATTTGCTTTGAACATGCTTCACAAATTACATGAAGGAATATCACATGATTGCAGTAGATTTGACTGAATTCTATTTAATCCTGTTTTAGCAATTACTGATAGCTGCTGTGTTTACATGTCACCACTTCCCAACAGGAAGAAAAAAAGCTTACGCACGTCAAAGAAAGGAAACAAGTGTTAAACATACAAAAAATACAAATATTTAAGTAAATAAATAAACCAAATAAAGTAGATAATGAATAAAAATGTAAATGCAAATAAATAAATAAAGAAATCATAAATATAGGAGTACAAAGTGTCCAAAACATTATAAAATGTAGAAGGAAAGGCAGGATATATCTTAAAATGGGATGGAACAAAGCTCTTTAAAGATTTGGGAATTTGGGAGTATAATTCCATCCCACTGCTTATCGCTGCACCCAGACTATTTGAGTGTTTTGAGATGCAGGCTCCCTGAGGACGGATCGAAGGCGTCCTAGTAGAAGTGCACATCCCATAAATAGGAGGGTGGAATTTATCCGGAGCCTGTGTCTCTGTCAAACAGGGCTCTGCTGACTGAAGTGATCCCCACGGGCCGAGCGCAGCAGAGGAGGGAGAGGGAGCCTTGCAGGGAAGATGGGATAGCCGCGGGAAGAGCTACACTGATGCGTACGCTGCACACACTCAAACACAAACACTCTCCAGTGCTCACACAATGTCCCTCTCAGTCGTGGGTTGTGACCGGCCCATGGCATTGGCCAGGTATGTCAACTATGTTTGCAGAGCCATCCATCACACATGTACCTTCCCTCCTGAAACAGGAACTGTTGTGAGAAGCATACCCTTGTTAAGCCCGTCCTTTGACTCGCCACAATCTAATTTATTTCCCCATAGCCCGCCGCAGGATTTATGATCACCTATGTTTTGTTCTCTATTTTGCCCTCATTGTGAGCAGTACGGTAAGCATGTGTTGTTAGAAACATCGTTACCAAGAGAGATTGGGAGCTACAGTTTGAGAACACCGATGGTTCTTATCGTCAGTGACCAGGGTTAGCAAATAAATACTCTACAGTGGAGTCCAGCTGCGTGTAAGGACAGACAAGATTTATGGCTGCATGATGCTTGTGCATGAGCATATGAGATATTTTTAGCTATCATGTGACCTCAGCATGAAGAGAATCATTTGAACATCGCATCCACCTGACCTTGAAATGTTCATATTGCTAATGTTTATGAGTTAACCAGTTACCACATTTCTGCATCATTCATCCATGATTTTAGTTTGCTTTTGTTAACGCTGGAAAAAGAAATCTGTAACTTCAATAATTTGATAATTGATTGATACATCTATTAATAAATAATGCAGGATTCTTAGAATTGTGAGCATTATTAGGCCTTGTAAGACTGATCTCTTTCCATTTCAGTTCACATGACAGGCGTTTGCGATATGGAGGGCGCCACTTGCTTTCATTGGGAACTTGTTTGCAGTCGAAAGACGACTGGACATGTGATAGGAAGTACTCCCCCGAGCAACATTATTCTGCTCATTACAACACTGGCATGCAAAGGGTCAAGTTCAGAACATTCAGACAGAAATTCTTCCATCCTAAATAGTCGGTGCAGGAGATGTAGTCCTGTACTGTATACAGTCATCCCTCACCACTTCACACTTTGAATTTTGCAGTCAGTTTTTCAAAAACATATGAATTAACAAATCACGCTGTTTTGTGGTCGAATACGGCCTTGTATTAGCCTGTAAATATTTGCGTATTTAAGCATTTTTGGACAAAATTTTCAGTTTGAATGAACAAAAATATAAAAAAAATGCATTAAAAAAATGCATTTAAAAGACGGTTTCGAAGATGTTGTGAGGACATGTAGTATTCTACACTGGTCACTAGGTGCCAGTAATGTTCCTGTAATGTTCGGTGAGACACACAAGCACCAGACTTGATCGCAGGAGCAACAGGCTTTTATTGCAGGTTTGCAATAAATTCCCACAACAGGCCCAATAATTCTGCTACAAGCTACTGTTGCGGCCGTAACCTTTGCCAGGGTAAAACTCAACTCTGAAACCACAACGTCACTTCCTGTCCTGTAGCACCGGAGCACATTTACAGCAACACACACGAGTATGAGTCTTATTTATGTTTTAAACGGTATATTATTTCTACTATATTTGGTAATAGGAGTGTAAAGGTGGCTATAGGGATGTTATTTTATGTCTACACTCTAATAATGTTAAAACTGTGTTTGGAAGGTCATATGCTGGTTTGCAATAAGGAATCCTACTTTGAGGAAATTCACTTATCACACTCAATTAACTGCAATAAACGAGGGATTACTGTACTACTTTTCTTTATTAATTATGAGATTGCAAAGCTCATTGGGAAACTTCCATTATATCCCGCTTGATATTTTGTCATGAGCCACATGAAAATCTATACAACAAAGACGTATGGTCTGACATGTTTGTGAAAACGTACAGTACTTAATTCCCTGACAGAAAACCTCCATTTGTGTTTTGCCTGTGAGAGTCGTAGGTATCGCTGGACGTTAATGATTGACCGGAGGCACACCGAGCATCCTGCTTTGAGTGGACACTTTAACTGCCCTTGTGCCACGATTCCACCACTAAATGTTTGTACTCCTACTATTCTCTCAGACTTTCATGCAGTATTATTAGCACTGTAGGGGGTTGTGTTCATTATCTCCTGTAATAGACGTTTTTCAGGTACTGTCTAGTAAACAGAGTTGCTCTTTTTAACCTTTTGGACACAGTCTTGTCCAAATCTTTCTCTCAATAATTTGAATAGGTTCATTTTTGTATTCTCATTGAAATATGTTCATTTTCTTGTATTCAGACAAGTTTTTTTTAGGTATTTTAGATGAACCTATTGTAGCTATTAAGAGGAAGAAAGAGGAAGAAACTGAGAAAAACTAAGAACTAAACATATTTAAATAAGAAGACGAAGTGAACGTATTCCAGCTACTGTAGAGGGTGTTAGGGTGGGGTTCAGTCTAGACTAACTTTCAATAAAGAACCGTCGGAATTCTTAGGTAAAAGGAAGATAAGAGTGTCTCTGACCCGTTTAGTGCAGCTTTATAAGAATGTGGCCGTGTAAACCTAATCTCCCCTCGAGATAAATTTGGCCCCTTGCTATGTGCGAAATTAATTCACGTCTTTTTTCTTTACCCCCACCTTTTCCAGAGCGCCCGCTGATGAGTGTGAAATGAGTCTGGGTCTCATTGACAGTTCAAGATGGAGAGCAAACTGAGATTACGGCGTGTTAATTAATTGTGGCCTTGGTAAAATGTCTTCCCATCCGTTTATTACCTTTCTGTCAATCACTGCCAACGACTTACTCAAACTTTTGGTTGAACTTTTTTCTCATTTTTGTACAGTTATTTTGCACTTTTTATTTCCATCTTCTGTTTCATACATCTTCTTCGGTCAGTTTAAGAATGATTTTGTGCATGCTTCTGAATAGTGAGATAGGTCATTTTGCTATGTATTATTTGCGCTGCAAACTGCGGCCATAAAGTTGTGACATGCGACCCCAGTGCATTATACTGTTAAGCCATGGCCAAATTTTGAGTTGAAATGAATTTTTATTTGGTGTATAGGTATATATTGGCTGGAAATTATATGGCACCATATGGTTTATGCGTTTCGAACATGTTTAACGAGTTACATTGAGGAACATGTACAATGCCCAAAAAGTGTATTGTAGTACTCTTGACTTTTAGCGCACTTTTTAGCCGTGCACAATAAACAATCCATTTTCCGGCCCAGTAATTAGCCATAAATGAGTAATACATTAGTGTCACAAAAGATTGTACTTTGAGAGATAGAAATGGCCTTAACCCTTATTACTAGCATGAAATGATTTAATTCAAATGACATTTAATATCACGTAAAAAGAAACTGACTGATGTGTTCTTCCTGTCATCCGCAGACGGCTTTCTGCTTCCTTTTCCTGCCCGCTTTCGTCACCGCCTTTCCAGCGACCTGGCAGCCCGTCCCTGTCGATGTACTTGGCCATATCTGCATCCGACCTGTCTGCCATATGTAATATCAAAGCCTCTGTCAGCACGGAGCTCAATGGGAACAAAAGAGAGGCCTTCATTAATGATTAACTGTTCTAAAAGCCCCGGCTTTTGTATTCCCATGGTGCCGAGGCTATCTGGCCGCCATGTGACATGCTCCTAGCGTTTTTCGAGCAGATTGGGGGAAAGCTAGTGAGCAAACACAGGTGCTTTGGAGCAGCGTTGGCGACGCTGTCAGGGACAACCACAAACAAGAGCAGCTATGCCTGGCTAAATGAATCCCCACCCCGCCTCCAACCCCCGTCTCCCTGTCACTAGCGAACTTGTTTGCCAGCGTTCAGGCCGCACAGCCTTCCCTATGCAGTCCCTACTCAACCCCCCTCCTCCCCACAAGTCCAATGTCCACCACAACTTCTCACACCCTCCAAAGAAACAAACAAATAAAAGTGAGGACGGCCGACCACTTCTTTGAGGTGATGGCATTTGCTGCGGTCTTGACTAGTGGAAGAGCAAACAAATTAACGGTGTTCAAGTTTTCACTTTCCAAACCAAACTAAATGTCTTTTAGTTCAAGTGGGGCAATTCCACTGACCCCGGTGTCAACCGCTGTGTAAGGGCTTGCACGCTCATGCACTTGAAATGACCAGAAATGACCACTTTGAGTCGTATTAATTCACCTCAAAGTGACAAAGTGACTAAGAAATCTGACATCATTTTTAACCCCAAACCTCCCAATTAACGTTTTCATCCAGACGGACTTGATTGGTCACACGGACTGAGCTCCTGTGTCGCTCTTTACTTTGATAAGACAATCTGATGATAGGATTGCCTTATCTTAACACGGCTTTCCGGGTGGGAGACAAATGAACAATGTGTGATAACGGGAACAAAAGCTCACCTTTTGCTGGCCCGCCCCTCCTCTGAATGGGAAAATCACCAGGATGGAAAATCCACAATTTCATTCTTAATTTTCTTTCTAACATCCTTTGTTTTAATCCCTCAAACACATACAATGCCACTTGCTCATGTTTTAATTTTGTGTCTGCAATTAACTGGGCCAATAAAGCATTTACTGTCTGGAAAGATGATCAAAATGTACTTAAACAAACATTTTAAGTAAACAAAAGAGGAAATTAAGTTGTAAATGTGAGGAAGTCAGGTTGAAAATGAAGTCATGAGGTTGTAGGAAAAAATAGAGAGGCTAAAATTCACATACAGAAGTCAAAAGGTCGTCGGTTCAGCTGTTGCAGCTTAACTCTTGTCAAACATATATGAATTAATAAATAATGCTGGCCTATAATATGGCCTATTAGTAAAAAAAATAAAAAGCATATTTAAGCAAATGTTACGCATTGCTTGCCCCAATTAATCATTAATTTCATAAATTAATCATAAATTAATCAAGCATGCAAACGCAAGAAAGCAAGATGACACCAAATTGTGAATGTAGTCGTCCACATTGGTCACGAGGTGTCAGTAATTGTTCGCTGAGACAAGCACCAGACTTGATGGCCGGAACTACAGGCTTTTACTGCATGTTTAAATTATCTCACAACAGGCAAAATAATAATAATATAATAATAATAATAATCATCATAATAACTCGGGCTACTGTTGCAACCGTTACCCACAAAAAGCTGAAACTCAACTCTGAACCCCCGACGTCACTTCCTGTCCACCATTCAGCTCTCCTCGGGAACACATTTACAGCATGAGTTTTATTTATGTCTTAAATGGCATATTTATTTTCTCTGACTATATGTACTATCTCGGGTAATATGAATGTAAGAGTGACTATATGGGTGTTATTTCATGTCTCTCGAACAATGTAATGTCAACGTATTTAGAAGGTAAGCAGGTTTTCTATGCCATCACTACAAAAATATTCCATTTACAAAAAGAAGGAATCCTACTTGGCGGAAATTCACTTAACACGGTCGCAATAAACCGCAATAAACAAGGGATGACTGTATAGAAGTTTCATTTTTGTCTCATAGCAACTATAGTGAGTTCAAGGCTCGTCAAACAAAGTGTGATATCTCGTCCCTTTACAAAAAAACATTGTCTGTAAAGCATAAAGACATAAACGTAAAAATTCGGGACTATTTCAGTGAGATGTGTCGACAACCGGATGTATTTCATGGGGAAAAAAATGGCATATAAAAAAGTTCCACCAAAAGAAGGGAATTTGCAGGATGGTGATTGCCGGATTGCGAATGGGTGGGGATCCACTGTATCGTGAAACATGCAGGCAAAGATGCTTGAAGAACTAAACTAAGACTTTCATCTGGATTCTGACTTTCGTAGCTCATTTTTCAGTCAGACAGAGGTGAGTGCAGCCCCAAAATGATTGGGAAAAAGTATTACATTTTTTTCCCTATTTTTTTTTTAATAATAGCAAAAATATCTTGCAATTCCAATAAAATGTTGTCTGTGCTCCAGATAATGTATGATTATATATTGAATTTGTTGTCACCTTGCATTTGAATGCTTGTGTGTATAGGCTGCGCCTGTGACGTTCCCTAAGTATCAATAAAGCATCTATCACTTGTCTTGGCTATCATTTCAAAGTGGATATTCACAACCATGACATTATTTTTGTCATTTGATGTGATTATGTCTTAAAGGTGATTTAAAAAGGATTGGACATGAGCAGTGATGTGACGTTCTCTGTCCTGCCGCCGCTTTCAGGGATTTAGCCTCCGCCGGCCGTGAGCTGAGTCCGATCAGAGGAGTTACAAATCCTCCTCCACTTTTAAGGCTCCTTACTGTAATTTTCATCCGGGCGCAGTGAAACGCCGGGGCCGACATGTCGAGAGGGATTTGAGACAACATCTTTGTTGCCTTGACATTGTGCTCCGCTAAAGTCGTCCACTGCCTGATTGTCTGGCACAAACTGGGCTCAGACCTCAGCTCAATCAAAGAAAAGTTTGCTATTAATGAGGGAAGACATGAAAGCTCGGCCACACGTTGAAAAGAGCCTTTTCATCTCGCCGGGTACAATGGGGAAATTTGAAAGGAGCAAAGTGTGCTTTAAGCAGCAATGCACCGCGTTAAGCCCTCGTCTTTTGACAGGCCCACACCTAGAAAGAAGCAATATTCCTTTCTTTGGAAAATCATGAGTAATCAGGAGCGGAACTTTTGTGGTGGTTGTACCTGCTTCCATGACAGACCTTTGAGCTATAGTTACCAGAATACTTTGACATAATCATCACATAAGACAGACCTCATCCAAGGTGAGCTATTCTATTCTGAATCGTGCATGTAGGCATCAATTTCGTACGTTGACAAGTTATGGTATTGGTTCATTTCAAGCATGCATTACAGCTTACGCAACTGGTTAAACAGGTTACATTGAAGTACATGACATGTTTACAAGTCACACAATTCAACATGTCTGGAAAAGAGTGGGAAGAAGCCAAGCTTGCTTCATCCTACCCCTTCCCCGTGTCGCATATAGACTGGTCACTTTATGTGTGCAATGTGTCTTGTAGTAAAATAAAAAGGATAAAAGTCTTTAATAAAGTTTGTAGATAGCTTATTCACTAATAAGGAATTATTAAATGAATAAATAAATAGAGTAAATCAATAAAGCAGTGCGGTTGACAGAAACATTGTGTCGGTAATAAATAAGCACAGAATTCATGATAATAACACCTTTGTTAAATAATAAAAGCAGAAGAGCAAATAGTGAGTACAGGAATAAAACTAACATAAACATTGCCTAATGAATAGATAAATAGAGACTATATAATAGATAAAGCTGGCATAAACATTGTGTAATAAACAGATGAATGTATAATAGATGCCAGATAATGCCTTATTAATAATACAATTCAGGATAAGGATAAAGATAACGAGGAAACAGTAACGTTAACATAAGGTGACTGTTCAATGAAAAGAATGTATTTAAAATGTGTAGAATGCAGAATGTATGAATTAAAATTTTTGCATAAAAAAAAACCAAAACATGACTGGAGAAGCTTGATATTGGCTTTCTCACCAATATCCAATGTACTGATACTGTCCAGCACTTCACGACTGATACCAATATAGATATACAGTATACAAACTAATGTCAGATTGTTCTTGTATAATGAACATACTATACTGGATGCTTTCACAAATAAACACTGTTTGTGCAAAATATAACAAACACTGCAATATGCAACCTAAGTTATATAGAAGAAGTGCCATATTTATTTGAAACGTTTTGTCTCAACAAAATAGTCATTAAAAAATGCCAAATAGTCAACTAAAATAACACAACAAGTAAGACAGGTTAGACTTAATAAATGCACAAATAAGAATCCAATGAAGTAATGCTGTCAACAGTAAACTATGAAAAGCTGCGTATTTCTATGTGCCACAAACATCTGGAACCTATATGAACAAAGTAAAGTGCAAAGTATGAAACTCCGGATGAATACAACCAGTGAAATGATAAACCAGGCCCATTTCAACACATCACATATGACAGCAGCATGAACAAAGCGATGCCTCCCTCCTCACATAACCAGCGTTTTCATTGCAAATTGCATATTTACAATCCAAAGGCAAACCTTGGGAATGATTCCAGGCCGCAGACATACTCAACTAGCAAGCATGTTGCTGTCTGGAGCACTTGATCACTCGTGTGCTGATATCAAAAATGATACGGACATGAACCGATATCTCATTTTTAGGCCAATATCGGCCCATAATACAGTATTGGACATCCATAATCATGATCATTGTGTTTTTACTAAAACTGCAAAACATAATAATAATCATCAATTTTAACCCAGCATTTCAATGATTTATATACACAGTATATACTTCTAAATATATATTTCACCACTCATAGAATCAAAGCATACACAAGAGTGATGGAGGGTGCAAATAGCACTTACGCCCCCTCTTTTTTGAGGGGTTACAATAGTTTCATTTTCTGTTTCATAGTCGTGATTGCATTTTTCCTCTTTGCCATTACCTGTAAAAACAAATGCTGAAAGCAGCTTGAAATGTGACTCATAATTTTGGTAAAATTTGTAATTGTAGATCTTCAATTGCTGCGTTTCCACTTATACTGTATGTTGCGCTCATCGGACTGAATGATGAGTAAAAATAAGCTGGGTTCTGCCCCGTCCCGGGCCCCGTGTCTCCAAAAGGTTTGTTAACATCTCTTCTGAAGGTTTTGTGGAATTATGTCAATAACCGCCAGAGAAACTCCTTCAGTCAAAAGCCTTCAATTCAAGCTGACTTTTATTTTAAGAAATCAGTTCAACCCTTCAGTTCCTTCACTTCAAAGTTGCCTCTCTGGTTTTATGAAGAGTGATAAAAACTAAATGGCAGTCTGCTGGAGCGGACAGATTACCCAGGAGCCACTTACGGTGGTCACGGGTCAGCGCAGGGACGAACCTGTCCCCCGAC